>NC_044277.2:136291408-136921584 GCF_004027225.2 Strigops habroptila | reverse complement strand
CCAAATTAATTTGAATGTCTCAATTTTATGCTGGTGACCTCCTTCACAAGCAGAAAAGTAGGGGAGAAGAGATGAGAAAAGCTCATCAGCAGCTCTGCTGAACTCTTGCTTTCTATGAAACTTGTAAAACAGACTAACGAATGTATGGAGAGGCAGCAAAATAGTGTACATCTCATTTAATGAGAAAAATAGACTACATGGTTTACAATTGGCCAGAACAACTCAAAGAAGCAGAAAAATTTTTGAGAACAGTATGCTGTATTTATTTGCCTTTTGTGGTCAAAATTAGTTAATCCTGATAACTTAATTTACATTTATTTCTTATCTGTGCTCATTTTTTTTCTTCTCACGCCTCAGCTTTTTTTCCTGGTTTTAATTTTAAGGCACAGCAGGGTTCCTGCTCTGTTCCTAATAGCTCTCACTGACAAAAGAACACATGCCCGTAATACAATAGTGAAAAAATTATAAGCAGAAAGCAACCAAACCAAAGGAAACTATCACCCAAACACGCATACGTTATCAGCTGGGGAATTCTTGCTGACTTCAGCTGCTGCTAGTTTTTTCTTTGGCAGCTTTCCGTTCCACTGAAAAAGCTCCAACTTCATTTAAAACCTGGCTGAGTACGTTCAACAGTAATTCCACTTTCTGTTAATTTTAAATGGCTAATAACAGGATGTTTCCATACAGATGCCTGGAAACTCTTCAGTGGCCCAAGGCATGATGTTTGATTCACTCGAGGAACTGGTGCTGGAAGAGTCAAGTTCGAGTCCCTAAGACAGTGCCCGAAACATTAAGAGAAGGAAAAGAATAGTGCCTCATTATACTAGAGGCAAACAAGGCCCCTAAAAGAGCTTTTAGGTCAACTGCACTCTAGAAGAAAGGATTTTTCTATCGGGGAAAATAGAAATAGAGTCCTGCCATTGTGTTTATGCAATACAATATAGCTACAGTATATCAAATAGTCTACTTTCTATGTTCTGCCACTAAATTACTATATACCTACACTACAGTATTACAGACTGATGCACAAAACACAAATATATGTTTCTATGTGAAAAGCATCTATTCCAGCAACAAATTTTATGGTGCATCCTCTACATCAGCCATTTCTCAGTTAGGCATTGTAAAAGCACAAATTTAGATCAACTTGAAACACCTGCACTTGAAATTCCTTGTCAGCAGTAAGCTGATAACATAAGAGAAAAGGAGTCTTTCGTATTAATAAACAATGTAATGGAACTGATACAATGTGTGGCTATCGTCCTTTCAAGTTGCTTTGAGAACATCTACATAAATTAAATACTCCTTTTTTTTCATTACCAAATCTCTGAGGTTATGATGTGCTGTATTTTATTAGTTCAGCAGTCTCATTCAAATAGTAGCTATCTAACATGATCCTTGCAATTAGTACCTTATGTACGTTCTTGAACCAAATTCCTCCTCTGGGATTTAAAGAAAACCCAGGGTCTCATTTGAGTCTCTCTTGTAATTCAGCTACACACTACACTTTTACAGCTATGCAAATTAGCTTCGAGGAAAACCGTGATGTACAGCAAAGGAAGAGATCTGAAAATTAAAATCCTGCAGGAGAGAAAATATTTAAAATTTCCTTTACATTTTTTCTTTTGTTTAGCTAATCCCTAAGGCATTAGGGCAGCATGTTCCATCTTGAAAGTCCCTGTAGAATCATGTACTATTGAGCATAACTACAAATGTGATGCTTTAAGCAGAAAGATAATGGTTTTTAATTGGCTCATCATTGCAGCTTCAGCCCAAAAGCACAAAAATGAATTTAGAACTAATATTAACAGGTGATAATTAAATTATGGGGTCTGCATGCTTAATATATTGGAATAAGGCAGATGAGGCAACTAAGACCATTAGCTTTAATAATGGAAATCAGTATCTACCTTAAGTAGTATTTTATAGCACATTAGCAATGGTTGATTAGTGTTAAATCATAAAATAAATTTTGTTTGATTACTAAAGCTTTTTTTCACTTATTCTACTCTGTACCTGTATACCTAGCAGGCACACCAAACTAAGGATGCCCATTTAAACCACTGGGCAAATGAGCAAAACCCACAAATAAACCACCTACTTAATTCATTGTGATGACTTGACTACTTTATTTTTTACTCAAATAAGTTATTTGCTCCCCCTTAATATTAAAGCATATGTAGATTGAACAATGAGTACAGAGAGAAACTGGTTTGAATCAAATAGCGTTAGTAAAAGTATTCATTGTTAAGTCAGCAAGGTCCATAACCCCGCCTTCCCATTCTCCCTTGGTGAAGCAGAACTACCTGGGTGCACCATTCTTACCCCTGTAAGAAATTATGTCATGTACAGACTAACCCTGCACCTCCTTAAAGCAACAAAACCAAACTTTGATGATGTTTCAGCATCACTTGAACTAACAAAAGAAAGTGGTGTTTTCTCTTTTTTCATAATTTCTTTTCCATGTCTTTATACTTGAGGAAAGAGGCAGGCTTTGAATTTTCCTGTCTTCTTTAGAAGGGCACTCCACCATATGTCTTTTTGTCCACCTCTGCCTCCTTCTCCTTTCAATTCACTTTACCTAATGCAGCTCTATCTCCTCAGTCTTGCAAAACTCTGTATCATCTCTTATTCTGAGTCTCCCGTGACTGCTGTCTCCAAATTAAAGCTTTCATTCTGCTTGCCTTTCTGCTGCTACCTACGCATTTTTGTCTTTTCTGCAGTCTATCCTGACAACTTGTTCTTTCTCTTTACACAGAGTGCTAAGGTTCCTTTTTCTACATCTATGTCTGCCTCTTCGGCTTGAGCTCAGCCATCAGCTTCTCCTATTTCCATTCCTACTTACAAAGTGTAAGCTATCAAGTGCTTCAGGAAACTTAGTTTTTCTGAGGCTTGTCTTCATTTGTGAAGTCTTTCTCATCCTGCTCAAGCTTAGTTCTGATCAACACTTGTACCTTCTACGTTACCGAGGATTTTCCACATTCAGCCTCCATCTGAAATAACCTTCTTCAAAACCTAGCGATTCATTCTCTGTTACCTTCTTCTCCTACCTTTTAACTTTTTCTAACATCTTTCATCGGGATGGACATATATGAATTCCCTTCCTCTCTATAAAATACACCACAATAATGGTCCATGAATCTACAGAGTGAAGCAGCCATAAAGTTCCTGCAAAGCTACCTATTCTCACTAGTGGATCCAGGAACATACATAAATTAAGTCATAGAAGAGAAATATGGAGGCGTAACCACTTGTTTAGGCAGATATATATGAATTCAGAAGTGTCTATACCTAACTCTTTGAATGAAAGTACCTATTAAAGCTTGAAGGATTGAAATTTCTGCGGACTATGAACCAAAGGTTATCACTGTCCCTCAGGGAATATATTGCATAACTCTTTTCGAAGGCATATGGTTTATTAATACACACTCTTAATCTCATAAGTACTGAAGTCAGGCTTCATGTCAAATGCAGAAGCCAGAGGTAAGGTTGTGGAAACAGCACTTCAGAATACAAAAATCAAAATCTTGAAGCAATTACCTAGAAGTCAAATGTGGTCCCCACAAGTTTCTTATGACATCACTGGAACCCTACAGTTGTTAATGTCAAATTCCAATGGGGTGCCATTAACCAAGTGAACAAAGATTAACTGAAGATTAAACAAGTAACTAAACAAAGTATTCTTCAAAAAACAAGAACTCATTTCAAACTGGAAATCACGTTTTTATCCAAAACATGGAGTTGTTCCAACACCTGTGATTTTCACCAAAACCAAAGTAAAACAAATGCTTAATATGCTTGATGCAGCTGTGGTGAAGGCTAAAGATAGAATAAATCTTGAATGAAAATGAAGTTTGTCAGCTATATAACAAAAGTTGGATATAGACACATGTGACTGTAACATAGCCTCGTGGCTATAAACTGATGCACTCACCCTCATGAATTGCACAGCTAAGGTTTTACTGTATATGAGCTCAGCGATATTGCCTTTAAGGTAGATCATCCCAAGGGAGTGCTCATAATACCTCTGTTTTGTACCACCATTTATCATATTTACAACACATATTTTGCAGACAATCTATTTTAGATCTGTGTTAGAGAGATTTACTTTTTTATTGATTATATTTCTTATATATCTACATGTAAAGGCACTTGATTTTATTATCATGAGTTCAACTTTATAGGCCTTAAAGGGAGAATAAAATGATAATGAATATATTTCAATAACCTGTGAAAATTATTAAAATATATTCCCTGTAAGTCATGGTACTACAGTTTTAACATCCAGTAACTCAGAACCTACCATGAATTGAAAAGAATGTCTTGCAATACCAGAAAACAGACTTTTCAGCTCTGTTGATTAAGCTTTCAATGGCTCATAATACATTGGCTCTTACATCACTGAGTAAGGCAAAATAAGACAACAGCGTTTTAGTTTTGGTTTTTTTTTCAAAATGCATCTGGTGCAGGGAAAAATAAATGTTTCCATTCTACAGGGTGATACTTCCACATAACACCGAGTCCAAACCAAAATGAATAGTCATGAGAATGAAAGTGAGGCAGTTAAACATGCATTGTAAATGAAATTTTTCTCATGGTTCTACAGTCTGTCACAAAAATCCCACTGTCAGACATACAATGCATGCACAAAAGCATAGTCCATGTGCTGAGTATCTTTCAGAAACGCTGCAATACTCAGCATCGATATGGCATTTACATCCAGCATGCAGAGAAACACAACAGAGAAAATTAATTCTAAAAACATATTTATGTATGTTCTAAAATCAACCAGTAAAAGCTTGGAAACTGTTCATTAAAGAACTCCCAGCTACTACTAAAGAAATTCTTTCGAACTTCCAGCAGCAGGATTGAAAGGTCTTTCAATGAAACTACTCTGTAGTCATTGTACCATTCATACGCAGAGTATCTTACATGCTACCATGGTCTTTTGTGACCTGGTAAGAAATAACAGCATTATGGGACCAGTAATACTTATGTGAAGTGACAGCACACAGAACTCACTGAATTCTTCTGCAGTTTTCATTGATTTTGACAGCAGTGTCATCTATGCTACTGAGAGAGACATCTCTAGTTTTTCCATGGTTTTTAAAATGCACTTTTATTCTCACTTTGTAGAAGTCTTAAGCACACAAACAATGTTCAACCCAGCATTGCCAACTCCTACTACTCAAATAAAAATGATAAAATAAAAACATATATTCAGAATTCCATTTATTTAACTTCATGACTAACTTTTAGGAACATGTTCTTTTGAGTTTCTCCAAACTCATAGGAATTCTTCTTAAACAAACGCTGAGTTTTTAATGTGTGTGCATATCTCCTAAAGCACTGCACATGCATGCACACACACAAGAAGTAAAAGAGCTCCAATAAAACTTGATTTGTCAACATTGTGTATACATGCATACATCTTCTCCAAAGGGGAAATGTATAATAAAGCTAAAGAGTAGCAGAGTTTAAGAAATAAGGTCAGGAGTTGTAGCAAGACCAAATCAATAACAAACCAAGCATCGAATAATGTGGAGTGAAATAATGTCACTTCTGAAGTCCAGCAAATGTGCTTCCCCTCGAATGCTGCAGCAACAGTCTCAGGTTGTTCACAAATTCATGTAATTGAATACATTCTTTGGGCTTGCTGTTCAGAAAATATGTTTTTAATTCAGAGGCAGCTCTGGTTAATTGCCACATTCAGAATTCCTGTTTCATCTCTATGCCTGGAGCTCACAAAAATGGAAAGAGGCCAGGTAGACCTATGTTTGCTTGGAAGAACCTGTGAGTGGAGGCAAGATTTGCCACTCACGAAAATAGAACGTGAGATACTTCATTTGTCTTTTCAGGGAAACAAGGTAATGCTACTATTCAGCTTTAAAAGCCCTTTATTTTTGACCTCTTTACTACAGATTCTTCTTCACAGGATCTTCCATGCAACACTGCAAGGAATCTGGAGAGATCCCAAACACCCTGCACAGCCACAGGGCAACAAATGCTGCAGCAAATCAAACCCAGCAGGGAAGAGTGAGCAGCTACAAGGAGATCAGAGTAGCAAAGAGAAGAACTAAAGGATACATTTAGACAAACAGTTTGCAGATAGAGTATCACAGAAAGAATTCGAGGCTACACATCTCATTGGCTTTTGTTGAATCTATAAATCTTGCTGTATACACCAAATTATTTCCTTTTTGCAGCTTTTTAATTCAGCTTTTAATAATCTGAGACTCATATTCCTCTTCTGTTATTACCTAATATTACTATTATTGATTTATTTAGCTCTGCCAAACAATTCAAAAGACAGAGCTGATTTCAAAAAAAGCTTTTATTAACATGACAGTATATAATTACAAAATAAAATTGAAGCTTTAATTTTAAAATATTATGCAATTGGAAAATGAAGAATTCATATTTATGTAAAAAGAAAGAGATTCCAGTTAATACACAAAATCTTTACAAACCATTACCCACTTAAGTTTAGAAATGGAGAATCCCTGGCAGAAAAATGTGTGAAGACAGAATGTTTATTTATTAGTGTTATTTTTAAAAGGATGTTCCAAGTCAAACTTGACAGCTTGTTTACAGTGGGGTCCTGCCCAAGGGTGGCTTAAAAGATATTAAACAGGCATACAACCAGAATATCATGTTACTGCACAAGATAAAAGTTTGCCCATGGCTTGATTTTACCGTGACTGCTTCAGCAATTTCCTATTTATTTTTCAGGAACCACTAATCTGTTCTAGCTTCCCTCCCTCTGAAAAGAAAAAGAAATGAATGACAAAACTCTTCACGTATATAAACATATATAAACTATATAATCCTAGAATCAATAGAATATATACACGCACTTACATTTCTATGTGATTAAGCTAATCAGATGATTCATAGAATCCATGCCAAGTGTTGCTGCTGTTTCCAGGTGTTGACTTTGTTCACAGAACATTAGCTTTTTCATATGTGTAATAATTTTAAGGAAAACTGAGATTTTTAGTAGATTTCTTGATTTTCAAAATGGATGAGGATTTCATTACACCACAGTAAGTGTTCAGTAGTTCTTCCCACCATACAAGTTTGTAAAGGAAACAGCTTGGAGAAGGAATGACTTGACAGCAGGCAGTACTCTTGGTAACACCATATAGGTGAGAGTTATTTTGGAAATACAACAGCTGTTTCTGGGCTAATGGGAAACGACCATGCCAAACCTGACGGAATTACTTTATTTTAGAATCGAAGAATCATAGAATCATAAAATACATAGAGCATCAACCTGTCCCTTCACAGCTCTCCTGTTTCCTGCCCTCACTTATGAAAGCTTTTGCAACAGCACTGAAGCTGCGGTTCCCTCCAGCTTGTCTCTCTTTGCCTTGGCTGCAGCTCTGCTGTTTCAAACTGGTGTCCTCAGCACACGCCCTCCATTGCACTTACCAGAACCGCTGTGATGTGAGGATTTATTTGCGCTAACCCAGAAGAGAGGTAGAAAGGGATAGAGATGTAGATATAGAGATGATAGAGATATAAATGATATAGCTATAGCTAAAGATAGATAGAGGAGTGTGTGTTTCTGTTTGCGTATATTGTTTTTCCCTTGTTGTTTCCAAGGGGTGATTATGTTCACTTTCTACCAGAACTGGTCAGAGGCAGTAGCATTTTCCAGTACTCTATGTGAAAAATGGTGTTTTGCCTAAAAGAACAGTTTGTTCAAACAGACACAAAAATTTCCTCATTTCAGATAGGAACCCGGCTGCGGCTGTCTTCTGCAGCCTACACCAACATCTCCACTAACAAACTCGATGACTTTCCCTTTTCCCACCCGACAGACCACTCAAGAAATGTGCCTATGGGAGAGAGACCTGCAGTCATTCTGCATTTCAAGGATCTGAACAAATGTGCTGGTGAGATTCGTTGCCATACCTAAATTTCTGCCCTCGATACAGACCCTGACGTGATGCTTAGCTGAGAGTTTTAAAACTGTTCTATGCGACCGAGTCAGTTACTTGTTTTTCCTGAGTGTTGCAGGGAAAACCTGCCCGATCCACGCGCTTTATACTGAATTGGGATCAAAACACTTTATTGAGCTATCGAGAACATGGAATTAGGCAGCAGCCACTGAAGTGTTGCATTCAAATAGTAATACAAGAGGTAAACCCCCAAATTAGACACGTGAATGTTAAGAAACACAAGCAAATATCTAAACACCCTGTGTAACAAATGCAGAAGACATTTCTTCAATTCTTCTTCTTTCCAAGAAGAAGACCTCACCATAAGCAGCATAGAAGCAAATGCCACTCAGTGTACTGATAAGGAATGGTGAGGAAATCCTGTATGCTCTCTACATACTTTCGGCAAAGTTCATGCAGAGGGAACCAAAACCCCTTTCTTCCACCTCTGGGATCGCCACACTCAAATGACTGTACGTGGTAGAAAAGCCTTTACTGATACAGTCTGAACATACAGATTCATTTACAGGGTGTGGCCACCATGGGCAGGGACATCCCCCTGGGCACAGGCACTGCCTCAGGGCCAGCACCCCAAAGGCCTTTCTCCAAGGCATGCTGGGCGAAGGGGCAGCAGCAGGACTGCGCTGGGCAGGGGCCCCCTCACCCCCGTGTCATAGTGCCACCATGTGCCAACGCAGCATCACAATGCTCTGGGGCACTATAAGTCCAGTGCCCTCCCCCAGTGCTTTGGAGCTCCAGTGCCAGGCACAGGAAGGACTCTTGCTCCCAGCATGGATCAGCCCAGCGGCACTTTGCTGTTGGTGGAGGCCCCTGAGATATCTCCAGATATCTCAGAGATATCTGAGGAGGCAGAAAAGGCAGTGCCAGTGTCCCCTTAGAGGCATAACCAGCGTGTGGACCAGGAGCAGGTCTTGCTCACATGCTCAGGGAGTAGCCGATCGCCAGCGCTGGGGTCAGGAAGGAATTTTCCCCCGGGGCAGATTGGCCCTGGTCCCCGGGGGTTTTTTGCCTTCCTCTGAGCACTGAGCATGACCACTTGTCAGGGCTCCTCGGTCCATTCTGGCTGTGTTATCGCCTGGTGCTCATGCACCACGAAGGTGGCCCCTCGTGCCCTGCAGCTGGGGGGAGAAGGCATTTTTGCCCCCAGAGTGGACTGGCAAGTGTCCCCGGGGTTTTTTGCCTCCTCCGCAGCCGAGCACAGCCCCTCCACGGGGCTCCTTTGGGTCATTGTGGCCCAAAGGCAGCTGCTCGTGCTCCACGCAGCTGGCCCTCGTGCCCCGCACGCGGGGGGAGGAAGCCTTCTGGACTCCCAGGGTGGCCCCAGTGTGGCCCTGGGACTTGCTGCTTCTCCTCTGTTGCATTGAGCACCACCTCTTGTCAGGTCTTCCCTGGCCCATTCTGGCTGGGGTCTTGCACTGCTCTCGTACCACCATGGCACCGCTCCTGCCCCGGCTTTCCTTTGTCAGGCTGCAAGGGAGGTTTTTTCAAGCTAAACTGAAGCATGCGTCAGCCTGCTGCTGGCTACGCATGTGCGTTGTGTTTGTGCTTGTGGGCATCAGCTCTGAAAGATTTAGAAAAAGAAAATATCATCTAAACTAGACTAACATTAAGTAAACTAAACTAAACTAACCCAACTTTATTTAGAAAGAAATAAAATACTCTTTCCACCTATAACCTGATTTGTTTCTGATTTGTGTCTTTGAAAGTGTTTTTGGTGCTGAAAACCCCTTGGCATTTCAGGTAAATAACGGTCTCATCATTGTACAACTCATCGTGAGTGCAGGGAATGGAATGGAATACAACAGAACAGCTATGATATGTTATGTATATAGAATCATAGAATAGTTAGGGTTGGAAAGGATCTTAAGATCATCTAGTTGCAACCCCCCCTTCCATGGGCAGGGACATCATACACTAAACCATGTCACCCAAGACTCCATCCAACCTGGCCTTGATCAGTGTCAGGGATGGAGCATTCACAACTTACTTAAGCAACCCATTCCAGTGCTTCACCACCCTCACTGTAAAGAACTTCCTTATATCTAACCTAAACTTCCTCTGTTTAAGTTTGAAGCCATTCCCCCTCGTCCTATCACTATAGTCCCTAAGGAAGAGTCCCTTCCCAGCATCCTTGTAGGCCCCCTTCAGATACTGGAAGGCTGCTATGAGGTCACCACGCAGCCTTCTCTTCTCCAGCCTGAACAGTCTCAACTCTCTCAGTCTGTCTTCATACGGGAGGTGCTCCAGCCCCCTTATCATCCTCATGGCCCTCCTCTGGACTTGCTCCAACAGCTCCATGTCCTTTTTATGTTGAGGACACCAGAACTGTACACAATACTCCAAGTGAGGTCTCACGAGAGCAGAGTAGAGGGGCAGGATCATCTCCTTCGACCTGCTGGTCACACTCCTTTTGATGCAGCCCAGAATATGGTTGGTTTCTGGGCTGCGAGCGCACACCGAATCTGGCTCATGCTCAATTTCTGATCGACCAACTCCCCCAAGTCCTTTTCTGCAGGGCTCTCTGAATCTCTTCTCCACCCAACCTGTAGCTGTGCCTGGGATTGCCCCGACCCAGGTGTAGGACCTTGCACTTGGCTTGGTTGAACTTCATGAGGTTGGAATTGGCCACCTCACGAGCCTGTCAATGTCCCTCTGGATGGCATCCCTTCCCTCCAGCATGTCAACTGCATCACACAGCTTGGTGTCGTCAGCAAACTTACTGAGGGCGCACTCAATCCCACTGTCCATGTCACTGACAAAGATGCTGAACAAGATCGGTCCCAACACCGACCCCTGAGGGACACCACTTGCTACTGGTCTCTAATTGGACATTGAGCCATTGGCCACAACTCGTTGCATGTGGCCATCCAGCCAATTCTTTATCCACTGAGTGGTCCCTTCATCAAGTTGATGTCCCCATTCAAAAAGATGTCTCTCCAGTTTAGAGACAAAGATGTCGTTCTGGGTGGGGATGTTGGGTTTTGGAGGAAGCCCCTTGCTTTTAATTGTCCTCTTCCTCCTTTTTTTGTTTTTGGTTTTTTTGGGGTTTGTTTTTTTTTTTTTTTTTTTTTTTTTTTTGGGGTGGTTTTTTTTTGGGTTTTTTTTTTTTTTTTTTTGTTTTTTATTTTTTTCTTGCTGTTGTTACTAGCTCCCAGCTTCCTGGATTAATGCCCTCCTTCTCTCCTGTGTGTGCTATGATGGGCGCTTGTGGTCCCTGCACAGTTTGGGCCTGGAGCAAGCAGCCCAGCTCCCTCTCAGTTTCCCTGACATCTTTTAGCTACTGATAGTTTCCTGCAGCTCAGCCCCTGCTGCAGGAGGACCTCTACCAGGGCGCACTGAGCACAGCCCTGCCTGTTGCGCACCCTTGCCTCAGGAGAGGGGTCAAGGCACTTTCTACACCCCGAGCTCTGCTCTGCAGCCTCCCCTCTCATCAGCTCTGCCTGGTGCTGACGCTGCCACCGCCGGGGCAGCCAGAGCAGGGCTCACAGAGCAGGCCCCGGCCCCGAGGTGAGTGCTCCCCATCCTGCTCACCCTACCTGCACCAACCGCCCTGACTGACAAGACAGACCCTGTTTGTCAGCGGAGCTGCCGGCTCCTGGGCAAGGCCTGCTGAGGGCTTGAGGCTCCCTCGGTGGCTCTTGCCGCTCAGAACCGAGGCTTCTGGACATGGTGTTTCCCCTCGCTCTGGGGCTGAATCGTCCTCTGTGGAGCTGCTCACCTTGGCAAAAACCTTGTCTTCTATAAAAACTTGTCTTCAAGGAATACTTAAGTCATCGTAGAAATCGTTTCCCTGTTTGGCAAATGAAAGTTTTTCTTAGGAGCTTTAACACTGTTAAGATTCTCAACAAGAAAAAGTTGTAGAAGACACCTCCCTGACTCCAGCACCTCCAATCTAAACCAGCCTCAACTTTAAATTAGTTTAGAGCTGCAGCATTTGGCAGAGCAGAGCTTAATAGAAGTTGATTATTAGAATCCCACAATATTTCCCCAGCACCATGAATGCTTCATCCCAACATCATGTCATATGATGCTTGTTGAACTTTCAGACAAGATACGAGCAAGATATTATGGTACAGTGGGTAAGTTTAATATTAGTAATTTCTAATTTTTTAAGTGTGGTTATGTGAAATCAAAATTCAGTTCATGGTGATGATGGTACATGTGACATGTTCCCGTTAATTTTTGTGTGCACCTGTGGGACACGTAGCTACAACATTCAAAACAGGGCTTCTCTACAGAAGGGAAAAAGTGGAAGGGAAATCAGGTATTGGAACTTCTAAGCCACCACACCAGAATTTCCTCTTTTCCTGCTGCATATATCTACAGAAATAATAGATGTGATGCTCAACACAAATCCCTACAGGGCTTGGAAATAAAATACTTATATGGAGTCATAGACGGCACAGATTATATTAAAAGATATGGAATAATGAAGGCTTCATACGTGAGGAGTAAACTGAAACTTTTCAGACAAAATTTTGCCCTAAATTACACTCTAATCAGCATCACTGAAGTAAATGAGAATACACTGGTATAATCAAGCCCTTGTAGCTATGTTTGAGTTTTCATTTGAAGCAGAATCTAATTTGCAATATTAAAATAGTGTTATCAGTCATTTATGAAACATAGCAATCAATTTACCACCTCCCAACCCAATAATAATGTTTACAAAAGAGTTACAGTCCAAGTTCAAAAAATGAGTTTTATATTCTAGATCAATTTGTCAAGATGGTAATTTCTACTTTGACAATAATAAATAACTTTGCTGAATTACCATTTAATACTGGTATTTAAATGCTGCACTGGAAGTATATACTGAAAACCTGGCTTGACATTCCTCCATTTCAATATTATGCTGGCACTAGTTTTCCTTGCTTTTTGTTGCTGCTTCAAGTTTGCCAGTACAGGGCACTGATCTAGCTCAAAAATAACTTTTTCTTTTTTTCCCCCTGTAACTTGGCTCAGGTCCCTGATCTGGTTCACTGCATGGCTGCACAAATACTTCTACCAACACAACCAAGGACCTACAAGGGCTGTATAAACCTGAACTGCAGCCAAAACCAATTATATGTCAAACTATGGTCTACGTTTTAGCAGACAATTTTAATGTACTTGATGTAAAGGATGTTGAGAGGTCTGTAAATGTTATGATTACACAGCTAGCTGATGATATTGATTTATGTTGTCTGCTGTCAGAAGAGTGTAAGGGGTTAATTCAAGTGCATTATTTAAAGAGGGTGGGCACAACAGCTACATACGGGCCCCTTTGAGAAAGCAGATGTCACTGAGTTTTAAGTTTTACAACTGTAAATGTTTCATATATATCAGCTTTTCAAGTCTGGCTGAGTTCTAATATAGACCAGCAGCAAGGACTTGTACAAAGACTTTGAGAATGAATAAAATGCCCAGCCCTCAGAGGCAATACTAGGAGGCGGACAGTGAACAGTATAATGTTGGAGAAGAATGACACCTCTCCCAATACTTTTTACCTTTTTTCCCCTGATCATAGTTCCAAACTTCTGTCCTAAACCTTTCGTGAGCAAGATGCCAGGGTAGAAGAGTGACCCTTTACTAAACTAACTAAAAAACCCCTCAAAAGCAAGCTCATGCCTTACTACCAGGTACTAAGAATCACACAAAGAAGAGAGTTAGTTAATGTTGCTACCTACTGTCCTTCTGTCCCTCACTTCTCTGACATCAAATCCTCATCTGGAAATAAAGAACACAAAGGGAATTGCTTCCTTTTCTCCATGCTTGTTCCTCAGTAATTCTTCCGGTGTGCAACTACTGTTGAGTTTAAATTGCATTATGGAGGAGTTTCATAAAGTTAACTTTAGTGCATGAAGACTAGTTTTCCTTTTCAATTAGTGGTTAAGAACCTCAAGAGAACAATAAATTTAGACACCTGCCCTCTGAAATTGCTTTTTGGATGTATCTGTTTTTGCCTTTTCTGGAGAAGGATCAAAGGATAACTAACCCAAGGAACGCTATCCACTAGTTCTACTCATCACCATGTCACCATGCGCTCTGTTATGGAGCAAGTGTAGTCAGAAGTCCCAACAGCTTAGCAGCCACAGTTAGCCCCTTAAAATAATCTTAGAGCCCAAACAAACAGGAAAGGAATCACAGGCTCCTTCCCCTTGAAACAGAGAACAATGTACGGCTGCTCTGTGAATCACAGGACACCAAGCAAGCCCATGCAGGTGGTTGAGCAGTGAGCTAAGGGTGTGAAATTGCAGCACATGTATAATGTGAAGTGACAGGAAATTTGCAAATTCACAACCTCAACTACAGTGCCTGGGCCCCAGAGCCCTGTGAACCCAACATGACACAGAATCAGTGCAAGGCATATCGCCTCTCCAACACTGCCTGCTCAGGCAGCACAATACAGCACTTCAGCACTATCTACTTGGGTCACAGCTGACAGTTTTAGAGTCTAGATATTGTTAACTGCAATTGGTATGTTGGCTGCATATGACAGAAATGGATCTGAACATAGTTTTTTTCCTTTTATAAATTCTATCTGTAGTGTGCTTTTGAAAGATAGTATTTCCTTAATCTAAAATGATCACAGGTAGTACATCTCTGTTAGTTTCAAACATGAGAGCCAAGATTCATGACACCATAGTTTAATGCTGCTCTTATCAGAAACCTGCAGAGATTAGAAACTGTAAGAGAAACACTGATGGACGTTTTCAGGCTTTCTGGATTAGTTTGGAATTAACCACCGGTGGCTTGCTTTCTTTGACAACTCTTTTATAATTGGGCACAGATGGATGAAAACACACTACAAACACAGTGAGATTTTCTTTAATCATTAATTTTCACTTAATTTGCCAGATGGCTTTGGTTTCTAGTGTACACTTTATTTGCTGCTGTGTCATTTGCAGCGTAAGTTTTACTTATTTTTGGTTAAAGTTTTATGTCCCTTGAAAGTGTTATTTTTTACTGTCTTCTGACCTCTTTCCAAAACCTAAAGATGAGTTTGTGGATTTGATTATTTTATTGTTGATTTCTAGTACATACTTCAGTTTTCCCTCTCAGAAACAGAAGACTTTTACACTATCAATAAAGTTTTAATATTGAAAGTTAAAATCACAGAATCATACAATGGTTTGGGTTGGAAGGGACCTTAAAGCTCATCTAGTTCCAACCTCCGTGCCACAGGCAGGGACACCTTCCACTAGACCAGGTTGCTCCAAGCCCTGTCCAACCTGGCCTTGAACAGTGTCAGGGATGGGGCAGCCACAGCTTCTCTGGGCAACCTGTGCCAGTGCCTCACCACCCTCATGTAATGTAGTGTAATATATTACTTTCCTAAACTCATCTATAAAATGTGACTCTAAAAGTAGCCTGATTTTTAAAGCACACATGCTTTTCCTAATTATTCATGTGTACTGTTTTTGAAAATGGGGCATTTTCATTTGCACATTTGCACTGATTTTCCTAGGTACTCTTTTCTCTACCTTGCCTCACACTGTAATTGTTGAATTTACACCTCTTTGTGAAAGTGTTCAAATGGAAAAAATAAATACTCTCTTCAGAAAAAAAAGTGTTTTTTAAACCTGTACTTATTCCACAGTTAGGATTGCCTTCAGAAATCATTTGTGTTTCAAGTCAATTAATTTTCTGAGGCTTTCCTCATTCTTCGCATAAGCCAAGATGCTCGTTTATAAACTTTTCATTAAAAGTCCTTTTCTTTAACCAGAATGCCAACAGATGCTGCTGTTCTTTTGGTTAAAAAGGGAGATGGCTCTTTAAGTAAGTGGAAAACTTTTTGTGATGTTGAACTGTTTGTATTGGAGTTTCTTAGTCTTTTTATAGCCCAACATTTACTCTGAGGTGTATGGTGCCATACTTCCCTATAGGACGATGTCTGATTTGATGAGAAATGTATTGGACTGCATAGATGGCAACAAGTGAAGAGCTTCTCATCCTAGGTGAAAGCAGCAGAATCTTTTAAGTGTCAAGTCTCGGATAAGTAAAAGGACTAACGGAAATGCTGAATTTGAACCCGCCCATTTTCCTTCAATGAGGTTCTCCTCTGCGTTTATACAACCTCAGTTTGTTCTTAGTGACTCCTTCAATGAGGCACTGATGAGATTATGTCTGAAGGCCTTTGTTATGACTTCTGCTTATACACTGGATGTAACATTATTCTGAACTGATGAATGAAGGCAGAAAGAAGAATGGAGAAAGTGTTAAACGGATATGAAATGGAATATTTAGAAAACAGCCTCAGGCAATCAGAACAGGGCAGGGATGAGTGAACAAAAGAACAAGGTTATCTACTCTCATATGTTAAAAATTCTCAGGGGGCTCTGTTTTTTTTAAAAAACCAAATCAGAACAGTGCAGCAATAAAAACAAGAAAGGAAGAAAGTAAAAATTCCCCTTTTCTTTCCTGTCTAAAAATGGTACTTTGCCTCCCATTGCAGCAATGGATGCCTTTACAACAATAAAAGGGAATGAACAGGAGGTATAATTAAACTTTCCAATACTTAAACAGTTACAAACCTATTTTTTTTTCCCTGGAGAAAGATGATTCAAGTTTCTTAATATTATTTAATATTATTTAAATTAAATAATATAGGGAGCAATGCAGCTACAGCATAGGCTGAGAGCCAAGATTCTTTTCACATAAAACTGGTAGGCAAAGTCATTCTGTAGAGCAGTTTGCCTGCTTAGGAATACAGGCAACTCTCAAAGTTAAGAAGAAATCTGAACAATACCAAATAGAGTGTGCATTTCCATTGAGATTCCAAAGGTTTTTACTGGAAATTACCCTTTCATATGCCGTCATATTTATAATAAGAAAACAAACTCTCTTCTTTGATGAGTTAGAATTACAACTATGAATGTAAGTTTCTATTGATTTCCTCAAAATTCCTATTTTTTCTAGTTTCTTTTTGTCACAAAATAAAATCAAAAAAGAGAAAAGCACTTGTTCGAAGAATCCAAATGGTACAGGCAGCTATATCAGTTGTATTAGTCAAACCATGTCCTGCAGAAAACACAATGGATCCTGTTGACATCAATGGAATCTCCACATGCAGAACTGAGAAGACGTTTTGGCATCAGACTGCAGTTGATGGCAAATGTTTACATCATTTTAGTCACATCTGATACACTCACGGCAGATATGGATTTCAAGTTACGTATAAATTAAGAATAATGAGCGCTGGATGTGACACTTTAAAGAAGGGATTAGTAAGCGTAAGAAATTCACAATGGAGTTTAAGTAGTTTGGCCTTTCTTTTTAATGAAGAGAGAAAATTTAAGGCTCAGCAAACTAACAGAATTTTTATTTGACTAATATTAGCTTTAAATAGAATGTGTTGTTAGCAATGGCATTTAAGAAAAGGGAAAAACCAGAGTTAGTGAGGCTTAAAAACACTAAGAGAGTAGAATATGTTCCAGTAAGAAAGCATATGAATCACAGAGAACTGCTTTCTGTTATAGCAACAAGATCAATTAGATCTGCAACAGCTGAAAACCATTAACTGCTGTTGGCTGCTGTTAGCGTAATGGGTTTTTTTCTGCTCAGTATTCTGGTGTCAGTTTATCACTTTACTACCCAAACGGTTCTGCCTGAAGCCTTGGTAATCTTAAATATAGAATTGTTAGGAACAAAAGAAAATCTCCCAGCATACAAATTGAAGTATTAAATATTACTAACCTGTTTATAGATTAAACACAGCTTCAGCTGCCAAAATTGTTCAGTACAGTGTCAGAGATGTCTTTGGTTTATGTTTTCATTTTTTATTTTAAGAGAGGCAGAGACGGTCGCTAATGTTAGTCATTTTAATTAATTTCTAGCCAGACATATAAAAGGGAAAGGAGGAATTGGGGCAAGAAAAGCTTCCCTAGAGCAGCCAGCAACAGCATGTCTTCTTTCTTCTCCCACTTTATGGAAAATAATCAAAATTAAGTTCATGAGACTGCTGCTCTTCTCATTGTCCTGGGGTTCCTTTGCTGTCCCTAAAGGTCTGTCCCAGCTGCGCTTGGTTGTTTTCTCTTTCAAAGTCACAACACAACACCTTCCCTAAAACCATGTCATCTTTTAACATAGTTTATCTACAGCATGATTTATTAGTTTCTAGTTTTCAAAAAGAGAAAAATAGTATGTCTTTTTTCATGTTTTCATTTAAATATTCATAGCATAACATTCGAAGTGACAGGCGGTCGTCTTCTAGATGAGGTTTGTTTTCTTTTGCTCATTAATGGCTCAACCTCAGGCAGCATTATTGCTATAACTTGTCAAGTCTGTTTTCTCAGTTCAGTGCTACTCCGTTTCTTCATCATCTCTGTGGCTGCTTTTACAGGCTTTCAAATTGTTGGGTGGGAAATATCAGGAACACCGCTGCTTACCCTGGGCTAAATTAATGCCTCCCATATGAGGAGCCATGTAAGTAAGTGTTGGGGTTTTTTTGGTAGCAGGGGGTAGAGGAAATGAAATGCCAACACTAATTTATGTTCAAAGGCTTCGACTGAGAGATAAGCTTGTCTGCTTCAGACAATGACGTGTGGTGAAGAGATCCACAGGATAGTACTAAACCAACAAGAAATGTTTGCACAGGACATTTAGATACTGCGCTGACCTAGTCAGGGTCTGCGAAGTACAACAGACCCCAACTTTGCTGAAGAGGCAGCACAGCTTATGTTAGCGTGGTGCCACACTGAAGATAGTAGACTGTGTCTTTCAGGACTCCTCAGTTTAGGTACCTACACTGCCTGCCATTTTTGAGTAAGTCATCAGCAGTTTGTACAGACCTCTGGTGCCCAACATAGGTGTCCTTGGATGACAGACCCTGAAGAAAGGATATGCTTAAGACTGCTGTCTCTGTCCCAGGCACAATTACATTATGACCCCTCTGACTAGAGAGGCAATAAAAAGCTGTTTTCTTTATTGTCTTCATAGACATTCTCTTCACCCTACCCTTGTGCCTAGACAGAGCTCTCTCTGTGGTCAGGATAGGACTGAGAAGTACAAACATTTGAGGTGTGCTTTCAAGCCCTTAATACATATGTATTTAAAGGAATAATATGCGTCTCCTCCACTACATCATTTGGTTGCTTGGCATCATCAAAATATTTGAGTACCTATAATCAGCAGAAATTGTATCAAATGATACAAAATCATGTTGCCAAGAGCCACCCGTAAACAGAAAGAGGAAATAAGTAGCGAAAGATTCCATGCTACTTTTTTGTGCGTAAATAATGACAGATAAATAATAAAAGAAAAATTGCAGTATTTCATGATAAATTATATAGCAGTCAACCCACATTTCTTTAGTTATCCTAACTTACATTCAACCTTACAATACTATAGCTTCACACTTAAATGCCATTTACTGTTTGCCTGTGTCTTATAAAGGAAAACAATTAGGGAAAGTCCTTGTGCAGCTGAGGCAAGGGGTGCAGAGAAGACAAGGTGGAAACACAAAATAATGCAACCACCTATCTAAGGATCAGTTAAATACCACATTTTGTTTTCACCTCACATGTATAGTTGTGTCAATTAGCAAAGCATACATTTACAAGAGCCAGCCAGGAGTGCCAGCTATGTTTCATTTTGGTTTTCTGCATGGATGTGGATTTTTTATAAAAAACAGAGAGTACTTTCGAAGCTTTCAAGATTTCTCTCTCACAACTTGTCCTTAGTGCACAGGCCAATCCTGTAAGAAGAGACCTCTCTCTTTCTTCCTTACTGTTACTAGGAATAGAATAAAAGGAAGAATTAAATTTGCTGAAAGCTATTTTAAGATTTGCACTATGTCTAGCAAAATACTTCTTAAGTCAAATTCTTACATTTTGAAAGCAACTTGTCTCTAAAGCAAAGTGCAAGGAAGAAAGAAAGCTGGTGCAAACAAGTACATTTTCTCAGGAGAAAGTGTTCAAATTTCCCTGGCAGCTCACAGACAAATCCTGCCCAAGTTAGAGAGTGGTGGTGACTCTCGATTGCTCTCAGTACAAAGCAAGAGATACTACAATGCTTCCACGAAAGTTACTGTTTTACCATCCTTCCTGCCTCTAAGAACATCCGCTGACTGACTAACCTGGTAAACTATACAACTTAATCAGCTATTTTCTATGATCACTAGGTTAGATTAAAATGAGAACTGCTTTGGAACTTGCAGAGTTGGCATCCTTCTGCTTATAGCATGTCAAGGGCTGAAATAAATTGTGCTGCCAAGATAACAATGGTGTAGACTGAAAACCAAGAAAGTATTTTGCACATGAAGTTCATTTTCAGTTCATAATTAAGCTTCAATGAAAGTTACTGTTTGGGGAGAAATCTAAGCTTCAGGCCACTACAATGTTGCCTTACATGTATGCAAAGTTTCATATCACTGTATATTTAGTTTACATTATTGGTACAGGATTTGACGATAACCTGTACTGTGTGTAAAAGAAAGAAATTACAGTAAGGTCTTTGTTAACTGCCAATGTAACCAATAATTTCTGTTAAAAATGTGTATGTGATGTCATTAAGGAAAAATTATGTTTGCCACTTTGAAAATCTTATACCTTCCCCCAAAGCAGGCAGTTTTGAATCTGAATGACATGTCAAATTCTACATTCCGATAGCTAAGAACATATTAAGACAGCAGTAGAATCAACTGTGCAAACCATGAGGAAGGGACAATTAGTTCATTTGATGAAAGGGAGCACACAAACTTGGGGAGGTGGTACTCAAATATATCACTCTGTGGTGATGGTAGTCTTGCTATCCTATCTAGAAGAGCAGAGCAAAGGATCAGCACAATTTTGGATCTCTCTCCTTCTACCCAAAAGATTGTAATATGAAAGCAAAAAGAGACAATCTTGTTGAGGAAGAGAAAAATTACAACTTAACAAAGAAACAGCCCACGGCTGTCAGTCAGAAACCAGACTGGAAAGTGTTCTGGTATATTATCATTTTTTGCAGGGTTTATTTTTGTAAAACTGAGGATTATCTCAATGTCTACAATACTAGATACAGATACCAGGAATAAGGCATTAAACAACAGTTAAAGTATAGAACCTGAATAAATACCATTTTCAGAAGTACATTCACCTTGTTACCTTCACCTACTTCTATTTTTTAAATCTATACTGCAAAATTAAATGCAAATGTTTTAAGCACAATGCCAAAGCCCTCCTAAATGTATATCAAAAAGAAATACTAATCTTGGTTATCGATCTGTTTATAGGATTTGAAAATTCATCTGCAATCGTAGAAGATTTTCTAAGCCCTGTTCTATGACAGTCTTGTGAAATATCTTCATTCATAACAATGCAATTTTTATTTGAAAACTTTCTGGTATTACTTAGTTTTAGTATCTGACTTCATGAAGTACATTGTGGTAAAAATCCATAGTGTTTCTTAGCATTTCTCTCCTTCCGTAAAATAAATACTATCCCAAGAGTGTTCTTATGAATTCCCGCCTTTGCCTGTTAGAGGATTTCTTGCGTATAATGGTCTGGGGAGGAAGGGGGACCCCTGTTATGAACACTGGCTTTTCTGTGAGATGAAGCTTTTTTGAAAAGAATGGTTTTGCAGACGTTTTCTAAGGCTGTTTACACTCTGGCTTCATGTAATTACTCAGGGATGTTTATTTTGCATGGAGAGTGTGTTGGTGGATGGTCTTCACCCCATTTCTCACATGCTTTGTCTTAGGTATTGTCTCAGTAAAAACTAATCATTTTAGTGTTGACGACTTTATTAAAGCTGCCATCTAAAATAAAGTATATCCATGCTTGAGAGACTACAGCTTTAAGGAGAGAAAGCTGTAAGGAGGGAAAGGAAAACGTTTCCTTGCCCTGGAGGTTACACCAGAATCTTGGATGGGATACAGCACTTCATCTGCGAGGGAGCTGCTTTCACAGTCTTAACTGCATCTCAACCAAGAGGTTTTGCCATTGGAGCTATGCCTGGTGGTGGCACAGTATTTTCCACCTTATGACTGAAACAATCACAGTGGCAGAACTTGAAAGCATAAACCACCCTGAGTCCCATGAATGAGATCAAAGGCACATCTTTTTTTTTCCCTCCTTTTTTTTTTTTTTCTCAAAGGCTTTGTTCTAATAGTAATAGTCAGCAGAAAAGCAGAATAGCCTGATGATTACTCTGTTTTTAACAGATGACTCATCCTTTGATGAATCTTGAGGGAAAAGAGCACTGGGTTTGCTTATGTCTTTCCTGGAGTAGCTTCAGGCCTTAGTGAGTCAAGCCTCATGTGCTTAGAAGCGCAAGTCTACAGCATTTACCACTGTGTTAGTAATGAGGATGTTTTGCATCAGCTAGTATACCTTCCTTCTTGAGGCATATATTTAAAACATATTACTTCAGCAAACATTAGATAATTGGCGGTTCTTAATTCTAGTTTTGGTTTCTTACCTTTTCCTTTAAGTTTTAAAATGCTATGAGAAATAAAAGCTGTTTCAGTGCTTTAGATTTGTTCCATCTTGCACTATTCCACCAAATGTATCCGCCAGGAACTCCGTTAAAATGTTTTGCGAGTTCCTCACTGGGCTACAAAAAGGGTTAAATAACCAAGCCAAAACCCCTTTAATGAAAAGGCTATAGTTACTTCAATTTAGTTTCACAATAAACCTAGATATTTATAGATTTTTATGTGCACTAAGATCACAAGGTGGGCCAGGTAACAAGTATGGTTTAACCTTTCAGTTGAGTGTGTTTAGTTCTGTAACGTATGTGGGCACACAGCACACAATTGCAGTCCTGCTCTCTTCACAAAGTCTACGCTAGCTCAGATATGGTTATTAAGTACATATGGTTTGAATAGGGAACACAGCTTTTTATAGTGAGGAGTTGCTTGTACTAATTAGGCTCTCATGTTCAAGCCACTTTTGTGATTCAGTTACGTAATATGAATGTTCCTTTTCAGATGTGTCCTACACATAAGATCATAGCAAAACAGATGCACAGGGAGAAAAGTGAGGAAACGCGGGGAAAAAAGCTTTCTCAGTCATTTTAAGTTCTACTATTGTATTTGATTTTTCAGCCCCATTACCTTCAAGATTCCAAATCCTTTTTTCTGTATTTTGCATGACACCAGCCTATTAAGTTATTTTAATTGAAATTTAATTATATTGAGTGCATATTTTCACTGTAGTGGAATTTTTCTGTACATTTCCATGTACTGGTGACCATTGAATCTGCTGTTATTCTTGTAGAATATTTCAGTTGCTGTTTTATTTGCTTGCCAACTTTCTTCTTAAAGATGTCAAATAAAAAAAACCCAACCAAATCTGTGAGGGTCTAATTGTCATCTAGGCTTCAAAAAGCAACCAGGGAAGTATTTGAAAATGTTTTTCATATGAAACATTTTTGGAAGATAATATGGCTTACACTGTTCTAGCGTCACTGCATATGAAAAATTTCAGGACATTTATCTTTACAACTACCCTGCAAGACAGGAAAACTCACTATTCCCATTTTACACATAGGCAATTAAAACACACCAAGATTAAACAACATGTCATGTTATAAAAGAATGTGGAACTGAAATGCTGTCTTCCAAATCACACACTAGCACTCACATCATGCAAGCCCAATTGCTTCTTTTTCTAGAGATAAATAGCAACCAGCCTAACCAAAGGAATATATTAGAAGGTTCAACTGTTCTCACACAGAATGTTTTTTGAGATTTTACAATTCTTTAACTATCTTTCCCCACCAAGTCAACCCATTCCCAGCAATTACCCAAACCTACAAATAAGGCCAGCCAAAACTATCTCAACTATGAATCAAAGTTACAAACTGACCACAAAATAACTCAGAATGAGGATGTTCATCTTTCTAAATGATTGCATTGGAAGTTCAAGTTCAGAAGATGTCCTTTGCTTGTTGCCTGAAAAATTATGCACTGTATGTAAATATTTGACTTGCTTACATCCAGTTTAGCAGCTATCTGTTTTTCTGTAAGAATAACCCATGTTGTTCATTACCACTCCCCCAATCACTTGTGTGAATCAAACAGTGCAAGTAATTTTATTTCTACCAGCTTATTGATTAAAATGTTACACAATACAGAGTGAAAAACTGATTCCAACAACATCCCAATAGAAAATGTGCCTTGTTTACAGGTGCATTGACATCCCTTCATTTGCCAATTATCTAATCCAGTTAGAATGCCAGATTGATCTTGGATCATTATTTTTAAATAAAAATGATAGACAGTACTATGTCAAGCTTTAGACAATTCTGTATATCTTACAGTAACAATATTAGCTTTCATCAGCCAAAGCTTTAATATAATAAAGATGGATGTACAGTTAAATGAATATTGATTGGCATATGTTACACCTCTCTCCTTTACTTCTGTATCAGTGGAGACCTGCGTCAGCCTTTCCATTACTTCAACTAGGAATGATGTCAAGGACAGAGTATAATCATGTCAATAATTTTTCTTAATGTTAAATACTTGCTTACAGACAAGAGTAAGATTTAGAATTTCAGTTAATTAAAAAGAGGGGTGAAAAGACCTAAATAACAGCTTCTTGAACTATGACTTCTGAATGTCAGCTTCTAATTCTAGTTTCCCCATTTCTCCAGGAACTTATGACACACCTCACAGAAGGCAAGATTTTGGTCATTGTTATCGGTCATTTCTTATGCTGCATTTGCCAAAATGGTGCAGGGAATTGTCTGAAGAGGGAGAAAGAAAGAAGAAAGAGGTGGAGTACAAGGGAAAGTGGGAGAACAACTTTTAAGTGCCCTCATCCTGTGGAAGCAGAAACACCTCTAAGGTCAGGCTCCAGGAGTGTCGCTAGTCTGACTGGTCCCCCTAACCGTGAACTTGCAGAACCTTCCCATGGCATTAACGTTAAAACTTAATGAAGCAACTTCAAATGACCAAAACTCGTATGCGCAGTTACTCATTTTAAGTGAATACAATGCATTTTCTTTTTCAACCTTGTTGATGCTCATTCCTGAATATTATTTCCCTGCTTTTATGAACATGGTTTCTAAACCAAGATTTGTGTAGGAAGCAACCCAAGGCAAGCACACTACGCTGTATTTTAATTCTCCACATTCTGATATGTACAATTCTCAGTCACGCCTTGGTTGCACCCAGGACATGGAAGAGAGGACACAGTTGGAGGTTCTTGAACAACTCTGCAGAATAATAAAGTAACACTTCGAAGAAACTTTAGATTCCCGTCAAACCAACCATGCATGCGAAACACATATTATCTAGAAACTCCTCTACACAAGAAAAATAATTAGGCCTAATCAGTTAAACACAAGATAAAGAAAATACAAGGATATGCTTATAAGGGAAGGTGAGCAGACTGTTCTCTTTCATTCAGAGTCTTACCACGGAAAAGACAGTATACTGGATGTAAAGGTATATTTGGCTAGATTTAGACTGGATGAATGAATCTAAAGCACCACTTCAGTTTAATTTAAAAAGCAGGTCAAAACGCTGCTTTTAGCTACCTATTAATATTGAAAGGATCTTCTGGTTATTACAGTTACGCTCAAAAATGTCTTCAAAGTATTACAACTATACTAAATTGTATGTCTTGCTGAACAAAAAGAATGATGGCAATTTTTTTTTAGATTTAAGAGTGCAAAAAGATCATTAATAACACTAGACATAAAAAGAACCAGCTTACCACTGCCTGATGTTTTCAACCACATGTATCTGAAAAAACTACTTCAGAGTAACGGGAAGGAAAGGTTTCAATTAAAAATAAATTCTCCCTGCTCCTCTCCCTTCCCTCCTGGTTACCATTTATTTGCTTTGTGAGCATCTCTTTACTCCATACAGCAAGTCCTAATTATTAACCAAAGAGCAAAAATTCTGGAAACACTATTTAAAATTTTATGTTCTAATAAAAATAATAATAGCATTGAATTTAACCTTATACAATTAAAAAAGACTGCTTGTGTTTTAATTTGAGGGATCAGAGATCAATTTGAGGGAGCAGAGTTCAAAACAGGGAAAAACAAAAGTCAAATTTGAGCAAAATTCTCTCTCCCATGTTACGCCTTCTATCCTGTAATACCTTGAGTTCCTGTTACTCAATTTCACTACATCCTTCTGCCGTTTGTTCAGAATTTATTTATAGTGATGTTAAAATAGGTATAAAAAGCCAGAATACCTCCATAGTAGAGCTTAATATACACTTTATTGCAAATGGTGTAAGGACTGACAGAAGATACACTTTGCACTACAAGCTAATATTGGACCTTGGTTTTGAACACTTCTACATATGCACTATGAAAGTGAAGAGGACTAAGAAGAGTGGGTAAAGTTAAGCAGGTGACTAAGTTTTTGTAGGATTACAACCTTATTACTACATTAATGTGGTTTGCCTATTTCTAAGGAATAGAGGGTTACTACAAGCTCAGTTTTGGCTTTCTCCAGATTAGATTCGCTATAATGTGATGTCCATGATGTTCCTCTTAATTATTTCATAAACATGAGAACTTTTCTTTTTGAGAAAGAATTTAGTATTATTTCAGCTAATTATTACCATTAGCTAATAAAATTGGAAATTCCCAGGCTATCTACCATTAAGAGCGTAATTGATTGCTTTATAGAGAAAAACTGACAATCATTCAATATTCTTGTAATAATACTGTAAGTTCCTGTTTGATAACAGCAATAGTCTCCTTTGTTCAATTTATAACTAATCAACAGCAACCTTTTAATATTTTGAAGTGAAGAATTCTATTAAGAAAACGCCATTGTGTGCAGGATGATAAAGCCTATCTGTTCACAAATTAATGCTTTGCTTCAGAATTAAACATCAAGAGTTGTCCTCCAAACAAGGACAGATCCGATGGGGAGGCAGAGGGGAGTATAGTACAGCCTGTGTGCTCTAGGACATTTCCCCATCTGTATCATAGATGCATCCACCCCTGTCCAACCCCAAACACTCCAAGTCTAGGGGGAAAAAAAAAAAAGACTGAGCCAAGTAACTCTGAAATTTGCTTTACACAGTTGCACCAAAACCTCGCCTATTTCTACTATAAAGAAAATGATTCATTTTTGCATAAATTGTTCTACCTATTCATTAAAATAAAAAGTCATAAAAAATGAGCCATACCAAAATTAGTACAAATCTGAAATCAGTATTTTACTGGCAAATATAAAGAGAAAGGCTAATCCAGATGCGGTTTTATGCACCTCTGGTTTGCCTGGGCAGAATCTGAGATACCCAAGCAGTCTTGGAGTTTTCAGTATTTGGAGGAAAATCAAACATTGCAGCTTTAATTTGATATTGTAAATCTTTCAACCTCTTTTTGTACTAAGTAGTCTTCTCTGATTTGATTGGTAAAAAATTAAACTAATTGTTTCTCGAAGTCAAGTCTGTTTTGCCTGTGATAGTAACTGGTGAGTGATCTCTCTGTCCTTATCTGGACTCATGAGCCTTTTGTTACATTTTCTCTCTCCTGTCCAGTTGAGGAGGGGAGTGATAAAGCGGCTTAGAAGGCACCTGGCTTCCAGCCAGGGTCAACCTACTACAGACTGTTCATATGTTGCTACTTATAGTGATAATTTTCAACATATCATCACAACAAACATACACAAAAAAGATTTTCTTCATATATATGAACTGACAAAACACTGAAACATTAAATACATTATCTGAAGGAAGTTATTACTTAAGCATTAAGCTAATGAGACAGTCAAAATACTGGAAAATTATAATCTCATCACAAATCAGATCACAATTTATCTCGGCTAATTAGTAGCAGAAAAGCAGTAATAAATTACTTGTATTTCTTGTTGTCCACTAAATCAGCTTTCAACATATTCTAAACAGTTCTAAATAAAGAGTTGTTAAAATCCCAAATTACTATTGTTTTAAAGTGTTTAGTCTTGGAAAGCTCTGCAGAAAATAAAAGTTTTTTTCTGAGGGGGGGAGCAATGGATGTTTTCAGAACATATGGTAGTAGCAGCATTTATCTAACAGACGTAAAATATATGCTGGTATATAGTAACTAAAGGCATAAAGACACTACAGATAACATTTCCCAAGCACTTTGAGCTCAAACTCAAGTGCAGTTTCCAAAGGAAGAATGAAAACTCACTCAAAGTTCAGGTTGAGGATAAAGCTGGTAGCTCTGCTGTTCCTGGAGGAGGCACTGCATTTCTCATACCTCCCCAAACAGGGAGTTCTCAAATCAAATTATGACTAAACTTCTGCACAGTCAACATTTGGAGATAATACAGGGGGCTCATTTTCATCAGTTGTCCTGTGTAAGTATTTGTTTCATTGCACGGCTGCAGATTGGTGTAATAACCTGACTGCATCCTTGTTGTTCCATAATACTATTTTTCAGACTTCCATTCTCATTTTCTGCTTTTTACATGATGGTACAGAAAATGAGGCAGTAGTCTCTCAAGAGTCAAAAAACAGTGCAGAAGGACTGTTGCCTTCTGTGACATTCACCCACTGAAGACGAAAGCACTAAGCAACACCCTTTGGTGAATTTGAGGCCGGTGAATGAGTAACAGTGAATTCTGATCCCGTTGCTGTGCAGAAAAGTATCTACGAATGCTATTCAGACTCTACAGGGTAAATAAGCAGAGCAGTGACACATACTTCTTACACAGACAAAATACCATTTATTTGAAGATGGGAATGTTCAGAAGAGGAACATCAGTGTTAAAAAGCCTAGTGAAAGTGGCTGTGGTAGAGAAAGCACGAAAGAAAACTTCCTCACTTTGTATCCACTTCACTACTTTTGCTGTTCAGCTTCAAGTCCTTTTTCACAGGAGTACCTGCCACATGAGATGCACTAACAAGGGGAAAGTCCCTAACCCTACATCAGGACACAGAAAGACTGGTAAAAGAGGAACAGAGATGATGACTATTACTTTTCAGCAAAGCGAATGGAAACACTTTTCCACTTTGAGTCTGAGCACTGACACACTTTCTAATGCATGCATGCTCTCCCGCCCCAACTGCTTCCAATGCAGACTGCCACCCCCTCTGACAACAATAAATAAGTCAAAACCAAACCCAGAAAACTGCTCAGTTATCAATTCAAAGCTGCAACTGCCTCCTGAAATAAATTAAAATAGCCAGAATCGCCACCCTTCCGCTTGTTCTGTGTCTCGCTCCCCTATGCCACAATCTTTCCTCAATTTGCTTTCTTTTCAGTCCTTTCTAGTCCAAGCATCCCCGAGCCTCCAAAGTGGGCTTTTTCGCTTTCCTTGCCATAGAGCTGATATGCCCCAGAAGACACTATTTGCATCTGTAAACCAAAAAGACCCTTCAAAGAGTTAGCAGTGGACGGGGAATGAATGGTGGTTGGGGAACTCTGAAAAGGTGAGTGGTGCTGAAAGCAGAGAAGCAATTGGAACAGACAATTCAGCAGCATAGGAGAAAATACTTACTTTAGGCTTTTAAGCCATGCTGGAAAGGCTACGGTTGCCCCTTGCAAAGGAGTTCCCTGGGGAACGGTTCATTGTACTATCAGTGGGAAACATGAAGGCAGGGGAAGTATGAGCTCAGATGCAGAGACAATGAGCACAAGGCTCCCTCCAGAGTGACTCACCCAGCCTCTGGGACAGAGGAAACCGATCACTCCATAAATCAGCATCTTTTGCTAACTATCCAAGTAGTGGCACTTGGCAGTGGGGAAAGCAGCTGTTCACTCCTTCTAACAGCTCATGGGATGATGCTGGGAAGTGGCAGTTAAATAGAGATTGTGGGGAGATGACATTTGGTGACAAGCCAAGAAGGAAGTAGTACAATAAGATACTTTAAGGAATTAATTTGCTTTTGCATAAATAATAGGGAACTGGATCAAAGTAGCATTCCAATAACACTAAGGTTCTGCTAGAGCAAAGGAAATGTTTTCAAACTTGTGGGCCACCAAACATTTTTCTTGTAAGTGAGAGTTCATTTTGACATAATTTATGTGTGGGTGATGCAGTTTTCTCATCCAAAACCCAATCTAATATTTAATAAAAAGGAAAGAGATTTTGGAAAACCACTGTTTTTTCACATAGTTATTAGATTTTAGGTAATAAAATCACATGCAAACTAATTGGGGGAAAAAAATGGGTATGTATTCCTCAGCTTTATTACTTTTAAAAAAGTAATGTTTAGCATGCTAACCCATAAGAGTCTGCAGGGAGGAGTCCCTTTTTCTGATGAGCGCTATTGTAATTTCCTGCCTTGAAAAGCTGAAGAACTTCTAGTCTTATAGAAGGCAAGTAACACACCAGAACACCAAATTAAGTGATGCACCAAATGTTACATTATTTATTATTTTAATTATTAATTAATCAGAAACAATGGTTTGAGAATAAGATTTTTTACTAGAATTGGCTACTTTCACAACTTGTCTTACTGCCTAGTGTTTATGGATCTCTCTTTTGAGCAGGTTCTCTCACATCCCTCTAGCCCCAGAAGGACTGGGGAAAAAAATAGATATATAACTTTTATGCTATTGTGATTATTTTTATTTATTATCTTCTCAAAAATATCAAGGATATAACCTAAGTAGCATAAAGATTTTCAATTATATTAACCAAACAAATCTGATGTAGATAGCTGAGTCAGCAAAGCTCACTCTAGATGGTGAAGTTTGGCCCAGGTCTTCTCTAGCTGACCTGTCAACTCCAGCCATGTGTAGACCTCTGTAATCCAGCTACATGTGCAATAGCTCTCAAGGAGGGCTAGGACTGCTGATACCTTAAGTTCATTGCTCCTAGAACCATGGGGAGGGCCCAGGCACCAAGTGGAACTGTTCAACCCCCTATGATCTCATTTCACACATGGGAGCCGAAGCAAAGGACAAGTGGGTTTCATACTACATCAAAGGTTTTGAAACTCAGAAATCCTCTCTCCCCCGGATTCTTACCAAGGAGCTATAAAAATAATAAAGAAGAAAAGGGGGAGGGGGCAGGAAAAGAGTGCGAGGTTAGGTTGCAAGAAATGGTCATTCCTCAAGAATTGCATTCAGCCATTTCAGAAGTGAGTAAACATTCTGAAAACCATTTAATTGGTTTGTGTTAGAAAAAGGCAAAGAATGGCAGGGAAAAAAGAGAGACAAGACTCTTACTTCCCCTCCCCACCTCACTCCTTCCCTCCCATTCCCTCCCCTCCCCTCCCCTCTCTCCCAGGACATAAAATTTCCTTCAAAGAAATGAGATAATCTATCAAAACCAGACAAAGCTCCTTTAGAAACAGAAGCCTGTGGCTAACAAACCCAAGTCATTTTGTCTGAAATAGCCATATTTAACAGATCAATAAGGAACAACTGCTACCAATGTTCCATCCCTGAAACAAAGAGAACACTCCTAATGTGAATACTAATATATATATTTTTTATTTTTTAGAAAAAACTTTGCAAGAAAGCCTTGTTTGAGAAACAGTACTGATAACATCATTGAGAAATCTTTCTTGGTCTGGGAAAGATATTTCTTCAGTTTCGGCAATCTGGGAAAACTTTAGCCGTCATAGTAAGCACAAGATGAAAACAGAAAAATAACCCTGAAACAAACAATCTCACTTTTAGCCTTTCACACATTCTCAGTGCTCGAATTTCTCCTACCAAGAGTAGAACAGCCTTGAGAAGATGAGCAGCAGTGTCTGAAACCATGGAAACTGTAGTTTGCCTGTTTTTCTTAAGAGTTGGGCAAGAGGCCCTGTCTGAAATGTAGTTTCCACAAGGTTTTGCAATTAGAAATCAAGTATGAATGCAGCAAGTTAGAGAACAAAAACAGCATTTCATACTTCATCCTAAGAGTTTCTGAGTTATTATGAAAGCTTTTTCAAAACCACCCTTTGAGACTAAAATTACTGGGTTATCATCTGATTTTCTGACCAAGAGTGCTGGCAATTTAAAGAAAAGCAGGATAAAGAGCTGTACCAGCGTGACACAGGTACTCTGCAAGACACAATTTGTATACCTTCTTTTTTTGTATTTAATGTCTTACTTGAAAAAAAACTTTCACTGACATTATAAAAGCAAGAATCCAGTTCTGCAATTTGCCTGGAGAAAGACACATGCAGACTGATGGAAAAGAGGAGTTATGGACAAAGCCTTTCAGGATTCTTCATAAATGTTGACTACAATTTTCCCCTGTCACCCATGCAGAAACTAGGGGAGGCGGGGGGGCTACAGGGGTGGCTTCTGTGAGAAGCTGCTAGAAGCTTCCCTCCTGTCTGATAGAGCCAATGACAGCCAGCTCCAAGACAGACCCATCACTGGCCAAGGCCAAGCACATCAGCAATGGCGGTAACTACCCTGCTATTCCCCCATGGATACGTGTCACACAAGAAGGTATCCATTCCCATTAGTTACTTCCAAGACCAAGTATCATGCCTTGCATTTCCAATACTACAGAAGGTCTTCTACGGATAACTTTTAGTAATCCTGTAGGAAACTTTATTTGTGGTTTATGAATATGAAGCTACTGCTTCACTAAAGACAAAAGGCAAAAGAACAAAGCTGGCATTTTGCTGAAGAGCAAATGAATAAAGAAGACTTTTTAAGAAGCTCTGCATGAGCAGGATTATAAGCATTACATATTTGAAGGCTTACTTTGCATCATGGTAAAGTGCAACAGAAAGCAGATCTATTGAAGGGAAAACAGTGCACAAGCCAAACAAAAACATAATCGTCACACTTACTTCTAAGAACATTTATTTTCATAACACATGCAGGGCAGTTGTGCTTATCTGTAAAACTCCTTATGCGTAACTTAAAAAACATTGCAAAAGGTATTTTTGCATCAGAGATGGATCAAGGAATTCTTGGATTCCGTAATTTGTTCCTTAGAGAGGTGCAGCTCGTCTCTGCTAGAAGAGGGGCAGCAGGCAGTAAATCTTAGCATACACTGCCTCTTGCCGCACTTGTCAGGTAGAAACATAGTGTAAACATACTCAGTTGAAGACTAGGAAAAAATGGTTTGAAGTTACATATGAGAAATGGAGCTTCAGACCACAGCAAGTGAATGCAACAAAGGATGTAGGACCACCCCTCCTCCAACAGAATCATAGAACGGTTTGGGTTGGAAAGGACCTTAAGATCATCTAGTTCCAACCCCCTGCCATGGGCAGGGACACCTTACACTAGACCATGTTGCCCAAGGCTCTGTCCAACCTGGCCTTGAACACTCCCAGGGATGGAGCATTTACCACTTCTTTGGGCAACCTGTGCCAGTGCCTCACCACCCTCACTGTAAAGAACTTCCTTATATCTAACCTGAACTTCCCCTGATTAAGTTTGAATCTATTACCTCTTGTCCTATCACTACAGTCCCTGATGAAGAGTCCCTCTCCAGCATCCTTGTAGGCCCCCTTCAGATACTGGAAGGCTGCTATGAGGTCTCCACGCAGCCTTCTCTTCTCCAGGCTGAACAGCCCCAATTTTCTCAGCCTGTCTTTGTATTGGAGGTGCTCCATCCCCCTGATCATCCTCATGGCCCTTCTCTGGACTTGCTCTAACAATGATACAGGACATCTCTTTTCATATATATAGAGTCAGCTTAATAGACTGTTTGGTCTATTGGAATAAATAGGTTGCAATTTAGTGAAGATGTAGAATAGGATCCACATTTCACTTACATTCCATAGCTGACCAAATTTTAAGTGTGAAATTTTGGAGTTTTCACTTTTACTCCCTAAAAGCTTAACAGACACGGTGAAGAACATGCTTGGTTTCTCTTTTCTTTTAAATAAAACAACATTTTCAGGAGGAAAACTGTTCACAGACTCAAAATATCAGCAAAGATCCAGGAACAATGAGAGAGACATGCATGCAAAAACACTGACCTACTTCCTATTATAGCTTTCCTCATAGCTGAGGAACACAGTGCTTCTTCAGTGAAACTGAAATGCTGTGGCATATGCTTCTGTAGACAAATAAAATGCTGACAGGCAATGCAGTAAACTGAGCCACGCCACTTTTTCCTCCCGTGAAAGCCCTTTAAACATCAGTATTACATTATTCACTTGGATAATGACTGAATACTTTATAAATGGGACAGAAAGTCAATTATTCTACATTCACCATCACAAGCAAGAGTGTAAGATCAATGTGCCTATAACCTATTTTCTAAATACTTTAACAAAAAAGAAACAAGAGAATTAAGTTCATAGTTTCTTAACACTTTCCAGAGCTGCTAATGTATGTACTGTAACTCACAAAGGCTATTTATAGAGGCAAGCTTCTGCACAGCATTCTTAGAAAATCGTTTTTATTAACCCTCAGATACCATGTTTGTAGAAGCCCTGAGGATGTGTTACAATTAATAATTGGTGTGAAATTTGAATTTCAACAGTTTTTTATTACCCAGACATAAAATGCCAGTTGACACTTTGTGATTAAGATGAAACACTGAGTATTATTTGATTAAAATCAACAAAAGAGCAATAAAAGCTACCAGTCCCAAATACCCCAGCGTTAAACACAACACGTCTCCTAGTCACTGGGATGTGCAGCAGGCGTACTTGTTGAGAAGCCTGCACAGCATGTCTATGACTTGCAAACATGCAAATCTAAAAGATCAGGATTTATTTAGAAGCAAAGTAGTACAGGTTTAATATTAAATACCTTTTTCTTCAGCTGTTTGGAAAGGAGCACAATTGCTAGCATTCATTGCTTTAATTTTCATTTGCAAAAATAAAATGTTTGGTTTGTGGGGGTTTTTTGTAAAGCAGACTGTACCTTAGTTGTGCTATGAAAAATAACAAATTCTATGGAGATCCATTTGTCAGTTTATCCTAATTATTACAGTAAAACACATTTATTGTTTTGTTGCCTATATATGAGACATTAAATCTACTTACAGTTGCTAAGTTTAGGATTATCCTTAGATGGGTGTATTAAGCCTGAAAATGAAATTATTCCAGAATATACTACTAAATGTCTTTAAATAACTGAAATGTATACTCATTAAGTATTATGCTGTTCCAATGTATAAGTAATCTATTTAAAAGAAATTAATTAATAAAAGATACGCATAATGTTTAGGGATGCAACTATTATATCTAATTAAAGAGACCTTACCAACAGCTTCTTTCTGCAAATTCACACCAGTCTTTTAAAGTTAGACAGAGCACAGTTAAATGTGTTTGTAAAGAAACATGCCAGAGGGAGGTTTTTTGTTAGCCTTCTAAAAATATTCTGTGCCAAATATTTTTGCCATATACTTAAATTTAACTGGGAATGCTTTTAAGCAATTTTCTCTCAATGCACTGTCTAAAAATACAGTATAGTACACTAAAAATACCACCTAAATAATATGGAATATTTAGGAAATTCTGTCGAATATTTTAACAGTTTATAAAAATCTGCAATAGCATTTCTTGTTGTACCTTGCTAAACCTGCACTTAGTCTTGTATATTAAAAAACTAAAGGTAGCACTGAATTCCAATAAACATTCTTAACAATTAAGGAAAGACAGACAAACAAATGCTTTTGAAAACAGCTTAAGTAAAAAAAAGACTAAGAGAATGTTTATGCAAAAATTTGATTAAAATATTATTCAAATTCTTGAATATGAAAGATATTCTAACAATTACTGAAAAATATTCCTACAATTCTGGGCATAGTATATTTTCTCCAGCATGAACACTCCTGTCTAACAGTGAGGCTATACACAAGTTTCCTTTGCAAAGGCTACCAGAAGCTATCAGAGTGGATTATTGATATATTACCTTTTTCATGTGGAAGCAAAAGTAGATCCAAGTATGAAAATCTGTCACAAGAGCATATGAAATCCCAGACTATATTAGTAATTCTATGCTCAGATAGCAATAATTAAAAGTGAGAATTTGCAGAACCTACTGCTTGATCAGCACAGGTAATGAATTATAATTAGAGAAGTATACTTAAAAAGCATTGGTGACAACGACTAGGTAATTTGTAGTTATACTCTCAGAGCTTAATTAATAATTTGAACTTCAGCCATGTCTGCTTCAATATTCACTAGCTGCAAACACTACATGATAAGGTTTGGGAAAGAGGAGCAGGCAGTTTGCACCTGTAAAATCTAGCGCCCATTGAGACTGCACCGGCACATGCTGGAGAAAGTCCTAAGCCCACAACAAATAGCCCTGGCTTCGCTGCCTACAAACATGCAAACTGAATCCCAAAATAGGCAGGTCCAAGTATACTATTAATGTATTTGTCACAACATAGTGGTATTTTGAAAACCTGCATCTAAAACATCATATATAAAAAGGAAGGTAGAATCTGCTTTAGAAATTCAGCGTAGTAGTATAAATCAAGAGCAAAAGCAGATAATTCAGCCCTTCTTATGTTCAGACGAATGTAAGAAGGTGAAAATATAATCTGTTCAGGAAATATTTAGTGTAGTTTAGTTTTAAAAACACCCACAGGGAAACTGATGATAAAAAGCAAGAACAAGTTATAATTGAGTAGACGCAGATTTCAGGAGAGAAACAGATTCACTGTGTGCAAATATTGTAGGTGGTTGTAGTTTGGTATTCAGGAAATGTGCCTTTTTAGGTTTTGCATTCCAAATGTTTTACGTGTTTAGGTTTTTTTTCAACTAGTCAAAGTATTTGCTGTAACAACTTAACGTCTTATTGTTGCTTTATAACTAACAAATAACAACACTGTTTTGGGGCAAATAAATACACATAGGCACATGGTAGTATGATTCATGTAACGCACAGAGAATAACTTAGAATCGTTGGTATCTGCAACTACTCTGGTGGCCCTCGTGGGTTTGGAAGTTACTCAGGAAAATTTAAAGTTGGAGAAGTCCTTCAGCATCATGCTGCAAAAGAGCTATAATTTCTATAACAAAATCGGTCAGGCGCCAACTCAAAGTGGAGTAATTCCAGTCCAAATTGAGTAAGGAGTCAAGCTGCTGCTGATGCAACTTGTAACAGCCAGAAGAACGGAATTTATATGTTTGAACAGAAAAGATATTTTCACACCATGTGTTTTCCTTTTATTTTAAACATGAAATATTATTTATTCAATTTTCAGAAGTACTTAACTTGGACTTGACCCCAGTCTGAAATTAGAAAAGAAAAAAAGAAATCTATATCTATCAGTTCACTTTTAAAGGGCAGATATCGCTGATTCTACAACTACCATAGTCAATGTTATAATGGCTATAAATCTCAATGGAATAGTCTGACCATTATTATTGTTTCAAAGAAAACTTAATAGCAGTAGTAGCCATGAATCCAGGAATAAAGTAAGATTCTTAATTTTTATACTTGAATTTCATTTTTATACACTTGGCTTGAAATATTGTAACTATGTTGTAATCTTTGACAGTCTGTCTCATGAAAGCACCATTCTCTGAATTCTGACATCAGGAGATAAGATGGTGTCTAACAGAATCCAACATTACATCAGCTAAAACCTCCACTTTTACAGCTCCTTGCTTTTATGGAGAAGTAGTGAGAGCTTCGTAAACAAGCTTTAAATGTTAAGCATCAGCATCCAAAAATAAAAGCTCATCTATTCAGAAACAACAACCAAAAAAAGCTTTAAAAAGAAAAATCATTTAAGGGTTTATTTTTAAACGGTTATTTTTAAAGTGATCAGCCTTGACATCAGAACATTCTTCTGTCATCATAAGAAAAGGGAGTTTAACTCTGAGAGCTCAAGCTGCTTGCTTTACTTTGCGTTCCATAATTCTTCCTTTCCAAACTTAACAAAAGCTACCAGAGTGTAACTGCTCAGCTGTAATTGACTTAAACATCTAAAGAAAATAACAATTGAAAAGGTACAAAGGGTTCCCTGCTGCACAAATACATTAAAGTACATAAATATGAATTCTGAATAAATGAATTTTTAACACATTCACTCTTTGAAAAGAACTCTTTTATTCTGTATACACAAGCATCGCAAACTGTTTATGAAAACAACTGTTTTGAAAAGTAAATAAGACACTGGCAAAGTGTGTTTTGTCCTACTTCTGTGGCTAATCTAGTAGTTGATAATTCACTTCTGTACTTTGTGGTTTCACCCGTATAGCTTAAGTATTACAGTGGGTGGATTAAAGGTTCACTTTCAGGGAGATGTTGTATTCCAATAATTTATTTCCAGGTTCATAATATCCGAAGTGGAAATACTGACAGACAACAGCATGTGATGACATATGTCAACCATGGGAGTGAAGTTTAATAAAGCAGGACATGCCATAAGGAAATCTGGCTTCAATTTCTGGCTCTGATACAGCTTTTCTTTATGTGACAAATAACTTCGTCAGCCTAAATTGTTTTTCCCACAATTTAAATGGGCTAGTATTTGTTTACTTTTCCAGATACTGTAAGAATTAATTTATTCATACTTGGGAAAGCATTTCAAATTCATAAAATGGGAACGTCTACTAGACCTTAGCATAAAGTTGCCCTGTAGACTGGGAATACTTCTTGTCAACAGCAAGCAGTCAGGCTCAGATATGTTTACTGCAATTTGAAACCCCTTTCATGGAACTTCTTCCACAACTATTAACAAAAAATCTTTATTCCTGGCACACTGGCATTAGCAGTCCTAGTTATACCAGTTTTATATGTGAATACACAAGAACAGTAACCAAATTCAATTTATTGCACTGCAACTGCGTTAAATTTATGGCACCTTCATGGTCATTAGCACAACTATAATAGGGTGGTTTTTTTTAACATCTGGAGAATTTCTCATTCTACCACCTATCTCTACTTGATTCCTACAGTCCCAGAGCTCCTTTTTTACCTGCTTGGTAAAGACTCAAGGCTCATATATATATTCATATATATATATATGAATATATATATAACTGCCCCAACATGTGGTACCTCCCATCCCAATGTTCTGACAACAAGCTATGAGTAGCAAAATGTAAAAATAGAAAAATGTAAAAATACAAAAATGTAAAATAAAATTGATCCAGGCTAAAGAGATTAAGGAAAAAATATATAAAGATATACTTGTGGCACATTGTGGAAACAGAACCTGAGAACTCTCCTGAATCATTGTCAGAGAAAACCTGTCTCATCAAGTCAACTGGGGACTGAGTAGACCGTGAAGGTTCCCTACATGCATATCCCGTCAAGCAAAAGGAAGAAGGATTTGCTCATTAAATCATAAATAAGTTATCAGTAACTGAGCTCTCAAGAAAACACAAATTAAAATGATGACCTTTGAAACTCTGAATATACCCAGTTTAACAGCTGCTAAAGAGTAGGAAACATACAAAGAGGCTTAATGTCAAGTGGGCAAAATTACAAAATCTAATAGTGTGAACAGCTGAACCATTCTCCCAATATCATAGTCAGGTGCTGCTAGAAGAGACAGTTTAATCCTAAATCAATTTTTATTCCAAATAATTGGAAGAAAGCTCTTGGTAACAGTCTTGCATTCCTGGAAAGAATCCAGATGGTCCCAGGTAAAGTATTTATCATTCACACAGCACTTCCACTACCTATTTAAAAGGAAGTATTACTATTTTAATTGACTAAGATTGTATTTCTATATCAGCAGTATTTCATACCTTTAGCTTCAAAGCTGAAACTAATATAAATTGGGATGATTTAAGAAGGAACCATATCTTCTCCTTGTAAAAAAATAATCTAAATATTTATAATTACAGTCTTTAAAGAAAACAACTAATTTTGAAAACAAACAAACAAACTTGTATCCCAACCAAAATTTTAAATCCTTTTCTTCTCTCCAGTCAGGTACTTTTAGAAAAAGTGAGATAATTCTAATCAGTTTACTCATATTTCATTATCTTTAAAGACTTTTGCCACTGGTTAACAGCACATATGTGGACAGATCCACTTGTTTATTTGTCTAAATCCACAAAAGAAGACTAAGGAAAAGAAATAACCACAGTTCCAGTGTGCATGACTTCTAGCCAGTTTGCCATGAAATATGGGTTCAAAACTGTCCCTGCTATTCCCTATTCTTCCTAAAATAGTAAATGGAAAGAAGTGTCAATATCTGAAAAAAAGGCCAGCTCTGGTGCAAATCCAATGCTGTTAAATTATGGAGTGTCAGTAACGAAGTACAGGTTGTCACCTGCTGCTGTTTTATTCTCAAAAACTGGAAACAACAATTAATTCTAAATTAGAAACGGATGTTCCTGTCACTGAAAGGTTGCAAATATACATACCACAGAAAAGGCACAGCAAAAACATCAGCACAAGATGGGATCCTCTAAGTTGCTGCATCAGGAAAACAATGATGTTTCTTCAAAAGGAAACAACGGCCATGAGCAGCAGAGGTGTCACAAGATGTGCACTAACAGATACTAGTGTCACTGCTGATCAGGACTGAATGACAGAAAAATAATCAACCCTTTCTACAAATCTCAGGGAGCTCAACAGAGACCATGGAGATGGCTGTGTCTATTTATCTTTTTGTCTACACTGAAGACAAAACAAAGCTTTCCCTATGCTGCTCTTTGGTTTGTTTGGTTACAAAATATTTTGAATTCTGTATTATACTAATGGTGATTTTCAATTAGTATTTAATGTCCAAGTGGTGGTACTGTAGTCAAAACCCTGTTTCTTATGCAGCAGCTGGTGGCACAAAGTCCTTTAGAATTCAGACAACCAAGGAAGCAGACGTCTGTGAGATGTCCTGCCCAGGAATGTCACTAGGTATCTCAAATACTCCAAAAATGAAAAGAGAATTTCACATCTAACTGTCCTCACAAAGATTTTTTTTAAATGTCTCTCTATGATTATCTTATTCAGCTAAAAGCACTAAAATTCTGAAGAAAAGAAGAAATCTTTTGTTGTGTATTTATTACTCTTACAAAATGTGATGGGACAACCTTTATACAAAAGATGATGTTGAACATCCTTCACTGTGCTGTGAAGCAGCAGAGTAGCTCACCATATACCTTGAATCTAACATGCATACACTCATTCCATAGGGAAATACACCTAACATGCATGTAACGATGGAAGTGGGCCAGGGCCTGCTCATGAAAGCTGGGAGAGGATTCAGTCTAAGAACCATACTCTCATTCACTCTCTGTCCTCCCTTTCTATTATGTTTTCTATGGCTTTTCTCTACTATTAGTCCAAGTTATTACCCGGGAACAATAAGAAAAAAGAAGGACCTAAAAATCCTACACCTCATTTCTCCTGCCTTTGATTCTGAAAAGAGCAAGAGTGTCTCATTGTAATTCAGTGAAGTAGAATTTATATAAAACTTCAAACACTTAGGGTTATTTGACCGCATCAAATGTTTAATCTGCACCTAACAGAGTAAGTCCAAACCACAGTCTTGGTGTTCCAAAGAAAATGGAGTAATTTAGAGAAAGTACTAGAAGTCTCTTACATTCTGGAGAGGTTCTTAGGCTGTGGCAGTGCTGGGTAGCAGGGATTAACCTGCAGATTTTCCTCATTAAATCATCTGCTTTTGGAAATTCTGTCATTTACAGAGCTCTGTCACCTAGTAATCTTCCCCACTGTAAGTTCAAAAGAAACCTTAGATGATTTAGATCATTTTAATTCTTTCTAAAAGTTTCCAAATTTCCAGATCTTTAGCAACTTAATGGATTTAAGTTGTCCTTAAGTTTTAAGGGCTGTGCATGCTGGCAATTTATGTTTTATAACACTGAAGAAAAATAAGATAAATTCACCACCATTTTGTTACTTTCCTTTGTCGGAGTGCATCCATCCAAAAAAGACCATATTGATGGATTTTTCCTTGTTTCGTAATGTAAAATACTTCAACTGTTTTCTCCGAAAAAAATACCAATACATCACGAGCCAAACTCTCACGCACAACCCAGATGCAACAAACCCTTATATAGGCAATATAGGGGAAGAAAAAATCAGAGAAATATTTCAGTTTTAAGCTTTTGTTGATTACAACAGATGACAAAGTTTTGAATCAGTACAAAAATAGTAACTATGTCTTGGTTTGTTAGAACAACAAACTCCTAAACAATGATACGTTTTCCGAGTGGCTGAGCTAGTGATACCATCAGCTGAGAATCTGATGACTCAGTACACTGTCAATTTTGTTTGCCGACATTGTTAAACTTAGTATCCTATGTCACAACTTCTGAGTAGTTTATCTACAGTAAGCCCAAAGAATACAAACTTTATTATTCAAAATTAGTTGCTATGCCTAAATATTTAGGAAGAAATTACAAGTTTCAAACACACTGGAATATTTCTCATAATTCAAAATCAACTCTACAGCTGGAGGCAATATAAATTCACTAACCAAAGTAGAATTACTTGCATGAAAGACATCTTATGTCATACACAATGCAGTGGGTCTGGGATGACCCATCTGAGCAACTGCTGCCTTGTCCGGAACGCAGCTGCTCAAGAGGCTCTGCTGGCCACAGAGGAATGATGAGAGGGAGCCCAGCTGCTCCAGTGCCTCGCAGAGCACCGTAACTCCCACTGGAAACCACTGCTTGCTTATGGCACATGCTTCCCTGCAATGAGTTGATTCTTACTTCACCCACATAGCCAGCACAGAAGGACAGCGAATGCGTGAACCAGAAAGCTTTGCCCCCTCTTCCTTCCTAGGCAGGCCATACATGAAATTATTCTACCTTAGGTCCCCAGAGAGCTGTGGATAAAACTGGAGATGCCCTTCTCCCATGGCACCCTGGGTTCTGTCTGCTTCTGGGTTTCAGCAGTGTTGGCTTTGCACTGCTGGGCTAGCTATCCTTTTTGGAGTCTTCAGTTTAACTTGCATTCCTTTTGTATTTTGTTCAAAAAGTAAGACAAAACATGGCAGAGAAAGTATGTCATAGAATCATAGAATAGATCAAAATACATTTCATGGTCTCTTAACCTTTCAGTAAGAGGAGTGCATTCAACCCTCAGGCTGCAAACCATGAGCATCACTGTAATATATGCTATCACATATATATGATATATGTGATAACATTCTCCCTATGCAATATTTTTTCTTGTAGCAAGGGAAGGGAAGAAGAGGAAGCTAAAGAAATCCTTTTTAAAAAATTGCATATTTCTTTTAGCTGCTGATTTTTCTGACAATTACTAATGAAATACTTCACGGTCCTGTTCTTTTTATGTAAAATATACTCGCAAATATAATCTCATTCTTCTACAGCCTTCTCATACATTTTATACACGTGGACAATTATGCACTTACATCTTCTTGGTACCTCACCATTTTCTCTATCAATCAGCCCAATTTATGGTGAAAAGAAAAGTTCAGATCTGATCATGTCAAATTTCTTTATTGCACCTCCTATTTCTCTGGCCTTTTTCTTTCTCATTTCTTTAGCTAGTAGTGTTCACTACATTCACAACTGCTCAAAGTGCATCTGCAAGGATAAGTTTCCCAAGCTCTTTGAATCACCATGTAACCCTGTTTAGAAGTCACTCCCACTAACCCCTGCTCCTCCATCTTATTAAATACAAACTATTTGTCTTCACTTCATGTCCTACTTCCACTTGACCATTTCTCGTTTTTATCAGCTCTTATCTCCAATATTATGCTCCTCCATCATTCACTTGTAAGATTCCTAAGTGCTCTTGGCTAGGGTCCTGGTCCTTGGTTACTCTTAGTACTGCAGTAAGATTAATAATGTTAATTCTATGGCATCCATTGAGGACTGCCATGTGCATGTAGTAGAACAGATCTCAACATAGTAAAAAAACAGGTCAAAATGACTGTTCTTTCCCCATTTCCTGGCCAATATGTCCTACTCTTCTTTTTTGAATCTGGCATTCCAACCACTGCTGGCAATCATCATGGATCATTTAAATCTTCCCATTTTCTTTTCTATCATAGGCAGGTATGCTGTATTTGGTTAGGTGACAGCTTCTGCTTACCTGAGGATGGGTTCATTAATCTTACTCATTCACCTGCCTCAACACTGGTTGCTTTTATTATGAAGCCTTTTTAACTGAAATAAGCTATTTGCACTTAAGGTTTTGAAAGTCATGTTGTAAATGACAGCAAATATTTTAAAACCATTTTAAATCTCATATATAACACCCTATAACCTTCTAAAGGGTTATGTTTACAATAAATTATTACTGTATCTGTAGTCAATTATTTTGGCATATTTTAAAAGATTTTCATAACATATTCTACTGCAGTGCCTGCAGCAGTATCTCAAAATATTCCTTCTTTCAACCTTAACTTTCTTTCTCCATTATAATCCCCACTCAAACTTACATCTTTGCATAAGGAAATGCTTGCAGTGATCTTTTCATTTGTTACCTCCAGCCTGGACTATTGCAATTCATACAAGCAAAGGCAGAAGGAGGTCTGCATGGGTAAACAACTAGCTCCTGCCAAAACTCAAGCACAGAAAGGAAGTGTACAAGATGTGGAAGCAGGGTCAAGATGACCCAGGAGAAATACAGGGACACTCTAAGCTTGCAGGGATGGGGTTAGAAAAGCCAAAGCAACCCAGAATTGAATATGAAAGGTGAAAAGGTCTTCTACATGAGTAGCAAAAGGAAGATAAGGGAAAATGTGGGCCAGCTGCTGAATGAATATGGGCCCTGGATACAAAGGATATGGAAAAGACTGAGGTACTCAATGTCTTTTCTGCCTTGAAAAAGAAGGTTAAGATTTGCCTTCAGGAATCTGAAGATTCTGCAACCAGGGGGAAAGTGTGGAGAATGATTGGGTTAAGGAACACTTAAACGGGACACCCACAGGTCCATGGGACCAGCTGGAATGCAACAAAGAGCGCTGAGGGAGCTGGGTGATGTCAGTGCAAGGCCACTCTTTTAGCTGTTTTTAAAAAGTCATGGCAACTGGGAAAGGTTCCTGGTGTCTGGTAGAAAGCAAACCACACTCCATCTTCAAGAAGGGCAGGAACAATGTGCTAGAAAACTATAAGAAGCCTCACCTTGATTCCATCTGAACACAAGAGAACACTTTTTCTACTATGAGGGTGGTCGAACACTACAACAGGTTGCAGAGAGATGTTGTAGAGTCTCCATCTTGGGAGATACTCATCTAAGTGGGCTAGTCCTGTGCTACTTGCTCTAGCTGATCCTGCTTTGAGCAGAGAAGTTGGACTAGATGGTCTTCAGAAGTGCCTTCCAAACCAGGCAGCCTGTGATTCTGTGAAATATTCACATTTTTACAGACCATCTTTCTATATAATAATCCAGAACTCTGTATCTTCCATTAGACACTACTGGTCTTCATTTGCCAAATCTTAGGCTAAGTGTGCTTACTTTCAAAGCCCTCAGTGGACCTGACAGTAGCTACACAGGTATGTATTTCTACCAGAACAAAGCATGTGGGTTTTTTTCAGCAAACACAGGTAAGAAAACTAGGACAAGACATGGGACAGCAAGTGAAAACATTCGCAGTGGAGGGAGTATGGAACAAACTTGCAAATCGAACCAGAATAAAAATGTCTCGTTAGTTTTAAAACATAACAGAAAGTTGCTCCTCAGGCTTCAGCTTTTCTAACAGTGTGACAAAATTATACAAAAGAGAATCCTATTTAACTTTTACTTACAAAAAATACATCAAAAAGATATTCAGAACTGGGAAAAGCACCATTCCATGAGAAAACCTGCTGGTATTCCAAAACTATTTAAACTGCAGTATGAAAGCAGCCCAGAAGGGATTTGATGCTGCCTGCTGGCAAACAGCTATCATGGTGGAACAGAAGCTGGTATATGCTGCAGAGCTGCCAGCTCTGAAATTAACACTGTGAGATTTTATCTTCTTCACCAGGGCAGATTTTGTCTGACTCAGAAATCCAGGTTTGTTTTCAATTACAGCATTAAAAATTGAGTGCAAAAATTTTAATCGAGAAACTTCAATCCCACAGCCAAAGAATACTATGTGGGTTAATCATTTCTGTTCACGTGCTTTTGTTAGTATTGTCTGCGGCAGGAGAATTAATAGCATATTTGGGCATAAACAGTGAGCACATGAGAGTTGAGATGCTCTAAGAGATGCTTTAAAAGACAACTCATGTATGACCTTATTTCAAACTAAGACTTGGATCCATCTAGCTGATTTAACAGCGCTACAATAAACAACATTGGTAATTTCCTGCTTTGTCTTAGGTAGGAGAAGCTGGCAGCTATCTACAGAATGATATTTTTCAGCATTAGAATTTGGGGCATAACAAGTGCAGCAAGTATGACTGAGCTTTTATTCCCTTTTTACTAAGCCTTAAAAAATTACTATAAATATTTTTCAGTAAATAGATAACTAACGCTATTGTTATTTAATAGGCCTGTTTTCAAACACAGTTATTTGTATGCCTATATTTTTCTCTAGAGTTAAATCAGAAATACAACAGAAATCATTGAAATCATGCAACATAATAAACCAATGAGAACAGATACTGTGAATTTATAGCTCAATTTAGGACAAAATAGCAGTGTCCATAAGAATGATTTAGCAGTCTAAAAGGATGTGATATTTCTTAAAACAAAACAGAACCTCCCATACCCGGACAGGAAAACCTATTAATATTTAATGCAATATTCTCCAGGCTTCTTTTTTATTGAACTGCTAAACTTTAATAAAACCAAATTAGTATTTTCAGTGAAATAAAAGTTATCTCCTATTACTCTAGTAGACACTTAAAAATAGTCTAAATGAAATTGGCAGCTGTGCATAAAAACTCATTTAATTTTCACAAAAGCTTTTAAGTACTCTTGCAGCGAGAAATCAATATTACCTACCTGACATAACAGTGAAATAGTTGGGTGCAAAGCAAAAAAAATAAGTGCAATCAAAGTAAACGAACTGTGATCATACCAGCAGGCCTAGCAAAATTGGCTTTAATCTTAGGAATATTTATGAAGTATATGTGTAATTTTTCATGATAAAATTTCACCTATGGTTCAAGGAATACCAATAAAACACTTTTTGATAGGTACACAAAACAGTTTGATTGGAATTATTTATCTAACAAACAAGTAAGCTTACACCAGAAAACAGATGAACTTCCCAACCAAACAGAGTGGTTTTGTCTCAAATTCTGTTTTCGCCTCTGCTTATTAGGACTCTCTCTCGGGTGAATTAATTATCATTAAGGAACCACACACATTGTATCCAGTCCTATTAATAATATCTTTTAAAATAACCCTTCAGGTATCTTGGCAGGCATGGCAAAATTAGTATTTAATATTTCTCCATTGAACTAATTAGGATGAACATAAAGTATGAAATACAGGATTAGTAAAAATATTTTCTTATGAAATTACGCATAATTATAGTCCTTTTCAGCTATGTGTGCCTTTTAATATAGTACTTAATCTCTATTCTCTTCTATGAAAAATGTGAAATAATAGCAGGACCTATAATGCTTTTCTTCAGTGAGGTGAAGAAAACTCATCTGTAGTTAATGCAATATTCCCTTTGTATTTGTCACTATGAACACTATCACAGTATAGAAGTTGCACTAGATTAGAGATTGCATAAATATTTTCTATATATTGTTCACTGAAGATTCCCTGTGTCAGTAATTTGAAGCCTCACCAAATAATTTTGTGTCTGATTGAATCTATTTGACCTTTTTGATTCCCTCTTTCCCTGATTTATAACATAAATAATATAATCATGTTGGTTAACTACACTGCCATGATCTTAAATTTTAAAATAAAAATATTCTTTGCTGAAGACTAGTGATAGACATTTGTTCTGCCACAAAGCAGAATGGCTATAAAAAACCACCATAGCCCTGCGCATCTTCTTTTGGCAATGGAGGTAGAAAACATGCTCCCACACATAATAAAGAACTAAGGGAGTAAACTGATCAGATAAGAGAGACAGAGAAAAGTAGGAAAGATTTGGAATCTCCTTGGAAAAGAGGGTTTTGCTTTACTTAACAAGGCAACATACACCTTGGAAAAAGCATCCGATAGTTATAAATATCAGTAAAGAGAAAATTGAGTAATTAAGCTATCCACAGAGAGAATATAGAATAAATATGGCAGAAGAAAACACAATTTTTCTGGGCTGCTGTGTCACATGGCAATGCAAAGGAGGCCCTCTGCATCCTATGGAAGCATGAGTAGACACAGCTTGGCTGGAAGAAGAGCTGAAGCCCTCAAAAGAAATGTCTGGGCCAAAGCAACTTATTTCACAAGATGGAATGAGAGAGACTCTGGTGATGATTATTTGCTGACAGTTCTGTTTTTTTTAAATGATACAAAACAGCTTATAATGTTGTCACTGTGGCAAGCTGTCCTGGGTTCAGCTGTAGCAGTTATTTTTCTCCTTCTTAGTAGCTGGTGCAGTGCTGTGTTTTTGACTTTAGTCTGAGAACAATGCTGATAACACACTGATGTTTTAGTTGTTGCTCAGTAGCACTTACCCTGATCAAGGACTTTCCAGTCTCTCATGCTCTGCCAGTGAGGAGGGAAGGAAGCACAGACAGGACACCTGACCCAAACTAGCCAAAGGGGTATTCCATACCACAGCACGTCATGCCCAGTATATAAACTGGGAGGAGCTACCTGGAAGGGTAGATCGCTGCACTGGTTGGGCTGGGTATCGGTCAGCAGGTGGTGAGCAATTGCACTGCGCATCGCTGCTGTTTATTGGCTTTTTTTTCCTTTCCCTTTTTAGTTTTATATTCTCTCTCCTTGTTATTTCCCTTATCATCATTATTATTACTAGTAGTAGTTTAATATAATGCTTTAGTTATTGGATTGTTCTTCTCTCAACCCATGGGGTTTACATTCGTTTGATTCTCCTCCCCACCCCAACCAGAGGGGGGGGTGATCGAACGGCTGTGTGGTGCTGAGTTACCAGCTGGGGTTAAACCACCAAACAAGTCTACAATTACTCCCATGTGATTGCTGAATTATCTTTTTTGGTCATTCTGAAAAACAAAAATTATATGGAATATCTGAAATCAGACAGCAACCCCTGCTCTTCATGCATTCTCATTATGTTTGGTGGCCTTTTCTCCGCCAAACCATACCATCTCCATCCATGCAAATATTTTTCCTCTGACTGAAAATATCATACTACCAGAAGATCCATTTATTTGGGAAGATGCACTGTTAAAACTCTATTTGGTTGTAAATACTTGGTGTTCTTTAAATACAAAATTCCACCTCAAATAAATCTAAAGCGGCAAGTAGAAAGATACCTTATGTGTAAAAGAAATGCAGCCTCACAGAGCAGAGGAGGAGATAAAAACCTACTGTGTATGTAGAAGGTGATGTTCTGGTGTTAATGTAATCTAATGTAACTGAGAAGCAGAAAGCAGGGGGAAAGATGAAAATCCCAAACTCTGAGAAGTTTTTCTCTCTTCTGATTACTGTTGCCTTTTATTTTGAGGTGGGTGTAGGGAGGAAAAGGAAGGCAAAGCAACACAACAAAAGAAGACTTTAACTTAAAAAAATTGCAAAATCATCTATTTTTCATTTTTGCAACAGATTCTGTAAATCTAGCCAAATTCTGTGCTTAGCTAAAAACAGAACAAGTAAAAATAGATACTACAAACCAGGCAAGATACCACAAAAGTGAAGCTGAACAATGAATTCATATAAAGTAATGGGATATGCTTTGTGAATGATAACACTGTGGAACAACTCAGGATGATTTATCACCACAATAAACTTGGCCTTCCTAGAATGCATCAAATAATAGCGGTTGCTGGTACTGAGGCGGTGGAGTTGAACATTCTCCATGGTTATTTTTTGTGGTTAAGGGAAAATGTTTGCGTACCCTATCAGTATCTCATGCGAGCTATCAAGTACCTCAGTGTATTCTGATATTTCATGACAGCAGATTTTAAACTAATCCTTGTGAGTGTGCTTGATGTTAAATTTTACAACTGCTATCAACCTGACATTAACATTGCCACCAGGCTTTTCAAGATTTTGCAAACCATGCTTGTGCCACTAATCCAAAATGTTACAGTCAAACTTGCAAAATTGATGGCAATAAATTACAATAGAAAAGAAATTCCAATGGTCACAGTAAGCTTAAGCTATGAGCTACTTTCTGTGTTTTACTTAGCTTCTCTTTTGCCAATTTTTCTACGCCAACTTCCTTAGATTTTTCTTTCTTTTGGCAGTTAAACTAAGCTCGCTTCTCAAAAATAATGAAAAGCAAAACCAGAAAGATATCCCTCTTTCATAAAAATGTCTGGAAGCTAGCACTATTGGTAACCACAGGAGCCCCATTTACATAGGCAGTTGTGAAGAGCTCTGCACAGCGCCGGGTCATTCCACTTGAATGATGCAAACCCCTTTCAGCTGCTGTGGCTGTCTGCAGGTGGTTAAGAAGGGAGCTTGCAAGCCTCCAGAAATATGGCAAAGAGAAGGAAACCTCAAACGTTAAGTGCTGTACGAGACAGCCTAAACATATTCTTGTATTCATATGCACATAATGCCTCTTGGTCAATTTTAGCATTTGTTGTGTCACTTGGATTTAAATAGGATACTTCATGAGGACTGTCAGGATTTTGCTCTGCTCCCACTCATGCCAAAAAAAGGCAAGACTCAGGCCTCAATTAAGCAAATACCTTCTACAACTTCTATTTTAACTACATCTCCTATGCTAACAATTTGTTCCACGTTAAACGACAGACTAAATGCTACTGTGCAAGACAACACAAATAAAGGTTTGATATATCAGGAACCTCATAGGATAAATTCAGAAAAGTTTCTGCTCCCAAAACTTGAATTAAAAATACCTCAAACAAACCAGAACTATGGGTTTGATTTCATCCACCAAAGTTAGTATTTTCTAGCAAAAAGCAATCTACCAAATGCATTACAAAAGGGAACATGGCTCTCAAGTTATAAAGACTACTATGGTCAGTAGTGTCCTTTTTTCCCAATTAATCCGCAGAATTTCCACTGGTGTTAATGTGAGCAGAGCAATATTAAATGTACTCTCCTCTCTACCTATATGCATAAAGGCAGCCAGCCTTGGTCAGGATCTTGTTTCTGACAGCGGCCAAAAGAGAGATGCACAGAAGAGATCACAGCAGGGTCACTATATAAAATACATTTTCCAGCACTTCGCATTCTGCAATTGAGGGAGCTTCTGCAGCTAAGGCAAAGTGGTTTCTACAGGCATCATAGATGTAGCAAGAAGGTATCTTCTGGGCACTTCTCCAGTCTCTCCTTGATTCCATGTGAAGTTTTAGCAACTGTCAGAAAGGACTTCATGAGTTTAAACAGGTATTCTGTGAAAACCTCCATAAATGAGTCAGCTGTTAATTTCATTTGATGCTTGTTAATTCCTGTATTTGAAAATTGGGAGAACTACTGCCTCCTTATAAAATGTGATTTTACACAACCCTGTCATATCAGCTCTTTGGTAGTCCTTATTTCACACTGAAGAACCTTAATCAGTTTTGTTTAATTGGGGGAAACTGTTCCATACTTTTCCAGAATACATTAGGAGAACTTAAAAATCACAAACCTCACAGCACATAGTCACTTGAGCATCTGCAGAGCTAGAAATGTGAAGTTTAAGATAATAGTTATAAGTTATGTTTTAACATTGATACGTTTAAAGTTTTGAATCTCTTAAATCCTCCAAAGAATCAAGTCAAATTTTATATTAGTGCCAAAGAAATCAAACTGAACTTCAAAATGGGTGAGGATTATTCATAGCAATGCAAGTTATTGGGTGTGGCATCACAGAAATCTCTTAACATGATTAAAATGGAACTCTGTACTTATCACAAAAAGTGGTAAGTAGGGGGATGTTAAATTTTCTTGGTGTATGAAACAGAACTGAAGCTGAATGATCCTCTAGTTATTTTTTTCAGTTTCATTATTCCTGCACCAATAATAAGATTAAATAAAACAGTTCTTAATGCTATTTCACAAGTCAGTATGACAGCCTGTCTCTTTAAATTCATTTAATTCTGGAGGACAGAGGAGAACAAGTTTTTTTCATCTTTGTCAACAGTTCTGATTATGAAACCCATTTCAAAAGGCCTTACAAATCCAAGTATTAATATAAACATATTATTTCACTTCTCTTGGGTCATGATCTCTGATGTGGATCTGTTAAAAATGAGTAGTACTTTTATGAACATTTTTTTATGCAAGCTATAACCCCAGCCAAATTGAAATTTTGAAAACTTCTCAAAATACACAGTAAACCAGATATATTTCTCTGTCTAATGAATATGAAAACCATGAAGCAAAGTTTTAAATCTGGAGACTGACATAAAAAGAATTATATATAGGGTTAATATTGGTGTAGACAGTAGCTAGTAGGTGAATAGTCTTGTAAAAAACTGAGAACATACCCAAACTGTGAGTAATTGCATAACGCCTTCACTATTTACCTTCAATTATTTATTCATTTTGCACTGAAAGCATGGATGCTGCCTAATTGTTAAGAAAGCAAAGAGACAAGCAGCACACAACATCAGTTGATTATATTTCATGTATCCAGTTGCATTCTTTACACAAATCTAAATTGCTTAATTAGCTGAATCAGTAGACCTTAATGTGCCATTGCTGCAAAGGTGAGCAACAGTAACCTTCTTGGCAATTACATGACAGAAAAACGGAAGAGGCTACAGATGAAGCATTAATAACTTCAATTTATCCTTTCGTCCTGTCTGTGTTGGGGGTAAACCACTAGAAAGTTAAATACAATGTTCTGAACTTCTTTTAATAATACCATTTAAAACTTAACATGATAAGCAGTGGTCCCTATTCCAACTCAAAACTGCCTTTCTTGAAACATGCTTTGAAATGCACATGTATTTTCTTGCTGTACACTCTGCACAACAGCATCTCTCTTCTATAATGTCACGCATATGCAGAAGAGTATGCATAATGGAAAAAATATTAGCAAGGGTATCTTATGTATTAAAAAAATAAATCATGAATTAATTAAAAAATACCCAGCCATCTAATAACATTTTATGACAGCGGATGACCTGATGATCATCTGATGATCATGTTGGCTTGGCTGCAGGCACGCTATCAAGTGTAGCAAGGGAACAAGAACCGAACATGGTAGAGAAATGATGCACTTTCACGTCAGGGGCAAAATGAGAAAGTCAGTTATCCATAAGACAGTAGTAGACTTTCTGAACCACATTACCCTTGTGCTAGTAGTTCTCCAAATTTGTTTGTTTGCTTATCATTATAGATGAAGGAACAGTGCTATGGTGCAGCCATGTGTATTGTGAACCAGAACACTTCCATCACCTTTAAGGGGTACAGATATTGTCTTTAATTTCTTTTCTGTTCTTGGAAAAAGTATTACAGCAAAGGTGCATACATTTCTTAACCTGAATTCATTTTTCTGCAAATACAAAGTCTGAACTTAGGACTAACAATACAAAATGGCTAAATGCCAGAAAATTAGATAAGTCATTTTGTGTGAGTAATTGTTGTCAAGTAAGTGGTTACTTCTAACAGAAAACCAGAAGTAAATTCCTAATGAAAGTCTAGCTGCATACCTGTTAATAAATGAGTTTAGGTATATTTAGTAGAAAAGGTTTGAGACAATCTCTTCTCCGGCTCTCTGACCACCTATCAGTGCCACAGGAAAACAGGGCATGTTTCTACATACTGACTCCTGCACTTTACAGCAGAGCATCATGGTGAAAAATACCATTTTTATCAAAGTGCAATCCTTTCCCAGATAGTAAGTGCCAGCAGAGCGATCAGAAGCATCTGGGGATGGGAAAACCTTAAGCTGTTGCGCTACAATCTGCCAGAACTCATTTGTCAGAGTCCAGACACAGTGGGAAGCTGCCATCGTCTCTCCAGATGCGGTTCAGACAAGATGTGTACAATTCCATGGGCCTGAGGGATGGTGCGTCCTTTTCAAGGCTGTTTTTCCCCCTCAACCTCTTGACTTTCAATGTCAGTTTTAAGTAAAAACAAAAGTTAAAGTCCCAGTAAAAGGGTTTTTCTCAGCCAGATTCCCACCTCCACCACTCAAATAGAAAAGGAAATCTAATGCAGTCCATAATAGGTCACTCATCTCTTCTCTCAGAGCTATTTTATTTTCATGAGGCAGAGCTGGTTTTAGGGGACCAGCTGGAAGCAGAGTGCAGCCAGGCAGCAGGGCACCTCCTCCCCATAGCCAGCCCTGCGCTTGGAAGCAGCAGTGGAAGCAACCAGGGAAGGAGACCAAGCCCTGCAGCCCAGTTGGAGCCCCGGGGCAGGCAGCAGGCCAGCAGGCCCACCAGAGCTGCTTAAGGAGCAGGGGGTGACTGGAAGCAGCCAGAAAACACCTACCACCACCTTGTAACAGCCCATCAAACTGTCAAAAACAGCATCTTAAAGTACCCAAACACAGAACTATTAAAATAGTGGAAAGGTGTGAATATTTCAGAGGAGCTAAAGTCAAAATCTTCATAAACTGTCTCTTCTTTTGATTGATTGCATGGGTTGTTTTGTTGTTGGTTTGGGTTTTTTTTGTTTGTTTGTGGTGGGTTTTTTTGTTGGTTGGTTGTTTGTTTAATTGACACCTGTAAGAATTCTCCAAGAAAACAGAGGAATTATAATGGATTTATTGTCAGAAATCAGAGAATGTCCACTTCAGATTCAGAAAAACTGTCTATCATGCTACCGTGCAGTAAGATAGATTTGTTTTCTTATTATAAATAGAACAGTAAATTAATATTATGGCATTTAAAATGAGAATTTTGTAAAGCACACTTTAAATTATATGGACCATTTGCAAGCTCTATTCTGAAGTTATGTAAGCAAACATTAAAAGAGAAGATAAAGTACTTCCACCCTAGCTGTCCCTTTTTGAAACTATTTACGCTGTAAATCCATATCCTTAAGTCACTTGAATTTACACATTAGAGATTTAGGAAGTACTAGATGTTTAAAAGTCTGTTTCACTAGCACTACAAGATACATATACAAAAAGGATCCCTGGTTTTGTTAGCATAACACATTCATGACAAACAGGAGGAAGAGACTGGTTGCAGGTCTGGCAAAAATACATCATCTGTAAATTGCACCACTTCATTTGATGTACTTTTATTTGACAAAGGGCACCTACTGCACAAATAGCATCTTCAGATGATGGTACAGAGGAGGTGACTGAACAAATACTTAACAGCTGATAAGAATTTAGGCTGTTTCATTTAATAGAGCTGCCAACTACAGTTTTGTAATACAAAGCCAAACAAAGTAAGTCTAAAATTTGCAACAGAGAGAATATGGAGGTGAATTAGCAAAGCAGGTTTTGTAACAAACTCTAGCTAATAGGTAGAGTTAACTAATATATTTATTATAGCTGATGCATTTATTCTCTCTGTGCAATAAATACGTCATGCAAATGAGCTGCTGAGATACACGTGTATATATGTGTATATATATACACATATACGCAATTATCAACAGAAGGGACCATTGTAAGGGAGCTTAGCTCTCTTGGTTCCCTACTCCAATGAACGCCTTTAATAACACCCAGGGACTCCTGGCATTCACCAGTGTACAGGCTCTCTAATGCACCTGTTCAGAGTAGCAGAGTGGTAGCACACAGATTGGAACAGTACCTTCTTTATTTTACAGCTCTCCAGCCCCTAAAACCCATGACTGGAAACTATTCTGACCTACAACAGATGACGAGCCCCTGCCCTTTTCTTCCTGCCCTTCTTTTTGTAACAGGCAGCTACAATCAGAGGTCAAAAGCACTGTAGATGCATTTCGACCACAGGGAACATGTGGTGAGGGAGCAGCTTTATAGTCAAGATGAAGTTTCCATCCTCTAACAGGTAAGCAGAATTTGCAGCCAGCTGAAATAGGCCAGATCTTGTGTATAAGGGGCAATAATCTAGCCTTAAATTAGTAAAAAAGTTAACAGATAAAAAAAAAAGTTGGATTAGAAAATGATAAAATAAAAGAACCTTCACTGTAGAATTTGTAAAGTGTATTTGAAGGCTTAAAGGAAAAGGTCACTAATTTTTTAAAAATAAATTCATTACTTTTGGGATTGACAAATGGATACAAACCCACATTTATACAGACACACTACCACAGAACTACGCGTATATATTACTATAGTAGAAATAGCTATACTGCCTCTGCCTGTACTGAGAAATTACACAAACATACAGCACTTCATGGGCAGTCATTTTCTGCTCATTACTTGAGGGTTGATTCAAATCAGAGTTAAAATTCAATGCATTATCTAACATTTGTGATTGGTATTAAAAAAAGTAAAATCTTCATGAATTAGTCAAGCAAAAAGCCAGCAGCCTGGAGTAGCAACCAGTGTCACACAGAGACTGAGGGAACACAGGTTTTATCAGCTGAGCCATCTCTTTTATATTTACAGTCCAATCCAATTCCAATTTTGCTTGTGAAATGCAGGTGAAGTTAGACAGGCCTGCTTAATCCTCCTGAGAGGCGCAGCAAGTCAAAAACTTGCAACAAATTCAGAAGAGAGATAACTATCCAAATAGTCACTCCAAAGAGCTACGTAGTTTCACAAGGGAAGGAGGGAGAGAGCACAGACAACCACAACAGCAGGCTAGGTTCACTGTTGGAGGCTCTCCAGATCCGTGTTACTCCTCTGCTTGCTAGCCTTCATTTAGATCAACTGCTTCCACATTTCAGCCTGGTTTTGTGAAAGCTGTGGGGTCTGTGAGAAGGGATGACACAAGTTACCACTACCCCTGCGCTGAGAATGCCCTTATGCCATCTTCTTTCAGGTAACAAAGGAGAACTATTTCACACCAGCGTTATGAAGATTACCTTCCCTAACTATTATATTAACCAGTCTTTATAGAATGAAAGTGTGTTAACTTTGTCAATACATATATTAGTTCACATCATGCACTGTCATGTAATGTAGTGAAATTTTACTGGAGACCTTGGGATTGTTCATGCTAAAGTGAAACAAACTAAAGAACAGCCCGGCCCCAAAAATAAGGACTTTGCTTCTTGGAAGCTTAGAATTGTCCATGAAGGATAAAGGATACTGCTGGACAACCTAGATAACGCCACCATCCTGGCCTCTCTAGCACACCTTTGAAAACCTCCCAGTGTCATCTGGCATCACAGATAATTAACTCTAGCAAGACTGACCCAAGAGATGTCTGAATCAGTAGACAAACAGCAAGAATGATGCAGAAATAATATTGCTTAGCAAAGCTTTACTATGATTAGTAATCACTAGTGTGAGTACTAGTGATTAGTCAAATCATATTGTACTGAATATTTGAATGTGTAAAACCAAAAAATCTTTACAGAGAATTTGCAGGAGTAATTTTTGAAAAAATATTATTTCTTTTCTGCATTACTTTCCTGGAGATACTAAGCAGGATAGATTCACATACTAGTTTGGGTTGGAAGGGACCCTTAGAGGTCATATAGTCTGACCGCCCTGCAATAAGCAGGGACATCTTCAACTAGACCAAGTTGTTCAGAGCCCAGTTCAAGCTGTCTTTGAATATTTTCAGGGATGGCACATTTACCACCGCTCTGGGCAACCTGTTCCAGTGTTTCACCACCCTCATCGTAAAAATTTCTTCCTTTATATAGTTTAAATCCACACTCTTTTAGTTTAAAACCATTACCCCTTGTTCTAGCACAACAGGCCCCTACTAAAAAGTCTTTCCCCATCTTTCTTATAATCCACCTTTAAGTACTGAAAGGTTGCAATAAGTTCTCCCTGGAGAGCTTAATAACCAACTTCTCCAGGCTGAACAACCCCACTCCCTCAGCCTTTCCTCACAGGAGGGGTGCCCCATCCCTCTGATCATTTATATGGCCCTCCTCTGGACCTGCTCCAACAGGTCCATGTCTTTCCCGTGTCGGAAGCCCCAGAGCTGAATGCAGTACTGCAGGTGGGGTCTCATGAGAGCAGAGTAGAGGGGGACGATCACTCCCCTCGACCTGCTGACCAGGCTTCTTTTGTTGCAGCCTATATCTATATACATGTTTCCATTTTTGTTACATAGTACTACTATGTTACATAATACTACTTTGTATTTTAAAATGACATTCTGGATGGTTTGTATCAGTTCTTACTAAAGAAATCTAATATTGCCTCAGAAAGTATGACTGAATTTAATCACAATTACCTAAGTATGGGAGTAGGGGCTTTAGTCCTTTGCTTAGACCACTTCTCTCAAAAGCACTAATTCTATAAACCCTATTTCTTCAGGCAGTCATTTCTCAATCCTTTCATTTAACTAATATATACATATGTATAGGTTGAGTTCAGGCATAAAGATTGCAAAATAAAACATGCAATTGCTGCATCACATTTAGAAACTAAATGCATAAACATTACCTTTGACACCACATAACTGTATTCAGAGTTTGACCGATCCTTTGCAAAATTGGCACTGTAATTTTAACATCCACATTTGTCTCCTATACATTGTTTCATTTTTGTGATACACTTAATTAAAGATGGAGTCATAAAATGAATGCTACTTTACAAACAAGGGAACTTAAACCACTACCTGAGTGTAAGCTTAACAAGAAGCTAGAGAAATAATGATAGACTCCATAAAATAACTCCAATTATTGACTGTAAGAACACAGCTTTTTAAAGTGGCACGTTTAATGCATTGACTAAGGTACCATTACTGTTTTTTTATCTTGAAATCCAATTGAATCATCAGCAGTATGACTTGCACAAAGATGAAACTTAACATTTCATTTTTGAAACAACTGCTTTTAGTGTACTTGGTGTATGTAAGAAAAGAAGTTAATGCAGTAAGAAGGAACTTTTGCTGCAACACTAGACAAATAGATTACTTTGTTGCCTTCAACTACATTGCTGATGTCAATTATTATACTCCCAAGACATCCTGATATGATGAAAATTCAGTAAAATCTTGTATGAGCTGGTGGGCAAAGCACACTTTCTTCATCTGGAATAAATGTAAGAGATAATTAATGTTCTCGAAATGAGCAATTCAAGCACCATATGAACCACTGCCTCAACCACAGCCCGTAAAAAGCTGACTAGAGGTGGAGCTGTATGGGCTTTTACTGGAGGTTGAATGACACCTTTAAGGATCCAGGCATGGTTTGATATTCATCTGATACTGCGGTCATCGGCAGAGAAAAATGCTGGGGTGCTAAAGATACTCGGAGAAAAGCATGAATGGTGTGCTTCCCATAGTCCTGATAAAACACTTCTGCTTGCAGCTGGGACTGCTCTGACCTACAGTATTGATTCATCCTCTCTGGCATGCTGCCTGGAGACACCATCTCTATCTGAAAATCCTTCAAGAAAAGACAAGCTTAGGTGCTGGCTCACAGATGCTTCATCAGTCTAATCACACTTTCCAGAGTTTCATCCTTGTGGACGCTGCATTTATAGCTCATTGCTCAAGACAAGCTCATATGGAAGTTAAGAAAATGGACATTATGGGCTCTATATGGAGTCCTCTGGAAATCATTCTTCCTGTATTTTAAGCAGTACAGGATATGTACAGCTCTAGACAAAGCAGTGAAACACCCACTTTGCCACTTCCCTTTCAGGTTTCACTGTTTCCTAACTGAATGATTTTAAGGTTCAGAAAACAGGATTCCAGTCTACACACATTGTTTTTTTCTCTCCTCTCTTATCAGCTGTCAGTTTTTCTTGTCATTTGTTATGCAATTACAAGCACTCATCTGCAAAGAAAACATTCCTATCTGTTCCTTTCTTTTGTCCATGCTTTTTCTGAGTCCTGTTTCTCTCAAGATCTATTTTTGTAGCTGAGTGCCCTGACTAGCCTAACTGAGAAATCAATACTTGCTTTTATTACTTCTCCCTAAGGATGAAACTTGAAAAGTCGATTTGTACAAGATAATTGACATCCTTTTGTCCACTGATACTCTGTCTGAAACAGGATCAAAGTTCAAAAACTAAACTAAAGCAACTCTACCCCTTCCCAAAGCTTACTAACAGTATCTATCAAAAAAAATTATCCTGACATTGTTTTACAGTTTTTCTTTGACCAGAGAGGCAAAATGCAGCAGAGGATGCAACCTTCCCTCTTAATGAATCTGTTACCGAAATTTGCATGCTGACCCAGGGAGACCTGGGCAATCCTCAGTACTGAGCAGAATAACAATTCTTAGGACTGCCACATCCTAAGAAAGTCAAAGGAGAACAGTTTTGTGGAAAAGAATAGAGAGAAACTCATAATTATTGAAACTGTTTTCCCCATTGTTGAGGAAACAAGATTTGTGAATAAAGTGGTGTCAAAGAAACATGAATTTTTCCGAAAAGGCATCTGGGCAACCCCAAATGCTGCCAATGATTTTTGGGGGAGAGGAAGGGGAAAGTAGCTATTGGTACTTAGAATCCGGCTAAAATATATTTTTGGAAACTTTAACTATTTGAAAAACTGTTTAGATATGCATCTGTAGATGTTACCTTTTGGGTTTATTATTGTGTGGGGAAAAAAAAAAAAAAATCTACACATTAACATCTTTAGATCATTATTTAAATTTTTGTTTATTTTGTTCAGGATTTAAAATAACAGCACATAGAAGCCAAGCACTGTAGTTTTGAAAGTTAAATAAATAGCTGCAATATAAAATTACATAATAACTATGGTACATATAGTAAGCTACTTCGAATTGTCCATGATTGAACATGCTCATTTAAGATAAATGGTTGATTAAGATATGATCTCCCAATCAAGAATTCTAGAACTCTGACCTGGAACTTCACAGAGCTGCAGAGAAGCCTGCTGAGATTTGAATTTAAAAGGGATATACAGAAAAACCCCAGAAGTGGTGCATACATTAGACATGCTACCAGAATTTTCATTTTCTACTATGGTTTTCATTCTCTTCAAGCACTTTTATTGGTGCAAATTTGGAACAGCTGGTATCAATGTGGTAATCAGCCAACCATGCCTATCTCTTCCTGAATCCTTGTATAGATCCATCATTTTCCACAAATATTGCTTCCTGAAAGATCCCACATTTTAGCTGTATAAGAAGTCTCAGAAAGTCCAAGATTGTTAATAAAAACACGTAAAGAGAAGCCCTCAATGTCTACCATCTCCCTAAACATTTGCAATCATCTTCTTGCCCGCACAGTTCTCCCATTAGCTATTTATTTTGCCACAGTTGCAATCTCTCAAACAAATTCTGTACAATGCTGAGATCAGATCAGGTTACTCTCGCTTAGAGCCAGCTATACAAGTAAGCTTCCTAGCCACTGCAGGGAGGAATCAATTATTTAGTTGAGGTAAAATGCCACCAAATTCTTGATACATTTTCCCAAGAGAGGTACAATTTAGCACTTTTTGTGATAATACAACATAATTCCAATGTCCTTCTTGCAAAGTTAATGGATATAACATGCCTTGACTGACACTGCAAGCCATTTTCTCTGTCCTTTTTTAATAAAGCTTAAAGATGACAGATTTTTTTAGATCCCATGACAGAACTCTTCTAATCTGTAGTGACATTCTTCCCAAGGATCGGTAAACACGTGAACAGATGCATAATTGATTTTGCTCTCCCGTTCATTAATGGATTTTCAATAGTATTCTACAAAACAACTAACAGCTGTTTTATTCCAAATAAAAATTAGCATTTTAGCTTCAGGACTGCTACACTATTAAAATAGAAGTAATCTCCTTCCTCTCCAAACAGCAGAAACTTTTTCACCTTTGTTCAATGCTCAAACTTCAGGAACAATGTTTGACACAGTAATGATTGCTTCATTGTTTTACTACTTTAATGTGGATTAAAGTATTTCTAAAAGAATATTAAAATTAATAACTTTGACACAAATTATTAGAAATTATTTCTAGTTATTCATAGCAAAAGGAAACCCTTTTCTTTTGATGGAAGACCTACGCCAATAAGAAGTAGGTTATCAATGTATCTTTTACTGTATTTGTTTCAATATGGGACTGAAAATGCCACTTTCTTTAGAGAAATGATCTATTCTACACATCTACCAGCATGCTGAGTTCACTATAACACATCTATTGATGAGAGCTGTTTGCTCTCATTCTTTGTCCTTTCTTATTCAGTTATTTTTTTCCCTGGATATTACACAAGAGACTACTGTTGCTTTCTCCAACAATTACAAGCTTTGTCATCAGATATAAAGTTCTGCTATTTTTAAGACACTAAATAAATTGAGCCCACTATCCTACTAGAAAGTGTATGATCTTTTATTTTGGATTACATTTCCAGGATTTATTTGCCCTGTCTTTGAATTCCAGCTCAACTGCCTAGAACAAAATTTGATGGTCCATGGCAATAAGGCTGTAAAAAATCCACTCTTCTGAATAGTAGTGACAAGTGGAAAATGGCTTATAACCACTTTGTCATCTAACTCAATAATTGTTTTTATGAAAAATAATTACACTTTGCAGCAAAAATAGCTTCCTCTCTTTCTAGGGTAAAAATGTAATTTTCCAATTATGGACTTAATAACCAACTGTAAACCAGTAAGGCTGTATTCCCAAGCCTAAAGAAAATTCTGTCTGGCTACACATAGGAGCAGAATGAAAATTAGCTTTTTTCTTTTTCCAGTGATTTTTTTTTCTTCGGTCATATGCCAAAACCAAACTAGCAATAAGTATGTGAATCCCACTCTACCAGTGAAAAGAAAAAACTTATCTTGAGTAGTAGCAACAGCTCATTGGAAAGAGAGATAACTCAGGATAACCCAGATAACCCTGGGGAACTGTGGGAAAGACTTTAAAAATCCCCTTTTAAAGCAACGTCAGGCAGGCTGCAAAAGAAGAGAGCTATCTAACCCTAGCATTCAGCCTCACAGGCTCCAAAATACTTTGGATAGCCTATTCCTTCCAGCTTCCAGAGGCAAGTGGAGCTTCAAATTCGTAAGATACTTTGGATTCAGAGACTGATATGAAAGGCAAAAATCCTTTACAAAAATCTAAGTGGTGGCAAGAAAGTCTCTAACCAGGCATTTCCCTAAAATCTCTTAATAGTACAGATTATATAGTACCTTTCAGTAATTTCAAGTAGCTGGTTAGTTATTTGGCTGGTCTGACGCACACATGAAGTTCTTTTTGCAATAATGAATTCACTGTTTTATTACTGACTTCTTTTTTTAATTTGTCCTGGTAATGCAATTTGTTTTATTCCCTCCAGAGCAGGTGATATTCATGGGCACATGATGCAAAACATCTACCAGCAAGTAGAGAAAGTGACTAATCAATCTTTGCGTCCCATATGACACGTTATGAAGCAGTGAGTGAATCTTCTCCATCCTTTCAGAGAATCTGTTTTTTTGTCTGCCTTACTGACAACAACTGAATCCACGTTATACCACACTGGATTATCTGAACCCCTTCAATGTAGCTTCCTGTATTAAATTAAATCAGTTTGACCTGATAAAAATACCACACAGATACTAGTGAGAAGACCCTAAACAGCCAGGGCTATTCAAGTCTATCTTGAACAAGTCAAAATAGTAACTACAAAATCTGGAAACTCTGATAATACTGATTTAGGTGTAGAAATCACATAACATTATGAGAAATATATGTCTGTAAAAGGCTTGTTTGAATTGCCACTGTTATTTGTATTATTTTTGTTTTGATCTTGGGACTCCATCTGATCCACAAAGTAACTGAATTAAGCCTTACGTAAAAAGGGGAATTAAGACATGTAACAGCAAATGAGAATTGTAAATAATACACTTTCTCTAGTTCAGGTGTATAACTGAAGTAAATAATTCACTTTCTCTCAGTAAATACATATAAGCACTCCCTATAGGAATCCTAGAGCATCAGATTGGTAGCAATTTTATCTATCATCAGAGTGCCATGGAACTATATTTTTCTGTCACATGCAATGAAAGTAATCTGTAAAACGATGTCATCCAAAAGCAGTTTCAAAACATGCTCATGATCTGCGAGGCAGTCCCAGAGGTACTAAATTGGCAAACAAGGATGGATGTGAAATTTAAAAAAAAAAAAAAAAAAACACCCAAAAAAAAAAAAACCACCAAAAAACAAAAAAAACCAAAACCAAAAAAACCCCAAACCCCCCCATTTTTATTCACATTTTTATAATCTGCTGCTTTCCTAGGCAATTGCTATTTAAAGATATATTGTCATAAATTACATGACTGCCAGATGCCAACATCAACTGCAATGTTAGTAACACCCTGCCTAAACATTTGCTTGTTCTCAGAAGCATTTCCTCTTTGTACCTGACATATTCATCAAATTACTATCTTTCCCACCTCCCTCCCCCTCAAGTACACAGAAATACTGGAGAACTATCAGCAATTCTGAAGGTTCTTATTGCATCTTACTGAAATCATAATATTTTTTAACAGCTCAAATGCTAGTTTCATTTGTCTGAATGTATGTTTATATTGATTCTCTTTCACCTCTGCTATAGTGATCAATGCTCATCTATTTTACAGGTCTCTGACAGCACTTTCCTGTGTAATTACAAATATATTCAAAACAATTTCTCTTTTCTTGCTTACACTATATAAATGGAATTTCTCTGTGATATATAATGAAGAACACACAGTTGTCATTGCCTGAGATGCTTTTATTACAAGCTCAGCAAAGCAGCAGCAGCATCACTGCAGTAGTTGTAATATCACTTTAGCAATCAGCACTACCATTTGGAGTGAGCAGTTTGGTATTCTGGAAAAAAAGATAAGTTATATTTCTATAAGGCAATTTGCATATTTCATTACAATTTTATTATTTATAAGCACTTTTAATAATTTCCTCACCTAATTTAAACCCAATGATTTTGTTCTGTTTCAGCAGTGATAGCTCAGGTAGACATGAACCTCTCTGAATTTGAGGATTCACCAGATCATCAGAACATAAATAAGAATTTGTCCAAGCAAGACTTAATTGCCTCATTCCCTATTCCTTAAAGCTCACTCACATGTAGCACCTATTACCTAGCATCTCAGACAGAAACCAAAAAAGACAGGACACTTCAAGACTCCACAAATTAGAGACTCACTCTTCCAATTATATATTTAGCACTCTTAATGCTATTTGCAAATAATTTTCCACCAAAATTGAAAAAAAACAAGATTCTAATGAGGAACGATTCTTTAAGCACAGCTCAGTCCAGTGTATCAGCTAAGGGATGTCAGTCATCTAAGATGCTCAATCTGAAAGATGTTTTGAGGAGAGTAAGAGACAGAAGGCCGTACTCTTCCAATCCCCTTGTCATATAAGAAATGCAGAAAATAAGATGGCAGGGCTTTTTGCACAGTTGGAAAAGCAGGAACTGAAACAGTCTGGAAGCAACCGGTATGATCAGGTCTTGGTGTTCTGCGGTTTCACATTTATATTCATGACCTAAAGTAAACTAAATCATCACTGATAACAATTACAGTTTCAACAGAGATGGAGGAAATGGAAAACCTTGCACTGCCTAGGTAAAGCAACCTGAACTTCCCAATAAGTAAAAGCACATAGCAGGACTTGGAATATGAAAAAACACAGTCTTACATGGAAGATACAAAAATGCAGGCTGTGCTTTAGGAATAACAAGAAAACCTGATTTGAGAAGGAAGGAAGGAAGACTCAAATGTGCCACAGCAACCAGCTGAACATAAGCACTCCACATAATAATGAAAACCTAAAAAGCTTACTTTAGAACAAGAACATTCCAGGATCTTAATTATTTTGCTTTCAAAGAGAAAGTTAATGGTGAAACACAAAGCATGGGAAGTTAATGGAAAACACAAGTACCAACAGCAGAATCAGCATTTAACTACACTTAAAAAAATTAAATTAACTAAGAAATAATAGTAGCATATTTCAACTGTATTTTAACTATGGTAGGAAGATAGAATGAAATGTAGTATCTGGAAGTTAAACAAGTCCAAACTGCAATTTTCCTGAAGGATAACTAATTGCTGAGACAAACAGCCAAGGACTGTCGTTGTCCCCTTCATTAATTTGTTTCAACCAAAAGCCGATCTTTTCAAGAAGCCATGCTTTTGTTCAAACAGGAATGAACTCAGAAAAGTCTTAAAGTCATGTGATACGCAGAAGGTCACACTTGATGATCATAGTTGTCCCTCCTGACCTATTGATCCATGAATGACTGTTACATTAACATCTTCGAAGCCTGCTTTTTATTTATTAATACTGTGAGCATTCTATATCAAATGAAACTGAAGTAACATGCCATAATATGGCATTTGATTTGAAAAGGACAAAGCAGAAAACACACCTATCATTACTTTGTCACATGCACGTGTGCTTAAATCTGTAGCTACAGAGCATTTTTACTATTTTTCTGCTTAAGTCATTGAGTCCTAAAAGATTTATGTGTCTTTGAATCTTAAAAGAAATAGTTATATTTAAAATACACACCCGTTAACCGCCAAAGGAAAATCTGAGGAAGATCAGTATTTGGAACTGATGAAACAGAAAATTTGGGAAAACATGATCCAAACGAGATCTGAGATTATATGAGCAGTGTGCAGGTTTCCTTCCTCAGTGCATGACTACTAGAAATAATGATGATTTTTATGGTACATTTTTGAGTTTCATGTTTAATACAGCTTATAAAAGAAGTTCAATATTACTCCCTGATGTATTACTATTCTGCCAGTGTACAGCTGCCAACAGTAGTTAAATCTGATTAAAGCCCCCTGCCGAGTTAATCAATCTGATAATGTCAGACATTATTAAGGAAGCATACATGATACGGTCACACTGTCTATTATCAGTGGCATGTACACCAGTGCCTTTGTCTTCACAGAGCACTGAAGCTACTTAAAATAGATAAGCATAAAAAGGACAAAAGGCATTATAAACTTTCAGTCTCAAACATTTGTATGCTAATTCCTGCTAAAATACAGCTATTTAATACAAGATACCTTCATTTATTTTAGGGGCTTGGGGAATAACAAAAGACATTTAAAATTTTAGAGCAACAAGATGCAGTTTAAGAGTATTTTACATCATTCTGATCCATGCAAACTTGTTTCTAAATAAGGTCTTTTTGTTTTAGAATAAATTCAGTTTAGAGAAGCTATGTCTCAGTTTAAGCTATACTAATGCACAAAACCCCACAGATCTTCAAAACACTTATATACTACCAGACCTACTCAGAAGTCAGCAGATATTGCTTGTATGCTACTATTTCACTAATACATCCTAATGCTGAAATCATTTGCGTTTCAAAGGGAGCTGCTCCTTTTCTGTTTACTTATATTAAAAAGCAAACTCATGTCTATTTACATTGAATTGCATTTAGTCTTTGGATTTCAGCACTATCAGCAAAAATATCTATCATTAGCTCTAATGCTAATCATCTCCTCAACAGATGAAGACTTTGTAACACCTGATCCAGTACAGTTACTTTGCAAAATGTGTGAAAAATTGCAGGGGAGAGGAGAACATACCATGTTATTTCAGAACAACAGACAGCATGCATGCAAGGGGGGATGGGAGTGGAAATAAGGGCAAAAGAAAGGTGGCCAATGAAACACAAGTTGCAACTCTAAGGATTCAGTAATTAAATCCAGCATAAAAGAGAGGTTGAGACAAACTCCTCTCCTGGACCTGGTGGAAAGGCATTTCCTGTAGGGGCTTACAATCCAAGTGAAATTGGAGGCTGATCCCTATTCTACCTACAGAGGGTTTCATGGGTAGCCAACTGAAGTGTTAGAGCCTCAGATAAATACCTGTAATGAAATCTACTCAACTGTTCCTGACTTGGTTCAGCACTGTAAGTATCAATTATCCCCTCTACATGGCTATCTATTTTATTAGTATTCCCTATCAAATTAATGTTCAGTCCAGAATTAGATAATTAGTAGCTTGCAGGGCACCTACACCCCAAAATCAGAAATGTAGGCCAGATCGAGATCTTCTAGTCAAGAAAGAGACTGCTTAAATTGTTATTTTGGTGGGGAATGGAACAGACTATTACATCAGAAACTGGAAGATTGAGTATATATAGTTCGGTTAAAATCCTATACAGCATCTTCCTATGCTCCTCCAGAAGTAGAAATGATTTAAATAGTGTTACATAGTGTACACACAGTGGTATGTGCCTTTGGTAGATTCAAGATCCCTGCATGTTAAAGTCAATACCTTGACTAGGCAGAAGCTCTCGGCTTTGGTGCAAGGCAAGATACTCATTACAGACCAGTCTGAAAATTATCCGTATGTTTATATGGGTATAAACTGGCACTTTCCATAAATCCCAAACACAGAATTTAGCAGCATAATTTTTTTTCCCCACCATTTTTGCTTTTAGAAGCTTTTTTTGCACCATGTTTGTTTCCTAATATTCAGCTACACTTTAATTGCATTATTTTTTATTTTTTTTCCCCCCTATTTGAGAATTAAGGAGAAATAAATCACAATGCTGCTTAACTGCTGGATCAACTCTAGTTCAAGAACTGAGATACAACAGGCATTTCCAGTTATAACTGTCAAGAGAAAGGCTAAAGCATAAGGTTCTTCAAAGAAAAGACTGCAACCTATGTTTAATCAGGCACATCTGATCCTTATCATACAGCCTTTTAGAAGAAAAGGCAGATTTACCTAATGTTAGTTCTTTAAAGAACAGCAACATTTTCAGAACTTGCTACAATTTTAAAACAAACAGATGTAAAAGTTCTTTATTTTTACAGAGCATTCCCTTTTCCTCATTTTCCTCCCCTGTAGATCAACTGGTAAAAATAGGAAACAAGCAAAATAGTGCCTGTAAGCAACAGTTTATTATGTGTTGGTGACTTAGGGCTGATTCCCCCTGGGATGTGGATTCTCTAATGTCTAATATGGATTGTATTTGCATATTAATATTCCCACAGGACAAAAGTCTCTTCTTTATCAGTCATCTTATTTTCAGGAAACTTATATGAATTTGATATATCTGAAACCTCTTTGCCTCTGTCAGTTTGGGTTGAAATTTGTCCAGTGATTGTGGGTGGGGACAGTACTGAGAAGAAAGGAGCAGCTGACAGGATTGTCAGGGATATGTAGGCAACCTTCATGCATAAATTGTATTTCACAAGAATACTTACCCAAAATCACACAATCTGAGCAAGACATTAAAAATTCACACCTCTACACAGTCCAAAGGTAAGAAAATAAAACCAGAACTGAGGACTTCCTTGGTTTAACACCAGTAAAACTGTTCCCCTTGTAATAGACAGACTAACTACGAAGCATATTCTGAAATGAATTGTCTACTCCAGGTTTCTCCAAAACAGCAGATCCCTCTTAATATTATGGGTGGTGTGCACAGATGGAAGTACTTCCAAAACCCAGTTCCCTTTTAATATTAGGCATGTCCCAAAAGAGGAACTTCTGCCTATCCAAATAAAGTCGAATGTTTTGACCCTTTGTGTTGTTACTGAACTTATCCCGCTAGAGAAGTTGCTGAAAGATACCAGCTCTCTTGTTTTCCGGATGAACTGTTGAATGTACAATGAGAGGGAGCATGTTGCCCCCTGGCCACTGGCACATGAAAGCAATAGCTGCAAGGATTACATGTGGGCTCTGGACCATATGGTGTGTAGGCTTATTGTAGGAATTTAGCATTTTTTAGACTCCTACTTTCTTGTCAAATTGGTTGAAATTAGCCACCGAGCTTCCTCTCTAAAAACTTTGGAAACAACACCGTGATTGTATAATCTTTTTGCCATTGAAAACCAGATTAAAAGGTAAACAAAAATAACATAGAAACTGTATTCCTGTTCTTCAGAAAGGCAAGAAGTTGTTATAGGAAATGTTTTCACAAACAGGGATATTCATGGAAGCTAGCTTTAATAAATGTAAGCTTAGCATTATAGAAATCAGCATATATTAGAGCATACAAGCTTACTGCTATGAAGGTTTAAAATAGAGTTCAGAAGCTAAGCCAGTTTAAGCCACAGAGTAGTATTCCATTATCCTTCCAGAGAATAGCAAAGAGTATATATGACTGACATACAAAAACATAATCTCATTTGCTATTTAGCTATTTCTAGAAATGCAATATTATGCTAGGATGTCTTCAGGTAATACAAATGCTGTTTTGTGAATGAAACAATACATCAAGTAAAATAATACAGTACTGAGGTCTATACCTGATGAAATGCTTCTAGCCTCCAGATAGTCATGTCAGAAATGAATTTATTTTAAATGTACTATGACTACATCTATTCAAGATATTTATGCTTTAGTGATACTCAGTCTGGAGAGGATATAAACTGTAAATTGGGATTGTAGACAAAGTTGAATAAGTGTAGACAGGCAGGGGGAGGTTGTTTGTTTTAAACAGGACACAATTCCTTATCCACTGATCAAAACAGCACATGCTTGGCATTTTATTTTAGTTGAAAAACTTTCATCATGTAGCAATCAGCAATATTGTCTATTCATCTGTGCCAGTATTCTAATTTATTTTAACGGGCTTTCAATTGTCCACCAAAATGCCTTCCCATCCTGTCCCTCATCAAAACGTGAAGTTCAACGCCACAGATTTCTCATTAAAAAAATCCAAAACTTAACCCTAAAGTCAAGCTTGTTCTGGCTTTAAAAGAAGTTTTGCAATATGCCCTAGTACTTTGCATCTCTCATGGTGAAGGGAGCTAATCAAGCCATCAAACCATTCAGACTACAAAAAATTATGTACTACCTGTGCACTAACCTTCTGGGCTCTACTGGAATGTATATTCATAACAAGTTTAAAGCTACGAACAGGAATAATTTCTGGAGCATGCTGTGGCATTAGATAATCATTTAAGACCAACTTAGCAACTGAAGATTTCTCAGTTAATGTATAATGTGTAACATGTAATAGCAAGTATGCAACAGTTGCAGAAGCTTATAGATACCAGGGATAAAAATACTCTCCTTTGAAGACAGTTTGGCCAAATGGAAAAATTAAATGAACAAAAAAAAAGCAAATATGAACAAAACAAATTTAAAAAAAAAAAAAAAAAAAAAATCAAACCCACCCCAAAACCAAACACACAAGGAAGTGAGATGTATCAACAAGAGGGTTGGAGGGACAGTATAGAGCAATCAACATCCAGGATATTATTCCCTATTTCTGATGCTCAGAGGAAAAATGTCCAGCAGTGGGAAGGAAAGGGGACAGAGGTCTAATTATCAAACACACAGCTAATTTAATGATGTCAGGGACGACCATGTGATAAACCAACCTCCTAAGCACCAAAGCAGCAGACCACACTTGTCACCTGTGTAGAATTCCAGAAACTGGGGAGAACTAGTCCCCACGGCTCTTGAGAGTACTGGCAATGGAGGAAGGGCTGGGAGAGATCTGGAAGCAAGATTTGAGTTAGGCTGAAGCTTGGGGCTCAAAGTGCAGAGCTGTATGCTCTGCAATCTTCCTAGCACTATCCCCTGGGCTACAGGCAGACATCACAGTGGAATATCTGGTATAGGGAAGGGTTCAGATTTATTTTGAGGGGGAGAACTTTTGGATTGAACAGAGCTGATATAGGAAGAGGAGTCTTTTGGAATGTGGCAGAAGTCAAGCTTTCCACTTCACACCTTCAGGCAGAGCTGCTGTTTTCTTTAATGGGAAAATACCTAAAAGGATGTTAAGCTTCTGTTACACTCCCTGATCAAATTGGTTCCCAAAAGTAGTAATAATGTATTCTCCCTCAAAGGAGAAAAGGTTTGTTCAACTTGCGATTACATGATATTATCATTGACTGATCTATTTTAGGTTAAACCATGACAGGGGAAAGGCTGGTAGGGCAGAGATAACATTTACTGTGCTCCAATAATATTCAGGGCTGAGTGAACCCTGAAAGGAAAGTGATACTATTAAAAAATCTCTTGCACATACCCAAATAAAGAAACATCCAACAATATCCTGATCGCTAGACATCACCGTACACAAGGTATGTCTAAGAATCAAGCACTGTCAATCAGAATTTCTATTAAGACTGAAGATGAACAGAGAGGGGAAAAGACTCCAAGCTGATGAATCATAAACTACAACTGAGGCAAAAAAAGAGAGAAAGAAAGAAGGAAAAAAAAAAAAAAAAAAAAAAGAGGTAGCTAGGCAGAATCAGCCAAAGTTAGCCACACAGTTATCCTTATGTCAAGCAAAGGCACACAAAAGAATAATGCTATTATAACATCTTAATTTATTGACCATGTCATTTACTACAAATCATTCATCATAATTGTCAGAGTCAAATAAGCAATTTTTTTTTCACCACCTGAAATGATTAAATACAGTTTGACTTTGGAATGGTAAATACAAGTGTAAATTTCCTTTAAAGCTAAATTGCAAGAAAATTAAACTCAGTGAAACTCAGAATTAAACAAGCCAGTTTCATACTCTTCATGCAGTAAATAAATAAATAAAATTTTAAAGGAATCAGTAAAGCCAACACTGGAGCTACACAAGTAGCATTGGTTATTTCAGGCACACAAAGTTTAATAATCACTTTCTAAGCATGGTTTTCATCCACACACATTGAGAGGACAAATATGCTGTGGGATGGTCAATAACTCAAATTCAATTTTTACATGTGGTAAAAAGTGACAAGATTGATGGCAATACACCATCCATTCTCATCAGTCACACTTAGTCCTCAGACCTCTATTATCCACAAATCCTGCTATACAATCAAAAAAAAAGAACTACTGAATTATTTATTAAAACTGACACCATCAATTATGCTCCTATGTAAAAAGTCACCAAGCAGCCATTTAAAGAGCTAGAATGCACATTTTGATAACTTTTGACCGCATTAACAACCGCACTGCTTTGGCAAAGGATAGAAGCTCTTCTTGGACATTTTACATACAAGAAGTTAAACTTGCAAAAGTATCATTTTCTGCCACTGCAAAGTCCTGTATTTCTGGCCAACAAAAGCTGAAGGTGTAATTTTTTTTCTGTCCCTCATATCACCTTTTGACACAATCTGAAAAGTCACAGAGACATACATACCTAAAGTGGCAGCCTTGGAATAGTCTTTTCACATTGCAAGGCCAGCAACAGTGACCATCATCAATGCCAACAGCCCCCAGTAATGAAATGGGGTATGGGTGATATTTCTTGGCAGCCAGCTGGACTCACATGCCAAACTTCTGATCTCTTGGTACAAGCCAGGCACGCAGCTGCCTTGTTCCTTTTCAGCATGAGGTCCTTTTTAATTCACACATGATTTTAATGAAATTTCTATCACCTTTTAACATCAGTGTTATAAGTTCATGTTTTAAGAGACAAGAATAACTACATTATTGCTGCGTAGCAATACCAAAATACTAACACAACATTGCATTCAGAAGAGTGGGTTCCATTCCCAAAACATCCTGTCTAGACAATTATGCAAAACCATGGCACACCGAGGTATTTCCCACCATCACCTGGTGTCTCTCACTCTGAGTAAATACAGCCCAATCACAGCTGTGAAAGTTGCTCTTTCAACAGCACCCAGCAGCAAGGGGGAAACCTGAAAGCAATCTAATAGACAAATGATATATAACCCCTCATATATATGCCCTCAGCATGGAAAGGTGCCCAGATTTGCAGTTTCTGTTCATGGTGGTGTATAAGACTGTGCCTGTAACAGTAATTAAATAGGCCAGGACTCTCTGTTGGCACTAAGGCTAGCTGGCACAGAACAGCCTGTCTCCGTACTCCCTTACCCTTCAAAGTATGCAAATGCCAGATAGGAATGTCTTTCAGCCTTCTTTCTCCCTTGCCATGCTCAGAATTTGTTTAGGAGAATACTGGCTGATGCTGTCCAAAGTCTTGCCAGATTGTTCTCATAACTAAGTAATATCGACAACTGAGTTTTATAGTCCAAGAACACACTCTGGTATTGCTCATTTTACCCATATAGACCCAAAGTAACAAGTCCAGAGGGGTCACCTCTCCTCTGAAACAAGAAGCAGCAGAACATAAATAAATAAGCAAAGGAAGGTAACTGAAGTGGCCAGGGTAACCCATGAAACACTGCAAAAGGATGGGCATCTTGTTACCAAAAACTTTAAATAGCTGGTTTTCCAAGTACTTAGGAAGAAAGAATGGAAGCTATCAGAGTAAGAAATATGCTTCAAGTACCCAAGAGATTTTTTTATTTGTCTTAATGTCACTGGTATTTTAGGGAATTGCCATTACAAGGAGTATTCTGCTGCATTCTACATTCTAAATGCAACTACAATTCAGTGGTCAATCTAGATATAAATTCTTGCTATTTTCATAGAACCCAGCGAAGTCCCAATGAATACACTCAGTTTTCCCCCTAATTTCAACATTTATCTGGATTACTTGGTTAATACAGTTTCTTTTAGTTCCTGTGGTATGAAAAGGCCACTGCTATGTCACCTGTGCTATTACTGGCATTTTTAATGATGAACAGGTTCACTAACCACAAGGTCTAAACAGAGTTCTTGCTTAAACATGTGACTATTTACAATATGAATGTTTATACAAGAACAAATTGGCAGCAAAGGTATTCTTGTTAAATTTATTCTCTGGATCGATTACTTCAGATTGAGTAGCAATTTAAAAGCTATTTTAAAAAGCCTTTTCAGGAACCTTTGCTTCTTACATGAGGAATCATGAGTCTTTTTAGACAGGGTTAACTCAGGAAAATTTCTCGTTTAGCATTACTTGGACTGTTGGCAACAGGATATCCCTCTCCCAGTGTCTAAAATAATGTTGAAGTTACTCTGTTCTCAATTACACTGTAATTAAATAATAAAATCTCAACTTTAATAATAAAATTACTGGGAACATGACAATCAAGTGGAAGTCAAAGCATTTACTATTAAGCCTTGAAAACTTGAGAACCAAAGCTTCGCAGTAGCAAGAATAGACTAAACTGTCCACAAATCCAGTCCAAGTGGTTAATGGACTGCAAGGAACAACTGATCTTTTGGTTCTTATTTGGTTAAATTAAATTATAAAAGGAAGAAAAACAAACCAAAACTGCATTCCGGATTGATCAATATACAGCCTCGATCAACGTGCAGCCATTCAAAGGGACTCTAAAAGATTTGGGGTTTTGTTTTGGGGTTTGAGTTTTGTTTTGCTGTTTTTTTCTATTTCAAAAGCAATCCAAAAGTGCTGAAACAGAAAGAACATTGTTTTAAAAGTCTAGTCTTAAACTTTGTAAACTTTTAAATAAATTTCAATCAAAAATTACATATGTATTAATCTGAAACAGCCTTTCAAATGAATGTGCATTATTTGTCAAACAAAAAAAAAATTATTGCATGACTGTATTTTTTTAATGTCTAATGTATGCTAAATTAGTGTCTCCCAGCCTTTCAGAAAGTGAATTCTTTCACACATCCCTCATACCATTTCTTTTTCCTCATCTTTGGTGAAAAATGCTTACATTTTCCATCTGAGAAATGCCAGTCCTGCCTTTTTGGAATCATCTTCAGAAACTTAGTACAGCAGCACATGACATGACTCTCTACAGAGCTGGTACAGGTCTAGACTTATTCAATGCCAATTCTTCATCTAACCTACAAGATGCTCAATGTCTCATCAGCAAGGCCTTTTTTGCTGATTGAATGCTGTTGTAAGGCAATTAATGTTTAAGCATATCATTTACTCCTTTTTTGCTGAGCTATTTAGTTACTGCTTTTAGAAGCAAATAAAAGAACTAGAATGTTTACTGTTCTGATATAAAAGAACATTTTGAGTAATATGTGTGGGGGGTTTAAACCATTTACTGCCATTCTGGCATAGCAGTGAGAGAGCGCAGGGATCCTCTGTCATGCAGACCAGGAGCCACACCACTGCTGGTAACAGGGTTGGCAATTCCGCAGGATGTCTCTGAGGTTAGTAATTGATCTATATCTTCCTGTATTTGAGTTTAGATGTGTCTGAGTATACAAAACGGGTTACATTTTTAAGAGGGGTTTCGGCTTTAGAAAACCTTAAGGAACTGGCTGGTTCTTGGTTTTGATTCAAAAGGAAATGCAATAAATGCAATGGAGTCCAGTACCTTTCAAGTGTGGGAAAAAACCCAACTGTTCGAGATAAAGAACAGTATTATACCATATGTATACTTCACTGAAACAAGTATGAGAAAGCACTTAACATTAAACTTCGCTATTAAAAGATGGACAATTACATTTGTTAGAAGTCTAAATATAAAATCTTACAATCCATGTGAGTGAAGTAGCTGCATGTTGCTCAAACAAAATAGTTGCAAAATTTGCAGTCAAAGATTTAATCAGTGAATTTAAATGTCAGACCAAAAATTAACAGTTAATTCAAAAAGGGCAAAGATTTTGCACATCCATCCCGTGGCTTTTCTAAGTTCATCCTTCAGTTTCAATCAGTTATCTGCAAACACAAGCTATACTCAACTCTTAACAAGAAACACTGCACATGATTGCTTAAGGTAAAACAAAAGAAAGATTTACAAGGAACATGCTTATATATGAAATAAAGCTAAACTCCCAGAATGAGAGCCAAGCACCACACACAGTCTATTTTTAAACAGCACCTCACCCTTATTGTTTCAAATGATATACAGTTTATATACTGTGTCAAAACCGAAGTATATAAACTGACCCTTAAGGTTTTTAATGACCTGTCAACTCAAAAATGCTGCAATATTCATGCTTTTCAACAAGGAAAAAACCAAACAAATTACATTGTAATTATCACAGAATCCCAGAATGGCTGAGGTTGGAAGGGACCTCTGGAAGTCATCTGGTCCAACCCCCCTGTTCAAACAGGGCTGCTTACAGCCAGTTGCCAAGGATCATGTCCAGATGGCTTTTGAATAACTCAAGTATGGAGACGCCACAACCTCTCTGGGAAACCTGTGTAGTGCTTGGTCACCGTCACAGCAAAAAAGCATTTCCTATTGTTCACATATGAAGCCTCCTGTGTTTCAGTTTGTGCCCATGGTTTCTGGTCCTCCCAGTGAGCACCACTGGCTCCATCTTTACACCTTCTGGGTATTTATACACTTTGCTGAGATCCCCCTGAACCTTTTCCTCTTTACAGAATTTCATTTTAACAGAAACTGTACAGCAGATGCCATCAAAATGACATTGTACTACATACACTGACCTTACCTCCAAAAAATATCTTTTGTGTTAAAATAAGGCTCCTGTCAAATAAAATCATTGAAACCAATACAGTTTGTAAAGGTGAAGTGGTTAACTACACTTAGCTCACATTTCTCCAACACACTACTTAGTTCCTGGACTTTCTGTTTTTTCTTCAGGAAGAACTAAGGAATAAAGAACCAAAATGGACCCCTAGCTGAAGGCTTGCCTATGCATAAACTTGCAGTGTTCAAGAAAAACACATGATTTAAAACTTTAGCTACACCAGTCAAAAAGCTAAAGGAACATTCAGAAACAAGGTTTACATTGATTCGGTTTAAAATCAATGGACTTAATATAACACTAAATAAGACAGAAATGAAAGAATTCAAAAATCTATCTGGACACTTTTTAATTAAAATCAGTTTAAAACTAATTCAACCAATTCATCAGCTTTCAGGGCCTGCATATTTAGATAAAGCTGATGATTCAAGTCACTCTATCAAGGGGATGAAAGAACACATAGCAGAAGCTGGAAGAAAACAGCACAAGGCTTGCAAGCAAATTGTTTTGCTAAAGGGCAAGTGAAATGGTGAGCAAACTAATCTGTAAACTCAATGGAAATTTTAGGACTGAATGTCATTTACTTTTAAAAAACAGACACTAATATATTGTCTCTCCACAGATAGGCAGCAAGTCTACCTTCCTCTATTCACTATCCTATTATTCTGTATATGATAATGAATTCTCAAGAGAATGACCGGTTTCTAGGACTGAGACGAAAGTCGGAAGAATTCACAGTGGCATGCTATCTTCAAACTTGCCACGGAAGGACACAGAATGATACTGAAATAGCTAAGGACCATGAAAATTCTGAAAGTGACATAAAAGAAGTTTTATATTTATTCAACTGACCAAGCAACAGCACAGTTTTATGAATCAAATATATTCAGTATCATAGGGTTTTGTTTTGGGTTGTGGGTTTGTTGGTTTTTTTCCTTTCTGGTTGTGGGTTTTATTTTGTTGTTTCATTTGTGTTTTTATTTGGTTAGTTCGTTGGTTGAAAGCTCGGTCCCAACAAATTCAGGAAAATAAATGTAAAAGCAGTAACAACTACTATTATGAAATCGAGTCTTCTCTCCATTACTTATCACAAGGCATTGCTATTTCTGATTCCATTTCTTCATTTCAATCAATACACAGTCAGAAATTATGTTAATTTTGTAGCCTTTGTAATTGCTACAATATAAATCTTAAAGTTACTTATATCTTTGACATACATCTAACAAACATCTTATTGTTTAAAAGTAACTGTCTTCCTGCCAGATATTTTTCACCTTTTCATATTTGCATAAAGTAAGCTCTAGTCAGTTTGGTAGTCTGTACAACATGTAGCATTCACTACACTTCTACAACACATCCATTTATCCAAGCAAAAACCCCTTTCATTTATTTCTTCTTTGTAACTCAGTATAAATGGCAACTAAAATAAGACAATATCAGTGCCCCTTATGATAAGAAAAATGAAAGTATATACCAAAGTCTTCATATGCATAACCCAGCTAGACTGCTTCTGTAGCTGGACAGTCTCACATCACTGTGGTACTTACTAATCATCTCTGTGTGTCTTCTCTTTGAAACATTCTTCAATTGTTGAGCTATTACAAACAAACCATGTATGTCTGATTACGCTTCTGCACCAACAATTACAAGTTGGCCCTTTTCCATTTTGTTTGTTAAAATCTTCATTAGTCACGTGGAAAGCTACTAAGCCATACAGAATCTAAAAATGTTACAAAAACGTATGGAAGCTTTTAGGAGTGAAAACAGTCCATTTAAGAATTTCTGTTTCTCAGCCACAGGACTATAATGCGTATTAAATAACAGAATTAACGAGTAAGTGGTCTCTTACCAGTAAGTAATGAACTGTCCTCCTACAAAGTAATAATATGCAAACACCTTAGCCAGGAATTTATGGATGGTCAAGGGCAAAAATCATTCCCCTGCCATAAACCACTAAGGCAAGTTTATTTTATCTCTACTTCTTGAAGGCTTAAAAGTAACTATTCTATCATTTTACTGTGCTTTGTGCAAATTTTTGACCTATTTACAATGTAGTCTGTCTAGTATAGTTACATCAGTTATTAATTTAGCCCCCAAATTGCATCAAATTAACATTCTAATAATAAAAAGCCCCAGACAAATAGAACCCACTTCACTGAAATATTAGCAACAAACAAATCACTAAATATAAACCAGAAGTTTTCACGTGAATAAGGAAGAAATCCATTTGGCAGTGCAGATAAGAACAGCAGTATGAGCATCAACATACAGCTACTGCTGCTCAAAAACAAATTAAAAATTCTCAAGGCTAAGAGACCACTGCAGCTAATAGTTTTTAAACAGCACAGTGAGGAAAACCAAAAGAAATCCTTTGGGGGGTGGGGTAGCAGATGGAATAAAGTGCATGCATTCTCCTCAATTAAAGTATTTCATAAAGAGGGAAAACTACATCATAAAATCTTAATTTTGAAGCCCCTAAGGTAAAAGGGGTTATGTAAATTGAACAAAGCCAGTCCCAGATTTTGGGACAGCCTTGCAGCTCTCTGTGATATAGGGCTACACTGTTGCATACAGCTGATCAGCTCCCTTAAAAAGTTGTGCAGCTATCAAGGATACAAAAAAACCCCAACCAGCTAATTTGAAGTAATATTTGCATGTTTCTACATTATTTCTCTGAGCTGCTTACAATTCCCCAAATCTAGAGGGAAAAAAATGAAAGCTATCTATCTTTAGAATCAATGTGAGATGCATGGAGTAAACCTAAGAACTTAGAAGGCATAGTACAAATTAGTACAAATTTTGGGGTAAAGGTTGGACTTCATGATCCTAAAGGTCTTTTCCAACCTACTTGATTCTATGATTCTATGAAATTTTAAACCTCTCAGATGCATCAGTAAAGTCAGGTCATAGTACATAAGGATTCATATATAAGGTAACAGTACAACTGCTAAAAGCAACCATAGACATAAAAGAATTAGGATGTGTTGACAAGAGGAACTCAAGCTTTAAGTGTTTCCCCACAGCCCACACGGGGGGAAACCCACTCCTTGTAAGTTCTGTAAATAACTCAGCATGTATTTACTACAGCGTCCATTAGTGAAATTTATACACAGTGATGACCTCATTCTCTAGCACAATGAATAAACATGACAGAAAAAAAATAAAATATTTTGGTTGTGTATTTATCAGCATTTGAGCTCATTTAAATACTACTTGAATAACAATTATCTTTCTCGGCTGAGCAGAGCATCAGGTTGGCAGACTGTGCTTCACTTCTCAAAGTGACAATTAACCTTGATATCAGTCTGCAAAGTGCTCTGCACTGGCAGCAGAATAAAATTATCATTATCATATAAATCATAAAGATTCTACTGAAACTGAGATAGCTGTCATCCCCCAGCTATTTGTATTCAGTAAGGAGCAAAGCAGGTTGTTGCAGAACATCTTAAAAATGCGTCATCCTACAGCCATCACGTTGTGGGCTTTTGAAGCTGTATTTGTGGCTACCTGAAAATGTATGTCACACATATATGCCAAAACACTCACAGTTAATATACATTATTAATTAAATATCTCTCAGGGAGGTTTGCAGTGCAGGAGGTCATTATACTTGAATCATGAATTTAAATCTGATTTACGCTACAGTAATTCCAGACTCAAAGGAGATTTGAGTTATGTGATGCCTATCAGCTAGACAGTTTCCCATCCCAATGATACTTGTGATCACCTGATCTTACTCTTCAAAAACTACAGTTTACAAACTAAAAACAAACAAACAAAACCCAACAAAAACCCAAACAACAAAAAAAGCTCAAGCTATAATTCAGTTAATGCTGGACCTAAATACCAAATAGTCCTCTTGCATTGATGCCTAATCGCTGTGTTGACAGACTGTTGAGGAATGTACTCAGACAACCAGGATTATAGTAGCTGTGCCCACAATGGCCCACTGAAATGCCATATTAAGTAGTGCTTCTTCCCTTCTAGGCAGCCCAGACACAGAGGGAAGGAAGAAACTTGAGTCATATTCTCTACAAATTTCCAGCCTTCAAATGTGCAATGACAAGTGACTGAAAATGTTTACAGCCATTTTTGATATGACACTTCATTTTTGTAATGTGCACACTGTGTGTCAAAGTGTTTTACTGTTCTTGCTGTTACCAACAGGACATAGCTGTGAATAAGACATGGCAGTGAAGCAAGCCTTCTTTTATAAATATTTTAATAGACTGACAGGTCTCATTTTATCCGTAACAGGACACAAATATGCAAACAGTTAATTATGAGGAGGCACGTTGGGTGTTGTGTTTTTCCCCTCAGTAGAGCTAGCTGTTTTCTCTGAGCCAAACTACGGCAGATCTTATACAGGTACCTCAGGAGAGTCAAGACAAAGAACCTGCTCTTTGTACCCTAGCCACAAAGTGACTCCAGAGGATTGTTTTTGGCAGGCAACATGGCAGATTGTATGCAGGAGATGGAAGAAGCCATGCTTGGGTTTCTGACCCAGCCAGCAAAAGCAGTCTTCCAGGATGGAAGAGATGCAGTGCCAAAAGGTACACTCCCGCAAAGTGTTTTGAACGAGCAAACCCAAGTGTCTGCTATGATGCCCACTGCAGGAAAAAAACCACTTACTCCAATATAACATAGACCAAGGCTAACACTCAGGAATCAAAAGCGAGACACTCTTCCACACAAAGTCCAGACAAGAATGTCCTTCTTTTCAAGCTATCCAACAAAATCTGAAATAACAGGAATCATCCATTCTCATGCTAAATACTCAGCCAAAATGCATGTGCAACCTTCGAGCACAGTTAACTCCACCAGTTTAACCCAGAATATTTAACAAATGCTGTCCATGGTTACTTTACATTACTGCAAAAGCTAGTACCGTGGTGGTTCTGCTACTAGTTTTCCTTTGAACCCATCCTGGCTGCAAGCCCCAAATTTGAAACTTCTTTTTATCCCTAGTTTGCAAAGCTAAATGCTACAGCTATGAGCTTAGCAATCAATTATTTATATCAACAAATCTGAAATTGCATGTGAGGCAGACATCTAATTTTTCAATCATAAACTTGTCTGAAATGAAATGCATTACATTCCATCCATCCTCTTATGAAGGGTTATAACATACTTAAATTTATAGGCAATACATACATTTATCCTCTTTAGGCTACCTACAACACCACATAGTAAGACCGTATAGCATTTTTAAATTGTCTGGATCACATCTATGGTAAAATGACCTTACAATTGACATCACACTAAGTGTACTGCAATTATCTACAAAAATATAAATAAAATAAACCTATTTAGCTCTGACATATGAAGTCTTAAACACTACCTTCGTATGTATAAACAGACTAATCATAAACTAGGGTAATAAAGCATTTATTTGCCATTTGAGTATTAGAACACCTTAAAATGTAAAATAAATCCAATTTGTTACAAGGGGTTTATATGCATTACCCATATAATTATGATTGATGCAGAAGATACTTCACTAGTGTCATAGAGAGAAAAGAATTTTCTTCAGCAATTCTAAAGTTATAAGAAGGATAATAATATCTATTAGATTTATGATGCATATTTTCAGTGGTCATTACTGTCAACACCTCCCAAACAAAAAAGTTAAATCAAACATCAGCTAATCTTGCAGAAATAAAAAGCCTTCCTCCACCAATAACCTAAACGGAGGCAATCTTTTTGAAAGTTTCTGAAAGAATTAAATTATTTGTAATTTCCCCACTGAACGGCAATATTATTTTCTGGGAAAGAAATTCCATTATAAGTCACTGCTGAATTTTATACAAGACTGTCTATAGCCCGACATTCCAGAAAAAAATGCTTTTAAAATCTCCACATTTCATAAAAGTTATACTAAGTTTTAAATACTAATTAAAATAATTTAATATTATTTTAATTAGTATTTAAAACTTAGTATAACAGAAAAAAACAGAAAAAACCTTGAGAAATTTAAGCTTTAAGTTGTTAGTTGTGTCAAGTGTTACTCAAAGAATAATTGATGTAACTGTGTACTGTTTACTTTTCAAATATAATTCAATCTCCTAAATTTAGCGCAAACCCTTATATTTCAGTCTTAGCTACAGAGTCACCATCTTGGCCTCCACAATATTTACAACATTAAAAGGCTAAAAGTGTCAAGAAAGAATATTATCACTCACCTATAGCCTTCTCTAGGCACAGTATGCATCTCAAGTTAATAAAGGCCACAGAAATATGGCCTTTGTGTGGAGCAGACAGTAAATTATGTATTTAATTACATATTTCTCCTAAAACCCAGAAACAGTTGGCTCTCTATTTTTGTTAACATTAATCAGAGGAAACTTCAGATTCTGGCATAAATTTGACTATCATATAAAAGTTAATATTTAAAATACATAATGTCTTACCACACAAACATGAGCTGCCATATGTGAGGCACTGCTAGGCATGGTTTCTATTAAGCTGATACACAGTGACTGGCTTCTTTCCAAGCAACATGGAAGTATTTAAAAAACCCTGTTTAATCCAATTCCACAGCTTTGAAACAAAAATAAATTAAAGTGCTGCAAGAACTGTTAAAATGAAAAATTAAAGGCATGTAAATAAGTGAAAAAAAAAAAATTGTCAGAGAAAAATGAAAACAAAGATTATTTCAAGTAGATATCTTAATTGTAATTAGCAACATTTGCCATGTTTATGATATGATTCAAAGCTGCAGCCAATTAGATAACCCCAAAAGCTTATAACAAAGCTGCAAATGTGTAACTACGGCATAAATAAGTTTTATTGCACACCAAGAAAGCAGCACCCAGATCAGTTTCATACTTTTCTTCTGAAACACTGTAAGGCATGCTCTGTTACTAACTAGTTCATGACTTCTTAGTCTTAAACTGCAGCTTTTCTGCCAGGAGATTTTGGAAAACAATTTCATTAAATTCAGACTATTAACTGTAAATCTGTGCACATTCTGTCTATACCAAGAATAAAAGATAAATTACGGCGTTGCCTTAGACTGTCGTGTCTATGTAAAAACAAAATAAAAGCAGCAACAACAAGGGGGAAAAAAAAAGAAATCCAAAAGAATAAAGTTAACAGCTCTTAAAAAGCTGCAGAATTGTGGTAGTGGAACTGAGAAAGATTGGGGGGTTTTAATAAATTTCCAAAGAGAGAGAAAACCACTATTTTTAATTTGGAAGAAACATGAGGTACACAATGGCATTCAGGAAATATCATGAATTTGTCAGATGCTTTTTTAAAGTTTTCTTAAAAAGGAAACAATTTTTAAGTATTACATAGAAGATCAGAGTTCACATTCTGATCAAATATGGGTGTACTGAAGATAACAGCATTAGACGCTTCTGAGATTGTGCCATTTATTTAAGGAAACAAACCACTTCATTATCAGTAATGCTGTCAGTCCCAACCAACAAAGTATCTACTATTTTCCCCAGTTATTCAATAATTAGTAACTTACTAATAGGCAATAAGTTGCTAATAAAAGCATGTTTCTTAGATGATTACCATAAAATGGCAGTGACTGCTTGTTCAGTGCAATAGTACCTACTATAGTCATACTTTCAAATAACTGTGCTCTATCAAATTTCTGTAAAGAAATTGATCCTTATGTAGTTTTTATACAAGGCGGTAGTCTACATTTAGAAAAAGGATAGGAAAAAAAAAAAAAACCACAGAAATAGATAACTAAATTCAAGAGCTACACATTTAGGTACTTCTTTGCGAAGTCTCTCAACAATGACGCAAAGTCTCCGCCAGCATGGTTTTGTCTCCCTTGCTGGCAAGGGATGACTGTTTATTTAACACACTTGCTTTAGGGTTTGTTAGGGGGAGAGGTTTTTTCTGGCATTTTGTGAGGGCTGTATTAAAGAGATTACAAAAACAAGCATATATTTTATCAGTTTTACGTTATAAACCAAATTCAGGCTCACAGGGGATAAAAAAAAACCAAACAAAAACCCCAACTTTGTTTAGCTATGTAAGAGAGGGCAAAAGAAACATCTATGGAAAGTAGTCTAAAAAAATCCGATGCTGAAAGCATCGAGGATTGCCCTTGTGCTTCCTAGGAGACTGACTTACAAAGACCAGCTGCAACTCAGTATGAAACCACTGGAAGAAAATTTCATAATTCCCCATGCTAAAAGCATCAAAGTGTTTCTTTTCACCCTTGTTACAGTCCCCCACTCCACCTTCCCCATACTTGCAACTTGAACTATAGCTTTAGTAATCGTCTCCTACACTAAATACATCGCAAATATCAAGGATCCTTTCCATGTCTTTTCAGGCACTTTTCTGCCCTTTCCTGCTTCAGGGAATGTGTGATTGTCACTACCCATCCTTATGCCCCAATCTCCACTCATTTCCCTGCTTCAGCTGTCCCAGGGGATGTGCTCTGGCATGCCCCTGACCTCCCAGATCTGTGCTCACACAGTGCTTGCTGAACTACTCCTAGTTCTAATACTATTTTCTCTTTTGTTCTTCTCCTGGGAGAGAAGTTGTCACCATTTGAAAACTGGGATAACTGGCAGAAATCATGTGGAGGTATTGTAATGCTGGGAAGTATTAATGGGTGTTGTCAGCCAGTTCCTTACTTTCACCATCAGTGAGTGAAGTTGCCAGTCCTGGCAAACAGCCAGTGGCAGGCTCCTTTTACTGCCTTTTTTTTCTCCCCTCCTGGTCTTCGTGGAAGTTGCTAAGGTTTCTAGGCACCAACACATGCAGTACATCCTGAAGCTTTGGAGTGCTGCATGTAATCAATCCTAAAAGCATCCACCACTGCAAGCAGAAATGGAATCAAGCAGGTATTCAGAGCTTTTTGTCCAAGTACTTCAAGGTATCAAGGTAGTAAATCTAAAAACCCCACCAGTTATAAAAACAACATGCAATCTAACTCGAGTGATAAAATATAGTATAGTTGCTATTATAGAATATAATCACAGTGTGATTGCTAAGGTGCATGTTTTTGGGACATGTTTCTTGCCTTTGAAGCAGAAAGGGAATCAAAATTAGAAAATGAAGCAGTTGCAATGAGCGCTCATACATTTTACATTCATTCTTATCCTCGAATGTTGATACATCATAGATTTTAAAACAACAGGATTCTGCACATTGATGTCAACCACTTCTACGTGTGTCTTTTGATTAAGTTTTGCTATTTGCTGTAAATTCTTAAACGGCCTAGCTGGGCAAAGCTATATACATTTTTCTGTGCCACATTTTCTTTAGAAAGTTACAGAAAACAAGTAGCAGATCAAAGTAAGCCTATACAGGCAGAAGGTAAACTCTATGGGTAACATAATGTAACGGGAAGAGAGCCCAGATTCATATCAAGAAGGCTGGAAATGTTTGTGAGGAAAAACGTTGAAAGAACCATTCCTTATTCCGGTTTTCATCCCGCTCACACATTAGCATCACATGCATCACAGTCGTGTGCCTATGGCAACAGACTGATGCATCCCTAACTGAAACAATCAAAACCACTGATCAAAACCACAGTTCCTTTTAAAATAAAAATATAAGCTGCTAGATCTTGGAGAGTTTTTTTCCACTTGAATTTTGTGCCGATGTCCTCCTAAGATGAAATTCCTATCAGAAGAAATAGGACTAAGCCTTTCTTTAGCCAGAGGAGCTTGTGCATTCCATACAAGAATAAACGGAACTCAACAGCCACCTAAAGGCAGTGAAATAGGTGGTGGACACTACCTAAGCAGATGCAGTGTTACTGAGGATTTATTGTTACTAAAATCATCATGTTAAACTCTCTGTGCAAACTCAAGGAGACTAACTAAAAGAGAAGCAAATTGTGGTTGAGCAAATTGCTTTAAAAACAGAATCCTTCCAGCACCCAAGAAGAATTGTTTTTGCATTTGGAAAAGGCATTGCTCTGCTTTCTTCAAATATTTTCATTTATTTAAATATTTTAAGCAAACATATATGGCCAAAATTATTCAGCCCCCCAAGTCAAGCTGATGTTGTGAGCATATGATCTAAAAAACTGTAAGGCATCTCTTTGCTCATGTTGGAAAGCTATGTGAGTTTCCATGTGCCTAGGGAAGACCTCCTTAAGAAGTTCCTAAAGTGAAAGGGAAGGAAGGAGACTCGAGTAGGCCAGGCCAGCATGTTAGATACTTGCTGCTCTAGGTTCCCACACTTCTATCTCTCTACATCGTAGAGCAAGGCTGGCAAACTTCTCCCTCCTGGTCTTCCCATGAAATTGTGCTAACATTTGTTTTCTGCTCCTGACACTTGCGCCATCTCCTTAGCTTTAAAGTAGTACTAAGCAAGAGTTTAAAGAAACGGTCCCAAGAACAGTAACTTAAATTGATGGAATTCACATAATCCCTTAGAGTTGTGAAGATCCCAGATTCAACATTTCAGCAAAAACAGTCAGAGTGATATTGAACAGGAATGTTGGAGTCCATATAGTCAGTAGCACAAGAAGCATCCATCAGGCATGCTGACCTCTCTCCCTAAGCCAAGTTGAATAACTTGCCATTCCACTTGGCTCTTCTCTACATCACTTCAATAACAACTGCATTTTAAGTCTTTTCAGTTTGATTAGTTTTCACAAACAAAATACTAAGATCAGATATGTTGGTTGTTTATCAGTTCTGCAGATAGTATAAGAAGCAAGGAATTAATGTAATGATTCCAAACTAATAGAAAAGACTACATGCAGGGTTTTCAATTGATTGTTCTGGAACAAGAACCAGTCAATTTGCCCACTAAGCTGCACAGTCCTTTAAGTACATTTCTGAGCCTCAAGCATCACCCATATTCCTACAGGGGAAAAAAATGTACAACACAAAGGAATTGCAGTAAACACACAGAAAAGAGAAGAATGGTGACAAATATGTCAGAGAACATCAAAAGAAAACATGAAGAAGACAGATAGGTAACAATAGTGACTTAATCGGAAAATTTTGAGCAGCTACTCCAAGTGGTGTCCACAGAGAGCTGCTATTCATTTTGTGCTGGCTGTCCTTGTTTCCAGCTGCTAAGTTCACATTGAAAGCTAAAAATACATTAAATACTTTCCAAATATTATTTTCCCATGTAAGCAATTGGTATAAGTTGCCACAGAGATGTTCCTCTCTTGCCAGTGAGAAGGGAAATAGTAAACAGCGCTGACAACAGAAGTAGTATTCTACGATATCTATAGTCTTGGACGAGATACAGTCCCAATGGGAAAGTTTGAAAAGGCATTATTTTAGCTACAAGAACTCCTGACTATTCTCCTCTTCCAGCAAGTCAATATATGAAAATGACTCTTAAATATGAGGGGTTTATCACCTGTGAGAAAAGGTATACTGTGCACTACTCAGAGGTAGTGTAACATTTCTAGCAATCAAGCTTTGGTATTTCAATGAGGATAAAAAGAGAAGAGTGGTAAATGCCTACAATTTAAGTATACTGTCTCCTGACAAAATTTCACAATGCTGCAGTGATATGTGACAATAAAAATGTACCCACTTAGCATTCAGGACTCTCCTTGACTGTAAATTCAGCTCTATCAAAAAGTAACGGGGAGGGAAACAGAGGGATGGGACACAACACATATCAAAAAACATCTAGTTCTTCCTGTTAAACGTGAAGTATAGCAGGCTTTTTTATGACATGCCTTCCTCCAAAAATAGCAATGATTACACTGCTCAACTACCACACACCCCCCAGCTTGACTTTTTGTGACTTATAACATTATACATTCTCAGTCCTGAGGAATGATCCAAAGTTTGTGGAGTCAAGAGAACTCTTGCAATTGCCCAGAACTCGAACTACAGAATATGAATATCTATGGAGGCAGGGAACTCCAATATCTTATAACATTAAATCTTCTTTTAAAGCCAAACATGACAGTTTTTTTTTTTAGGAACTCTGAAATCCACAGCTTTCCACAGTTTTGGAAAGATGCTGCAAGTCGCAGCAGTGATAATCTGCCAATTACAAGGCATGTGTGAGCAAGACTTTTTTTGTCTTCCAGACAACCAAGAAGATTATACAGCCTATTCTCTTAGTGGGGATGAGACGGGGGAAGCGTTAAGATTGCAGCTGCTGCAGAAGTGGAAGCTGCAACTCCCTTGGAGATTGTACGGACTGTGTAGCCTATCATGCCATTATAGGATGCTACTGTACTACAGTTACTGTTCCATTTTGGGTTTTTTCCTGAATGAGACAAACTTAAAGCTCCGGCCTGCTGTAGTTAACAAAAAATCTTGCAACACATCTTGCAAAATTCCACCCAAGTTCCAATTCAGCTCAATATCCTGCTTATCAGAACTTTCTAAATAACTGCTTAGAGGGTATTCTTGAATAATACAGCTTTCCTTCGCATCTTCTGTGAGAATTTTGAGATTTATCACATTCCTATTGTCTGATCATGATTTATTTTATATGTAAAAGATGACACATAGTGAAGGTAAGCTGGAAGCACAACCATTTCAAGTAGCTACATCTGTAAGGAAATCTTTCTGAAATATGATGGAGGTGTTGTTAATAGAAAATCTAACAACTCATAAAAATGATCTGAATTTCACTAAACCCAGGAAAGAACGTATCAATACTTTAGGGTAAGATATACTGTACTATGAAAGCTTGGCTTTCTTTATTATGCTGAAGAATCATGTCTGGCTGATGTATTTATTTTGTAATGTTTAGCTATAATAGAAAAATAGATGAAGTTCAAATGAAAACACTGTTTAGACTATGTCAACAGAGCGTAAAGCTAAATGAAGTGATTCCATATTTACTATAAAAACATTTGCTAATAGTAAAGTTACTAATGGTTATCTATCAAGATCACAACATTAAATAATTGTGCATCTTAAGAACTGTGTTAAAGCAGCAGACACACAAAGTTGGATGTAATTTTTTGATTTTGCAGAACAGCATCACACAGTGCACTTTATAGTTGTTTTATCATTAGCATAATGAATTAAAAAAAAAACCAAAACCAAACAAACAAATAAAAACAGCAGAGGAAGTCTCCAGCTCACTTTTTATTTTCTAAATTGCAAGTCACCATAGGGCTTTCCACTAAGACAGCCAACTCTCGCTTTACACTTGCTAGCAAAAGGAAATCAAACTAATGTATCTTGTATACTGAAACAACTGCTTTGTTACAAAGGGAAGGATTCAAAAAACTAGAACAAATGACACTGCTCTGAAAAGCCTTTTAGACTCAGTTCAAAGACTTATGCATTCTTCTACAGTAGACTGAAGTTTTATATTCATCTCAGCAAATCAATCCACTAATAGGCATCAGTCATCAACACTGAAGTAAAATCTGCCATTTGAAACAGCTTTGATGTGATTGAAGACTCACACATAGTCTAAGTATGACAGAACAGCTTAACTATTAAAATGTTTTATCTAGAAAAGAACTGTTCATCCTAATTGACTGAAATACTCTTTGAACACTATTACTGCAAGGCTACTTCACTACGCAGCACTTTAGTACGTAGCCACTTGACTTATACCTTGAGATCCAGCACAACCACATCAAATCTTGTTAGAATATCTTCTCACACATACTTTTGCCAAGACCAAAACAATAAAGCTGACTGTCATTTTTACTACCAGTTGCTTAGTTAATTCGATACTGAAATGTACTGGGATTAATTATAAAAGCTGCATGCAATCAGCCATTTCTATCAATCTTTCTTTTTACTGCACTAATAGAATGAATCCTACTAACCACATCAGTTGAAATAGGTTGGCAGGTCTGGATGGAAGCTGCTTTTCTGCACCAAGCCCAACCTCTCACCACAAGAGATGTGGTTGCAAGGGCTCCTTTAAGCAGCGCTGTGCAGCCCTGGCCCAGCTCCAACACTGACCATATGTCAAGCTGACAGATAAGAAGCACGAGACAGCCATCTGAAAACAACTGTATACTGCCCTGGCCACCAGGCAGCGAGGGTTTCTAGGCCTACCTCATTACTCATTTCAAAGCCAATTTTAAACACACCAAAAGTAAACACTCCTGACCAAAAAAAAAAACCCACCAAACCACAAAACAAACCGAAACCAAAACAAGCACAAAGTCATTATTAGAAAGGCTATGTGATTATGAACTCTATTTTAGGAAGTTTCCACTGAATATCGTAATTGATCATCAGAAGATTAATAATAGTTTGTGCCTGTAACTATTTTCCTTCTCCATTATATTCACAGTGTGTTAACAATTTGCAAGAAAAAGGAATCAAACATACCAGCAACTGCCACCAAGATTAAATTTTACAGTATCAGACAAAATGCTATTGATTTAATACCTTAAATGGAGGGCGATTTGATTTTTACCCTGTATCTATTAACGCATCATAGGATTCATCAGTTTTTACCATCACTTCTGTTACCAGGAGGTATGTCATATCAATTCCTTGTATGTAGGCAAACATGTTATCTATCAGCTTTTCTTCCACAATTACTAAGTAATCAGCACAAAGAAATAGCTAAAAATTATTCCAGCAACTTATGCAATTTTCATAATTCCATACATTCAATTTCCATATTCCAAATTAATAAAATCCACATGAACTTACCTACAGTTCGGAGGAGGGTCTAATGTAATTTCTGCAAGTTCCTTCTGAATTCTGAAGGGGGGGGGGTGGAAAAAAAGAAAAAAAATCAGGACTTTTTGTGATGTAATTCTTTCATCTTTATGAACATTTCTACAGCAATCAATAATAACAAAATAGAATTTTTGCAGTTTCTGACGGAAAGCTGATGCTATAAGTTTTCATGAAACTGTTCAAGTAAATGTGGAAGTAAAAATCAAAAATTTGCTGAAAAACGATCCTCCAATCTGGGACAAGTTATGCCATGAGTAGCTACCTACAAAATCCCACTTTTTCTATGGGTCAAGGTTCTCAGCTCCTTTGCTCACTTACACAACAATTAATCTCTAGTTACTCTCCTTCTCTATTTCCCCTCTGCCTGTGTGTCTCCTAGCTCTTGCTCTCCAGAATATTCAGCTTCTTAACACATCTCATACTGGCAGGGCAAAAAAAGCCCAACTTCTTAGTACAGTTGTCTCTCACCCTCACAAAAAGCGCCCATCTGGGCCTCCTCCATAACTTCCTCCTAGGTATAGGAGGGCTGCTATCAGGTCTCTCCAAAGCCAATTCTTGAAGGGAAATGCTCCAGCTCCCTGGCCAGATTGCAGACATGCTGCTGGACTTGCTCCGATGTGTGCCGCCTTTGAACTGGGGTGCCCAAAACTGAGTAGATGTTATTCCAGATGCAGTCTAATGAGAGCTGAGTAAAGGGAGATAAATCACTTCCCTCTCTCTACTGACAATGCTCCTGTTAACACATCCCAGGAGGCAGTTAGCCTTTGTTGCTGCCTCACGTTGGGCTTGCCAGGGACCCCACGTCCTTCTCAGCAGAAGTGCTCCCCAGCCTGTTACAAGGGGTTAGTCCTTCCCACATCCCACCTGCGTGATGTTACATTTGTCCTTGTTGATTTTCATGAGTTGCTTGTCAACCCTCTCTTGCAGCCTGATGAGGTCTCTCTGAGTAGTAGGCCTGCATGTACCAACTACTCCCCCCAACCTGTTGTCATCTGTAAAATATGCTCAGCCATACCCTCCAGATCACTGATAAAGACATGAAGCTGAGCAGGTCCAGTACAGATCCTGGAGGTACTGCACTCATTAGAGGCATCCTGCTGCAGCTCTTCCTTCAGGCAGAGCAACTTCTTTCTTAAGGATTTCTGAATATTCCTAGGCTGATGCTGACATGCCAAGTCCTTGAAATCCTGATCTCTGCCACATCTGGAAATATGGGTTCTTTTCCCTTATAACAGCATCTGCATGAGAGACAGTATCTCGCTGCCTAAGGAAATTTAAACATGCAGAGTAGAAGTTTACAGAGTTCCCAAAAGAACTTGTAGCTCACAGTTCCCAAGGACTTGCAAGAGTATGATGCCATAAGCAGGACTGCGATGGCCACCTTCCCTATACACTATGCCCAAGGCTTTTTTATAGGCTACTTCAGTGGAAAACTATGAACATTTAGAAGGAGGAAGAAAAGCAATTCAACGCACCCTCAGGATTTTCTTCTTGCCTTCTGCACAAGATTTCACATACAGGAGCACATTGCTATTCCTGTTATTCCCTACACTAAGAAAGATTACAAAAAGTCCAGGCCTGTTAAAAATGACTGACACCCATTTTACGTATAAATACAGGCAAAGAAAATGTTTTATCAAAACAAACAGCCAAGGTATATTGGCACATAACATAAAAATGAGCAGTTTAATTCTCTATATAATGTTAAGATCCAAACACGATCTTATATGCTAAGGGGTCTCACAGCCGCTATCAAAATTCCCCCTGTGCCACTATGAGTTGATTTTATGGCTACAATGAATAAATGAACCAAAGGCAGTGGAAGAACTGGCCTGAACCAGAAACTCCAATCCTTCATCATTCACATTCTTAAATAATTAGGACATACGTGGGCAAGATTTGTAGCTAGAGGTAATAATAATTTAACAGACCAGCTGATACCATTGAAAAGATAAAAACACTCTTTCAGATGCTTAGCTTTTCTTCTAACCTCTGTACACCCAACCTTATATATGCACACATTAGTCACCCCTGTAAAGGGGGAAAAATTTGATGTTTATTTCTTTTTCTACTGATTTAAATATTTACACCTACAGTGCAAATATAATTTTCCCAATAAATATAATTCCTTTCTTGCAAAAATACAGGCACAGGCTGCTTAATCGATATTTGCAATGGGTCATTGTAGTAACACTGAAAATCCACCACCTTTTTCAAAAGGGAAAATCTGATTAGTGACTTCTAAGCACACCAACATGTTGCTTTTAAAAAGTTGCTCCACTCAAATAACCCTAACAGTTCACACCTAATAGAAAAGAGATTTTACAAGTGTGGGAGATGCATAAAATATTTATTCTCTATATGACAAATTTCTACTGTGATTTAGAAATTTACTATCACAAATTCAAATAATGGAAAGCCTAGGTAGCATGGAATCTTTGATTTTTGTGTTTTATGGGTTGTTTTTCTTTTTCTGCCTTCTGGGAAGTTACAGAATGATGGCATTGAACTCCTATGGAGTCAGGGATTACTCCTTTGCTTTACATACAGTAGTAAGAACAGTTAATATTTCATTGCATTACAGTGAGTCTGAGACACATCAAGAATGGATTGACCAGTGCAACTTAAGTCCTAGATCAAAAATCTTAAATTCTTCCTCCTAAATCCTAGCCCATGTCCCTTCTATTCTGAAGACAAAAGGGGACAGAGCCTTTCCTTTTCTTCTTCTGTTCAGTTCAACCCAAATTTCTAACTTCTAATGCTAAGAGCACTAAAATGGCCCTTTATCAAGCTTTTCCTGTGATTGAGCAAACAATCATAGAATGGTTTGGGTTGGAAGGGACCTTAAAGACCATCTAAAAGACCCAAACCCTTTCTACTTCAAGCCATAAAAATTGATAAAATGGTACTTTCTATTTACGTTCAAAAGTCCCAATTGCTTTTGCAATTGGGAGGTAGAGATGTTTCATTCATGATTATTTTTGTACAAACAAGATATTAACACGATACTGTCCATCAATTGCTCCTCAGCAAGTTGAGCATGTTACTCTGTGGCATCCTGAGCTAAAATTAATACATACACCTTACACCTCTTTTGTTGCAACCTTAATTTACCTTGCATTCATGCTGAGAGCACACTCATAAACAGTTCCTGTAGAGCAGCTGACACGCAGTAGCTTGTTCACATGTCACAGCATTCAAAGTTACAATTAAATCGTCAGGCAGCATCCCAGAGAGGCTTGCACTGATAAGAGACCTCCAGCGTGCAAGCTGGCCTTTATCTGCACGAGTTACTCCACTGCTCTGGCACTTGTTTCATTGAGTTGCCCTCCAAATCTGGCACAAGAGGGGATGTGCCTCATTTCCTTCGCTGACCACAGAGGGTTCACCGCAAGAATATGTGGCCTCTGGCAACAAAACATTTTTTGTAGCATCCTTTCTGGCATCATTTTCTTTGGATTTTCTGCCTCAGTACAGTTACATTTAGCTATATCAGAGAGGATAAAGGGCTCTAAACCAAAATCATTTTATATATCCAGTTTATATTTAAACTGGTGACATACTGGTTTACTATATATTGGAGAGTGGGGTAGAAGCCTTTGCCAGTAATCAAAGCCCCGGGCTGCACACATACGACATTTAATTTGCAATGTCAGATCTGATTCTCTTTGCTTGGTCTTAAAGAAGCCATTTGACCCATATCTTTCTCATAGATATACATGTATGAAAATATCTTTCCCCCTCCATTTTACTAGCAGAAAAGAACAAACATAGTTGCCTTCCAGTAATAGTGCAAAGGTTAATCTACCCCTAAATTCAGAAGCATCAAAGTACATTGTGGATTTCAAACATTATTAATTCTCACAGACACATATTTACTACTGTTCCAAGCCTATGGGGAATATGCGTTGTTTCATGGAGGAAACAGTTAAAGTTCTCAAAAGGTAAGAAAAAACTGAATATGACAGAGGATTTCCCCATATGATTAATACGAAAAGCAGCAAAATAAAGGACTACATGACAATAAGTTGTTTTTACCATGTCTGCTTTTCTAAAATACATGCCCCTATGCATTAAAGCCATGCCAAAGACTATGCTATTGAGAAAATACTAAGAAATGAAATTATTGGTATGTATTTCAATATTATATAAACTGTGACTGAGCAGAACATTTGGCTAAAGATGGTTAGATTCATGCTGGAAGAAAAGAATTATTCTCGCCTCCATCCTAGATGCACAGTAAATGACAAGGATATTTCTTTTAAGAAAAAGCACTCCATATTTTGCTGTCATATTCAACATGCTAAATATCATTCCCAGATTCCTTGAAAATAGTGCTGTGATAAACTTCTCTGAGGAAAAAAAAAAAAAAAAAAGAGGGGGGAAAAAAGCACTCATTTTTATTTTGTTGAATTTTGAACAGATTTAATCCATTACCTGTTTGTTACTCCTTCTTTCAATGAAGAAAAGATTACAACCAAAGTTTAAAAGTTCACAATTCATTGTAGGCACAGATTGTTATAAAAAAATTCACCAACTGGACACAAAAGTTTAGAGATTTTCAGCTATCAGCTTCAGAAGCCAAGGAAAACAATACATTTATTTGTTGAGCTACTATGTCAGCCTAGAATGGTTACACTTCTCTCAATCCAAAGGTCATGCTAAGATTTGCTACTTAAGAGGTAACAAGATGCCTGCTGTTTTCAAGGACAGCAATTCAATTCCATGTCTGAACTGTAATTGTGATATGCAGCGAGTTTCTCAATCTTGACATGTTAGGTAAGAAAGGTTGCTATTTAAGGTGATGCCCTCTGGGTGAGGAAAATTGAAGGACCAGTACAGTGTATGACATATGCTGTAAGATATTACACCTGTATAGCAGCTAGTCCTAAAAGTATTAACAGAGACTGACAGGGTGTGATGGCATTCTGCCTTCTTGATACCATCTGTTAGCAATGCTTGATACCTGTTAGCAATGCTAACAGAACAAACTCTGTATCTTCAAAACAAAAATCTTAGTCAAATATCAGTTCAAGTGGTTTCAGGTAGCCTCCATAACCAGCTCATTTTAGAAAGCAATAAGCTGTGGGAGAGGTATATTCATACATAAGACATGGTAACAGTTTATTTTTACACAAGCAAAAGCCATCATGCTGCTAAATCTTGTTTTATATAAAATCTAATGCTACTGAAAATTATTTAAATCTGACTATATAAATGTACAAATAAAACGCAGAACAGAGGTATTCCAAATACAGATGCACAAATCTTCCTTCTAATCCAAGATATACAGGAGGTATCATAATGTAATACAAAAATACTGTGACTACAATTCCATATGCATGAAAAAGCTTTCCAAGTGAGCAAATATGACTTCCAAACTCAGGTTAGTCTGTAGCCTGTGACTGTGCTATGTTAACTTGCTGGTGTTCTCTGCTCTAAACAGAAATTAAGGAATCTTGACCAAAGCCACAACTACAGTACACTCTGATGTGTGGTGTTTTGACTGATTTTAGCAGAGTCGACTCCTTCAACTATAATGAAGTTATTAAAGCCAATTGCACAGTGAAAATTGAAGATTATTGTGACTTTACAGTAATTCCATACAAACCCACTGAATTCAAAAGCTAGAAAAAGTTGCTAAGCATATATTCAGTCTTTCTTCATCAGCGCAGCTGAATTACTTCAATTTATTTAAATTTTTTAAAGATAGCTTTTTTAACCTGGTCAAGAACAACATTCCCATGGAAGAGGTGTAGCCTAATTCCTGCACTATTTTTCACTTCTAATGAACAAAAATAATAGTATTACTATGAAGATATTTTATATATGATTTCTGTAATACTTCTCACAAATTGAGCATTCTGTGCCATTTTTCCTTCCTTTATGTTACTCTCCTTTTCATCTTCTACTTTAACTTCTGATTTTCCTTTCTTGAGACATTACTGGTTTTAATTAAAAAGCAAAGAAACAAAACCTCCAGTATGAAAACCTGGCCAGGTTAAGAATGTTTACAGAAATATAATCCAAATTCTAACAAGGTCACAAACTATTGAATGCTAAGAAAAAAAACCAAAACCCACCAAAACCAAAAAAAACCCACACCCCAAAACCAAAACATCTCCCCCAAAAAACAACCTATGATACTATTAAAAAACCCTGTTACTACAAAAACTATGTTGCTGTGTCCTTTCCAGAAAGATACCTTTTTTCCCCAAAAAATACTATTTATTGTGCACATATCTACAGAACTCCTATAAATCATCTCAGTTTTTAAAATGCATAATCAAAGGCTTTCCTTCAGTACTAGTACACATGTGAAACTGGCTTTAGAGTCTAACTGGCAAACATACTGATGTCAGCAACTGGCATAATTAGTTTCAGCAGACCCATAAGCAGATATGATTAAACTTTAAAAGGTTTAAGTAATTTTATCGCTGTGAAATGCATGTTGAAAAAAGCTCTTAGCTTTGAAGATACAAAGCTAAGATTAATAGACCAATTTCTGACATATCATTATTAATTTTTTAATAGGATAGCATCCATAGGCCCTTGTCAGAATTGTGGCATCATTACATTAGGCATTGTACAAAATTCAGAATGCATAGACTCTTTTCTAAAGATGTTAAAAACTAGATTTTATGACCTTTAAAGTCATGACTAGTCCAATATTCCTAATATTTAAAAAGCAACAATAGGAGGACACAGACAAAAGAGAAGGCGGCCAGAAACTAATGGCTGTGAGGATTAACTACATCATAAGTGAAAGCTGTTATGGTTTGGGTTGGTTGTTTTTTTTCTTTAGTCATAAAAGAAAACACAGGCAAGCTTCGCAGGCCATCCTGTAAGTGATATGACTACGCAATCTCCTAATAGTGTCATAGTAGGAATGGGTCTTCAGAGAGCATTTCAATGGGGAAATAAAAAAAGAAGAAAGGCTAGCTCTAAGGAAGGTGTCTGTGGCAGAAGTATGACAATAAGTCACTGGAAAGACAGAAGAGACTTCAATTCAGAAAAGTATGTAAATGGTAACGGGCAGATTAAAAACTTGAAGACAAAGACTTGAATCCTGAAGAGATGTACACACATGTTCATATACTGATATTAATGAACTCCTACTATGTTACAACATATGTTACAAATTATGGCAATAGGGCCTTGATGCTTCTCCTTTACTACAGCACCATAGTGTCACAACACCAGTGTTTTTTCTTGTAGTTTACACAACCTTGAATTAGCAAAGAAGCAGGATCTGGGAATTCTGCATCAGGATCACCTGCAGAATTGGTCTCTTGTCGGATTATTTTAAAAGTGTTTTTTAACTTCAATCACTATAATTCCATTTGAATCCTGTTGCCTAGACTAACACCCCTACGTGTACTAATGGAGCAATACTAAGCTGTAAATTCCTTCTGTCTGGTCCAAGCAAGACAGCAATTATCTGAAGATTGACATGATAGCATAGAGTAATTTAAATAGCTATTCTACTAACCCACCTTTCCTCTCAAGCAGAAAAGAGAAGGAAAAGAAATGGCTATTAAAACAGACCACAGTTTAAAGTAATGAAACCAACATGAATTTGTTGTTCACTCAAATATTTCTGACCTGACCATCTGGGAAAAGGAAACACAGTACTTTATAGCAATAGGTATTACGGTAGTCCTAACATGCTGAGTTACTGAACTGTCTGAAATGTTTATGGTTAATTAACTGTAAGTTACACTGACAAGTTTCAACATCAGTCATACATACACATACAGAGATATATTTTATAAGGCTACAAAACTGTCTGAGTTTTACTAGCAATAAAAAAATGTCAGCTTTTATCATGCAAGCTACTATTAAAACCATGTGAAAGAGCCAATCTGTCAAAGAAAGGAAAAAAGTATACAGGTCTCATTATTGTGACCAGTCTTAAAAGGCTATTACACTGACACACAGTGTTATAATGAAACAATAAGAAAATTAATATACTGCATCAATACATACATCTGATAGCTGAAGAAAAAGAAAGGAAAATAAAGACACAGAAAGAACACTGTACCTTTTAGCACTAGTTGACAGTTTAGCAGCTGTTTTGCTTGATATTTTTCCCTCTTTTTTCTTGGGTTGAACTTGCTCCCGTTCTTGTTCCTGCTGAACACCTTCACGCTGATCTCCATCAGAGCTGCCTCCACTAGTGCTTGGACTATCATCAACTCTCTGCCCCTCTGTAGACATGGCAGATGCTGCACTGAACAAAAAACAAACAACAAAAGTTGGCTTTTTCAGAAGGAACTGTGCAATAGTATTTCTCACATGACTTAGAGAAATAACACAAGATTTATGGTTTTGTCTTAATACATAACATTATTATTCTGTTACAGCACTTCAGTAATCTTAATACTGAATAGTTTTACCATAAGCATCTTAACAATAATTCAGGAGTTGGTCATTTTAAACTCCATACCAAATGAATATTAAACCCTTATATATATATATATATCAAAATAATGAGTTATTGTAGTTAAGCAGGAAACAATTCTGCAAGTATAATACCATTCACTGTGAATGCTATTTTTCAACTGCTCAGCAATATCATGAGTGAGCTACCTCATCACTGTGCTGCTGGTTCAAATCTAGCATAGTTTGTTAAAAATTGAGAGCTATTACTGTCTTAAGACACTCTGTTATCCCATATGAAATAAATCTGTGGGCTCATTCCAAGCCTATAATGTGGGTTTCCACATTACAAAATCCACATCTTGGCATGCTCGATGGAAACATTCACAGAACCAAAAGGCACTAACACAGGACTGTATTTACTAAAATTGTATGCTTCTAGAGCGGTATGCACACTGGAGAGGATGTAACAAAGTTTTTGCCTGACAAATTCTGTTCAGGTAATATGAGGCAACACGGCTGTCAGAGAACATCACTGACAAGATATCTTAGTCTATTTCAGAAGTCAAGTTAATGCTTTATTTGCATTCTTCTGATACTAGTTAGCTACTTTCATTTGTTCCTTTATTTTAAATAGTATAATAATATGCCAACAGATGAGAAATTACAAGCCCACTGTTACAGCTGTCATGACTTCTCAAACTGTTCTAATGAAGGGCAGATGCCCACGAAAAACTCTTACTGAATTAGCATATGTGGTGGCAATGACTGTTAGAAAACTACAAAAACAAAAATCCCAACAAACAAACAAAAAACCCAAATGAAACCAGGTGGTCTTTAACTCTAAACCTATAGTTTATATATGCATTTTATATATCCTCCCTAGAGATTTTAGTAAAAGAACCACCTTCAAAGCAGAGAGGCCCAAATGTTACTTGTTTACTCCCACACAATCCCCACATATCCGGGTGGTTTTCTGATCGAATCTGTCTGAATCAAGAATTTGCTTTTTCGTACACAAAGAGTTTTAAATTGCTGTGAACTTTGACTTGCTTTTCCTCTCACCTATGTACAGATACCATCACAATTAACAACAAAACTATTCTCCCTGACTATTACACGTTTTAATACTCTCTCAAGGGAGAGTAATGAGATTGCAGGCTCAGATTTAATCGTGCTCTTTCAGTGGATTAAACAAAGTTCATCTCCCTGCACATACTTATGGGAAGAGACAGCAAAAGAAAAGTAAAGTAACATCAATGCCAGCATGGTTATGTCGAAAAAGACACTTTATAAAAAGGCCATAAGTGTTCTAGTTAAAGCTGCATGTAAGAAAATAAATTTACTCCTACTCTGCAAAAGCCTTTCCAGGATCTAATTCTATCAAATAGTACACACCATGGAGTGGAAGAAGTAATCTTTTCAGGCATTATTATTACAATCCAACTAAATTCAGGAGGAATTAGATCTTTTTTGTCGAATTTATGAGGCTGAACTGAAAAGGAGATCTGGATGTATGGCACCCCTTCAAAATGTACAAATGCTAAGAGAAATAGCAAACAATATCAAGTGATGGTTTCCCTTAATCAGCTTAAGCTACATTTTGGATTCTATTATTAAAAATAATACTTTATAAACGTATTTTCATATTTAAATTATATATGTGTACATATATAAACACAACACCTAGTCTGCTCATTGAAGTAACTGAAATAATGCCTAGCTTGCATCCTAATATTAAAGTAAGAAATTGTTCATTCTTAAAGAATGATTTTTCCTATGGTACTCTACAACATTATTATAATTCCTGTGTTTACAAAGGTTAATGTCCAGATATTAACATCCTGGTTGTCAGATTTTAAGATAACAGCACAGAAGATTTAGAGGTAATAAACACAAAAGTATCGCATTCTGACAAGTCAAAATATGCATTTAATAACTATAATGCAATTTTGATAGCAAGCACCCGTTTTCTGTGCTTCTACATACAGCTAAAATACAATCTCTTTTTTTTTTAATAACACTTTTGATGGCCTTTATTTACTCTAGATTTTCGTTCTGATCTTTGCCTAATACATCTATCTCTAAAGAGAAAAATTCTCTTCACAATTGTACATAGGCTTTAACACTGCAGGCCAGAAAGTTAAAAACATATTTAATAAAGCTTACATGCACAGGACATCTGCCGTGAATAATCTTGTCTATAAATATTACTATTATCCAAAACCAACTGTATTCACTTCATAAGTTCAGGTTACTATCCATCAGACAAACACTGTAACAGTAGCCCAGAGCATATAATTACTGTAACATGTAATGCCAGCATTTACAACAGGAAAATGCTTAAATCTGTCATTTGATGTCTGGCCAGTTTCTTGGGGTTTTTTCCCCCCCTCTCTCCCTGCTCCCCTTTCTGACATCCACGCAGTTCTTCCCACACCCTCTCCTCACAATATCTGCGATTTCAGGAATTTTGCATAGTTCAAGGGGTTCTCAATGTCACAGTAAAAGTGTGTTTAAAAGGGCCTGGAGTTAGACACTTTTCAAACGTGGTCAAACTTAAAGGACAAACGCACAAACAAATAAAGGGATGGCGAGGGGGGAGTGGAAAGACGAATCACCCGAGGGGATGACAATGTGAGGAAAACATTTCGCTGCCAGGAACATAGAGAGAAATACAAGATACTTCTTGAATCTGGACAGCCATGAGTGTGTTTGCAACTGTCACACGGAGTGAAAGGAAAGACACACAATGTCCAGGTCCCCGGCTGCCAGGCTATTCTACATTCAGACGGGGGTTGCTAACCTCCCTGCTGTTGCGGCGAGAAAAATGAGCAGAGGGGACAGAGGAAGAAGTGAAAGGAGACTTAAAAGTCTCTCCCTTAATGTGAGATGATTCAGCAGAGACACAGATTACAAGCCTAACTACAAGTATCAGTTCTAAGTGAAGAGTGTCCAAAAGATCCTTCTTTGGCCCTACATATCTACTGTCACATTTCCCTCCCTCCTCAAGACAAAAAACAAACCAAACCAAAGCAAAAAATCCAACCACAACTACTCCCCTCTCCTGAAAAAAAGAAATCCAGCAGTCAGGGACAGAGAGATCCTGGTAATGTGCAGATGGGTCCCAAGGGCGGCAGAGCTAGTGATGATGTCTTTCTAAAGCAGTCTGAATTTCCTATAAGCCAAGATAAATTGAATGTTTCTGCAGGGTCCACGAAGAGCAGCAACAGCAGCAGCCGCCTTACTTCATCTTCATTAAAAACCGTAAAGGGCAAAAGGACCAGAACATCACGGGAGGGGACGCAGGAGGAACTCGGTTTATGAGAGGGGCACCCGGACGGACGGAACGGCAGCCCCAGGCACCCACGGCCCCACCATGTCCCCCCGTCCGTCGGGGAGACCCAGCGTGAGGCATCGGGCAGTACCCGGGGTAGGGTGCGAGGGCATGGGCACCCCCAAATGCCGGGCTTGCGGCAGCCGCGCCGGGGTAAGAAGTAGGAGCCAGCCGTGAAGCGGAGGAGGAGACTGCGATAGGAAGACGTTGGGGGCACATGAGGGAAGGGGGGAGGTTGGGCTGCAGGGCTCCCCGGGGAGCTAGGGGGTGAGGAGGGAGGTAGTGTCCCTCCCGAGGGGCTGCAGCCCGGGTCGCCCACCGCGGCGGCTCGGGGAGGGGAGGGTTGTGGGATGTGGTGTATGCCGAGATGCTCGGTCATTGGGGGGGGGGTGTGCAGGGGGTACCCAGCACCGGAGCGACGCCGGGGCGCAGCGAGTGTCCGCGGAGAGGGGCCGGAGGGAGCGGAGGTGGCAGCTGGTCCCGCCCGCAGCGGGGCAAGCAGGACAAATGGACACGGAAGAGTTGTTGAAGGAGTGGGGGGGTGCTGAGGAGCAATGGAGGCTGAAGCGATGACCGGAGGATAGATGGATGGATGGATAGATGGATGGAGCCGGGGGGAGCGTGGCAGAGATGCCGGGGTGGCGGGGGGCGGGCGGGACCGTTGCTGAGAAGGGGCTCGGCCCGGGGTGACAAGGGGGAGAGGGGGACCAGGAAGCGCCGGGGGGGTGCGGAGGGGGGAGGGGAGAGGAAGGATGAAGGTAGAGATCGAGGGTCGCAGTTAAACAGGAGCGAGCTGCTGTGCCGGAGGGATGGCGATGGACGGGGCGGAGGGGGGGAAGGATCCAAGGATCCTGGCGGGGGGAGGGGACCTCAACCGGGTAGAGGTGTGCCTCGGGAGGGACTGGGAAGGGAAAGCGGGGGGATGAGGGGGTGTCCGCCGCTACCTGCAGGGGAGCGCAGGTCTCTGTCTCTCCGTCTCTCTCGCTGGTACCAGGCACAGGCTGCGGGACGATCCGACGGGGGTCGCCCCGACTCTGGCCGGGCGCGGGGCTGGAAAAGGGGCTGCAGCCGCTCACTGAGTCATGAGCCCGCTCCCCCGCGCTCCTCGCCCTTTTCTTCCTCCCTCCCTGCCTGCCTGCCTCCCTCCCTGCCTGCCTCCCTCGCAGGAGCAGCAGCAGCGGCGGCCGCTGCCTGCCTCCAGCCCCCGCTGCCCGGACAGAAGTGAAGCCGCTGACGCGCGCGTCCCCGCCGTCGTCGCCGCCGCCGCCGCCTCCGCGCGCGCGCGCGCGCCCCCGCCCGCCCGGCGCTGCGCGCGCGCCCGCCCCCCCGCCAACCAATTATCCCGGGCGCCCGCGGTCCGCCGAGGCAGGGGAGGGGCGGGGCGGGTGCGCGCGCGCGCGCGCTCCTTCGCGAGGGGGCGGAGGAGGAGTGAAGCGGGGGGTGGGGGGGGGGATGGAAATGGGTCTCGGGTGCGCGCCCGCGGGGGACGGAGGAGGAGCGAGCGGCGGGAGCGCGCGTTAAAGGGAAGCACACGGGGGGTGGGGGGCGGAGTCGAGGAGGAAGGAGGCTTGAGGGGATGGGGGCACCCCCAGCCGGGGGGGCGGCAGGTCAGGGTGTCTGACTCGCTTCCCCCCCCACCCCCGCGGCCTGTCACCGCCGCGTCACACCGCGCCGCCCCTGGAAGTGCAGGGGGTGGCCGGGCTTGGATGGGGAGAGCAGCGGGGGCCGGTATCAACTTTCTTTGCTCTTCTGGTCTTGTTCTGGTTCTTTGTTCCCTCGGCCGGGTCCTGCCCGCACCTCTCCGCCGTCTTTGTCTCCGCGAAGCCACCTCGTCCCTCGGCCTGGCGGGGCTGCCGGGGACGGCCCGGGTGCCCCGGGGGCAGCGAGGGGTCCGGGGAACTGCCGCGGGTCCTGCAGGACGGAGGCCGGTGCTTTGCGGTCGTACTTTGGTGCTCATCGCGGTAGTTTCGGCCGCAGGGCTGCTGCGTCGTGATGGCACAAACAGGTCCTGGCAGCTAACGACGGCTGGGTGACGTGCCCCATCCCGGTTGGAGATGGGTGCCCTAGCGTGATTGTAGTCGGTGAATGAATCTCGCCTCCCACACAGGTAGGCATTACCTCCGTGGCAAGCATCGCAATAAGGAATGGGAGAGGCCAAGGCAGAGCCACACTTAAGTGTTACGTGTTTAGTATGAATAACATTAACCTGGCACAAAACAAACCCGTAATAGAGCTGGCTGCGCTGGCCTAACTGAGATACTTCTGTCCCTGTGCTGACCCTGCTGCTTTAATCTTTACGTAATATGCTTAGCTTCATTATGTAAACTGTTATCACCTCAAAGGTTTCTTCATTTGACACAGAAATATACTAGGTAAGGGTAAAGGGGTAATGGCAGGTCAAAATGCTTTCCCCCTGTTAACAACTAAAAAGAGTTAAACAATAAAATGTGTTCTTGCCATTCCTCATGTACGAGGAAAAGTTTCTCCCTGCCTGAGCTGTGAAGTATTGTACTTTTTCTGACTCATGGTTACAGTGTAGGTGGAGTCCGTGCTACCAAACATGCAGAAATTGAGAACTTGAAGCTCTGCTGAGATACTTCAGGATTGGAGACATTACTGGCACCTGCTCGCATGTTATACCCAGACGACAGAAGGGATTTTTGCAGTTTTCCTGTACATAAAATTAATCTTTGAGTAATTGTTTTAAAATAATTTACATATTGTCTCTTCCTATTTCTTTGTTAAATAATCCCAGTGAGGTTTTCACCTAAACTTAAAACTACGGCAGTCAGCTAGTTTGTCCTATTAAGTGTGCATTTACAAGGTATTTTCCAGCTTCAGATTAACCCATGGAGAAGAGCTCCTGATGTCAGCTAGGTGTGTGTTTCTATCAGCTACCATGCGTTGACTTCTCACAAGGACTAAGTGATTAACAGAATATGATGCATAAAAATCCTTCAAAGAATGCAAATCTCCTACAAGTAATGCTTCTCATTGCAGTGAAAGGCTGCTGACTTCACTGTGTGCTCTTGACATCATGGTCCCCTTTTCTAAAATTACTTAAATCGTGCCTTCTCCTTTCAGTCATTCCAAAGCAGACCTCGTGAATGCCATCTAGGAAGCAAGGAAATTCACTTTCTAAATCAGTCTTCTCCTATATTTCCTTAATGTTGCTCTGATTACTTAAAGGTGCCTTAACGGAGGCATAAATTTTCCTTTTCGAATACCCCATCTATTGAAACTCTTCAGCCCGTGTCAGGATGTCACTTCAGCAACAGTTAGGTGTGCTTCATTACAGATCTTCTTTTCTGCTAGGATCCACAGGAAACATAGAAAGAAGCTCAGCGAAAAGCCTAATTCAGACAGGAGTTAGGCCTTAGAGTGTCCCAGAATCTAGGTCATAAATTCCTGCTGCCAAAAAAAATCAAGGGAGTGCTGAAGTGTTCCAGCACCAAGTGAAGGGTTTGAGTCATCAGGAGTCAGGCCCTGATTTTTCTTCTGGTGTGTAACCTCTGGCCCAAAGCCCTAAATGGTTGGGCTTAAATTAAGGACAACTAAAGTAGGGAGAAGGTTTGTACTGCCTTATGAATCGAACATGCACACTGAGGTGTGCCCTGTGATTTTAAAAGTGGAGGTTTTGAATGAGCCCTACCTGTGCAGTGTAAAGAGAGTAGGGCAGGATAGTGATCTGCTCCCACTTTTATCCTTTTGACCTTTCAAAATAACATGTTTGGCCCTCGCATGTTAAAGGTTGCATAATAGTGTGTTATTCAAAATCCTTTGGAAGACTTTTGTAAGTTGGGATCATACACGGTGAAATCCTGGCCCTTTTGAAGAGATTTGCAATACTAAAATGTTAGATTTCGCCTATACTGGAGTGCTAAGGCAGACATATTACACCTTTTTTGCTTAGTTTTATATGGTTTCTAAAAGCTGATGCTGTTTACAACACTGGACACATCCAAAAAAACCCTGAGTTCTTCAGTCTTACAGAACCTTCCTCAGAGAGACATAGCAGAGTTCGGCTCACCTGGCAAAGACAGTCACGCTTTAAGGCTGTTACAGTTAAGGACACTTCTGTTAAAGACTCTTGATTTAGAGTGTCTGTTACAAGGACAGATATGTCAATCAAAATCTATGAAGTTGGAGGAGCCTGAGCCAAGTTTCCATTTAGGAGTGCTTAATTTAAAGAAGTATTGGATCAATTTAGATTTTTAGACTTATTTAGCTGTACTGAGATCTCATTTATGACAAGTTTCATCCATTTCTGTTCGGTTAAAAAACAGGGAAATTAAATTACAAGTTACTGTTACACGTCAAAATAAGAAATATGAAAACACAACTTTGAGATTTCTTCTGCCTCTCTATTTATGAATTATTTTTCATTCCCATTTAAAAGGACATGTCATTTTAATATTGATATTTAAGTTGTTAAATGAGCATTGTCATCAAGCTATAACTGATAAAAAGGGATTGGTTTTCTGAGGCGGAAAATTACCTCAACTGTGATACAGCTGAAAACATAACAGTATCTCTCTTGTGATAGCATATCTCACTTTCAGAACTTTAATATTTTATATTAAAAAGTGAGATGGAACTATTCAGTTGACCATGGCATGCCCTGTTGTTCTATCAATCTCTTTCAAACAAACCCTAATGAACCAGATCGTTTCATCCACCTGAACTATCACCAACAGAGGACTGGAGGAATGGGGACAAAGGTTCCTTTATTCATTCTTTACCTGACTCCACTTCTCAGCTCTGCAGGAGCTGCCCCAGCTTGTGCCATTCCGCCCATTTCTTCCCTGCTGAGCGTTGGGCCCCATGGGGCTGTTCAGAGAGCAGACGGCAGGCAGCTCTCAGCGGCAGGCCCTCGTTTTCCCAATCTTGTCTTCCATCCTGACCCGAGGCGGGGACACAATACGGCACGAGTCTCTGCTGTAGCTTTATGCTGTTATGGGATTCTTCTCCCATTGATGGCTTTCCTTACACTTCTGTGATGGCACAAAGTCACCAGGATAGTTCAGTGGCTCTGGCCTGTTCTCTATTCTGTTACCCTCTCTGTTAATTCTCTTTTTCCCATTTGTAGATAGTTCATTCTCACACAGCCTCCAATTTATTATTGTTTTTTCCTACAATATTGCTTTGCTTTTGTTGCCACTTGGATGAATCCCGCTTTGTACATTGGCAAATGTAAACTGAAATTCACAGGTATCCTGATTTCTGAAGCACCAGCTGTGTCTGAAAATACACCATTTGAATGATTCATAGTTCAGGATTCTTCATTTCTGTGTTCCCACTATCAGCATTTAGAAAGAAGTGGAGTACCAAGGAAGGTATCTGCAGCAGAAATTCCATGAGAATTTTCGGCTAATCACGTATGTCCTCATCCCTTAGAAATTACTTCCTAGATCAAGGAAAACACGATTGAATCCTGAGCACCAGGTCAGCCTATTACTCAGACAGTGCCTTGACAGGAATCTGTTTAAAGTATTTTCATGGCATTCTGGAGTAAAATGATTGTGTGGGCACAGAGACAAGTTATTACTAGCCTGATGTCTTTATTTGCTCTACAATAGTGTAAACCCCCAAATCATTAGAATTTATGCTAATAGTCTTTCCAAGCCATTAAATATGAAAAGAGTTGGAAGTTTTGAGGCAAACAGCATTTAAGATCTCTTTTACTCTAACCTGAAACCCTAAGAATTTGCAGCTCCCCCTCTTCCCCTTTGCTCAGAAGCAGAACAGCTCCCACTGTGGTTCAGCTGGAACCAGGAGAAACAACTGGGACAATAAGCATGTGGCATCAGAGATCCCGATGACTCTCAGCCTCTTTGCTATCCAGGTTTGTAAAGAATAAAGATAAAACATATTAGGGATGGATAGGAGGGATGTAATAACTTGCTTCCGCATCCTTAAGGAAAGCTTGGCTTTTTATTTAACTTGGTGAATAAGTCACTGCTTAGTGTCCGGAATAGAGGTTTGTTTCTATGTGCTGGTTTAGAGCCCAACTTAAGATAATTGCACAGGATAATTCTCTGATAGTTTCTAGACAGAAATCATCGACAACTGAATCCTAGACTAAGCCACTGCTTTAAAAATCTCATCTTGTATCTACTGAAGGGAAAAATCTTTATTTCCAAAGCCATTGTAATGCAATGACCTGTAACTGGAAGAATTCCCTGCATTGCCTGTCTTATTTCATCACCATATATGGGAGAGAATGTTGAAAAGGGAAGATAGGTTAGAAAAGAAAAGTGGGGGTTTTTAGGTGTTATTTCCACATGCTCTTCAGCACCTCCGCGTTCCTATTATTTTCTGTTGGTTTCATAACTTCTTAATTCACAGGATCAGAATTTTCTGATTAAAGATGGGTAAAATTCTGAGTATCTCTTGTGGTTCTGTGGGGAAAGTTACATCTTTACACAGAAGGAGAAGCCATGGGCACTCATGTTCCCTTTTAATAAAGTTAAAGTTCCAGAAGAATGTGGGCTCATGTCCTCTATGGTTAATGCATGATTAATGCATGCTTAAGGAGTAGGCTAGTGTACCCACCACAGCAAACAAAACCCCATACATCAGGCTTCTTCGGTCCTTTCAATGTGAATGACCAAATATATTTCAGGAACCTAAGGGGCCACCAGTCAGTCTGAAGCAGATTGTCTGCCTTTTACTGAGCAAGAATTACCCACATGTTCTCCACAGGGGATTACCCCAGTGAAATGGAAGTCCCCTGCAGCAGTAAGAGCAGTCATGTTTTGCACTCCTTTCCTAAAGATCCTGGCCAAAGAGCCTGATCTGGGCTGTTCTTGGAGCGGGTAAAGGGGAATGTCTGCAGTTTGATAAATCCCTTCTGCTTTCTGCAACCTTTTACCCAACTAGTGCCAGTACAGCAGCTACCAGTGGCTAAATCCAAGGACAAACAGAGGAAGAAAAAAACCCAAACATCTTTTGTCTTGTCCTTGGTGGTAACTGTTGCAGGGAATAAATGGCATCTTTTGCTTATAGGTCTAGGCAGAACCTGACAGATTCCTGTCTGCTCCTTCTCTCTAGGCTCCTTCTGCAGAACCTCAGTGCACAGGGAACAGAACAGCTAGTGCTCATCTTCCTCACCTACCAGAAATGAAGCAGGCAAGCAGTGGAAGCAGCAACTTCAGGGAAGGGTCACACTCAATCCCACTGAAACTGTTCCTGAGGCTACAAAGTCATGGGGAGGGCACAGGTGAGGCACACACTTCATTTAATAAAGCTGCAAGGCAAAGCTTCCTATGTAACCAGACTTTTTTCCAAGTATCCAAACCACAGTTCAGAGTCCTGAGCAGCACAAGTGGGCTCTTGGCTTTTAATCTTATCATAATGAGTGTTTTAAGGGATTTTGCTTAACCTTATGACTAAGTTCAGAGCCTACCTAGCTATATTTATTACGGTGTTTTAATCCAGAGAGACCCTTATTCTGACCAGTTTTGAATTTTACATAGCCATTTCTACCTCTGCAAAGTGGATACTTCTTGCATTTTACAGTTAATTCGGAAAAGTGGAAAATAATTAGAGAATCCAGCACACAGTTTCTCTTTGAAATGTTTCTTTGTCTCAATTTCCTGTGTTCAGCAGAATTCTTTGAACTGGAGGAACCCCCAGCATAGGCATAGCTGAGGACTGGCCTGCAAAAGCAATTTGGTATCTCTGTTGCAGTTTCTAGCTATTGATGCTGTATTGGCTAGTGAAGCTCACAATTCTTGGGGAAGGCCTTGTATTTCAAGTGAAGTACATTAATAGAGTTATATATTTAGACAGCGGAGGTCCACAAATATTTGTCTGACTAATAAGCCACTTAACCTAGTCATTAGGAAATGTCAAGGAGAGACATGACACAGCACAGTGTCTTCTACAAGTATAAGTACCTATCTCTGGCTGGGGCTTCTAGCTACAGGGTTCCTAGATCCATCACCTAGATCTAGCAGAAGACTCTTGCCCCTTCAATCTGGTGATGGAGGCATCGCTGATAATGTGGGAAATGGAAATTTAATTCTGTCTGCTGGCTGAAAGGATAAAACCACACAGTGTCTAACTCCCAGAAGTGTGTCCTAACCACTACAGCATTTTGGTGCTTGGCTTATTTGTTCTCTCTCATTGCATGTCTTCTTCTCTCTAAAAAATACCTATGTCTATACTGGATTGGAACTGCAAACGTGAAAGGACTAACAAACAGGCTAAAAGTCATCCTCTATCTTTTGATCTTTCACTCTTTTAATATTTAATGATCCCATTCAAAATGGAACAGCATTAGCAAGAGAGATTAAGAAGTCCCCTGTCCCCTTCCCATGCCATTGCCTGTTTTCAAGGCAGCAACCTGAGATAATGTGTCCCTTCAGGAAAACAGGTGGTTTGTGCCCGAGCCTCTGACATCCTTGGTGAAAGGTCTAACTGCCTCTCATTCTGATGGAGTACTTCTGCCTGTGCTTTGGTGAAGGTGGGAGCACTTGCTCTGCTAGGCCAACATCTGCAGGAAAGACAGCAGGATCCTTCGCTTGCACATCATAATTCTCAGGGTCACAAATAGGTGTTAAATTGCTCAGTGACATAAAGACTTTGGGTTTCCTCTTTCAAGATCAAAGACATGACTTACTTAAAAACAGAAACCACAATCCACCACTACCTGGAAAAATCCATTAAAGTCACAAAATGCGTGCTACTGATTCAAACATGCTGTGCAACTGTGCTGATGCAGCAGCAAGATTCTCAAGCATCCACTTCAGACTGAGTGGATCTAAACAGACCTGACCTGGCAGGTGAATGGTCAGTATCAATGAAGACATCTTTGCTCAAAAATTAATGCAGTACTCTGTACTGTGCTGCTCTGGGCATCAGGCACCTCCCTGGGGATGCGGAGCTGGAGTCTGGCCCTGCTGTGGCATGGCTGGGGCAGGGGCTGACATGGCGCCCTGGACCCTTTGCAGGGCGGGGGAATCCCCAGGGAAGGCCAGACAAGGAGTGTTTGACTAGTGAGTGCCTTAAGGGCCCTGACACAGTGTCAGTGGAAACTGCTTTCAACAACCATTGCTAAAGAGCATTTTATTTTGACTATGAACACACAAGGAGCGTAATTCTGAATATCACCATTTCTAAAGTTCTTAATTTTAGTTTTCATGTAGTTATGTACAGAGAAGTCCTTTTTTTCAGATAAGAACTATTATCTTGGAAAAAAAAAAAAAAGCTGGGAAAAGCAGAAATCAGTTACTCTCAGGAATGCCCACTAACTCAGCTAGATGATTATTATATTCCACAATCAGCCAGCCAGGGTTTATTATTCCTTTGAGACAATGGAAGATATAATTTGGTTTTGGAAGATTTTCAACAATAGCTTTTCACTCCTGTGCGCCAGCAGCTTGGATTGCACTGTGTTACCAGACCTGAGTTCCCGGTTGCGGGATATGCCAGCTAAATGGTTTGCTATGCTACATCTCCTGTGAGGTGAAATGCCACAGAAGCTGTGAGTGGCACAGCTGCCTCGGCATCTGCTCCCACGGCCCACAGATCTGAAACAATGGGCCAGAAATTGGCTGACAATTTAAATATAATGGGCTGGCCATTACTGGTAATTAAAAACCCATTGGCGAGAGCCCAGAAGGTAAGGGAGGCATGTGAAACATACACAGGTTTCCTCTCACCTGGGTGGACTAGGGTAGGCTTAGTCATCTCTTTTTCAAGTGGACCTACTTCAAACTCCTTTGAAATCAATGGAAACGGTCCCATTGACATTAATGGACTTTGGATCAAATCCTAATTGCCACTATAAAACCTTTTTATTGATGCCATGCATTATTTGCTATGTATGTATTTTAATAAAGCGGTCCTGAATGTACCATAGGGAATGTGCTCCTTAAAATGGATACCTTGTTTGAAACACTAACAAGGGTAAGTCCTCTGACAAGAAAAAATGGTTTTACTTTATATCCGAAGGAAGGCTTAAAGCACTATTCGATTTTGAGGGAAAATAGAGAGCTTTGTGCAAACTGTGCAAACTGTGCAAAAGTCTGTGGGTTTCTTTAGGGAGAACCTCACATAAGCATTTTCTTTATTCTAATTCAAAACAGTTCATTATCTCAACTACGGTCTGAAACTCAGAATGCAAACCAAAACTAAGAAGCATCAAAGCTGGGGTGATCTGGTTTCATGTACTTTACATAGTTTGGCCAACAAACCAGATCTATAGGCATGTTTGCTCAAAATAATATCTAGATCAATTCAAAAGTTCAAGAATGTCTTAGTAAGGCTTTTTCTAAAACAGGACTAAGCTTTAAACTTGCATTGAAACTCTAAACCAGCCTAGTTTCATGTGATTTCAGAGTTTGTTATGAGTGTCTTGGAGCAAGAATGGTCTTTTCTGGTAAAACTTAGAATATAAAGCAAAGAGAGCTAAGATGACTTGTGTAACTACACAAACTAAGCAACTTCACCTCAGTTTCCCTTTCACAAAATACACAAAATAGTCACACAGACATCAAAAGCCCAGACGCCCTGATAGTTTTGTAGGTTTATGAGTCCTTCAGGCCGAGATGCAAAATATAACTCTTGAAAGCTTCAGTGAATACTACAAGAGCTTTCATTTTCCGCAGCATAGCTGTAAAGGTGAACTGTACTACCATTTTTTCGCTCCAGGAATAGAAGGAAACATACATCCGAGATCTCAGATTGCAGTTGTATTCTTGGTAGCAACAATAATGTACGGTTTTAAAAATTATATGGGAAGACAGGGATCCTCACTAAGCTGCAAATGATTATTATCACAGTTTCAGACTAAGCTGTAACTTTCTGTTTGGTTGTTGAGGTTTTTTTGTGGTCTTCTCCACAGGGAAATCCCCCTAAATATATTGGCACACAGCTAATGGCAGATTAAGATTCAGTGGCTGAAGCAATTAATGCCACCAATCCTGCTGTCTTCCAGAGGCATCTGCCCTGTGGCAAGCGTGGCTGAATGGCTCGTGAATCAGCTCCTGAAACTTACAGTTTAGCACAAACCAAAATCAATGTTGGTTTACCTTAATAGGCCAAGCTGTAAACTGTGGTGGTTTAGAGCTGATTCATGAGTGGTTCAGCTCCCCCTTCTTAGGAGGTGGCAACCTCTGGGAGAAGTCTGGTAACCTTCGTAAGGATTCCTGAGCGAAGAGCAACTGACACTTCAACCCCTTCATTTTAGTTTGCCACCATTTACCACAAGCTGTAGATCTTTAGCTACCATATTCTTTTAGGTGGGATCAAGATTAGGACCTGTGTTTCCCGCTGCTCATAGCAAGGATTTATGGCTGCATGACCTGATGTGCTATCCCAGGGGGTTTCAGTTTAGACCAGCATCTAGCCTTGAATCTCATGGACAAAGATACAGTTAATCACAACCAACCAACTTTAATATTTACCGATAGGAAAAATTGTTATGGAAAAGATGTATTTCAAAACAATAACCAGTCCACAAACAAACAAATCACTTGCTAGATATTGCCCTTCTGCATGAATGCCTGGCAGGTCCCATGCCCAGGTCTGGGACCTTTGTCCATAATGGAGATCTCAGTGTTCCAGATGAAGCCTATTTCTGTTTTCTTTTTACTGCCAGTCTTTCATATCAATCCAATAGGTTCAATACAATAGTTTTTGATATCTCTCTGTGTCAAAACTTCACTTCTGCCACAGTTTATGTTCTAAAGCCACATACTATTGTACAGCCTCATAGTACCAAGAGCAGCCTGGGAGGGTATGTGCCTCAGCAAAGCCTTGCTCTTCTTTTGCTCACAGTCTTTCAGATTTTTCAGGTTCACAAGGCACCAGGGAGCCCGCTGTCTGCTTCAGAGGACTCTCCACAGAGTTACCCCAGTAGCAAAGCCACAGCCCCATCTCAGTCCCATGTTTTCTTGCAATGCTTCACACTTCGTTGCTTGAAGATGCGAATTGCTTTCGTAGCTGGTCTTCTGCAGCCAATGTGACTGTTACAGCAACTCTGTATAATGCTTGCTTTCCACATGATGTCACTTTAAAAGGTTGTGAGCCAAGGCAAAATGTGTCTTTGCACGGATAAACTATTTTATCCCTTTTATCCCTCCAGTGAACAGATGATAATGTATGATAAATTTGACTTCTCTGTCAGCTCTTGGCCTTATTCATTTATTTATTTAGTGGCAAACAGATTTTGGCATCTGGAATGAAGTTCTCTTTCATTAACTACCTTGGGAAAACTGATGGAGCTGAGTATTTTAAGCTTTAAAAACCCATAAAACTAAAGCAAAAAAATAGACCCCTACAGCAAGTGGAGTTGTACTAGGGAGAAAAAAAGCTGTGCTGAATAATAAGGGCTTGTACTAGTTTAATTCTGTTTGAGTAAGCCTCCCACTGTATTTTCACACATTTCTGTATCTTTGTCTTTGGTTTTGTTTCACCTTTTTTGTCACATACTTTTACCTTCCACTTTTTCCCTGTTTTTCTTTGAAAATAAGGCTGTTGTAGCCAAACTGCCTGTTATTTTCCTCCCTCCCTGCTTCCCTTTCCTTTTCCAGCCATTCTGTTTTCCCCCATTGTGTCTTTGCACACGTTCTTTTTCTTGACTATCCCTGGATGATCTTCCTCAATCTAATCCGTTGTGCATTTTTTTCCTCCAATCCAATCCATTGTGCATTTTTTTCCTCCCAGATATGTAAAATGCATGCCTTAGTCCCTCACTTCATAAACTGTAACTCACGGACCGTTGGCTGGGAGGCTGTTAATCAGAGAGAACTGTTCTCTTCCTGATACTGAGTATCTAAACTACCTTCAAAGACAACGTACATCAGATACCTATCTAGTACTACTTCCTGCATAACTGTAGGTGTTGTTATAACATCATGAGGGTACAGGTCTATGCAGCTGTGAGTAAAAGCAGATATTTATGCACCCTGCATGAACTCTGCTAAGATACCATCTGCACTGAAAGTCAGAGTTGCTAAAAATCTGAGGCAGTAGTTGAAATTGCAGCCCCCTCTGTATTGAGGCATACAATAATCTAGTGATATAGTTCCCCAACCTCAAAATATGGCATTTATGACTAGGCGGCCTTCCTTTTTAGTCTGAAGACCTCATGGTGGCCTTGGTTCATACTTTTAACGTATCTGGAAACCTCTGGATGGGATTCTAACGTACAGTAGACGCAGTCTCATTCATGACTGATTTGAGAAGTGGAAAACGTTTGTAGATTAGCAACAACTCCCAAAGATATTATACTGTACTGTAAAGGGGGGGTGGGGAGGACGAGAGTTTCATTAAAATAGGAATAGTACTGTCAGAAGAGTACTTTTGTAACTAATTATAATATTATGGTGTTATATGGGTAATGGTCCTGATATAAACTGTACGTTTGATCTGAGCTGTGTGGATCTGAAAAGCCAAAGAAAAGGCAACTGCCTTACCTTTTCATTACTTTCTTTGGCACTGCCCAAGGCAAGAAGAGCCTCAACTCTTAGGAGATTCTCTGCTCCCTTCAATGTACAGACCACTCCTTGGTCAGCAAACTGAACATGTCAGCAGTATTAAAGCAATGAAAATAATGGAGATGCTTGTCTCTTTGGGTCTTTTCCTCTACTGGTCTCTAAACCATACCTGTATGTTCTGCCATGACAAGCTGTATTTTCACAGTTTATGACAAGTGCTTTGGCGCAAAGTACTGTTTAAGCACTGAGCTGGAATTCTTTGACTAATCAGTCTTATTAAGGAGAGAGATGTCATGAAATACTGAGGAATAGTTTTCTTTAAGCCATAATACAGTGATTTCTAAAAGTTGGTTTATATGCAGAACAAAACCAATCTGTTTGATGAAACACAAAACACCAACCATATTTACAGAATCAATGTTTTGGAATGTTCTTTAATTACATTTCAGCAAGACTCACAGAGCAAGTAGAGGTCAAGAAGAGAATTGTTTGAACAAGCTATCCCTAAGTATCTTATTGCTAATTGGTTTATCACATCTCCTTCGACACACTTTCAGGGAGGGTATTCTGTTCTGTAAAAGAAATATTTTTAGGTTTAGAAACAAGATATACAAACAAAGGCCAAATAACTCATTTCAAGTTGAAATAGACCAGTTTTGGAAATGTGGTATTGTGGCAAGCCTTAGCCATGCTTGATTCATCTGGATAGTATGCCATTCCTTGGGGAATACTTCAAAGAATGACGCAGAGCAGCAGCAACTGGGAGGATACAGACAATTCACATAGACTACACGCTTTCACACCCTTGTCTCAGATCAGCAACCGCAGATGGTGATCACCCAGAAGAGTCTCAATCTTTTTATAGTCAATACTCTGCAGTTACAAAGTGATTTAACACATAAACTAAGTAAACTCAGATGGGATTGACATTACCTTCAGTAGGCTGAGCATTCTTCTACATCTACTTACTGAAGGAAATTAGCATGATCACTCAGGGACAGTTCATATCTATGTAATTAATGGTCGTACAAAATGGGTACAAGGACACATTCTTAAACACCTTTGCTGGAGGGATCTGGACATAGGAAACTAATATACATCGCAGCATCAGTAAGGCTATCAGAATATAATGATCGATTACTCCAGTGTAGATTCAGATTAATTTAGCTGACTCCAAGAGATACACATCGTCATAGTTAATACCAGGATAGTATTCTCAGCAAAGAAAATAGCAGTGATTTTGTCATCTCCTCTGCTAAAGTAAAGCACTCAGCTTTGCTTCCAGTGGGCAACAGTTACCAATATTTATTCCTTCATGTAGGTTAAGCCTTAGCTTTTTTACACCTTTCTTGTCTCAACTTTTTACTCTTCACTGCTACTCAGTTCTACCTGGCTGTTGTAGATTTGGTCAGCTATATCACAGTGCAAAATGATTCCAAATTATTTTCTACTCTGGTGGAAAATGGGTTTGTCCATATCTTGTAGCATGTAATGTTTTCCTGGTGTGGGTGATCCCACTGCTGTGAGACTCTATCTCCAAGCTAAACCACTTCTTGGCAGAAGTTGTCATTCACAGCACCATAATAAGAATCTGTTCCTTCCAGCTGTGGAACCAGTGTGGTTTCCTCTACCTTAAACATCTTTACACCACCCTTCACTGTGTCTTTACTTCCACTGAGAGGTCTCTGAAGCACAATAATTCCTGATAATGGAATGCACATGTTAAACGGACTATTAATTAAAGCAAATCCCATTATCAAAGAAGACTATTACTAAAGCACCAGGTTTTTCACATGAAAAGAATGGAATACCTCCACCACTCTCTGGTCCTTCTGGAAAGCCTCTCCATCCCATATCCTGTCATTTAAAAAAATCTACAGTAAAAATACATTTTCTTTATTAACTTGTAACCTTTTTATAAACTGATTCCATTTAAAATTCTATTTTAATAACTTTTTCACAGCAAAGAGAAGATATTAAACCATGTAGTTTGCATTCATGAGAGCAGCCATCAATGCATCCAGGCAGCGCTGGGAAACTTTTGTAAGACAGATAGGCAAATCAATTATAATGAAACTTTTGTTTACTGAATTCTTCTTGTTGGATTTTAATGTCTGGCCATATATCACACATGTATAAGCTATTTTGGAATTATTTAAAATTATTTGTGAGACCCATAAGAAAATAAATTAGTATGAAATTTGTACTTCTGGGATTAGATTAAGCTGTCTTCTCTGTCCCCTTTGTGAAGTGCGAAAGGGGAGATTTTGGCTAGAAGTGTGCAGTGTTTACAGAGAGCCAACATGAAAGAGTTGTGGACAGATCCACTTTGAAATTTTAACAAATGTCATAACCATTCTTTTATTCATAGTCTAAGATGCTTTGGAGCCAAAGAATTACAAGCATTAGAAAAAGCAGCAAGGAAAACAGAAGTAATTTCCAGCTTTCCACAAGGCAATTATTATTGTGGCCGCTAGATATTACGTTATTTACACCTCCATTCTCATCTTGGATGTTCACATTGGATTTGTTTTATTCCACCCATACAAATAATGTTGGGATCATCAGACCTCATATTTGTGTACTATAGAAATTAATTGCACTGTTTAAAACAAAGATTTCTAACCAACCAGGCCAGGTATAGTTACAGCAGGGAATCCTGAACTGCTCATTTAAGCAGATCCATTTTTTTTCTGTTATAAAGACTGTATTCACTTATGTGTTCTGGGAGGAAAGAGAGTTAAAGGCATAGATGTAAAACATACTGGGCCAAATCAGATATCTTTACTAACTCAACAGTTGGACAAACATACTTTGACAGTAGTAAAGATTTGAAGATCTGGCCCATAACAATCCTTACAATAGTAGACAGTATTTTGTTCTTGGCAGAGCACCAAATCTAATTTACTCTGAATTTACAGAGGTAAAAAAACCAAACAAACCCAAGTGCTCTGCCTCCCATTTGTTACAGCAGCATGTTGAGCAGTGCACTACGGATCTGAATGGCAGCAAAAGAACCAAAGGAGGAGTGCTCGGCTCTGCCCGTGCTGGTGTCAGTGACGTCAGGAAATCAGTCTCCTGAGGACAAACAGCCAGCACAGCCACAGCAACCAGCCTTTGTTCTACTTTTTCCTCCTCCCCTCCTCTAGCACATTAGCTTTAGCAGACAGACTTAATGTTAACAAAACACTAGTGTTTACACGTGTTTTCCACTTCATCTTCAGAAGTAAACAAGAACAACTGGGAGCCCCTGGTTGCCTTGGCTTGTGTGCTGAGGACTGCGGAGCCGAACCCTAAGTGGCTTCATATAAAGAGTGCCCGCAGATGCCATGCGACGGGAGAGAGGGCTGTGATGCGATATCGTGTGATAACAACGGCTCCTTGTACATGGGGATCACAGGCAGGGAAGGAGGTCTCCATGGTCAGTACTGAAATGCAAGGACCCAATGTCAGCATAATGCCCCTGAAAAGCTGCCCAGCTCTCCATGGGAAGGTACAGGAAGCTACTGCTCTTTCAAGCAGTAATCATTTGCATGTGGCAGTCTATGCACCTAGATATCTCTCAGGACCTGGGGAGCAGTGGCTGAATTCTGGCATAAAACTCACGGGACTAGGGTAAGAGTGTGGGCACTGTGTATATGCAGATACCCAGTGCTTGGAGAGAGTGATATGCATTGCCTTCATTCCTTTATTTTGAATAATACTGAAGTGCCATTTTTAAAGGCAGGCGTCTGGCTGCTGAAAGAGTGCCTGCAGGAGCTCAGCCCGGAGGCAGGATGCAGCTGATCAGCTGCTCCCAACAAGGCAGTGGCTTCAGCTCCTGCTAAATTCCTGCAGGCAGTGCAGAGCAGCCCAGTTTGACAGTCACTGTGTAAGTCCAGAATCCCATCCCCATTGAAACGCCATCTCTTCACTTTTCTTTTTCTAAAAATAAAGTAAAAACCCTATAGAATTCAGCCATGTTTCTCTAGCTCTATGACAACATCATGGGTTACAAAATCTGGCACACCACGCTTTTGTTGTTACGCTTTTTATGATGATTAGGCATGTGTATTTTTAAGGTGAGGCTCTCTATAGTCTCCCCACTGATTTCCAGTCTTGGCTAGCATAAGTCTTCCTATATATACAGCTCCTCATCTCAAAGGATAAATTACCATGAAAGCAAGAAATGTTGGAAGAATGCACATCCCAAATTGACTTGAGGATACAGAGTCTAAAAACCAAGTAGTGGAAAAGGAGCTCACTCACAGGCAAAACAAATGAGGTGATGAAGGGACTCATCATCTGGGGCTGCTTCTCTGTTTCTGCAGGAGCTTTCAACTCCCCCACAGACATATCAGCATCTTAAAGAAACCCTTCCACCCTGGCCTGCTGTGCTCAAGTCAGGTTACCTCGGCTGTAGTTTGGAGGCTTGTGATTTTCTTTGCCACTGGTATGGGATATAGAAATTTTTAGCCCAGGATAAAGATGTCTAATATAGAAGAGATAAAGATTTATTTGAGCACCTGCTAAACCATAACAGATTTGCAATTCCCCACTGTAGAGCTCAGTTTTCCTTTTCGGCCTTATACTATATAATTTTAGCTGGGCAGATTTTGAAGTCTGTATTTGCTATCAAAAAGACAGCAGCATGCACCAAAGCAACTGTGACTATGTGTTCAGAATCTTTATGTCTGATGGCAGACTGGAAGCTGCTGGTGGCCTTTGAAACTCCACTATCAGCTGTAGAAGTTCAAACTTGCTGGGAGTTCTTGGACCTAAGATTTCCACCCTGCTTTTTGCTAAAGGTTGTAGGACATGCAGTGTTTTATCTTAGCTCTTAGAGGGAACAAAACTTCAGTTCTATAAACTGCCTTGATAAAGAATTCTGAACACTGAAACTGTCAAATTTTGTTCCTTAGTACTTCACATTGTCGGATGTGGATTGAATGGTTCCCACACTTACATTTTCATGACATAAGGTTCTCATTTGGCACCATTCATATATTTATATTAATGCAATCTTGCTATGTGATTTCGAATGTCTTTGTGTTTTGAAACCTTCAGATGAAGGTATTCACTCATTTTATTAGTATTGTAATCAGATTTTCATAGAGTTCCACAATAACAGGAGAAGCTTGAAAAGTAATTAAGAGATTCTCCAGCACATCAGGAGTTATTGTTAAAGGAGAAAACTAATTCAGACTGTAGTTTGCAGATACAAGAGAAGTTAGGGCTTGAATCCAAGAGAATCCTAATCTTCAGGGAAAGTAGCTGCTCTGAAAGCCATGGGGAGGGAGAGGTCATTCATATACTTTCCTTTTCCTTTCAAAGAAAGCAAACTATTAGGAGCTTACCTAACAATTAAAACATCTGCTTCACAAAGGAAAGCACATGTCAGCTTGCATTACCGTGATTGAAAGGATGCATTTTATTATATAACAATTTGGAAATATAAAAAGTAGTACATCACTTTATGTTTGTAAGAAACAGAGTTGATTTCCAAATATTAATAACAGACTGTACATATGACTTGGAGAAAGCACCCAACCACATAAAGGGTGGTTTCCAAATGCACATTTATTTGGATTTAACCAGATCCCATACACCATGCTGTATGTAATGCACTTATAAGTCATGCCGAAGATTTTGCTGCTCAGTTTTGATACGATGATAATGCACTGACATTTTAAAAACTGCAAATCTACATTTTTCTCTGATGCAGATATAGATGGTAATGGATGGCAACGAGTAACTTATTTGTAAATCTTTGCTATCTCCTACTATCTCATGCCTTCCTTCTTACTGCTTTCCCTATCTCATCTACCCTTTTCTGTGGCTAGCTGCCACCACTCCTACTGCTTTGATTCTGCTACACACACACAGGTTTCATTAATGCTTTTCAGAAGCTGTTCTTGGCTTTAAGCTTTTATTTTCTAACAAAAAGAAACTGTGAGAAACTGCTTTAATAGAAAAAAAAAATAAATTGGTGCCATCTCTTGTGCTAAATAAGGTACTGAGATCATTCAGAATGCAGTTTCGTTTCTTTAAATGTAATAATTACCTTTTAAAATGTGCATGTGGCTTAATCTTTTTATGGCGTATGATAATGGAGGAGTTTTATATGATTCACTTACAAGTGATGATAAGGATGTATATTGTAGATTATTGCTCTATCACTATACATCTGAAGAGAACTCCTTATAGCGCTAAAATAATAATGGGACTGATTGCCTTGTCCTAAAACCCACTGGAAAGCGCTGCTCTGAGTTATTTTAGGGCAGAACAGAGAGATTTGTTCTCCTGTGTGCTTCCTTATTGCTCTTGGGAGGTAAGGAGACTCGCCTGCCCTGTGGAAGGCACTATGCTCAGCAGTTTGTCTCAGTCTCCTAGTCCACACCAGAATCCCCCTGCCCAAAAGCTGTGTGTTGGCTCTTACTTTCTCACCACTCTCTAGGACTGGAGGGAAGGAGAAACATATGGAAAAAGGCAGAAAATTAAAATACAATGTAGAAGGTCAGTGGGAAACCAGTGGGTGCACACTTACTGCTTTTGTTTCCCTCCCATCTCTCTCTAGAGTCAGAGAAAACTGCTCTTCAGGCATGTGGCATTTCATACAGGAATGAGCATGGCTGAGCCAACACCACTGGAGTCACCACTGGGCTGAAATATGCAGATTTAAAACAGCTTTTCACTCTCACCAAATGCCATGTCATTTTTAACCTGCAACAACCAATAAATCTGTATTGAGAAAGTGCATTATAGACTGCTAATAGAAACTGAAGAATGGGAAATGATTTTATCAGAAAGGATTATTTTAAAAGCAGAACAAACCAGACAGTTGAGGCTTGCCAAACACCTTTCAGGAGACACTTCCTGCAGATGCTGGACCACAGCAGGAATCAGAAAATATGGCCAAATGTGATACAGCATCTCAGTATTGTGTTTGCACATGTAACCCTCTTAAATTCCGCTTCAGTTACCACTGTAAAACTGCACCCAGCCCATCTTTATCTCACCTGCCTCAGCCTTCTTGTCACCTTTGTCCAGTGATATCCATTTGGGTCGTAAATCAGAAAATAAACTATTGCTGCCACCTAAATTTTACAGAGCACTGAATTTAGCCAGATTTGAAACACCAAAGCTTTTCAAGCCAGAACCAAATATTGATGCAAAATGCATGAAGGAAGGACACGGAGTAGCATAATCGTCCTTTGTCACACAGGCAATGATGTGTGCGCTTTACCAGGAGGTGCTAAGAAGAATTCCATCTCCCTTTACTTCCCCTAACCCTCTCCCACCTGCAGGAATTCCTGCCATGCTGCTCTGCTGCTGAACCTAGATCCCTGCAGCCTCCCAAAAAGATTTCTTCTGGAAGCACTGCAGAGCCAAACTGGCATGTGAGTATTAACATTTTTAGTGATGTTTAGTGCTTTCCTGAAGTCATCAGCTCCAGATGTTCTGAGACCGTGGGGAGAATCTCAGATTTATAGAAACTGTGAAAAAAAGTTTGGAAAAGTGAATCCTGTAGTTTCAAAATCCTTAGTAAAAGCACCCACCTCTCACCCCCCAGTGTCAGGCTTTTCAAGCCAAAGTAGTGATTTTTGCCTCACTGTTTTTGAACAAGCAAGTTATGTCACTACAGCTGCTGCCTTAGGCCTGTTTAGGAGGGTTTGAGCCTAAGGTTAAATCAAAGTCTGTAGGCCAAAACCTGTTTCTTCTTTCTCAGTGTCTTTTATTTAGCCTTGTTTTCATCTGTTTGGTTAACCCCTAATTGCAGAGGTGATTCAGGGTGAATCCTCACTAAAGGCTGTTTTACATGACACAGAGAAGTGCTGGAAGGAGGCCAGGATTTCACTGACATAATCCTATCTCATGGTTTGCAAAAATTTATCTTTGCTGGAGTTGAGTCAATACCCATGACTTTGATTTGAGGAGGCTGCTCTTCCAACACAGTGATTCACAAAAATCCCCTAAAGGAAATGTGAATTTGCCAGGAGTTCAGAGTATCTTTTGAGTTCCCAGGGTTCACTGTAGATTTTCAACTGGCTGGTTCAGAGGTTTTCACCTTCCACGCCTTCAGGCATGTACTATTTCTTTCAGGAAGACCTAGAAGTTTTGTAACAATGCTGCTTCCATGCTCTTGAAAACTACATATTAAGATGAAGGATTATGATATGCTTTATTCAAATTATTTAAAAAATATACATATTTCTTACATGAACGAGGAGGAGCCATGCAAAAGATTGCTTTCGATTGACTGGTTTTTATTTCCTGCCTATAAATTTATGACATAGCTCATAGCTGATGTAAGTCAATAGCTGGTAACGTAGTTACAGGCTATGGAAAGGGACCAAGCAGGGAATAGTGGAATAGTCCTATGCTCCTATTACTGCTGGAATGAAACTACGCTGTGCAGAAATGACTACCACCTGTGAGAGAGATGAGTCTTGGAGGAAAGCTGTCTGTATTTCTGTATCCTACAGTGATGGTTTGTGGAAACAGCACAGTGGTTTTAAAATATCCGTTCATTTGTCGTGCTCTCTGGCATTAGCAGAACACTTGATGCATAGTGAAGTTTTAATGGAACAGAGGCTGTCAAACCTTCCCATTCTCCACTGTTTCTTTTGTTTATCCTGTAACTGGTTTACACAGTATCACCACCATCTGCTGCCCTATCCTTTAGTATCTAGGGACACACTTGTGACCTGTGCATGAGGAGCAGAGAACGAGGAATCATCAGACTGTATCTGTTCTGGTCTTCCTGTTGGTGATGAGAGCAACAAGCACCTCACACAAACTTCTGCTGATGACAACTGGATGGGAACTCTCTTAGGGAAAACGCGTATATCTGAAGCTTGGTCCTTTATCTTTTTATATAAAACCATTGCAGTTTTATTCATGCTGGTGCTCCTTTTTGTCTTGGCACAGTCATTTCAAGTCAACTTCATATAAAGCCACAGCCAGTGATTTGTATTTTAAACTCTATCTATTCAGCTTTGTGCTGGCATTTAGTTATATTTGGTCAGTGTTGGGTTGTTCAGTATCATTAACAGTTTCTCCTGGAAAACATGCTAAGGCACATGAAAAACAACGAGGTGGTTGGTGACAGCCAACATGGCTTCACTAAGGGGAAATCCTGCCTGACCAATTTGGTGGCCTTCTATGATGGAGCCACGGAACTGATGGACAGCGGCAGAGCAGTCGATGTCATCTACCTGGACTTGTGCAAAGCTTTCGACACTGTCCCACATGACATCCTTGTCTCTAAATTGGAGAGACATCAATTTGATAGATGGACCACTCGGTGGATAAAAAACTGGCTCGATGGCCGCACGCAAAGAGTTGTGGTAAATGGCTCGATGTCCAGTTGGAAACCTGTAACGAGTGGTGTCCCTCAGGGATCAGTGTTGGGACCGGTCCTGTTCAACATCTTTGTCGGTGACATGGACAGTGGGATTGAGTGCGCCCTCAGCAAGTTTGCCGATGACACCAAGCTGTGTGGTTCGGTTGATACGCTGGAGGGAAGGGATGCCATGCAGAGGGACCTTGACACGCTTGTGAGGTGGGCCGATGCCAACCTTATGAAGTTTAACCAAGCCAAGTGCAAGGTCCTACACCTGGGTCGGGGCAACCCCAGGCACTGCTACAGGCTGGGCAGAGAAGAGATTCAGAGCAGCCCTGCAGAAAAGGACTTGGGGGTGTTGGTTGACGAAAAGCTTAACATGAGCCGGCAGTGTGCACTTGCAGCCCAGAAAGCCAACCGTATCCTGGGCTGCATCAAAAGAAGCGTGACCAGCAGGTCGAAGGAGGTGATCCTGCCCCTCTACTCTGCTCTTGTGAGACCCCACTTGGAGTACTGCGTACAGTTCTGGTGTCCTCAACATAAAAAGGACATGGAGCTGTTGGAGCGAGTCCAGAGGAGGGCCACGAGGATGATAAGAGGGCTGGAGCACCTCCCATATGAAGACAGGCTGAGGAAGTTGGGGCTGTTCAGCCTGGAGAAGAGAAGGCTGCGTGGTGACCTCATAGCAGCCTTCCAGTATCTGAAGGGGGTCTACAAGGATGCTGGGGAGGGACTCTTCCTTAGGGACTGTAGTGGTAGGACAAGGGGTAATGGGTTCAAACTTAAACAGAGGAAGTTTAGATTAGATATAAGGAAGAAGTTCTTTACAGTGAGGGTGGTGAAGCACTGGAATGGGTTGCCCAGGGAGGTTGTGGATGCTTCATCCCTGGCAGTGTTCAAGGCCAGGTTGGACAGAGCCTTGAGCCACATGGTTTAGGGCAAGGTGTCCCTGCCCATGGCAGGGGGGTTGGAACTAGATGATCTTAAGGTCCTTTCCAACCCTTACGATTCTATGATTCTATGATTCTATGATTAAAAAATCAGGTCAGTGAATAGAAGTGTTCAGATCCATTAAGAAATCAGATTTTCTCCTATTGCATCTCTCTTTAATGTTAGACCTTATCATAAGCATAACAGCATGGCACGTATTAAACAAATAAGTTCTTACTGAGTCAAATAATTTACATAATTATTAGCAGGTCTGTTTGCTAGTTATACAACCTTTTTTTTTAAAAAAAATAAGCCTGAAGAGTATAATCTATTTTAAATGCTGCAGAGGCCGCTCTGTATTTCTGATAGACTTGGGAAATCTCCCTGTCTCCTTATGAGATATATCCAGGGATAATCTAAAACCAGAGTTAATTAGTGGAATGTTTATCATTCTGATGATAAAATTGTTTTTCCACTCAGAGCCCTTGGTCAGGTAAATCTATCAAAGTGTGATGTGTTATTGCATTCTGTGTCAACTGAGGCCTAATCCACCATGTTCCTATGTATTCTTTTACTTCTTGTGAGTAGCTTCCTTGGTCTTAATAGGAGTAGGTTTAATCAAGTGTGTATGTGTTTACAGTGTGTAATGAAGACATAAAACATTAATACTGTTTTTGTTATAAAATATACCTCTAACATTGTCCCTTTTCCACAACTGTCAACCACATACTTGATTTTCTTATCACTTTCCCTCAAGTTATTTAAGCATAACTGTACTGAATATTTTACAGTTCATATGTAAATAAAAATATGCTTTAAATAACCTGCTTAAATTGTTGAGCAAACACATAACTAAATGGAGAATAAAAAGGAAAAAAACAAAGGAAACCCAATCAAACACATATCACTCAATACATGTGAAACTCAACCAATGAGCTGGATCTCCAGCATGGATAAAAGGCACAGGAGGGAGTTGGGGAGATGGATAGAGAAGGACTGAATAGCCTCTTGTCCCCTTCTTCATGCTTCTGAGGATGGTTTCTCCATAGTGCACCTTTGAGTATATCTCAGTGGGCACTGAGGAAGGATGTGGATGCTGGTTTCCCACTAACTTCAGAAGCCACACAGGGAGCTATTGGTAACTGAAAGCTCTTTTACGCCATTCTCTCTGATCCGGGTTAAAAATAACTTTTATTTACAAGGTTATATTAGCTTCTGGTCAGTCCCTGATCTGATTCACCATACAGCCAGACAAACCAGTGGCCTTGGTTCCAACAGGAGTGCCAATGGCAAGGGGGTCCCTTTTCACTTTTGTGGGGCAGGAATACCAAGAGGCTCCTTTTATGGCTCCTGCAGGATTAATAGGAGGGCTCTTCGCTGTAGCAGCAGCCTTTTCCCTGGAGGAAAGCGCCTGAAAGGAGGGGAGGTTGTAGCTAAGTCTCCCAGCCTTCACCCTCTCTAGGGCAACTGGCTCGGACCTGCCACAGTGCTTGTCACATACATGCTCCTCCCAAGGGGCTGTTGACAGGATCCTGAGAGCACTTTGTTAACACACTATTGAGATTCATGGCACACTTCACATTTCCCAAAGTTAATGATCCAGACTGTCTGCAGATGCAGGCAGACATCACCACTCAGACCTATGGTGCTGATGAGCTATTTACAGAAAATCATCTTTTATCCGAAGTGACTAAATACATATAAGTTTTATGAAAATTGACCTTGCTTGTTGGATAAGTTTCAGGAAACAGTTTTTCATTTAATGACTGGTTTGAATCCAGGCCAAATTGGTAAGTCTGTAAGTCTGGACTAAGCAAATAATTTTGAACAAATTATTTATTCAGTGAAGATAACTGCTTTTCCTCACTAGTACATAGTTCACGGACAGACTGTGAAGCTCTTTAACTTACTTGTAATTCAAAGTTATTCATACATTTCCTCACATAATAATTCTTGGTCTAAAACTATTTATGAAAAGATTATCAGTGCCTGCCATGAAGAGACATGAAGGAATGGAAATTATGTCTGGTTCAGAATCAGCTTGGAAATTTAGATGGATATGCTCTAATGTGAAGAAACTCTTCACTGTTCAGTGAATATGGCTGGTTTTCCTCAAATCATTTATTTGACACACTGGTTTTTCTGGTCTTTGACCAGCTCCATAATTCATAGAGAATTTCCCTCCCCCCTGCCTGTCATTTTCCCAGCTCTGCTGAAAGCCTTGCAGCCAGACAGCTGTTCTGAATGAAGTCTATTTATGGTCTCAGATCAGTTCCTAGTAAATAGGTACATTGGTGATGAAACCACAAGTACCACCTCAGGGCCATCTTTGCAAAGAGGAGGAAAGGACATGGTCACTTGCCTACTCACTTTGTACTAGAACAGGCCCCTCTGGTATGAGCTGCAGTTAATAGACTTTAGTAGAGCAGCACAAACCTTCTGGTGTGAAGGGCAACGCCTGTACCTGCTGCGCTGTCAGAACAGAGCTAGCACAAAGTACCTTTCATCATCCCTTAACTGCTCACAAAGGAAAGGTGGGGAGGGAGATCCACTGTTTCTCTACTGCATCTGGGCAGAGTTCCTTTGGGCATTGCTCTCTGAATCCTTCAACTCTTTTGCAGAGAAGCTGGCATTGCCTGGGGTTTCTGCCTGGCATCCCAGGACATTTGTTTAAACCTTCAGCCCCTTTCAACAGGTGCTAACATAATGCCTTTAGTTAACCCTTTAGTTAACCCCAAACCAAAGAGACCAACTCCTTTCAATTCTATCATCTTTCCTGCTTTCCCTCTGCTATTCCCCTGCTGCAGCCATCACCTTGTTCTTTTACCTGCTTTACATTCTTCTTTTTTCGCTTTTTGTGATTGATATACTTTCTCTGTAGCCTTTTCATATTTGCCTCTCCTGGCCCCAGGCAGTTCTCTTTCAAGGTCTGGCTTATTCTACCCTTGTCTTCTTTATTTTATATTACAACGAAGTCTCCAGCTGGTATTGATAATCACTGAAAAGAGAGTTCCTACCCAACAAATTTAGAATGTAGGTGAATTAATTCCACAGGTTAAAAAGACTGATCCTTTTATGTACATACATTATTTAAAACATTAATTAAAATATTAAAAATCTAGTTTGATTGTGTCAGGATTTAAAGTGCTAATATAAACACTCATTTAGGTCATGGGCCATTTCAAAGTTTCTTACTTGCCTATAGATTACTTTTATTCTGGCCTTGCAAGATGTTTTAACCTATCTTCAGTGTTACAGAGTAGTAATAAAGTCAGTTATCCTAGATCTTATCTTTATTTTATAGTACTTTATTCTTTCTCACTCAGTTGTGCTTTCTCGGTTCTGGTAGCCCTCTGCAAAATAGAATAAATATTTTCATTCAGTTCTGCAGGTGGTGAAAGACATAAAACATTAGAATGGGTCCTTTAAACCAGCTGTAAACTAAAATGATGCTTGTAAACTGAAACACTGCAGTTTTGTTTGCCCTGAATTTTAAAATAGTTTCATGAGGTAATTGAGCCTTAAAGGATCTGGATTTTTTTAAACTATATGATGTTATTATGCAGTTGCCACAGGGGGAGCATATGCTTGCTGCCAAAAAACTAAAACTGGATTCTTGGATGTTAAACAGATAAGATTAAGTCATAGACTTCAGCTCTACTAGAAGCAAGCACAACATTCATCTGAAACATGTGACAGCTATGTCCTGGAAAACTGTTTCTAGACAGACATTCTTGGCTGCTTACATAGGCTAAAATAGGCAGTTCACATTCATTCAATCTACTGAGTTTTAAGCACCTTTGTAGAACTATTCAGTTCAATATTTTTCCTGAAGTGTGTCATTGCTTCTCTAGGGAGACTTGTAAATTAAGCCTTTCACTTCAGATGGTTATACTTTCTTGGATTTCTGCTATTCTTTTTGGTCACTGAACACATACTGTGACATTTGGGTTTTAAGACTTGGTTTGTTTTAATTGTATTAATGGGTTTGAGTCTGCGTTGGATTACAAGTATCAGTTGATGCACATTCTGTATTACATTTTATTGCAGCCTAAAACATGACAAGAGCTACACTGAACAAAAAGAAAGATATAATCGCTTCCCTGAAGAATTTACCATCTAACTTTAGATTAGAAAGAAAGTAATAAACAGCAGGAGAAGATGGAGTGAGGAACTACCTCACACATTTCAGCAGTAAGATCAAGCCGTTAAGCTGTTGGGGCTTGTAAACACCTTGATTGCTTAACTAAATGGTTTATTTAAAATAATTATGATCAGTGAGCCACTAATTGTAGGCACCACCAAAATGAACTGAAAAGGAGGGATTTGAATGAAAAGTTCAAATACGGTGAACCAGAATCAGCACTGAATCTCACAAACCAGGTAGAATGACACAGAAAAGCTTTCAGGAAAGGTAGATAAGTGGGACGTCAAGACCGATGTCAATAGTTAGCGGAGAGAGCAAACCTGTGTACATGGAAAGTGTGCAGTTATGCAAGGGACTGAAGGTGAAAGCAGGTGGTCTAAATCTAATGTGGTGGATAAAGGAGAGCTAGTGGACTGATTTAAAATGGACTTAAATTACTGAAGTGTTTCAGGTGACTTAGCAAGGTCGGCACCAGCGTGTTAAGGAGAGTGTGGTCCCATTGCCAGGTGGACCAGACTGACAGGAGGCATGTAGCTTACAGTGGTAAAGCCTGGGATGAGTGTTTAAGCAATGGGGTAGAATAAAAGGCTGGAAGAAGATTTCTTCATAAGTGCTACAGAAGGTTTCTTACTTAGTTCAAGTTAAGCTCATCACCAGTAGCTCATCACTACAGTAGCCTACCTCATTTGCAATCAGCTCCACATTAATAGCCTACCTGAGTTTCTTTCCTACTGTGTTTATCCTGAAATATCTATCAGAGTGGTGTCAAAATGCTGTCTTCTAGGCACTAGTTCAGTTCATAACGGATAAATGTGCGTTGCAGCAAGTGCCATGTTTGCCCAACAGTGAGGTCAAAGACTGGCTGAAAATGATCTGATTTGTGGAATGAATGTTTCATATAAAGATAAGACCCAGTGACAGAAATGCACTTGAAAATCTTTGCCATTGCTGTCCACAGTCGGTTATGATACTAATACCAAGCAGCACTAAAATGCAAACTTGCAGTTGCCCCATCTAAAACACAATTCAAACCCACTTGTTTAACTAATCTTACTGAAGAAACCTGGACATCCCAGGTGACCCAGTTTTTGTGCTATTGCAAATCCCCAGATGTCTATACCTCCCTCTTTGTTGGTCTCAAATGGTTAATACCTAGATTTTATTATGTTGCTGAATCTTGTATGTTGTCAGGCAGCACCATGTTGATTAAATCACACTCAAGAGAGAGTTAACAACGAAGCTGTAAGTATTCTTGACAGGTCATTCTTGCTTGAGCCTGGTTTCTTGTGTATAAAGATTAAAAATCTTGTCACAGATGGTGAAGAATGAAGTACATGCAAAACAATGGAGCATCGATAACTCATAAAAAGCACTTAACAGAAGTGGCAGAATTTGAATGAGATGGTGTATACATTAAACAAAATAAGACTAGTAGTAATGTTGAAGATAGAGTACAGCAACATAATTTCTTTAAGTATTGAATGCATGTAGTAATTGACAGTGATTGTTCATTTTAGTGATGAATGAGTGTAAGAAAGAATCTTATTTTTATTGAGCACTGTACTGAACCTAGGCAAATAAGTCTTTTGCATTTTGCATTATTTGCTTTCCTAAATATTCTATACTAGTGATATTTGAAATTAACTAGTTCTCATTCTCTGCTCTACTGAGTCTGGTTTTGCTCTGCTCCTTTGGAAGAAAGTAACCCTGAAACAGGCAGACGAATCCATTGGCACCTAGTAGATCTTTGAGTTACATGGTGGCAGCTACTTTATTCCTTTATCCTGGTTACCTGTGTAGGAGTTTTGGCTTCAGAAAAAAGGGTATGACCAAAATACCTTTCCATTAGGGTTTGTTTCTACCCACTGGCCTGCTGTTGGCAGCTGGGGTAAACTATAGCAGCATTCTTAAACAATGAGGAGGCCAACTGGCAAAGTTACAACTTGTTCAGAGGCCCAGCCTGGTAGCCAGGTAACCCCGGGTAAAGAGAGTAGGAACCGCCCAATGCTTTTTACCTACCTGCTGTCCCTTCAGTCTTCCACCAGTTGAAGAGAAACCTTGAATAGGGTAGCCGTTTGAGATTTGCATTTTCCCTCTTTCTAGTGCTTTTGATTCTGAACTCTGAAAAGAGATAGGCAGCCTGATGATTGAAATGCAGCTTATGCTGGGGACCTATGTCAGGAAATGAATGGCAGTGGCTTAATCAAACTTAACAATGTTATCCTAACCCATACCACACATGCAAAGGGGAAAGAACACAGTACTCTATTGACAACTGTTGAAGTTTGTTTTCAAAACATAGTTTTCAGCAGCTGAATTTGGCTCACATGTGAAGATTGAGAACAATGACAACCAAAATGGCTTGAAATGGTGATTTTAGGGGGTAACTTTCAGTCCATAAACGCCTTTGTTTTTACAGAATACTAGGAGATCTATAAAAGCTGACTTAGCAAGCCTTATGTCTGTAGGCTTCCATTCACTACACAGAGCTGTATACTTCCACAGAAAGAAATGTGGAGCCACAAAATTAAAAATCACTGGCCTATAGCTGCTTGGATAATCTTTATCTGAGAGGCAGGGCTGTCTCCCAAGATATGTGGAAGAATTTTTATAAATACAAAGAGAAAAGTGCTCTTTCCATAGCTGAATATTCCAAATGACTGCTGTGGCTTCGCTGTGGATTTCCTATCCAAATACCAACTCAACCTGTTCGTGATTACCCTGTGAGAGCCAATGAGTTCACAAACTGCAGCAGGAAGACTGCAGACCATGGTAAAAAGGAGCCTAGAAAAACTGAGACTGCTTTACTATATTATTATTTTATACGTTATTAAATTGCTGCAGTCTGAGTGAAAGTGCTCATAAGGCTATGATTTTCCTGTTCTTTTTAAATTGGCAGAGGATTTGAGTCACTTTAAAAAAAATTGGGTGGAACAAAGTGTGCTACAGAAGACTTACCACTACACTTAGACAGCCTTGCTGTGCTTAAGACAGGCCACCGCTCAGGCAGGTTTGTATAATCTACACAACACAAAATTTCCATAGGTGTGAACATCTTATAGGGCAGGATTAAGATGAAGAAGATTTACATGGCTGGAGAGCAGTCAGGCTGCTACTTCCAGGGCCGGGTTCTGGAGCTGTTCGGTATTTTTGGAGGACAGAGTGAGAGTTTTAAACTGTGTTTAGCCTAAAGTTTAGAGTAACAGAGGGTGCTAACTACTCTCAGGTGGTTTTAGCTTTTGTTGCTCTAGGCAGGATGGTGGTTTCAGGGAATGCTTGTGGGCTGATGCAGAAATACAGGCTGTGAAGGGGCATGAAGTACTCCAGTCCTCTGAGTTTGCAAGCCACGAAAGGAAGCAGAAATGCCACAGGCCATTCAGGGCGATTTGCAAAGCCTGCCCTGGAGGATATTTGATTTTTTTCTCATCCTTGGCAGAGGAGTACACAGGCCCATGCTATTGTTTGATCTGCTGTCCTTGAGCTGTTTCACTGCTGTTAACTCTCCCCGCTCTGCACCTCTAGCGTTTACACCTACAGCAACAATCATCTAAGGAGCAGTCAGTGGGGCCCTAGACTAAAAGAGCAGCTGCTGCTGCTGCAGATGAGGCTGATGAGGGAAGAGGATGACCAGGCAAGGAGTTACCCTTGCCTGCTCTTTCTCATGCTGAAGCGGGTCCCTCATCCCTGCTGCCAGCCCAGCAGGCAGAGCAATACTGCCTGCCCCAGCCACGCAATGGGAGCAAACTATGTGCCAGATGTGGCCCAGCTGGACCAGACCCAGCTTGCACAGCCTGAATAGTGCTGGTTTGAAGCTCTAATTAAAACAGAGTAAGAATAAAAATAATAACTTCTGAAGCCATAGGGTGGAATCTAAGCTTCACAAAAGCCATTTCAATAACAGATACAATTTGACTTTTACTTTTGTCCAAGCTTCTAGAAGATGTTTGTTAGATCAAGATAACTAATACGACCTAGTATTATGCCTTAAAATCCCCATCCAAATAAATCCTTGGTGAATTTTAGGATCAGGAACAACTTTTGTGACTGTGAAGGAATAGATCTGCTCCAGTTCCTATTTCAAAGAAATGCCTTGAAGTCAGAAAAAACAGTGAATTTTGTGCCCTTTAAAGAAAAAATGATTAAGTTTGACATTTTATCTGGAGATGGCTATTTGGGACAGGCACATCTGACCCGAACACGGATGGAAAGAGAGGGCTTGCAAACACAGCTGAGTCACGTGTGTTGAGTAGCATTTGGATTGTGCTAACTAACAAAGAAACCGAAGCTATCATACCCATAGCTGTTTCTGCTCCCCTCTGACTGGTGTGATTGTGCATTTGGTGTTTTAGCAAGTGATAGGATGCAGAAGGGTTGGCTGCATAGGTTTGAGCAGGTGCTAGAAAAAAGTGGGCCAATGATGTATTCTGGTTCGTGTCTGCATTGATATGCAAATTAAGCACAGCGAGTAATGGAATGTATGTGTTGTTTCACACTGAGCCAGGTAAATCCAGTTTGAAAAAAAAGAGTCTGGTGGCATATTAGATTGCTCATAGGAATAAAGTACCTGCTTTGCACTCTGATTTTCACACTGGTAATTAGCATAAAAATCCTGTTTTGGAGAATGGCTGGATTCTGCTGAGGTTTTTTGGAAACAAAACAAAAAGTTTCTGTGCTTCTGAGTGCTGATTTCTTTATTCTGTTCTTTGCATAGGTTAACTGTTGAAGGCTTTCTGCTTCATGCTGAATTTGACTCCAGTTTAAATGTACTTTGCATATTTCCTTATCCTGCAACTGTAAATTGCTTTCTGTAAGCCTTGATTACTGTCATCTACTGTCATGCCCTACTGCATCTGACCAGTTACAATTGCACAGTAAAATAGCAGTTTGTGTGATTTTTATCTGTGTCTACAATTTTTATGTTGCAGTTGATAATGCCCTGATTGTACCTCTGATATTTTAATGCTTACTCCCTTCAGTGCATCTTGAAAAGATCCACTGAAGTCCTGTTCTTTAGTAAATTACCTGGAACGAATAAGCAAGTAGAGCACACTTACAGCCCCTCTTTTGTTTTCCCGCTTATGCTAAATCCACCTTTTTTTTCTCCTTGGCCAGCTGTCTGAGACATAATTATCCAGAATTGTAACTATCAGACTAGGTAAAGCTTTTATGTGGAGATCAAATGCCTCATATTTCATAGGAAAGCTTACACTAAAGCACAGAAGAGCTCAATGAGAAGCTTTGAGTTGCCGTCTCTGCTCCTGTGCAGTTGGGGTGATGCTCTCCCAGCTGCAGAGGGACCTCCTGGGGCTGTATCTTTACACTATTTTTCAAACAATTTGGTTGTTGTTATGGTTACCAGCCACCAACCACTCACTCTTACCATAGCCCCTCTCTCCATCACAACTTTAAACTGTCTTGTGCCTGCTACAGTGGCTGTTTCTGGATCTGTTTTGCTTCCTCCCTGATGGTTCAGCACCCTCTTTTTCCATCCACTTTGCAGTTTCTTCTACCTCCAGCAGGATAGCTTTGGATCCTGCACACGCCATGATTTTCTCCTCCTCCAGAGACACCTGTCCCCGCTACTGCCATCATCCCTAACCCAGTACCCACCATCCATTCTCCCTCTTTCTCTTGTGGCCTCTCTAGCACCTAAAGTTTCTAAAAAGTTTGCAGCTTTCCAGCCTCTCCTCACATCTCCCACACTCCAGCTCTCTGGTCCTGTTTTGTATAACATATGTATATATATTTATGTTTATATAAATGGTTTCAAAGCGGTGGTCAGTCCCTTGAGGGATCCTCTGCTGCCTGTGGCCTATTCAGCTTACTGCCCAGGTGGGTTAAAATGAACCAAGACACATAACGGGATAGGTCATGTAGCTAAATCAAACCTGAAGCTGCAGGCCCAAATACTGGAGGCTCTGGGTAGGAGACCTCTGAGTTAATACTTTTTGCGTAGAGGTTCAAAGGAACAGAATGGCTTTATGAGCTGTTACATCCAAATGAATTCTCTACCGCCAGGTAAAGGATCTAATGATTTAAGGCTGCAGTGTGAAGGCAAATCCTGTTAGCAGAAGCTCAATCAGAGAACCTTATGAAACCTGCACTAAACTGTTTGGGTTCCACTGGAACATTTGTGTCTCTTTAAGCCATGACTCGTGCTTCATGTTTCTTCTCTTTTTTCACTTTCACTTGTTTTGTCCCTCAAATTTAGAAGAACACTTAATTGTAAAGTGGCAACTACCTGCCCTTTCAAATGCGTCTATGTCTAAATGAATTACGTTATTTAATTAGCAATTATTCTGTAAATAATTGAACTGAGTCATACATGAATTTGAAAGTCTAAGGTGCTATTCAGCTTGATGTTAATTAATATGCCTAATAAAACAGATAAGAAAATATGAATAATAAAGTTAGTCTCTGCCACATCATCTATGGCACTTTCATGGCCTTGGTTATGTGGAGATGTAAAATGACAAGCTCCTTTTCTCAGTCAAAGGAATCTCTGACTATGTTTTCCCTGGATCCGTATGGATCAGGACACTCTGGTGCATAGTTGCATTGTGCTACTGAGAGAAATTAGTTTCACTTAGCTTTCTTTTGTTTCATAAAATATAACTGTGTGGTTTGTTAGTGAACTTTTAAGCACTATTTCACTCAAGCTTGTGTAAGCAAGGAGTTTATTTATTGTAGTTGTTTGGGGTTTTTTTAATAAGAAAGAACTGCAGTTTCTGAAAGGTTTTTATATGTTTCACATCAACTTCTAAAATTCTGCTTGTTTGAAAGGAACTACTAAATGCTTGAAAGCTTGCTTATCATTGTTTTCTAGTTATCTTGGCATAATACCAGGTATAAGTCTCAAATGCTGATTAAATCTCAGAGAACAGAGATCCAGAATTAGTTTCTTGCAGGATGTCATACCGTATAAACACCAGGGGAGAAATAAATTAACACATCTCAAGATGGATTATGGTAAAGGTCTAGAATACATAAATAATTGTTTAATGACTTGACATCTACATTTCCTGTATTAAACTATATTAGCTGAATCATTAATAGAATAATTAGCTGAACCAGTACAGATAGTAACAAGCTGTTGCCCTGGTGAGGCAGGAACAACGTACAAAGCAATAGCTCAGGCAACAAGAAAAGAATTAAAGATCACTTTGCTTTCCAGTGGTAGACCTTGAAAGTGCTGGAAAAGAGACACTGAGCCTGCTTCCAAGGATGCCCTCTGTAACAGCACCCACACACTTGGGAGAAAGCTTTGTTGAGAGCTGATCTTGACAATTTTTACTACTTGTCACAGACTGTCTCTACCCACATCTGAAAACTCTGATCTGAAAACAGGTCCTGCTCTTTGCTTGAATGGGCAGCTTGGCATGTCTCTTCTCCTGGATCCTTGTGTGAGAATATACCACTGTGCCTATGGTCTCTCTGCTTCATAAGGTAGGGACTAAATATTCCTTAGCTAGAGCTTATGGGTTGATCAGAGTTGGCAAGAATCCAAAAGTCTATGGCACAGGTTGCCAGATCTGAAATCTTCTGAGCTGCAGGTCATGCTAAGAACAGCACAACAGGAGACAAAACAATTCATCAATTGCCATATATTTTATTCCTGAGCAGTCTAATTGTTTGATGACTGAAAAAGAACAAAATACATTCCCACAAACCCACAACCACCCCTCCTACCAAAATCTATCTCATTGAAATAGATCTTGAAGTGAGGGGGAAGGCTTTCGCATGGTCTGATACTGCTCCAGAAGCCACACAAAGCTCCTGAATGAAGTTTGGCTATATTTGGGGTAACCTAGCGCTTGAAGAACTAGAGCTTCACTGCCTGGTCCTTGAACTGAAAGAGTCAAGGGATGCAAGCAATGGCATTAGAAACCCCTCTGATGGGTGTCCCCAGTATTACTTGTACCTCTACTTGTCCTGGGTTCAGCACTTAAACCATGGCACTACTCCAACAGCATTTCACTTAAAACAGCTCTGAATCCTGTCAAAGGGGGCAAGAGGTCATTGTGTCTTTCTAGGTTAGCCTTCAGACTAGTTAAAACATTGTGTGCTGAGCCACTTTACTTGGAAAGAACTACATCAGCTCACTCGCCTCTTCAGATGAGACCACAAAAGAAAAGCTAGACACCAAACACTCATCAAAGCACCTAAACTGTTTACAGCTCCCGTCCTTGCTCAGCAGGTTTCCAGTGTTTCAGGTCTGGTATGAGTCCATAGATGGCTTTGGAAAAGATCCCAGACGAGTCTGGGAAGACCTTTTCCAGACATATTTCTGGAACGAATACAGCAAACAATTGTATCAGTCATCCCCAAAGCCTCTGAACTCTTCTGACTCCTGGCTGAAGAAGTACAGCCACCAGGTTCTTCTCTGAACAAGTCTAGAGCACCTGCTTATCCTTGAAAGCCTCCATTTTCCCAGGCAACCAAAGCCCTGCTCTTTATTCACAGTCTGAGAAGTCTGAAGACATTATGGAATTTCAGGTTGCCATTATGGACAGTGGTTAAAGCAGATAGCCTGGTTACTCTTCAAGATGGGGGAGAGGGGGAAACTGAGAGTTAAAATCATCAGGCAGAGCATATTGGCCGCTCGTAGAGCCTGTAGTAAGGTAGAGAGCCCTCTGCTCACTTTTTTCGATAGTACCAAGCAGCTGCAAGAGCAGGGATAAGAAGAGGAGTTATCATGAAGCGCTACACAGCAGGCTATGCTTGCCTGGCATCACTCCTGGCTCTGAGTCAGCTGATAGCTCGGTAAAATTAGGTCACCTGCCAACATGTTCTTGAGTCAACATGCTCTTGGCTTTTAACGTAAAATTTTGAGGTTAGGTAAATAGATTAGTGAGAGAAAACTGTCTCTGAGAGCTGAATGCTTGATGAAAGAAGGCGGGGGTTCCTTAATTTGGTTTTATACCAGTCCTAATGGTCCCGAGGAGGTCCTGGCTAGGATCACAGTTGCACATTTAGTTCTTCTGCTGTGGGAGAGGCACCCACAAAATTACTGCAGCCTGTAAGCTGCCACCTCAGGAAGTGAGAGGGCAGATGTGCTGCCTCCACGCGAGAGACTGGCAGGGCTGGGTTTTCAGTGCGATGTCTGTCCAACCACACCAATGGGGTGCTTGGTGAGGAGTGAGGTTTTCCTGCTCTCGTGGCTTCCTGAGCCCTTCCCAACAGCCGGTGAGGGAGTGTGCATGGGGAGGCAGGTGCACGTCCCCAGCCACCCCGAGCTGCAGGTACAGCCTTCTGCCAACAGTGGATGTTGTCCAAACAGGCACTAGCTGCTGTGTGAGGGAAACAGAGGTGAGGTTTCAAGTAAGAAGTGAGATCTTAATTCAGAACAAATGCAGAAGACCGCAATATGTGTGGTATGTTCAGCACAGCTTTGAGGCTTAGCTGTCTTGTTTTTGATTATGTCCTAATATGATAGCATGCCACATTATTCATGTTCGTAATAATGGCTTGTATTGTTTTAGGAGATGCAAGCAGAGAGACCCTGGGGATATACAAAGCTCAGACATTTTAGAACTAGTAAGATTCAAATGTTTGATTCTTTTAAAGTGGTATGTCTTTGCAGCTCACCCAGTACCTCATGGTCCAGGCTGAAAGGGATTTCAATGGGACCACAGGAAGGATGAACACGATTCTCAGCTCAAAATCAGGGATCCAGCACCGATGTGTTCAATGTAGGCTGCTACCAGATGTTTTACAAAATGTTTCTGAATCATCAGTAAGCAGAAAACTTGCTTGAGTGTTACTCCCTATGAATAAAAATGATGTACCCCTGGCAGGTTTGATATGATTATTTTAGAAATCAACCAAGGGACTGACAGTCACGTTTGTGTGGGAAACATAATCTGGGGCTAGAATGCAACACTCTTAATGGCATTTGCTGAGGAAAGTTTTGCCTGCAAACTGCTTAAAAAAAAAGAAAAAAACCAACACCAAAATCAACCCACCCTTATTTAATTTCTGTTAACATTAATGAATTTCTGGAGGTCTTAGTGTCCTACCTCCAAGGTGCATGCCCTGCTTAACAGGGCCTGTTCTGTGATGCTGTAGGATGGGGATAGGGTAGAGTAACTTATCTGGCAACAGCATGGAAATTAATAACAAAAAAAGATTATATTGTGCCGGGATCTAGAAAAGAAGAGCAGATGAGAAACGATTGAAAGAAAAGTCAGGAAACAATTAGCTGAACTAAATGATCACAGAAGGAAACTTTCAAAAGGAGGTGGAGATGACTGGATGCAAAAAATTCTACTAGTGCAAGAGGACATCCAGTAAAGTGGAAAATGAAAGACAGAGAGTCAGGGAGAATGGTGTTAGTTTGTACACCCACTGATAGCAAAATGACACATTGTCATACCTCCGTGCTCTGTGTGAGCTCTTTTTAGTGGCTGCATACAAAAAGCTTAGCGTGTTTAGATATGCACAATCCAGGATCAATATTGCACTCACAGCTAGATCCAGATCCTGTTTGCCTTACTTTCTTGAACAGTGATGTTGTTTAAGTAGAATTTGGCTGCCATATGGTATTTTATGTTACGGATTTCTGATTCCTATTGAACAAGGATACTGAAAGCCAAGGAAAGAGGAGTGGGAGAATCTCAGTGGGAATTAGAAAATAATAAACAGCTTGAGTTCCTGTGTGGTATGTCTCAGTTTTCAGACCCACCTTAAACCATAACTCCATGCCTTCATGTGGTGATTATCAGTGATACCTGTATCTTCATCTGCTTTGGAGGAAAGCATCATATGTATGCTTAACAATGACAGATGGAGGCTGGGATAACAGTGTGTATAGTCTAGACCTAATTTTTGAAAATATTTTTGTTATGTTTGACATCTTAACATAACTCCAGGATCTAGTTTCCTGAAAATCACAAGATTTCACCCTAGTCAAAGTATAGAGTCAGGTACAATGATTATTTCCTTTCCAGGAAACAGTTTTAAAATAATAAACTAACTTACACCAAACTTATATCTAGTAGCAGTTTAATACTTCTTCCCAAGTCTGGATGTTAGTTTGGCTATCAGGAAAGACATCTCACGAATATTCTGGCAGATGATATGAGTTATCTGTAATTATTTTTCCCTTTTAATTTAAACACTGAAGTACCTGGTTGTATGAATAAAGGACTTCTTATACCTGCAATCACCTAATTTTGTAGAGCAGGCTTGCTTCTACCTTTCTTTTTATAAAGAAAGCAAATTAAAATGGGCCTATGTTTTAAAATTTTGCCTGAAATAGTGTACAGGTTATTTATTTCGTCTGCTAGTAGTGGAAAATATTACAATGCCATTATAGTCACATAGGAAGTATCAACCCTGCATACTGATATGGTGCTCACACAGGACTTCAAAATTCATTCTAGGCCCCTTGTAATACATCTTGGAATAGTGGAAGGGTTTATCTCTTCCAGTTGGTCCTGGCAAGAAATCTGAGAACAAGGGAATAATTAGGAATGAGTCACAGTTTATGTTATAAATATGAGACTGATAATGACTCAGCTGGCAAATTTCAGAGTTCAGTTTTATGCTGAATGAAGGATGAGTATGGCTGAGTAGACCACATGCATCGGCCTAATCAGTTTACAGTAGAGTTGTGGTGTGACCATGGTCTTGGCTTGAGACAGGCAGGGTACCCAGTACTGTGAAAATGGATCCATTTTGTAGGACAAGAGCTTCTAATCCTCTGGCATTATCTTTTGTAGGCTGATCCGTTTTATTCTGCAGATCCTGGATATTTATTTCCTCCGTAGCTTTTAAGGAAATAGGACTGGTTCTTGGGCATGTGATGGGAACAAAACTCTGCACTTCTGGAGGTCCCTGTGATGAAAGTGGGGTGAGATGCTCAAAAATAAAACTTTTTTTCCTCAAATTTGGTCTAAGAAAGCCCCTGTGATTCTGTGTTAGCGGAGTAGGAGTTGCAGAAATGAAAATGTATGCAGGCTAAAAGGGAATTGAAGAGAAAAAACATCTTTGATTCAAGTGCAATTATTATTGCTAAAATGTCAGACATTTATATTACGCAACATATCTACAGTATTTTGGTAAATAGCATTTCATGTGAAGACAGGGAATGCCCCCTGCCTCAGAAGTTTGCAGCCCTAACTGAATGATTAATGAAATCAGAGTCTAGGTATTTAACTATGTATAAAAATGATAATGTGCCAGCTTGTGTCTTGGGATAATGGAGGCAGACTACTCCTGATAGTCATCCAACGGGATTTCATTTCCCAACCGTTTTGTACCTTGATCTGCATATCATTATATTTCAATGCAACATTATATAGCAAAGACATTAACTTCTTAGAAGGAACATCGTATGTGATATGTTTTTCATTCATGAGAGCCACAGGACAGCACCAAAATGCCATGTTATAGAGTTTGGCTGTCATGATCAATTTGTAGAATGAAATAAGTATCTACTTTATTTCTTGTAAATCAAAATCAGCAGCGAAACCTATTTATTGCCATAGGGACCATATTCAAAATTCTGGAAGCTGCTCAGTTGATTAATTTGATCTGGGAAGATTATAGATCTCTTGAATAGTAAATATCATCTTAGCTACAAAGAAGTATAACTTTGGTAAGGAAATGCTATATAAAAACCTCCAACAAATCAGGTTTCTGAGCAATGATCAAAATCACATCAGAGAGAAGCTGAATGAAATGAAGATCTTTTACACTGAAAATAACAGTACTATCTATAGCTCCTCACTGTGACTGTCTACCTAGCTAAAGACTCTAAATAGCATATAATTATAATGTATAAGTGTTTCTTTAAATTATTATTCTGCATAGCATTTGAAAGATAATGTATTCACCACACATTCCTGGATTCAGTGTGGGCCTCAGAAGCATGAGAAGACACTCATAGTCTCCATACAAATTGGCTAGCATATTAAATGTTTGATATGTTTCTAACTTAGTAGAAGAAGTTGTTCTTTTTTAAAAAAATATGTTTTCTGATAAAGGACCTCAATAATGTGTAATTTCATTCTAGTAAAGTTTTACAAGAATAGACATTTTCTGTTTTAAATCATATTAGTCAAGAAAGCTGGCTGAAGCCTGGAGTTGGGAAAGAGGGTGGAACAGGCTGCTGATGGTTACCAGCTCAGCAAAGCTATGGAAAAGGCCAGCAGCAGTGTATTTAGGAACCATAGCCCCTCCCCAAAAGAGAAGTTCTTTTACCAGAGCATCAGAGCTCAGGCTTCTGTATCTCCCATATTTCTTTCTTCTTTTATATGTGCTGGGAAAGACAGACATCACAAACTCATTTGTTAGGCTGTCACCTTTTTCTTTATGCCTCAATGAGATGTGGAAGACAGGAAGGAGACCCTAACTTCCCTCCTTAAACAAAATACCTCTTCTCCCCTTCCAGATATCTACTGCAGCTGTGGTAGATTGACCTGTCACCAAGCTGCTCAATCACTCCCCCTCTTCAACTGGACAAGGGGAGAAAAAGCACAAGTTTGTGGATCAGGATAAGGACAGGGAGATCACTCAGCAACTACCGTCCCATGCAAACCAGACTCGACATGGGGAAATTAGTTTAATTTATTACCAATCAAATCGGAGTAGGTTAATGAGAAATAAACCAAATCTCAAAACACTTTCCTCCACCCCTCCCTTCTTCTCAGACTCAACTTCACTCCTGAATTCTCTACCTCCTCCACCCAGAGAGGCACAGGGTGATGGGAAATGGGGATTGTGGTCAGTTCATCACATCTTGTCTCTGCCATTCCCTCAGGGGGAGGACTTCTCACGCTCTTCCTCTTCTCCAGTGTGGCTGGGCCACAAAAGCAGGACTTCTCAGCAGTGAAAGTGTCACAAAGTGATCCAGAAAAAATCAGAGTAATTCATGTCTGAGAACAGTAAGGCAAGTGTGCTGGTTTTGGCTGGGATAGAGTTAATTTTCTTCATAGTAGTTACTATGGGGCTCTGTTTCGGATTTGTGCTGAAAACAGTGCTGATAATACAGAGATGTTTTAGTTATTGAGCAGTGCTTGCACAGAACTAAGGCCTTTTCTGCTTCTCAAACCTCCCCACCAGTGAGTAGGCTGGGGGTGCACGAGAAGTTGAGAGGGGACACAGCCACAACACCTGACCCCAACTGACCCAAGGGATGTTCCATACCATATGGTGCCATGCTCAGAATATAAAGCTGGGGGAAGAAGAAAGGGGAGGATGTCGGGAGTGATGGCATTTGTCTTCCCAAGTAACCATTACACATGATGGAGCCCTGTTTTCCTGGAGGTGGCTGAGCACCTGCCTGCTGGTGGGAAGTGGTGAATGAATTCCTTGGTTTGCTTTGCGTGTGTGTGCAGCTTTTGCTTTACCCATTAAACTGTTTTTATACCAACCCACAAGTTTTCTCACTTTTACTCTTTCGGATCTCTCCCCCGTCCTACTGAGGGGGGAAGTAAGCGAGCAGCTGTGGGGGGCTTAGTTGCTGGCTAGGGTTACACCTTGACAGCCAGGTAAAAAAAAGATCATTAGTTTGTAGATGAGCCAGTGCTTTTTACAGGTGTACTGGATGAGCACTCTGTCTCACATGTGCGGTGCTTTTTTGAGAACTTGACCTTCTGTGTAAACTGAAATGATTTTCACTTTTTTTCACTGAAGTTAATTAAAGGTCAGAATAAATGATCATAGTGGCCTTTCCTGGCTTTATTTGTCTGTGAGTCAGTATGTCTGTGTATACACGAGGGTTTTGAGCCAAGAGAAAACCTCAAGCTATGAGTGAGTTTTATTTATTTACATTCAGCCTCGCTCCATTCCTTGCTCCAGCTGTATGTTGCTAGCAATTAAGAAAATATTTTCAGCTCTCTTTCTTGAAGACATGTAGCCACCCATGGACACTGCGGTTAAAGCTCTGTATGCCAGAGCGGCTCAGGTGTCCCTTATGTTCTGGCACAGCACCAAGCTCAAATGCAACAGGTTGGTGCATGTGGTTGGTCTTGACATATATAAAAGAAGTAACAACAGTCTCCAATATTGTTTGATATCATGGAATAAAGGTGTGAATCGTGTGTAAATGTTGGGTTTTTGTCTTCTATATACCTTCAAATTTCAGGGTGCTTACTGTCTGTGGAGACAGGTACCATATTGGTACAGTTTGATGCTGTGTGTTATGAAGGAAACAAGGAATGACTTACTTTTTCCCCACTCCAATCTTTTTTCCCTTTACCCAAAATAAATCATTCAGGATGCAAGTGTAAGTTTGTTGTTTGCATGCAGAAGCATGTGCATGCACTATCGTGTGATTATTTAAGCACATGGCAGCCCACACCAGGAAATGTGATAATTGACAGGTGTGACATATTAATCTCCACTGGTGGGAAATGGCCCAGAACCAGTTCAGCTGCTGGCTGAAGTAGAATCCTAGCACTGGTAGTAGTGGATAACTCTATTGCTATCTGAAGAAGAAAGAAACTGCTTGTTATTTCCAAGGGGAAGGGAAAACAAAGGCTCTATAAGCTGGTTCATTCTGTCCTTCATTTGAAAAGAAGGAAAATAGGTAATTTTTCAAGAAATTTAAACCTTATTTCTGATATTTCTTGCTAGAATTGCGGGGTGGAACTAAGGCCTATAATTAACTCTCATTCATTTTCCTTTTACATGTAGTCTGTGCTTTATAATTTCTGCTGATTCCCAAACACTTGCTACATTTTGTAAAGCGAAGATATGTTTATTTTCATGTTGATAATGTATAAACAATTAAAAAACCTTTCGTGTACTACCAGGATATCCCAATTAATAACTATGAACAGAATATTCTCAAGGTGTCTTGGTCAGTTTCCAGAGTTTTGTTTCTCTTCAAGTATTTTTAGAACTTCATGCACACACAATGGTTTTGGGAGGCATCTAGGTAAAGTGACAAATCTGGCAGTTGCCCATGTGTCCCACAGTGTTCTATGTCTGTTGGGTGAATTAATTAGTCATCGAAATGATTATATATCTGTGCATATTACAAGAAATTTAGCTAAGCAACGTTTGCTCTAAAAAGCAGAACCATCCAGAAAGCTTTAAGATAGAGGTGGGAAAACAGAATTAATCACGTGATGACAGAGAAAATAATGACTTGGGTGTTCTAGCACTTATGTCTTCTAAGCCAGCATGGAAATAAAACGTCAGGAAGATTTTCAAATGTCTGAAATCTGTCAGAATGAGATTGAGATGAAAAATACTTGATTTTTGCAAGGTCGTGCTTCCTCCCTTTCTCAATTTTTCTAGTTGTGACTGTCATGGTGATTTGTTTTGCTAGGTGGTTGTTTTGGGATGTTTTTTGTTTTAAGAAGTGATGATAGAACATCATATAGCTTTGGGGAAATGGTGTGCTATTAGGATCTTTCTCTTCACTTAGAGGAGGGACACCTCACGAACAGTGTAATTTCCTTTGACTGGGTTGCAATAGAGCAATTAATCATAGCTATCATATTGATTTTCATGCAAGTTTTGAACACCTAGAAACAGGTTTAAAACCACAAGGCTGCTTTGCGTGTTGTGGTTGATCAAGCAGACACAGTCTGCAATAAATTTCAATAGCTATAATGTCGGTTGAAGTTGAACTAACAACTTAATGATGTCATCTCTTTTTGTTACCAAACTCTAAGCTACTCAGACATCCATTCTGTTGGCAAAATTACTCAGTGCCTGAACTATGATGTGGATTTCTTTTTGTAAGTAGGCTTTTTACTCACTAAGCCTGATTTTCTTCATCTAAGCAATCTAAAGCGTGGATCTAGTTTGCTTTTCTTCAGGGGTTCATTGTATTCCAGAGTATGAAAAAACTTCAAATGTAGCAAAAATCTTGCCCAAAATTTAATTGCAAGGTACATTTAATTATTGTAGCATTACAGTTTTTTCCCAGTTGTTTATATGAAATGGTTATCAAACCTTAGATACTTGCAACAAACAATGGGCTGAAAATTATTAACTGGAAATATATATCAAATCTGTAACTGAGAGGCATTAATGAGAGTCAAGATTGACTAGTAAGCAAATTACTAAAAGATAAGAAAATAACCTATGTAAATAGTATAATATGTAACTGAGCCATCCTACAACGAGTCTAGTCAGCTCTTCATTTTAATCAGCTTCTGAGTTTGGGCTACTTGCAGTTCTGAAGAGAAGTAAACAATTTAAGGGTTTTTTTTTGTTAGTTGTTTTGTTGTGGTTTTTTTTTGTTGTGGGGTTTTTTTTGGTTTTTGTTATGAGGTAAGAAAGAATCTGTTTCAGATAAATAAAATTACAGAAAATTGCGGAGTGGAAACTTCATCTTTGTTGCAAAGTCTGTAAACCTTAATCATGACATTTTTTTTTTTTAAATATTGCTCCAGTCTGTAGTGCAGATTGCCTGTTAGTAATTAGAGAATCTTTTTTTTATACATATGTGAAATTGTCAATACACAAAATTGAGTTAGGCTTCCTTTTGTTCTATGTACTAGGCACAATGGGGAGTTTTTAAAGGCTGAGCTGTTTTAGGATCGGCCATTCCCCTTAAATGCCTACAGTCCATTTACCAAGTGAAATAACAGAGTAAAAATGAACTCATGACCCTGAAAGCATTGGTGGCTGCAGAAAGACTTTTAGCCCTTTAAATTACAGGTTGCAGAAACATTACACTGAATCATTTGATCCTTAAATTGCTTTCTAAATTCTGGATGCCTTGCATCAAGCTCTGGCTCCCAGCTACCAAAGAGATCTTGATGTAAAGCATGGTGGCTAGCTAGTTACAACAGAGTCTGAAATGAAATAATGGAAAAGCTTGCTTTTGAGAGAGCAAGAAAATCTGACTGCAAGAAAAACTTTGTGATATATACATTCTTCTGTAATCAGTAGTTTAGCTTTTTTTACTTTGTATGTTGTTTTGCTAAATCTCTGACTTTGTACAGGCAGTGTCAGATCTGTTATACACATCTATCTACTAGCATACTTCATACATATAATCCTAGCTTCCTCAAAAGAGAACTTCCTGGAGCCTCTCTCACCCCATAATACATACCACACTTTGTAGACCATGAAATCCAGGGGTCACAGTAGTCAGCTGTGCCCTGAGTGGACCAGATCAATGTTTTGGGTGGGGAAACCTCCTTTTACGTATTCAGTCAGAAGCATTAGAATAGCTTAGGAGCCAGGGATATGTCATGTAAATGAACTCAAGCAGCAATACTACCTATTATGCTCACAGTTTCCTTCTATTCTGAGAGGCCTCATTGGGTCTAGGAATTAGTATAGCCCTAGGGCTTCTCTATCTGATTAACCAGAGCCTGGATGTGTTAAATGCCCAGACATACTGCAAAGTCCTTTTTCCTTCCTGGAAGCTTTTGAGTAAGGATTCAAAGGTGAAAGGGTTGGAGGTTAAATTTCTGACCCTCCTCTCTTCCAAACCCTTCCCTTCAAGAAGGGAACAAAACAAATCACTTAAGCATGTGCCTATCTGACTCAGTATTGCCATTTTTCATGTGTTTTGTGTTGATATTCAGGTTTTAGCTGTGGGAACTGAGATTCAAATTAGCTTTAAATTAAATCCCAGTTTTGTAGTCCTTGTGGTTCTGGTTTACAGTTTGAAAATGAGTCCAGGGAAAATATTATCTGAAAGAAAATACTGCCCTATTACTTTGGTGCTTGATTCAAGATTTTGAATACCTGCATTTGGCAATATTGCTAACTGAAAACATGGGATTACTTCCAGTAAAATAGATGGGACTTAACATGTGTTTTGTAAACCTTGCTGAGTTGGGGTCTGAGAATGACTTATGGACAATTTTACAAAAACATGATCTACTACTTACAGGAGAATTGGCTAACTGGAAAAACTAACTCATTTGTATTGTGAGCATAATCCTTTAAACTGTATTCTGCTGTTGGGGGGCTGTGATGATCTGGAGACTTTACTACACAGAAGATTGAATTTCAGCCTTCGAGAAATTGCTGTGTGATGGAGTGTCTTGTGGTCAGCGGTGGTCACAGGGAGCGTGTGTTGCATGTTTGTTGGCCAGGAACAGCGTAATTGGCAAAAATGTTGCATAGCTACCTATTTAGGCAAAGAAAGCCTTGGATAATGTCTCAGACTTAGCTGTGGATTTTAATATTCCTCCTAGGACTTTTCTCTCTCCTCTGCTTGTGAGGAGGAGGAGGTAGGGAATTGAACAAGGTGGAGTAATGGATGAGTGGAGTACTTTGTACTTGGCAGGGTTTACAGTCTGGGGTTGTATTTTTCCTTTCTGCAGCATACCCCCTAGGGAAGATGCCTATATGCAGAGTGTTCAATTATCTAAGACGTCAGGAACATGCGTGTTGTCAAAATGCAGGCTTGCAGCAAATTCCTCGTGATCTTTACAGATGGCCCAGGTCTCCTTCTCATACCTTCATCTTAAGCACTGGATTAATCATTTCAATCATTTACTCTAAATGGGGTGAATTGTGAGTGTATGTAAAACAGAAAGATAAATTACATAGGGAAGAGCTTAATTGTTGTGGAAGCAGGGTTGGGTTTTGTTGTGTTTTTTGGTTTGAGGGTTTTTTTTTTCTGCCAGCTAATTAGGCACATTGCAGCAACGAAAGACGACTGCTTATCCCATTGCAGAAAATATCAAGGACATTAAGGTTGTAAAATGTCACTGTGTTTGGAAAGAGAGAAATCAAAATATTCTGAATGACAGAGCGAGAAGTGGCTTAGATATGTGGGCTGAAGGAATATGGTAGAAAATCTCCTGACCAGGATGGGTGACCATGTGCTCAGTTTCTGTTATCGCAGTCAATTTGAGACACAGAATATGTTTGTTCATCTTTATCTTCAGTAGGAGGTCACACGCAGGCTCTGAGAAAATATGTGATTTGAATTAGATAGCTGTGAGTTTGCTTGGCAGGGGTGCCTGGCTCACAGAAACCAGGTTACTTAGCGGTCCACTTTATTTTAGTGTGAATAGAAGTAAGCAACATAATAATGGGACTACCTTTGGGAAGAAGAGTGAAGATTTGCTATACTCCCTACTTGTTTCCATCGAGAAGTTCCTATTATCAGCCTCCCCTATTCCTTGGAGGAAAACACTGAAAGAGATGGGCAGTGCAGAGAGCAATTTGTTCTATGCTTTCAGGAAAATTGGCAACACTCAAACCACATCAGCATTCAAAACTGTGAAGCTGGGGATGACCTCTATCTGAAAACAGAGTTCATAGCTGAGAGAGGGAGTCTAAATCGGGCCACTTCTAGGTAGCTAATATAGTGAACAGTGAGCTTTGTGGAAGGATTGTGTATCTGTGTGCCAGCCTTCACTGCCCCCCACCAGATATTAAATGAGACAACAAATTCTTACTTTAGGCCCTGACTTGGCAGAACAGGTTACATTGCATTGTTTTCAATTACTTTCATGCTGGAAGCTAATCTCTTGCTTAAGTGCTTTGTAGACTTGAGCCCATGGTTCTTTTTGAGGCTTGGTTGTAACTTTCTTGTAATATTTTGCAATCCATCCATCAACTACACACATAAAATACACGCGCAAGGTAGAGAACTTCACACAGCTTTTACACCCGTGAGCTCAATTCCCTTGGCATGGTGAGCTTTCCTTCCCGACCTTGTGTCACATCTCTGCCAGCAACATGCCTTTTTCCCCTCTTCTTTCAAGTAGTAGAACATGAACCCCAGGACAGAAAGCCCTGGCAGGAACTCACATTTTTTTGACTTGTAAATTCCTCCTTTTTTCAGTAATAGGAAGGTATACAAGCTGCAGACACAATCGTCTTTCCCCATCTTCCACAATGATTTTGGAGGCTGTTAAATATTTTTTTACATTTGAAAAACATTTTGACTTTCTTTGAAGACAGACACCATAGAGAAGCAAAGTATCCATGTTACTGCTTTAAAAAGGACTGCTTTAAAGTAATGAGGTATTAATGAATGGACTGGGATGTTGAATCTTTCTCGTGTAGGAAGGGCACAAAGTCATTGCAGATAAATTGCAGCCCATTATTATAAATAGTTTGGCATGGGTTTTCCTAGAGGTGGAACTTCAAGCCAAATATACAGCAGCAGCTGCGGTGACACGTTATGCAGAAACTGTTCCAGGTGCTGCACTGGAGGAGTTGGTGTTGCAGGGTAACAGCACAGTGACACATATTTAGAGCCATCTTGCAGCAGCAGTTCTGGTTTATACTGGGGGTCTAAAGAATATCTGTGCGTGCCTGAACTGAACAATGTGAGTTTTCCTCCCTCCCATCATTTCTCAATGATTTTGTACCTGACTTAACCAACTGCATTCACTGTATATCAGATTTTAATAATACTATCTGAATTGTAGTATCTTATTTTCATAAAAAATAGTTGTGTAAATTGTTGCTGTGACACTCCCAAACATATGAATTTTCTCTCCTGCATCTGACTTTCAAGGTCTGTGCTAAGTTGGAAACAATATGAGGTATTGTCCAATAACTGGTGTCCAAACTGATCCCTAAGGCATAAAATTATACTTAGGTCCCTAGGAACTTTCAAGGAGACTTTTGCTCTCCTTTCAGGTGAACTTTAGGAAGGTTACACAAATTCTTGAAAAACTGCAGAAAAGGGACAGTCATTCTTTTGTGTTTGCAGTTACAGTCCATGCTTACATGGCTTAAAGCTGCTTACTTCACTCTTCCAGCGGGCTAACAAACTTCCAGCCTTTGGCCATGCTGACAAATCCCTGAAAATCTGTCTGCCATAGATTTGCCTAGCTTCTGCAGAGCAGTTTCCCATCCTTTTTAAATTCCTAATAGCTTTATCCCTGAGACGAGCTCTGCTGAGCCTTGGTACTTCACTTGTCCTCAGCAGGAATCAACAATGAAAATGTATTTGAGTACCTTCAAACACTGGTGACTGGGAATGATGCCAGGTAGACCTGGTACTGGGCCTCACCTGCCACTGGCAAGCCTGCAGGTATTTGTTCCTCAAAGTAGCATTTATTCTCTGTTTTCACAGCTGAATCCCACAATGCACATGTATGGATAGTGTGCATTTTGGTGTGATGTGGCAGATGCAGGAAAGCAGCCATCAAGGTGAAGACTGTGTGTCTTGTAAAGGTGAATGGGAAAATTTTCTTCCATTGTATTTTCTTGGATATTCATGGAATAGGACATCCTTTCTCTTTTTTGCTTTGCAGGAAAGTAGCTATGTTTCTCCTTTCCTCCATCAACCTCAAAAGAGGTTGGTGTGTCTATGTGTACATGTATTATTTCACAAGTGGGAGTTGGACAGACAATAGAGATAACAATTACTGTGTTTTCCTGACTTTCTAGTTTCTGAGAATGTGTCTGTTGGTAACTAACTGAGAGCAGGGTCGGTTTTGGTTTTGTTTTTTTCCCCACTGTTGCCTGAAATTTAATGTGGCCCGTTCTTACTCTTGGTTCTTGGTTCTAAGACTGGTTCTGTGGTTCTTGTCTAAGAATTGCCTAGTGCATCTTTTTTTTTTTTTTTTTTTTGCATTTTTTACACATCTGTCATAGGCTTTTACTAATAACACAAGCATATTAGCCATATTCAATAGCACTTTTTGGTAACAGGTCCAATATCTGATTTCCAAATAATTTTTACCTTGGCTTTATGTGCAGCCTTCACTTTGGTACTTTAAACAAACAAACAAAAGCACCCTAATAGTGGGGGGGGGTTGAGTCTTGTATTCCTGGGACTGGATTTGGCTTTTAGGTATTCCCCTGAAACTTACCCAAAATCCCTTTTTTTTTTTTTTTTTTTTTTTTGCTTGTTTGGTTTTTTCATATTTTGAGATAAATAGATAATTTGGTCTTCAGTCACTCTGAGTTATTTTTCTTAACTCTCTTACGAAGATTCACCTCTTTAAATCTGTTGCCTGACTAACATCTCAAGTCTTTGGTGAAGTGTCATCAGCCAGCAATACTGAAGATTCTTGTTACTACTTTTTTGCTAAATAATTTCATTTTTTGGTAGATTTTAATGTAAATAATCCACTGTACCCAACATCATGAGCAACTACTGGCTCTACAAGACGGGTTCATCAGCTGCTTTCAGCTGGCCACAGCCAGGACAGTCTGGGTGCCAGGGCTCTGAGGCCACCAGTAGCCCTAATGATCCCCTAAGCTCCCCCCTAGCCTGCCCAGAACCCCCCATGTCAGCCCTCCAAGGCCATCAGGCCCTGCTCCAGTGACACCACAGCAGCGCTGGTCTCGCCAGCTCTGGCTTAGGCCATCCACAGGGAAGTGCCTGGTTCCAGGACTGCCCCGGGCACGCTGTCCTGACAGACCCCGCTGTTTGCTGTAACTGCTGTTCTTCACCTGCTCCTCAAATTTGCCTTCTCTCTGAACTTTAGGAATCCCTATTTTCATCTAATTAATGGCATTGGCCTACTGGGTTTCTCCTCAAGTTCCTTGTCTCCTTTATGTGTGCATTTTTTCATGTGGGGTAATGTAATTGTTGATTAAGTGTATTGCACCAACGTTACCTCACCTAACTACACTTTGATGCCAGGGAGTCTGGCATGTAGCACCGGTTACACGTAACATTGCTTGTTTTTCCAATGAAGGATATTTTTTTTTTTTGTTTTTTTTGTTTTTTTTAAGGGATGGCTCAGCTGCTTGTAGCTGAATAAATCCTATTGAGAAAAGCCTAAAGAATGGTCCTCATAATTATCTAGGGATTTTTTTTATCCTCTTCTTTTCCTTGCCACACAAACGCTGGTTTCTGTTTTCTCTTCAGATTTCTTTCTTTCCAGTGATGCAGAGTGGTTTTTAAAGTAACAGGGTGATCTATTCATCTGGAAATGTGATTGAAAACAGCTTACTGGTAGTATCTTCAGCCATTTTTCAAGATTGTTCATGATTTTCAGGGGAGGAGGGGAGAGCTTATGGCTTTTCATGGCTTGGAATCGACCAAATGTGTAGTTGATACAGATCTTATCCTCATAACCGTTGAATAAATTGTTATTTTATTTCTTCTCACTTGTATATAAAGCTCTTTTACAGATGGCATTTGGTTTAGAGGTTGGGAATGATTTTCCCTAGTGCTGCTCTCTGTCTGCTCTTTATATTCTCACTATTTGTAGGTTTTTGAACGTAAGTGGCAGTGCGTGTCACAAATTGAGGAGGGATTCCCAAGCCATCTGACTGCCTGGGCTGAAACACTTAGCAGGAATTCCTCCTCTTTTTTGCCATTTCTTTTAAATACAATATCCTACTGTTACTCTGTGCAGCCATGAATACGCACCCTAGAAAGAGCCTGATGGTAGTTGTATTAACTTCCGCAACTGCTTTCGGCTTGAGATACAGAGCAAGGGTTACACACTTGTGTGCAGTTACAGAGGGCAAGCTGTTGCCCTGCTCCTCTAGCCTGTAACGTGTCTGTACGTGCAAGCAGAGCAGCGGAGGAAGGCTGGATATTATTTTTGATTATTTATATTTTTATTAGTGCCTCTTTGCCTTTCCTGGGCTGTTTAATGCAGCTTTGGGTATGCTTATGGAGAAGTTGGCTCTGCTGACCGCTGTTTCCATCAAGGTGTCCGTGAGGGCTTTTAGCTGTACAGCTGTGCTAGCAGAAAGTTCATTTCGGGATTGAAAAGAAATGGTGTGATTACATGGGAGTAGGTTCAGGATGGTGAGTGACCGTGACTGATCGACATGCTGGGCTCTGTGCTTGGGCACTGTGCACGGTGGCCCTGGGTGACACATGGGGTGGACCCTACTGCAGCAGCATGCCCCAGCCCCTTGGCCTCCAATGCCAGCATTTGTGGGACAGGCTGAAGGGTGGGCAGAGATTACAGTTGAAAATGAGTGTGTAGCCCTGAGTGACTGCATCAAATCCAGTGCTTTTGAGGCTGTGCTGCAGAGATAGCTTGGAGCTACCATGAGCTGTGGTAGGGCCAGTGCAAGCCTTAGCCCGGCCTCCAGCTTCCTCCTTGTTGAACAATCCCTGCTAACCCACAGCTCTCTTTGAGCTATACGCTCTTGCCCATGCAAAATAGCTTTCTACCTTTGGCATTGCTGCTGCCACATGCCTCAGGCTTTTATCCAAAACAGAAGTTGCCATTGCAAATCATTTGGTGGGGAAGACTCACCTCTTGCTTGCTACCCTGGCAATGCTGCTCCACTGCATTGTAAATGGGCTGTAATAGGGAGGAAAAAATGCTGTGGGATAATAACAAAATGCTTGCTTTGATATTTTTTTAGTGAGAAAGGAAGGGGAAAGGGGAATATCAGTGTTTTGGAAAGTCTGGCTTCTGCCACAGTTCTGTCCTGTGGGAAAAGGGGCATTGGGTCCTAGTCACAATTGGTGTGAGAAGTGTGGGCAGTGAGCTGCCTTTCTGGGCTGTGCTCGGTGGGAGGGAGCCAGGAGGCATCCTCTGAGGCACCAGCTCAGCTGGAAGGCCAGGGAACGGGGGCTGGGAACAAAGAAGCATCAGCCTGTGCAGACAGGGAGACAGCCAGCCCATCAGTGAGGGGATTGATTTTTCCCACCAAAAGGTCTTCTTTGTTTTTATCTTTGCAAAAGAAAAGAAAAAAAAAAAAAAAAAACCCCAAAAAAGGAAAAAGAAAAATCCATTTATTTAAACACATTCTGTTTATTTTCTTTTCCCACTGAAAATTTCATTTTTATTTTGAGGAAAAATATAGACAATATCAGACAAAATATTTTCTTTACATGCTTTCATTTTGCTAAGACAATTTTCTGTAAGACAGGGTGTTTCTGTGTGTGGTGAGAGCATGTTTATGCGTGGAAGAGAGAGCTTCATCTGCCTGGAAGTAAGAGTGCTGTTCAGTTAGGTCCTCACACCCTCTGCAAAGCAGGTAGGGGTTATCAATAAAAGGCAGGCTAGCCATGTATGCAGCATTTATTGGAGTGGCATGGTTCTGACCCTTAGACAAATTTGTTCCTACCCGTTAGTTTTTCGGTGTCATTTGTGCTCCTGTATTTTGTGTGTGGTTGGTTTGGTTTGTTTTTGGTTTTTTTTCCTTTGTGTGCTTGTGAATTATTTTTGAGCAGGAATTACCTCAGACAGCCCACATTTCTAATACATTGTAATACACAGACTTGTCAGAGAATGCTGACCACCTTTACTTCCTTGAAGTCAAGCACGAAGGTGTTCAGGATATGCTGGAAGTGATTGTCTCTCACAAAAGGAATTTGTTTTGCCTCAAATGTAGCTATGGCATTTTGCTTCACTGATAACAATGAAGGGTAATATACAACCACAGCCTTTGAGAAAGAGGCCAGTAAAACATCATTGCTTTGAAGAAACTGTTACTTGATGAATTGTACTCAAAGACTGCAAAGCTTTCTCATTTTAGTTCCCTACACAAAAAGCACCCCTTTTTTATCTTAAATTCTTAATTACTTCTTAAATTAAAGTAAAAACTACTACACGGTCTTTAATTTCTATTTTGAGACTAGATGCCATTAAAACACCCAACCAAACAAATAAAAAAATCAACTGGAATTATAGGTATATCAGCTCTTCCACTTGATATGCTTCAGAAAACCCCAAAGACTGGCTGATGTGTAAATACATTTTAGCAAAGACATGGGTTAAAAATAGAAGGGAGCCAAGAAATCAACTACTGTTGTTCAGAAGTGATTGGACTAATTAATTGTAAATAAGATGACAAGGTGCTGCCTTGGTACATGCAATAAGATACAGCCATGGGCCACCCACCATGGGACTTGCAGCAGAGCACCTGGGGCATGCTCAGCCAAGTCCCTATGGCACCTAGGCTGCAAGGAGGGAGCTTGGTGACCCTAAAAGAGGGGTAAAATGAGTAGCTGCCTAAAGCCATAGCAGCTGCTAGGCAAGAGACTTAGGTGGAATTAAAACCATCTGGATCTGTCATTTAGCCTTTCTGTGGATCAGTCCCCCATCTGTAAAAAGGTACAGTTTGAGCTCTTCATAACTAGAGTTCTCCTCTCTGTTCTGCATGTCAGGATGGCACCTTGTACAAAAAGGCCCCGATCTTGTTTGTTGCCTCTGATAATTACCATAATATTAAAAAAAACCCAGTGTAAGTAAGATTACAACCTTGAGGTCAGCTTCTGCTGTGTTACACTCACCCCTTCCCACTGAAGCCTGCCAGGGTGTTACTGAACACAGAATTTGGCCTTTAAGATTCCAGTGTACAACATGCACATCTTGCGCTGAGATTAAATATGAATATGTTTAAAGGTCTGCTTTCAATCCAAATTTTGAGGGCTTGCCAAAGTAGCAGAGATTCAGATAGGATCTTTTGTGCTATTAATTGTACTATTTGATTTCCTTTAATTTAAATTTTTTTTTTTTTTAAAGCTTCCCTTCTGTGTTGGAAGATATCTTGCTGCTGCTTGGACCGATTCCAAAAACTGTTTTCCCCTTTAGGTAGAGCTGCAAAATGCAGTGGGTTTGATTCCTTGCTAAGTATCCTTTGTTAAATACTTGCAGTTAAGACTTGCAGATAGGGAAACCAGATCAAGATGCTATTAGCTGCCACTAGAAAGAAAACATGCCATAATGTCATATGAGTTAATAACTTTAAGTAGCCTGTAAGATGCTGCTGTGGAATTAAATGCTTAACAATAATTCAAAAACGGCTTACAGAAATTTAAGAATGTGGATCATTTAGTATAGCTGAAATTATGCTCCTGGCATATATGTATGACACATGAGAGCACTTACCTGGAAATTTATTACCCAGCTCTGAGCAAACAAAGCATGACCTACATTTGACTAAAGTCAGCTGTCTCTGGCTAATCCTATGGGCTTCTTTTTATTAATGTCACAATTGCTAATGTGGTATAACATTGTCATTACTGAATAGCACAGCGGGATAAGCTGCAGCTGTTATTTCTCTTTCTATACCTACTAACTCATTAAATTTGAGTTTGAGGGAATACAAATTGTAAAGATTATTCAAATTCTGATTGAGAAATGGGACTATTGGGAAATTTGTGGTATATAAAATAAAACTTTGAATCAAGGATTTCTGGTGGGGTTTTTTTATCGGGAAGGTTGGAAGGTTCGGATTTTTTTTTTAATTTTTTTTTCTTTTTCCTAGTTCCTCACCATAAGGATCCAAATTAAACTGGGGTAGAATATCAAGAAAAGTAATAGAAAGATGGAAATTATTGCATGGTGAGTACTATTCTTTCTGATGAGAAGGTAAAACACAAAGCTTTTGTAGAAAGAATATGGAATAAGCGAGTTTGTACCAAGAGATCTGTAATACACTAAGTATCCCATTGTTATTTTAAATAGCATAATTTCCTCATATTAAATACCTAAAAAGCACTGGAGTTTAAAGACTCTCTTTTTTTAAACCAACTATTACAGAATTCTGTAGCATACGTAGAGGCAGGTCTCTGGACTTTGGTATTTCCACAAAAACACACGTGGCAGTGAGAAGTGACTTCAAGAGGGAAAGGGAAAGTTTCCAATCTGTCTGCTTCAGGACTGAGACACTGGTGTTCCTTTTTCCTTTAATTATGCTAGGCCTTTTGTAAAAGCCTTACCTCATGTTTACTCTCCTTCTCATCCTAATGTCTGGGTGAAAACTTAAAATAAACTTCAAAATTCAGATTTTAGTGTGGAATCAAAATGAAGCTCCTCTTTCTCTAAAACTTACTTTTAGCTTCTATCCAAAGTTATGACTGCTTATAAAACCATGGGCAGGAATGGCAGTTTCCAAAGCAAGGTCTTCCATGGTGTAGCATGGTGATGTGGCTGCCTGGGGGGAACACCTCTGGCCAGGGTCGTGGCCTCCAGACAGGTGGGCAGCAGTCAGCCATGCAGCTTTATCGGAGCCTGCTTGAGGTAGGAGGAGGGATGGCTGGGGCTTTCCTACACCCCAGCTCTTTCCTCCTGGCCACAAAGCCAATGGAAACTGTGTCAGCCAGTGCAAAGTTAGGTCAGTGCTCAGGGGTCAGGCTACTGGGTGGATTTTAATGGAGCTAAGCTGATGGTTGCAGCTGAGGATCTGGCCATTAATTTCCATTCTGTTGTCACAGTGAATAGGTTTATAAGCTAAATTCAGCACAAGATCTATTGCTGTATTATGGTTTTCAAGGGGTGTAAATTGCTTGCTTTTCATAGGTGAACCTGCAGAAAGGCAATGCTGTTTAAGGGGGAAAAAAAAGGGGGGTGAGGGGAAAAAGGGGTTCTGGAGGACCAAAAAATTGATGTATGATCTTGTAATTGTGTTGAGAAATACATGGTTATTGGGATAATCCAGAAGCTTGGCTGAATCTGAATTCCTCAAGTCAAAATGAAAACCTCCCGAATCCTTTAGATAAATTGGAATAAAAATGATATTTTAGGCATTCATGCACTTAATTACATTCTCTCCTACTCCCTCCCCTGCCAGCAGAAAAAAAAATAACTTCTACATTCATGTTTAAAGGGTGATGTCAGCTTCTAGGCTGTTGCTGACTGCTCCTGGGGATAGGTGGTCATGCCTACAGCGGATGTTCTCCACCCAGTACATGAAGGAGATAGAGGCTCTGTAATGTCAGAGAACCTGAAAAGTTGGGAAGCAGTATGGAGAGGAGGGGACTTGACCTCAGGTTTCATAACTACAGTGGAGGGATAATGCACAGAGCAATCTTGGGAGGTAATGGATGGAATTTGTTCATGGGAATTCTCTGGAATATGATGTCTATGATCAATATGATCATTGTAAATACTGTTCTCTATCCTCCTAAAATTTCCCTTTCTGCAATAGTGTTCCTTTTTGTCTTGCTCCTAAGTCTTGACTGAGTCACCTTCAGATTGCCCAAAAGTGAAGCTTTTTCCCCCATCTTCTTTTCTTGCACAGACTTGGTCTCATGTGAGTCCAACCTTTCATCTTCAGAAAGCTTGATCCCAGTTGCCTTCTTGACCTGCCTGTTAACTGCTTCTGCAAGCCATAAGCCCTACTCTAATACACTAGCTTTTAAAAACTGGGCTTGGTGAAGGAGCCTGGGACCATAGAGTGTGGAGCATAAGGGAGGAGGTGCTGTGTCCGCTTGAGCAAGATTGGCCCAAAGTGTGAGGGACTCTGTGCGTGTGATGAGAGGAGAGGCTGCACAGAACGATTCATATAGGAAATATGCCATGACCACACTGAAAACAAAACACCATCAGCTCAAATTCTGTTGGGGTTTGTAGGGAGAAGAAACGCTTTTCCTTTTTTATTAGGTGGCTTGTGGTCTATATGCGCAAGCTTGAGGCCTCAGCTTAATGCTTGGTGAGCTGGTACCCACCACAGGCATGGGCATTCCTGCAGGAGATGGACTTAGTGAGCTGAGAGACCCTCCAGGGTACGACTTGGGAATGGGGTGGCATGTGGACGTTCTCATTGGTCTGCTTGTTCTGTGGAAAATGCGGATTTTGGAAACATAAATATAGGATTCCTAATTCATAATACAAATAAGTATGGTTAAAAAAAAAAAGTTATGTATGCTAAAAAGAAAAAAAAGAGTTCATTTTTGGAGGCTTTTTAATAGCAAATGCTACAGAATTTATGTTAGTTAGCCACATGACAGTATGTGGGAATTAGCTTAAATGATGCTTTGTAAAACACAATTGCCCCAGGACACACAAATGCTCTCTCCTCCCCGCAGCTTTCCGTTCCCTCTTCTCCCATTTACTGCTTCATATTGCTATTGAAAATGAAGCAAGAACATCCCCATGCATCAAACAAAAGCAGTTCACTGATGGTGCTTGAACATAGAAACACATTCTGCCTCTCGGTTTGCATGTGGGTCTCCGGCTAAGAAAATAGACTGTACAGATCAGCCATGAAATGAACAGGTCTCATGCCATCCTTTTCCCAGCTGTGCTGTAGGACTGCTACTCTTAGAGCAGTTTCTTCACCAAACGAGCCCCTTTCCTTCCCTCTGGTTAGTAGTTTGCTCCCTCTGTCTGTAACAATTGATAAAGCAAGGGCAACAGCAAAGCCAGGTTTGAAAGCATTATTTGGGATCTTTAGATGTGGCTATAGGAGAATGTATAATTGCTCATGAGTTTCTGATGGCTAGAATAAAGTTACTAAGAACAGAAATCTCTGTGAGCTTGGCTTCATCTTTCTGAGAGCCAGAGTACTGAACAACCAACTTATTTCCAGTCTGTGCAATTTCAGACTTGGGAAACCTTGTGGATAACTGGCCAATTGCCTGGCAAAGACAGGAAGTTGAAAAAGCAAAAAAATTTTAGGGAAAGTGCACTCCTTTTGAATAAAAAAATAGTGAGCATTTATTTTTTCTTTTTTTTACAAGCTGTTCCAAGTTCTTACTTTTTAGGGAGAGGAGGCGGGATTAGTTCACTTTCTCTTCCCTGCTGTCTGCTATCCACAGTGTTTGACTTCAACAAAGTCTATGTGGGCTACATGACAAACTTTGAAAATGAGCTATCCTTGCAGCCCTGGGAAAGATTCTGGAGGTAGATACATCTGCCTGCCTGTCTCCTGAAATGCTGTTCTTCTGCTTGTTGGTTCCATATAGGTATTTGAAGGAAGGTCACATTTTTTTCTGCTATCTCTCCTTCCTTTCCTGTGGCCTGGCTGCTACTGAAGCAGCTCAGGTGCGTGTCCTCTGCTTGCTGATTTTTCTCATGCTAGCATGGAAAAAAACCCTGCCAACCCACCACCAAACAAACAAACCTTATGCAGAAGTTAAAGTTTCCATTAGAGAAAAGGCAACATCTCTAAAACAAGATCTAAGCTCTACCCATAATCAGCCTAAATATTTATTGAGCATACACCTTAAAGATTTTTATTTATGACCTGAGCAGTGACAGTGTATCAACAAAATGGATGAACTGAAAACTGAGTGGTTGCACCAGTGCTTCCTACAGTGTCAATGGAAAATCATATGTGTGAGCTTGCTATGTCATGTGTGAGAAAACTGACCTTGCCATGTAGGCATAGGGGAGTAGGAGAGGATGCTGGCCTTCACAGAATTAAACCCGACTGAACAATATTCTACAACATGCAAAACAACTTGAAAAGTTAAGTGGCTGAGGAAAAATAAATATCCTTAATGGCTTTCTTGTACTGACATACTTGAATCATAAGCCTTTTTCTTTTAAACAAATTCCATCTTTAATTTCCAGATCCTCCTTAAAAATGGCAGATAGATTCTCCCTTTGCTGCAGTTTAATATAAAAACCTCTTTATCAATTTTTCAAGGAATAAACCTGCACTATGTCTTGTTATTTCTAGCCTGACAGAGCAGAAGTTGTAAATCTTCAGCATAATACAATCCATTTTTCTAGATATTTCACCGTGGGAAGGGCACTACTTTAATCAAGAGGCTATTTGAATTAATGTATGATTTTGTCCAAAGCTGACTGCTTAAAACAGCTGATCTGTATCTGAACTTGGAACAGATTTTTTGGTGAACATGCAAATTAACTACATCATGTTATGAAAGTGCCCATTGGTGACTAATAGCAATTATCACAGTAATGCTGCTTTTGTTCTCCTTTCATTATCCTCTTGCCCCGTAGTGTAATAGTGTATCTTTGGTAATATTTAATCTTCTGTAAGAATAACGAACGGGAAAATGCTGTGAAGAATAAGGAAGCTCTTTGTTATACGCGGGAAAAATGAAGACTACTGCTTGCCACATGGAGGAGCTCAAGGATCAGGTTAGGAAAGGCCGTCGCCGCCTGCAGAGCTCATTTCCCGGCCAAGTTGGACTGGAAAAGTAACTCCTGGGAATGTCCTGGCCTCAGGTCTGCTCTTGGGTGTGTGGATGAGGTTGCTGTAATTCTGTAGCAGTTACGGGGAAGAGCATAATTTGGCTTGTGGTAGTAGTGTTAACACTCTTTCCAACTGGTATGCCATGTAGGTCACAAAAGACCTCAAAGCTACTTAAAACTGGCGCAAACCCTGGCTTCTCTGAACTGTTACTTTTCTGTGGTTTTCCATATCTGCTTCCGCAAGTCCTCCTCCTGCCACAGCATAAAGGACTAATTAAGGTTAAAAAAACGATTGAAGTTGCTGATAAACATTATTCCTACCTTACTGCACCATAGCGCATCCTAGATGCAAGTAATGTCAATTCAGCTCCCAGATCCAGCTGTGCCAATGTAAGAGGTCATTGACCTGCAGCTATTTTCAGTCCCTTTCTGTCCTACCAAGAGATTTTTTTTTTTCCACAGGGCTCTGTTAGTGGAGCAGAAAACTCCCTAGGAAACTCCTTCAGGAAACCCTGTCTGTGTTAGGTAAAATAACTCACATCAGTCCTGTGGCCAGGAGGGCAGTTCTTTGCTGTGGTGAATGGATTTGGGAGAGGGGGCTACAGGCTGTGCATGTCCCGGTCTGACCAGCTGGAACTTCTTGATATGTATTGGCTGGGTAGGGGGTCCCTCTTTTCTACTTCCCACCCTCATCCTCTTTTATGTTGGTTATGGTGTGATGGTGATTGTAAACTAGACAATATCAGCTCTGATGAACTAGGAAAAAAAGAGAAATGAGATGTGGTATGGATCCTGCAGGAGGGAATAGGAGAGAGGCTAGAGAAGACTGTGCGGCTCATTTCTTAAAGCCAGGTTTTCACAACCTGCTGGCTCAGTAAACATGCTTACCCCCAGTTTAAAGTACCAGTTTTGGCTGATCCATGTGGCTCTGCCTGATGCGTGTGAAGGAGTGCCTGTGCGACCAGCTCACCCGGCAGCTCTTGGTACGCAGCTGGCCACAGTGAGGTGCTGAATGGCAATGGACTGGGGAAAGAATAGAAATCTGAGCTCTCTATCTTCTGTAACAGCTATCTAGCACTGATTGAAAACAGGCTCTTCCCTCCTTTCACAGTAATACAATCACAACACACAGCCTCGCTTCAGATTAATTCCTGTTATCAGTCTATCTTTACTGATGAATTATTGTCAGATTATCATTACTCCTCTTCTTCCTATAAAGTATAACCACTTAACTCTCACCCTTCTACCTGTGCTATTGATGGGATTAGGTATGCAACTGGCACAGCTGTAGCATCTGCACTGTGCTGTAGGCACACATAAGCTTTTGGAGACTCCTAGAAAGGAGAAAGCATCTCAAAGGCTGTGGTGCATCTGAAATTTTGCATTTTCCCTTTTATTACTCCCATTGGTGGTCTCACTTGGACCGCCAGCCGGGGCACTGCACACTGGCATAGCAGAAGCCTGAAGAGCTTTAGGCTTCTCCAGCCACTCCAGCTTCCTCAGCTAGCTCTTGAGGGACACAGCAGCCTGTATGTTTTGCAGTAGGCAGAGGTAGTTTAAAGTATCCATTGCTGCTGCTTACCAGTTCAAGTTATTATGCAAGTTTTTGTAGCATGGTATGCTAAAACTACAAATCTCAGTCTTTTGAAGTTGTTGATTAATGTATATTCTGAAATGGATTTGTTTTCCTCTCAGGTTAGATAAGTGAAATAATCTCTAACTTTTAAATTTATAAAAAACACCAGAAGAGTTTGAATTCTTGTAAATCTTTGGTTGGAAAGGCTAAAATAAATTACATTAGTTGCAACTAGCCTCATTTATACACATAATTCAATTTTTACATACTTTCGGCTCTGAAGAATGTTAAATTTCTCAACTTGTTTTAAAGGGGTGTCTTGCCTTATATACCAAGATTTAAGGCATGAAAAAAAAAGCGCATGACCTTACTGTCTGAAACAGTTCAGAAATATGACACGTGATGGCTGCAAGGGTAGCTGCCGCAAGTTCAGCTGGATGAGTGGCAGTAGGAATCACTTCTAGAAATCCAAGCTTTTTGTGTGAGCTGATACATCTTCGGGCCATGGGTGTGAGTAAGCAATCCTCACTTAAATAAACTAAATATGATTCAAGAGTTCAAATTGGAACTTGGGCTTAGAATGTGAGTCCCGCAAAATCTGTTTGTACTTCTGCCTATTTTTCTATTTGCTGCGATATTAGCAAATACATTAAGTTACTTTGGTTAAAGGTGTGGTAAATGCAGCAACATAGCACAGAATCTGTTCTAAATTAGCAGTTATGGGTGATAAATTGTATATTTTTGAATTGCCAGGGGCAAAACATAAATTGTGCAGCACCAGCAATTGCAAACTGCTGTATACTTAAAAAAATAAATAGTATGTAAACTTCATTGCTGGATTCCAGGGAAATAATAATAAATTGTGGGAAAAGTAGACATTCTTTTAATTAAAATACAGTCTTTGTATTAAGATGCAGCAATAGACAGAGTAAAATATACTGTACAAGAAATGCAAGGTAGTCACAATTCTATAGATCTGGAATGTTTGAAATCTTGGTTTAGGCTGGAGGATCCTCTTACAGAAACCTGAAGTGATGCAAGTGTGCAGCTGAGCGAATAGCGGGCTCCACTTGGTAGTAATTTGCACTGGTGGAATTGCATGGGGAATAGGAGTGAGGAGATTTTGGCCAGGGAAGTGCCTTTTGCCTCTGCTTCTTGGCAGTTTAATCTAATTAAAAGAAAGAAAGCTTTCCCAATATAGCTATTCTGTATAAATGTAAGAACTTCATAAAACCCTTTTCACTTTACTTAAATCATTTAAGCAGCCCATAATGACTCTCAGGTTAAAGAATTAATCTTTGGTTCCATGCTTAAAGTCTTCAAATATGTTAATTCTTGAGGGATCTTTCAAAGAGCAGAGTTGTGCCGACCCTTTTGAGCAAGTCATTAATGAAACAGCTTAGTGATAAATAGTAGTGTGCTAATGACCTGTGGGTGGGCTTTATAGGGAAAGGCACTGATCTCCTGGGGTCAGTAAAGATGGTATTGCAGTTTTAGGAAGAATAAGGGTGTTAATACTTCTGTTCCAGACACAATCCATCTCAAGCAGTTAAAATCTCTACTGAAATGCCTACTACAGGGTCATTTAATACCTTCCACTTCTTTACACTTGACTTACGCCTTGTTTCTATGTGCTGTATAGATTTGCTGTTCTATGCAACAGCCACTGAACTCATGGCCCTTAAAAGCTATCCTTCTGCTTCTAGAAGGATTTGCAAAAGCTTTTTTCTTTTCTTTCTTTCTTTTTTCTTAATTAACGTTTGTAAGACTTTGTGTGAACCTCATAGAGCAGCATGAATGCAAGGCTTTCCATTCCTATTGTGCCCAATCTGGAGTTTTTCCCCTGGGCCTCCTTTCTTTGGGAGTCAAGTGGTGCTGAAGAAGGGCTGGACCGCAGCCTGGCACACCTGCCACTGCAGTGTGCCTGCTACAAATCTCAGACTCCAGCAGTTTCAGTGACTTTGAGAGGATTTCAGCGAGAATTCCTACTCGCAGGTGCTGCGTTGCCACGGAGCTGCTTTCTAGGTGTGTGCTTGTGGTTGTCACTTCATACAGCAAAAAGCTGTACTTGACCTTGGAAATGCAACAGAAGGAAAAAGAGGATTGTATGTCTTTTGTTCTCTTGAATAGATAAACAGATCTTGGTATTCTTTTTCCTTTTTTACCCCTTTTTTTCACATTCTAAAAATTAGGCATTACCTTCTTTGCAGTCTCGAAAACCTGGATGACTGTAAATTCATACAATCACTCTGAAAGGTAAAATCTATTTTTTTCACTCAATTTTCCTTCTGTTATTCTTCAGACTGTTGCTTGTAGAAACTAGAGCTGTAAGTACCATTAGGACTTGCTTCCTTTTCCATTTCAGCAACATCCAGCAACATCTCTGTGTCCCCTGTCCGTCCACCCCCAGTCTAGGCCATCCCTCAGCAACGGAAGAGATGGGTAATATTGCTATTTCAAAGGTACAGGTAATTAGAAACACCCACACCCTGCCCAAAGAAAAGAAATATGGGGGACTGGAGACTCTATGAAGGTAGTACTTTCTGCTTCTATCGCCAGGCAGTGCTCCGGGCAGAAGCTGTTGCAAAGCTGGAATGGCTGTGAACTTGCTGGCCTGTTCTGGTGAAACATTATTTGGCTCTGTAGTCGAATTCTCCTTCTTCCCCTACAAATCCTGGGCTACATTTGAGGTGGGGGCAAGACAATATTGGAAGATTTTGAAGGGACCTGCTTTTATCAATGTAACTACATGAAAGAGCAATAGTCCTTTTTACAAGGTGGGAGAGGGAATGACCAAAACTTTTTAAAATTTAGGTCTCTAAATATAAGTCCTTAATAACTGGTCTGGCTCTTTTCAGAGGTGATCAATGGACCCTAGATCCTCCGGGAGAGAATGTTAAAAGACCTTTTCAAATAAAGGTGGGGTTTCTTTTTTCTGATGCCCTAATCCTCAAGCTCATGTGCCTGAGAATAGAAAGGAAAAATCCAGAAATTTATTCAGATGTTTTAACTGTGTGTTCCGTAACAGACTTGCACAAATTGTACAATTGCAGAATGAGAAGAAGAAAGCTCTCCAAATCTGTAAAGCACCAGAAACATGTTTGAGGAGCTACCCTGATATCTTGTCAGCTAGATGAGATAATGCATGATTAGAATTTTTAAAATCACTGATGAGAAGTAGGAATAATAATCACCAGCTGCAGTATTCTTTCAACTTCCCTGCAGGTTGAAATGTCTATTAAATTAGTTGTAGCATGTGGAGTGCTAATACCATACATAAGGACCATTGTGGGGAAAGGGTTTTAAAATAACTTCTTAGTCTTCAATGTTTTCTCTTTGTCTGGGAATGAGATCTTGCTTTACTCCCAGATGTAAATCCTTCTTTGGTGAAATGCCTTCGGAAAGACACCTTTCAAGGTGGTTGTCCTCTGTGTCCTTCTAGTGTTAATATGTACTTAAAAAAATCATGAAAACTAACGCAGAGGATTTTTCAAATGTTAATTACACACTTATTTTCTTTACTAATTGCTGAATGGCTTTGCATTAAACCTGCACGTTTTCGCTTCAAATACACACAGCCTTTCTTTAGTTGAGCGAAGGTATTTACACTTTTCTAGCATGTGGTTAAGTTTCAGCTGCCCCTTTGAAGTGTTGTTTAAGGTTGTAATCCTCCAAGCAGTCTAGCACAAAGCTCAGCTGGAACTGCACCAGGACGGTTCACAGGGTGGAAGTCACTGTAGCACTTTGGTTCGGTCTAGTCAGGAAACGAGAAAACCTTCACAGATCCAGACCAGTGCTCAAGAAATGGGAAGGTTTTCAAAGCTCCCTTGCCTCCTTCCAGCCATCCTCAAGCACCTGCTTTGTGAGGAGTTGTCTTTGGCTGATTTTTTTTTTTTTTTTTTTTTTCCCCCCAAATCCTTGTCTGTCTCTTTTTCAGAGTAAGAGTTTTCAAGGAAAACATTGTGTAGGCTGAGACATAACAAAATTAGGAGTTAACAATGCTGTATTATGGATATTAAGACTGTGCTCTTCAAATGCTTCCAGTAAGCCCTTGTTCAGTCAGCTTTAGTTTACGTGTGAATCCAGTTTCCAGAAATCCAGCTTCTTACCCCTTTGATACTCTGTCAAAATCTCCCCCTCTCCTGTCTTTTCTATATGCTGCCTCTGAGGGTTTAGTCCTGCAAGATGTTGAATGTACTGGATATAATTAGAGGCATGAAAAATTCTTGTGTGCACTGATTGTTGTTTACACCAACTACTTACCATATGCCAAGCACTTCACAGGCACGTAAGGCAAAGACGCCATTGCAGGTGTCTCTTCACACACTTTAACAATATATACATATGTCAGTGGTACTCTTTTCATTCCTGAAATTACACATGTACTTTGCCACACTGGGGCTGAAATGCTCAGCATTTTTTAGAATTAAGATCTTGAAGACTATCAATGGTGTGAAGTTTGCTGTGTCTACCCAGAAAACGCTTTGTACACTGATAATGTAAAATAGAAAGCAAGACAAGTGTGTTCCTTTGTGACCACAGACAGGTACACAGCTGCAGCTGTGCAACAACTCCCAGTTCCCGCTCTCTGCAAATTACCTCCAATGCTGAAAAGCAGAGTTCTGATGGGAGGAAAAGAGCCTGGCTTTTATTAGGGCTGGAGGCTGCTGCTTCTATCATAACCAGCTTTCTTTTTTTCCAAGTTAAAAACAGATATGACAAGACCAACACTTGCCAAATATGACAGATGAACAGACTTTTACAGAGCAACAATATCTTGTGCAGTTTGATTGCTCACTGCTTGGCAGACCACATCCAAAGAGCTATATGATTGCATGTGAACTTCACCTCACTGACTCAAAATGACTGTAATACTCTCCTTTAATATATGGAATATCTTTGTTATATGTTGCACATTCAGATTCCCAACAGAAAACAATTTTTAGCATTTCTGTGTCTACAACTTTTATAACAAGTGTACCATAAATCCCTCTCTCATATTGTGTGCTCTGTAGTACTGGTGATATATCACAGTGATAATTTTATAACTTGAGTCACGTGAGGACTCAGGTTGTAAACTCTATCTTGGTTCTGAATCTTCAGCAGTTTGTTCTGACCCAACTCACTGCAGCACTTCCAATTCCCTCCTGAATATGCTTTAGAGGAAGTTGTGTGATGCAATTCTTATACTTGCCATTATTGATATCACACTGAACAAATTGGGGGAGGGGAAAGTTATGCTATGCTTTTATAGTTTTGCTTTTGGTCAGAATTCCTAACCAATGTTTCTGTTGATCAACACAGCTAATTTTGATGAAACTAAGATTGGCTTATCAAGTATTTGTATACGTTTATCCTGCAAGCCCAAATAATCTATCTTTTTTTTTTTTTTTTTTGTTTAGCAGACTTTGTGAGCTGATTAAAGGGGAAAAAAAAAGTTTCTGCAGAAACAAAACTTACAATTACACAATTTTAAAGATAAAAATACTTAATTTTCCTAAAAATTTGACATAAAGCAAGTTAGCTAAGGTACAGTGTATGTACCATTGAGGAATGCCCATTTATAGCTAGTCCTTTGGCTGTCTCTTCACACTAGTGAAGCACTATGCAGCTCCTTGTTGGCATCACCTTACATTAGTACAGCATGCAAATCTTTAAGTCCAGATTTGTGTCCTTTCTGATAACTGAAAGAGAAGATAACTTTCCTTCTAAAGCACTTCTTCCCTTCCAAAGCACTGATGTATCTCTACACCAGTCAATTGTAAAGCTTCTCAAGAGGCATCTCTTTGTAATCTTAATGTGCTACGTGCACGTTCCAGACTCTTGATACATAATCTTTTAAACAGCAGGAAGAGCTCTGCTCTGGGATACTAAGACTTCTACAAAGATGAGTCATGTTTATGACACTGGGCATATTCAAACTACTTATCCTATATATCTGTTTAAACTGATGTAGGTAAAATAGGCAGTTACTGAAGACAGCCTGTAAATCTGGCATTCTTTTAAGACTTAGAGCAATCAGTTAATGCCAGTGCAGAGTCATGGAATAAATTTCAAAGTAATCAGTTTATAACAAGTCTGTCTTAAAGTACTGGCAGGTCTAGTGGTAATAGGAAACAAAAAGATAGTGATAGCTCATCTGGGAATGATTCTATTACGTAGAATAATCTGAAGCTGTACAGAAAAACATACTGTGAGCAGGGAGTGGTCTCTAGAGGCTTTGTGGTTTTGGTTTGGTTTTTTTTTTTTTTCTTTAAATCTCGAGAGGCACAGTTTTCTTGCCACTGACAAAGCTTTACACCAGAAAGTTGATTCAAAAAAGTGTGGCATTTGTCTTAATTTTGCTCTTTTCAACTTCAGTGACACCATTTTGCCACTGAGTGGGAGTAAAGTTAGAACAGTGCTGAACATTCTTGACAGTTTTTTCCAAGGTGGCAATTTTCTGGATTTGCAAAGCACTTTACCTGCTTGGCACATAGAAATCAGACACTGCAGACTCACTCTTGGATATTTTGTGAACTCACAGAGAATTTCAGAAAATTTGGAGCAAAGTCTTTACACTTCTGTTTCTCTTCTCCAGTTACTAGTGAATAAAAATAGTCTTTTGCATGTGTGGATGTGTGTGTGCTCTTTTAGATAAATATATACAGAGGTAGAGCTTATCTGAGGTTCTGTTGTGCTGAAAATGTTGGAGTATTGTTCTGTTGTTTCTTTTCAGCTGAAGTTGTGTGTGGACATTTAGTCCTGGTTGGGAACCTTTGACCTAGAACTCTTGCTTCCTTTACACATAAAAGCCTAAACCCATTCATTTAAAAAGAGTGTCACTAGGCTTTTCTTAATATTTTTTCAATAAAGCTGCCTACATGCCTGTTTATGATTTAAATAGAGGCAAGACTGCCTTTTGACACTGGTGAACTTCGTGCACTGTCAGAGGACACAGCATCTTGGTTTCAGTTGTTTCTTTCTTTGGTGCTGCTATTTCTCTCCTTCCTTTCTGCCCTTTAGCTGGGACCCAAAGGCTATTCAGCAGGAGCGGGTCTGTTAGTCTGAAAGTTCAGTGATCTTATACTGTTTCGCTGAGTCCAACAATCACTTCTGGTGCCTCCTGTTAGCCTTGCACAGGGCCCAGGGCTTCTGGCAAAGGCTACCACTGAAGCTGTTTGGTAAATTATAAGACAAGTTGATCAAACTGGAATGATTTTTGGCTGTTTGACTTGGTCAGGATAGTTGCTAAGCTCATGTATGGCCCCTTTCCCAGTGGTTTCAAGGCACAAAGCCTTGCTGAGATTGAGCAGTAAGGTATACAAAAGCCCTGCACCTCAAGTGATGCTCTTGTACAGCTGCACTAAGCAGCCCTTATGTTTCTGCACTTTTTCAAAGTAGGAAAAGGAAAAGATTCTCGGAGCATAAATCCCTTCTCAACACACTTGGTAAGCTGCAAATAGACTTGGGAGAGTAGTGGTGTTTTCCTTCTAGCCTCTGTACAGAAAGACTTTTGAAATGGGATTTCATAAGATATAATGTTGAGGGCCTGCTGATTGCTACCTCTAAGAAAAGACCTGAAAAAACAAGTGAGGAAATGAGAGCAGACACTTTTCCAGTAGGAACCTACTGACTCACATTAATACTAAGGTCTGGCTCTCTGCCCAAGAAACAGGATTTCCACCTTGCATTCTCCTACGGAGACCAGATCCTAAAAAAGAATTTGTTTCTTTTTAATGGATTTTGCTCTCTTGCATTTCTGTAAAAGTTTTTTATGTGGCTATAGGCTTATTAAAATCTTAAATCTTGCTGGGAAGGGTGAGAGATCATCACTTTTGCGATTTAGGTTCTTTAGGCAACATGTCCAAAACCATCTAAAGCTTGTTAGAGTATTTGTGTCTGTCATGGTTTAAGCAGCTGCGTGGTTCTGAGTTACTGGCTGGGCTTAAACCATGACAGTGTTCAACTTCCTTTCTGTTTACTTCTACATCTTAAAAAAAAAAAAAAAAAAAAAAAAAAAAAAAACCCACAAAAAAAACCAAACCAAAAAACCCTAAATCCACAAAAATTCAGAGATTGGATTTGCTGAGGAAAAAATAAAAAGATTGACATGAAAGACATGAGGGAATTCAAGCCATATTAAAGAACTGTTTAAAAAAATCTGAAACTAAAACCAATTTTCTGTAAGAGTAGCAGATACTATAACATATAACCCTTCCCCTGGTTTTTAATGGAATGTGAAACTGTCGCATGCTCTCTTTTGAAGGAGCTAGACATGAGTATCGATCTTTGTTTCAAGGGATTTGAGAATGTGTCAGACATCTCTGTGTTTAAAGGGACTTTGAACTATATTACTAAACTTTGTACTTGAAGGAATTAAAGGATGTTGTATAGCTTTGTGTGGAAGAGAGCTTCAAAGCACACCGAGCAGTAGTGAAAGATCTGCAGTTACTAAATTTACAGTAAAGAAACCTAGTAAGTCTTCCTTTTTATGTATAATAGCAACATGAGATTTATAGAGAAGGCATGTAAGATGGTGACTGAATGGATCACTCGATGACATATATGGAATTCTTTGTTACTTAGTATTTTAAATCCAGATAATAGTGATGAAACAGCCATGGTTGTTCAAGGTGCTGTGTTAAGCGGGTTGCTGTGGTCTTCAACTTTAAATGGATTCTTCTTTTCAAAATAACTGTGTATTTAGTTGATCCTTGATTTTTCTGCAATGAAAGCTGTGTTTTCATGTTATGCTACTAGAAGTCTGTGAATCTCATGAAGTTCAACAAAGTGAAGAGCAAGGTCCTGCACCTGGGCTGGGCAATCCCCAGTATTGGGGGCCACAGACTGGGGGCTGAATGGATTGATAGCAGCCCTCTGGAGAAGGACTTGATGATACTAGTGGATGAAAAATTGGATATAAGCTGGCAATTTGTGTTTGCAGCCCAGAAAGTCTGTTGTATCCGGGGCTGCATAACACCTGTATCCTTGTATCCTTGGTTTTTAAGAAAGATGTTGCTTGGAAGTATTTGAAAGTAGTGAGTGTAGCCAGGGGGAGATGGCTGATGCAAAGAGTGGATTAGGGAGTGGGGTAGGCAGGACTAAGGCAGCTGCAGCTGCTTGAAGACATTGACAGTGATGAGGATCAGTGATCAGGATCAGAGGAAGGCCGTAGGTAGTGGGAACTGTCAACTGACTCGGGGACAGAAGTTTGCTATACCAACTTATTGTGCATTAATTTTGACATGTAGAGAAGCCTTAAATGACTAAAGCAAAACCATGTACCCAGAAAAGCTGTTTAGAGCATTATTCTTCCAGATTATAAACTGTAAGAGCTAGTTTTATATCTAGATCCTTGAAAAACAAAAAGAAATAAAACCATCCCCATTTTTGCTACTTCTCCAAATGACAGCAGTATGTCATCAACTACATCAATGTAAATGAGTGCTGACTTCAGTGTTTTCTCACTTAGCTATGAAAGTATTGAATGTTCCTTCAGTGGTGTTTTATTCAGTTTTACCAGCTGGAAAGAAGGGGGTGAAGCTGTAGCTTCAGAGGCTCTGTCAGCTGTGCCATGCATCTCCAGAGACTGCTAAATCCTACTTTGGGGTCTTTGTCCTGCACATATCTCCTGAGGGCTGCCTACACTCTCATTATCCTATTGTTTTTTCTCTTTTTGTGGGTTCACAAGACAAATGAGTGGCTAAAGTCAGCATTGAACTTGGTGAGTCCTCAGGTGGCACTGCTACAACTTAACAGAAGGTTGCACTTCCTTTTTTGAAGAAGAGAGAATTTGGCAGCACCAATGTGTGTCTACATACAGGAAAAAAAATGAAAAGTCTGTAAAATGTTATACTGTTTCCTCTTCCCAATATCTTACAATACCATACAAAAAGCATTAAGTGAGGCACAGCTGTGATTCTAATACATTATAGAGCAAGTACTTTCAAAAGTATCCATTGGAGGACACTAGAGCACAACAAATCACAGCAAGTGTGGTGATTCTACTACTCATTTTTAAAAATCCACACTTCTCTTTTAAAGAAGAAAAATGAAAGTGGAACATTTTTTGTTTACATAACATAGCCTGAAAATATGATATTACTTGACTGTTTCTCTGCCACACCTTCTATAGCTCCATTACGGCTTTGGTTTTGTTTTGGGGACTGGTGGGAGGTACTTACTCTCTGGCCGCTTGTTTCCATTTATTATTTGTGTTTTCCTTTTCAGCTTTTAATCTTGCAAATGTTACATTAGCTTTTGTATCTCATTTATATTTAAAATGATTACTACTTGCATCTCATGGCTTACATCTCACAGAAAAATTTTAATGAGTGGCCAATCACTAGTAACATCACTGATTTATAACTCTGATAAATCAGTGCCAGATTGAAGAACTCCTTTGACTGAACATGCTTCTCTGTGAATGGAAGAAAAAAAGACTTTAGAGTTTATTCAATCTAACATGAATAAACTCTTATCTGCCCTCTCAATGACAGCATCCTACTCCTTTCTGCTCACTTCCATTGGATTCAGAATTGCAACTGCTGAAATTTTGCTCCTCTTCCACTCAGAAGGTGGAGGTAGAAGATAACTGTGTTGCACTTCAGCTTTTTTTCCCCTTACTTCTAAGGTCCCTTACATCTCTACGCTTTTCTATCAATTGTATTATTCACATCTGTGGGATTAACCCCAATTTTCTTCCCAACTTCCATGCCAGTGCATCGTCTCCATTTGAAGCAATCTTTCTTTTCCACTCGAAATGCACTGGTAGTAGAATGTGATGCCTTGACATTTTTCTCTTGGAACTGACCCTTAAAAATGCAACTCTTATTTATCTCTTCCTTCATATATGATTTCCATGTGAGGATATTTTGAAGACTAATGTGTGATAAAGCTTCAGTGGGTGGTGGTGAGAGGAAGAGGGAGTAAGAGAGGTAGGAGTTGTGGATAGGATGACATGTGCTTTTTGATTCTCTACTCTGGTAATCTTGTGATTCCTTCCCAGGCACATTGTTCTACTACGTGTAAAGTAGGTTGTATTGTCACTTTTATATTCATCTAATGAAACTATGCATAAGGCATTTATTCAGTGGTTGATAATGTAGTAGTAGTTTTCAGAGAGAAAAAAAATACTATATTAGTCACTTTTTATAAATAATTCAGTTGTATTTGGCTTCTCGCTCATTTTTGCATAGGGTCAAGCTCTAGATTGGTAAGTATCTTCACACTTCAGTGACCTTTATACAACCACAGGTTTAGTTCCTAGTTTAGTTTAAAGGGCAAACTAATGCTTTCTAAATTCAGAAATCAGTGTATGTACACACATAGAGAAACCATGATCACATAGGACATTTCCATCTTATTGCACACAAATTTAACTGTGGATGACATGCTTGAGCTTGTGTTTCCATTTCCCTGTTACATTGCATCATGGTATCTGCCTCTCTGCTTATGCTTGTGTGCAAAACCCAGCCATTGTATTTGTTTCAAATTGTATTATAATGGTGTGAAAGTAGTGCTGATGGAGGGATTTTCTGTTTAGAAGGTGGCTTCACAAGTGATATATCTGATTAATTTATTCCTATCCCCTACTGTTGCCCTCCTCCCGCGATATCCTGATGTCTACTCTAAGCATCAAAACATTTAAAAATAGATAGGGTTAGATAAAAAGCCTTAAAGACAGAGTCGGGTATAGTTTAGTGAGAGGCACTACTGCTTCTTAATTCTAGCTGATGCGGTACCACACCATCTTCTACAATCTTACAGGGCAGCCTGCTAGGAAAGCTGTTTGCCACAAACAACTCTTTCACCTAACTCTTTGTTGTGCAAAGGAGAAAGATTAATTGATTAGTGTTATTGAACCACTGCGTGTGTAAGCAAAGCAGAATCCTTAACATTTAATGTATAGTTCTGCCTATAATGGGGCAGGCTGCTCCCCTGCTACTCACATCAAGCGTTGTCTTTCTCTTCTAACTGACTTGCTGTTTTCCCTGGCTGTTTAAGATTGCTAAGGTAGCCCAGCCTGGCCCAATGCTTGCAATTAAGATTGTGTTTTGCATTTGGGAAGAAATAAGAATTGAATAATATCAAATTAAAGCTCAAAAAATCTACAGGAATTATGTCTGAAGTGGTTAGAAATCCCTAAAACAATCTTCTAATGTGATATTTGAGATTAAAAAATATAGCGTTTCCAAGTTTATGCAACTGCTTCCTTTGAGGAGCTGCTTGAACTCTACATTTGACGATTATAATTATTATTCAAATAGCATAATACCATAAAATTGTTGCAGCTTCCAGAAGACTTTAACCTCTAATATGGCAACTCCAGTTCCTACTCATCTGTAATTCATCAGGTATGCCAAATCTAATGTGCTTTGAAGCTCACAGATGGAATTGAATTCTGCCTTTATGTTGATGATAAATTGCTAATGAATCCAATATAAGCAGCCTGAAGAGAGATGGTGACTGTCTCGGACTTGCCATTTCTAGCCATGAACATTAATATTGAATATGATCAAGGACTTCAGTTAAAATTAAAGGCTATTTGATTCTAATGCAAGTCATGAACATTTCTTTGCATTTGTGTTCAAAGCTGTTATTGGTTTGAGCCTTTTCTAGTCTAGACTATCTACTGTGCCCAAATTTCTCTTGCTTATGCATTCCTGACATGAATGCTTTTTAAAACCAGATGTCATTAATTTAATATGAAGAGGCATACTGTCATTTGCAAAAGATGAGGTAGGTACCCAGAGCTAAATTGAATTTAACTCCAGGACAATAATTTGGAGGATAGTTGACAAGAGCCTGCTTACATAAGATAGGAGATTTATTTCACTGGAGCTTTTTACCAAAAACAGCAATCATGACTTAGAGTCCTTGGAAAGCTGGAGTACTCTTTTCTCCAGAGGTGTCTGTGAAGTGTCTGAGGTAGAAGCCTGCTAACCACACATCGCTCTGTGTTTGACAAGATGAGAAACTTGCTCTGCCCCTGCTTCCATTCTGCTGTGCAATTTGGTGCTTTTTCATGCAGTGAGAGAACACCTAACCTGCATATGGCATACTGTGGTTTAAATCTCTTTGCTATCACTCCAGTGCAGGCTGGGTTTATTCATACATAGAGTGAAGCAGGTATCTGCCCCAGCAGATCCCATCTATGTCAGCAGGAAGACACTCTTCTGGAGGAAGGACCTTAATGAACTGTGACCATGAGTTGCTGCTGTCTTAGCACATGCCTGCCAACAGTCCTTCAGTGAGCAACCACTAGAAAAATTATTTGGAATTAATCATCTCTTGAAGACAAAGTTTTTTCATGTGGATGACCAGGGAAGAAAGTTAAGTAGGATTTGGAAGAACAGAAAGAGCTGCTGAATGTCCCAAAAGCTTTCTCTAAGGGCACCTTCCGTCTTTTCTAAAAGAGTCTTCTAAGGTTACAAAGTCTTAACCTTCACATTTGTCTAGACTTACATTAATGTTATTTTAGTAAGCTGCAGCTGTGTTAACTGCAACAACATACAGTAATTCTCGTATGTGAACACTAATTTTAGACTCTTCGATATCTCCATTATCAGTTCTTGTTCTTCAGTTTAACCATAAAACTTATTTCTCAAATGTGCTCATACTGAATCAAGATCTGGGTCTGTTGGCTGAGCTCAGGTAAGGTTTAATGACTTAAGCCCACGAACACAATACGTTTCTGATCTACGCTAGTGTTACAGCCATGTACTGAAAAAGTCTGTCAACAGGGGGAGTGCAGCATAACGTTCTTGCTGTCCTCTCAGCACAACCGGGAGAGCTTAAGACAAAATCTAGCCTCAGCTTGGAACTTCTTGACTCCTATGAGTGTAAATCAGACCATTTCAACACAGATTTTCATGATTCAGTATATTAGAAATTCACTTTGACAGGCCTATCGGATAAGATTCCAGCACTGCCGTGATAACAGAAGCTGAAGCTTTATATTTCTGTGACTGTTGTTTTCAGGTAGGAAATCAGAAAAAGTTCACCTCTCTTATTGCCTTTTGTTCCTTTATCCTTTTTAAATGTAATGGAGGTACCTATTGGCTATTTTCCCTGGAACCATCTTATAAAAACTGAACAGAACTTTTTCAGCTTAATTTTTCTCAGAAGCTCTGTGTACATAGAAAACATAAGTTGTGTAGCATCATAAATACCCTATAATTTTATGCCAAAATATGTAAGACAAGGAGAAAAACATGATGAAATTAAAATACCATCACTCCATATTTGCAGCATCTGTGGCCATGTTTCTATTTTATACTGTTGCAAACAAACCCTTAGTTTCTCAGATAGTAACAGCTGCTGTGAAAAACACCCATGCATTTTTTTTTTTTTTTTTTTCTTTCTTTCTCCCCAGGTATCTTAGTAATTCTCCAAGAATGAGCAGCTGAATATATTCCAACAACAACAAAAACATGTATCCACATGCAATGACAAATAATATCTTTCTGCCTCAAAACACCTAGTGGAATTCTGAGATTTTGGGGTTGAAGAAGCAGCCTTGGGGGGGAAGGGGGAGGGGCAGGAAGGCAGTGGAGGACACAAAGTTTATGTGATGTTATAGAAAAGGTACAGGGTAGAGCTCCATCTTATGAAAGAAACCCAAACCGTTCGTTTCTAAGTGGGCTTTTAGTCCATTTCAGTGGTCACTTCAATCTCTTCTGACAAGTCTAGAAGTGACTGAGTAGGTAGGTACTCAAACACTCTTTAAGCAAAATGCTATGGTACAAAGAGCCACTCTTAACCCAGTCGTTGCTCTGGACAATGGGTCTGTTCAGTCCTCTGGCTAAACCTGACCTGCTTCTGTCCAAGTCCCTGCTCCTCTGCAGTCCTCCTGCCTGTCCTTGGCCTCGTTGTCTATTCTCCTTGCCTCTCTGTGCACCTGTGAAAAGAGTGGTGCTTTTCTATTTAACAATCACTTGTTTCAAAATACATTATTATAGCCTGAGATGACCAACAGATACCGAAAGGGGATTTAGAACTGTCCAGAGGATGAAAAACTTCTTAATATGCATCATAGGAATGGAAGATTGGAAAAAATCTTTTGAATTCTTGAATGAAAACCCTGCTCTCCTAGAAGTGCTGCTATATAATCAGAAAGGGATTGAGACCTGTGTGCCCTGTGCTCTCTCCAGGAAGTTAGCAGCTATACTGGCTGAAAAGCCACCTTCTAATTTTCACCCCAAATTTTGCTTGTGGCCAGTTTTATGCCTACTTGTTCTCGTTCCACCTCAAACTTGAATTTAAACACAGAATTTCTTTTCTCAGTGTTTCTCTCCCGTTATTCTTATGAATAGGAACTGCACTTCTTCTGTCATTGTTTTGCTAGGTTTACTGTCTCAGAATAAGAAAGACTGTCACTGCTGCTTCCATCTGTGTGTCTCAGCTAAGGAATGAGTGTGCACAGCAGGGTCCCTGTCATGGATCCTGTCATAGATCAAAATGACCTCTTCTCATTTTGTCACCTTTGGAGTTCAAATTTGTAGTGTGGATACTCAGAAGCAGCATTTGCTGGAGAGCAAATGACATGGTCCCAGAGCAAATTCCAGCTCTACTGAGGATTGGACTTGTGGAAATTCATAAACTGAAGAGTCATGATGATTTTCTGCAGCAGACTTTGTACTAAGCATGCAATGAGCCATCATATAAGTGCTCTGAAGGTGACTGAATAAAATGTGTGGAATTTGAACCAGGCTTCAGAAACAGAAAATCTAATGGAGTGTACAAAGTTGCTTGTTAGATATGAGCAAATAGGAACACAGCCTTCTGGAAAAGGGACAGAAAAAATGCTGGGTGACTGGATTAGTTGATTAAATACTTCTTATAAGAGTAATGCATAGTTAGAATAATGCTGGCCTACATACAAAAAAAAAGTCCATGGTAATTCCTTAAGGAGCAATTTTGCCACTTGTTCCTAAGTTCTTTGAGTTGCAGTTTAACTGTGTAGCTTTGTGCTATAGAGCTATTTCAGAGGAAAGGAGGGACTGGATACAGAGCTCAGACTGGACTACTAGATACTCCATGCATGGACTTCTCAGTTTTATTCCAAAGTGAATATCTGTGGTCTGTGTGGTCTGGAAGTAATTATTCTGGATTCATCTATAACTCCTTCCTGTGTAAGCAAGTCTTTACTGCTGTCAAATACCTTTTGAGTCTGGAATGATTGAAGCTGGCTTAATGGCACTGGAGTTGCACTATTCCTGATCTTAAATAGCTGGACAAAGTGGCGACAGAAAGGGAGCAAGTGAGCATGAGGTTTTGCATTTATCCGCAGGCAGCATGCTCTGATACAAGAAGATAGCTACTTACTACTTACCATAAAAGTCGTAATGTTACCAGCTGTGCTTTGGGTATGTCAGAACTAGATGTCATAATTTTCCCTGCTTCCTGTCCTCTTGCAGTTGTCCCTACTCTCTCTTCTCCTGCCCAGAGGGCTGCTCCTTTCCCCTTCTCCTCTGCTCTTTCTACAAGACGGAGGGGCATGTGGGGACTGATGATTTTCTGCTCTGCTGCTTCTAGAAAGAGCAAGACTGAGCTTCTCTCTTCTGACAGGCTGACAAAATCAAAGTAATGCTAATTGTCATAGATAATTGCAGTCAGAGCTTGGTGTCTATAGAGAGTTTTTTGGCTCAGCTGAGGCAGAAGAGGGCCTTTCTTTGGGTGGGTGTAGAGAATCCTACCTCAGAGGGGAAATTATTGCTAGCGATGGACTGCATCTTGTGCCACTCTATTGCCACCGCCGTTATCCTTGAACTGAGCTATTTGCTATTGAAACTTGTTGTTCAACATCTTTTCCCAAAGATCAGTGCCTAATGAAGAACATGACAAGGAAGTTTCAAAAGGTAATAGTAAATCTCACCTCCTCTCTAATTTTAGTTTTTATTCTGATATCGTGGTTTTTTGCTAATGTTGATTTGTGAATGATTGACAGGAGCTGATGCTATAAAAACATGGTCAAAATTTGTGGATTTCCATCTTGACTCAAGAAATTTCAATTTAACTTTTAAGGTTGAACTCTCTTTCATTAGTCTGGGGTCTCCTATTAACTTGCAGACTCTTTCCTTCATTCCTTTTCCTTAGTTTTATTTAAACTTGTTTCTACTATATGAACAAGAATAGATTTTGATTTATGGGAAGTTTCGTTCGATGAAGAGTTAATGTTCCTATTGTCCTTTCCTGCCACTAGCAATCCCAGTGAGTGTCATGGGTTGGTAAATGAAGATGATAACCTCAGTGCCTTATGCTGGTAGCTTGTAGTAGTAGTCAGGTACTGCTTAAAGTTGTTTTAAAATTATGCAAGATAGAGCATAAAGCTTACAGAATTATTCTAATGCATTTAATTAGTATTAAAAACAAGATCCACATTTGCATTCTTTCTTTTTGTATGTAAGTGTGCACACCATCTGATAAGCTAGAATTGTGGAAGGTCATCTAGAGGAAGAATGGAATAAAATTTTCCCTGTCTGTGAAAACATCTGCAGATCTAAAATAAAAAAGTGGGAGGAGGGGGGAAGAGAGTGGGAATGAACCAGAAATTCTAACAGGGACATGGGTTGCTTACAAATAAGTATAAAGTCTTTCTGTAAGACAGACAGCTGGATAAAGTAGAACAGGGCAACTAGAAAACTGGAGCTGTTGATCATTGATTCAGGATAGATAATATGGGAATGCTGATATCTACTCTTTATTGTGAGTAATTGATGCACTTCTTTAAGACCTTGGGGCTGTGCTGAGCTCATTTTTTCAGTCAGATATGGTTGTGGTGGGGTGGAGAATAAGTTTCAAACTTATTCATTTTGTGGGTGAGCACTGTAACAGCAACTTGTCTCTCAGTGTGGCTGCCAGTTCACCTTTGATGATTTCATCTGTGAATACTCTGACCCTGGTGTTCATGCTGCATGTACCAGTGCAGCCTGAGGATGATGGTGCTGCAGGAAATAGGCCAGACTTTGAGGCATCTTATCTGTGCTTAGTATAGCCTAGGTGGCAAAAAATATCCTTACTGTAAGGCCTCTTCTCTTTACTTTTGCCATCTGGGCTCCTTCAAAGCCTATTCGTTCAAGCAAAGAGTCACCACAAAGCCTTGCTTGGTCATAATCCCATCCAAAACTAGATAGGGGAGGCCCCCACATTATTTCCAAATGTAGCATAGCTGAGAGTCCCCGAGACGGGGAACTCACATGGGTATTCTTGTGTAAACCAAGAAGATGAATCCAAAACCTGTTACATTTTCTGAAGCCCAGGAAAAATACCAGGAGAACAAATCCTGTCCACCAAAGGCCCAGCAGTGAGCTATGCTGAGCAGGTTCTGTTCCCCCTGAGTGTGAGTGTCGGCACCTCTCAGAAACACAGGCTGAGCTGCCATCCTTGTTGGGATTTTGCTCAGGTTTATCTTTCATTCTTGTAATTAGGACTGACTGATTCCTTTGAGAGTACATAATTGAAAGCATGTTAGCAGAGTATTTGTGATGGATGTGTATTTTGGCCAACTTCCTAGATTTCTTTTTTCTTCTCATACCAGGAAGAGATAATGTACAGCTGTACACTGTCACTGCATAGTGCCTTTTATTTTCCTGCATTTTTGGGTTTGTTTTGGTTTTTGTGAAGGCCAGAGATCAATATAAATCCACTGTAAACCTCTAAATATATTTAATGCAAGTAAACCTATGATATCAATTGTGGTACTTATAGCACCATCATTACTATTCTCCTTGGTTGACTAATTTGAATAAAGTAAATATAAGTACATCTATTAAAATCTCTCTTATAGATTTATATCCAGTGCTTTGCATTCAGTTTTTAGTTCCAGTTCAATATAACTGGATTGCATGGATTAGTTTCCTCCAAATCTGACCAAGTTGAATGCTAGATTGTGTTATGGGCTTGTACTTCATTTTATGTAAACAGCTTGTAAATCCTTTTAAAACAGTAGCATTATGGTGACATTAAAAACAAAAATGTAAATCAGAAAATTTTATATAGACAGTTCTGTTTATCTAATACAAATAAATCATAGTAATAAATTACTTATACCCTTGTTTTCATGGGGAAATTAACAATAGCATTTCAGTATTTATCTCCAATATAGCACCTGCAGAATGTTTGTCATTAATATAAGAAGACAAGAAGAGAAACAAAGCTGAAATGGACTTACTAAGACAAAGTTTTTGTATTGGTGTCCCAGTTTTCTTATTGACATTGGGTACCAACAGCAGAAGCTCTGTCAAAGTGACAATTTTAAATGTATGTAAAGAGGCTAATGTTCATCTTTCTTTAATAAACAGTTTTGCATCCTGGAAAATAGAGTCGGATATAAGAGATTATAGGGACCTTCTTAAGGACAGAGAAGACAGGACAATTTTAGCATAAATCCAGCATTATTTAAAAGTGAAGGCAAGTTTCCTCATGAAAAGATCCTCTGGAATCATAGATTAAGAAAATAACCTTCATCACGGGCTTGCAACTGGCTCATTGTGGGCAAGCCCCCAGTATGGTATCGCAGTGTGGTGTGCCCTAATATCCCCCTGGCTCTTGCCTTTCCTGCTTCCTTGTCCTTCAAGGACTGCTGCTGCATGCAGCTGCCATGTTGCTGCCATTGCACCTCCCCCGCATGCTTTGCTTGATCTGCTATACTGAGCCTGAAAGGCCACAGGGCCAGTGGGAACCACAGAATTGGGCAAGTATCTGTTATGCCCTTAGACTTCCATGCAGTTTCAGGAGCAGGGTGGGAGGAAAAGGGATCTAGCCCCACACCGATGCTGCACTATCAATGCTGATGGGGCAGGGTGTCCTGTCACACACCAGAAGCTTGCCCTGTAAGGGCAAGGTAGACAAGGTAGACTGCCTTGGGTAGACATCCTTCAGGAGCTTAGCTCAGCAGCTTAAGCACTGCAGCCTCAGTGAGGGCAGTGACACTGCCTAAATCATGATGTGCTGTACGGGTTTTTTTGGGGGGGCAAGACAGTGAGATGGACTTACAGGAAAGGTGGGCTGCTGCTGGAGGTACCTACCTAGCTTTCTCTGACAGTCTGCTAGTAATAATGCTTTAATACAATGTAGGATGTTTATAATTATGATCAAATTGCTGTTTTTCTTGATTGTGTATAAGTAAAGCACATATAAATGAAAAGTGTAATTTATGTACACTTGTGGGATTATAGCACAGGGTTTGTTCTGGAGATCTCAGAAAATTAACTGTATTCAAACACAATTGACTTTTTGAAGCCTGATGCCTAGACATAATGACGGTGATGCTGAGGGCAAGGCTGCTTACTTGGGAGAGGTCTTGTGTGGAGCAGGCAACTGTGTGGGTTGGATCCTTCTCTTCAGCACAAGAGACCAGAGCATTAGAGGAGGCCTCTCTGTGAAACTTATATATATAATATATTGATTTTAAAGTAAAATCATGCATTCTCTTTTGTTTCCAGATGTATCCTAAAAGGGGACTGCTATGTCTATAGGGATTATTTTAGTGTAAAGTGATGTTCTTAGCCTTGGTGTGTCAGTACCTCCCACACACCATCCTCTTTTATTGTATACATAAAAGTGCCAGACTTAAAGTGCTCATCTTGAGAATGTACAAAGATAGCTGTAATTTGTCAACAGGTTTAAAACCTCCAAGCAACTGTCTCCTTTTCCATCACACTCACTATAGATGTTGTTCTGCAGAATGACTTGAGGTTTTCCATGCAGAGGTGAGTGTGTGAAGTTCTTGCAGTTCTGGCTTACTTCCTGCCTGTAGGAGTCAATCGCTAATTGTATAATGAGGCGTATTAGATTTATTAAAAAAATTAGAAATGGTTCTTTCATTTATTTTTCCAGGCTACCCCAGTCAGCTACCATTCATGTACATTTAAGTTTACATTGGTGTGGTTGGTGGCTCAGCGACTATGACGCTATTAGTCTTCTGCTCTTTGATTCCTAAGCAATCAGTCCAATAACCACAACCATGATGGATTTTTTTGTTTGTGTTACAAACCTGTCAAGTAAAGGGATATTTTTCTAAGGAATTGCTCCCTAGGAGAAGCAAAAAGGCAGCAAAAAGGCATTCAGTCTGACCTTGTGCTATCGAGCTAGGACAATATACTGCAGAAGAATAGCTGTCAGCATCCTATTGTGGCAAATCTTTGCTGGTCCTCAGGGCCTCACAGCAATGAAAATCTGTGCCAAACAGATAACTTGCTTTCTAATATCTGTCTTTGGCTTATTTGTATCTGTGGCCTAATGTAAAATATACTATGCCCAAAAAGACTCAAAGCAGATGCTCTGCATGTAAAAAGATCTGTCCAAGAACCCTTTCTCCATAACATGAGCCAGAACTGTGGCTCAGCTGAAAGTATCTGTGTGTCTGTTCTTGGTGACAGGGCCACCAAAGTCTTCCTGCTACACTGCACTTGGCTGAAGATCATCTCCAGTTATTCCGGAAGCACCCTGATGTGGTGCTTCCAGAAGAATTTTGCCATTGAGTGCCTGTTTTCTCTGCTTGTAACTTCTTCTGCTAATGTGAAATAATGTCCTGATATTACTTTAGCAGATGCTTCTATTTAGCCCAGTGGGACCTTTTTTCCTCATTTTCTTTTCCTTCTCCCTTCCTCCTCCCCAAGCTTTCGTGAGAAAATGGCAGCAGAGTTTAACCTCAGCGCCTTGTCCTTCAGTAGCAGCAAGCTTGCTGTCTGATTAGGTGATAGGGAATTCAAGCTGGTTTCCTCTAGAATTAATCTTTGGGATGTTAAACTGCTTGATACTGCATGTTGAAGGATTTTTGTGTGTGTGTGAGTGCTGTTTGGAGCGACAGTTATGTATACACAGATTTAGACCTCATAAAAAACCCATTGTGTGTGTAATTCATTATGCAGGCAGTCATTTGGTAGGCAAGAAATTAATTCTGGGAAGACAATGTACTATTTCAAGTCTGTTAGCATTCGTAAAATATCCTGATGTTGTTCTGTGTAAAAACTGAGGGGTTTGTTTTTCTATAGAATAAAATGTTGTAAGTTGTTAACCCAAGGCTGTTCAAAGCAACTAGGAACTGTGCAAGTGGCTTTTCTTTACCACTCCTCTCCCACCCTCTATTTCCAAAGTATCCTAAAGGTAAGGTTAATTTTCACTTCCTGTGTACAAAGTTAAAAACATGTTTGTGCTCTACTGTATCAAGGATTTTAAGGCGTGTTATAAGCATGTACCTGCTAGAGGTAATGGCCAAGTCAGTGTGTTGTTGGGCAGTACAGTTGAAGGCGGCTACAAGGAGTCACTTGTGCATGAGCAAGACAGGTTATGTAAGTGTATGTATGCAGATTTTTCATCAAATAGGTCTCCCTTCCAAAATCAAATCAACCTGCTGTAGTTTCTGCCCAGTGTTATGATGGAAGTTGTGCATCTCTTGGTAACAAAAATACACAAGTACATGTGACCAGCTAGGAATTAATAAACTCTATATGAAAGTTGCAAAGAAACAAAGCCGTGACTCCTGTAATGCTATTTAGTCTCAGTTCTCTTGGAAAACTGGGCACATGGGTGATCACTAGGTATTTCCCAATGCTATAACTTTCTTCCTGCTCCCCTTCCATCCTGCCCTCCCTCTCAAAACAGGTACTTTTCAGAAAGTAAGCAATTCTGTGATTTATCTCCCAAAGCAAAGCCCATCTGTTTAAAAAGCTTTATCAGAAACATCGTTCAGTTCTTCTTACTACTCAACCAAAGATGATTAGTTGACAAGCACATGAGAAAAAAATTGAACTGTTTAGGGCATGAGCTATTTAAAAAATAAAGAGATGTAGGATGAGTGTTTAATTTTTTTTTCTTAATTTTAACATTAATGAGCATTTAATGTGACTGTATTATCTCTAAAGAGAGTGGGAACATAATGAGGTAGTAAATTTTTGCATTGAGAATTTACTGAAGCAGAACAATCTTTGTAACCAACTTGACTTTAGGCAAAATAGCCAAATTGCTGCCATTTGACAGTGTATTATGTATCAGCCGGTGATATAGAACGTCTTAAGCCATGGGAAATGTCTCTGCAGGGCAGACACTTTCTTGAGCTAGGGGATAGGGAAAGAGGTGAGGGCTGTATGGTCATGTGCAGATCACGTCACTGGGGCAAACTTAGCGTTTCAAAGTCAGCATACAGCCCATTTCTGCCCCATCATTTACACTGTGGAGCTGAACAGAAAAATCCTGATTATAGCTGCCCGTGGGAAATTGTACCAGCCCACAGGAATGCAGCAGATAATAGAGGAAAACCTGTATGTAATTTTGTTGAAAGTTTTCCTTGTAGCAAGGTTTTTAATCTTTCTTCACCTCCTCCAGAGAGGAACATATGTTTCTATTTCTGAAGTCCACGACAGTCCCTCTTATGAAGGTCTAAGCAGAACTATTAAAGTAAAAGGTCTCAAAAAGTCACTCTGTGTAGCTCATCAAAGAGAAAGTATTGATTTGAACAGTCGCTAAGCATGCACATAGTGCAGTGACATTGATAGTGTCACTTTAGGCGATAAAAGAGATCAAGTTTTAATGGTTAGAATACAAACCTGAGCTTCCCCCCCCCCCCCAGTTAGTAAAGGGAGTGCACACAAGCAGGGCAGAACTGTAACAGGGGCCATCATGAGCCCTGGATGGTGCAGAGAAGGTCCAGGAAGGAGACAGACATACCTACACCATCACTTAAATCAGACCTGGTTGCTGCGTTTGAGTTTAAATGGAGCCCTGGATGGTGGGCGGGGTGTGTATTATAGGTCCCAGCTGAGGCCACTCAGGGCAATCACAGCCTACAGCTGCCCCCAGGGCCCTCTCACAAAGAGGCACTTAGTTTTAAATAGGATTTAGTGGCAGGGAGTTGCTTGGTTTCTGTTATGGAAATGTTCTGGTTAGATGGTTTTTTATCACTGTGGACTTGTCCTGTGAATGCTGCAAGCACCGGGGTATTTAGGGACTGACTGGTGACAGTTTTCTGTGGACTTGCCCCAGTCCTCTACAAAGACAAAGGTGGTAGAGCCAGCAACATGGATTCCTTAGGTAAGAGTAACACGCTTGTTTCTGTTTTAAGTGCAGCATTACTCTGCAAAAATCTGTGCCCCTGAGTGTCCTCAGGAGCAGTGGGGAGTTGAGGCTGACAGACAGACCTTATGAAAGAGCTCTGCTCTGGTAATTCCTTACCTGGCACAGAAAAGCAGCTGGAATGCATGCGGGAGAAGTTATGCTTAGTTGTACAAATAGATGCTTCCAAAACACATCCAGAACTTTCTTCTTGCTGAATAGCTCAAATAACGGCACTGGAGCAGAGCATATAAATTTCAATGAACACGATGTAGTCAAGCTGAAAAAGTCATTCTTCTATAAGTCAATAGCGTAATATCCAGGATTTAGCACGTGCAGATGCACTATTAAAGTTCAACAGAAATAGGTCCAGTGACCTTGAAAATGGGCCCTTCTATGGTGAAGATATAAGCTATGCTGTCTAGAATGACCTGCAGAGTCAGCAAATGTGTGGCAGCTGTTGAATGCAGCTTTTAGCTTTATAATGTGCTTGAAAGTCTAATCAATAAGCCTGACTTTGGGAAATACAACCATTTTCTTCCTCCCTTTGCAACAATTATGCTTTATATTCGCTTTCAAATCACTTAAAAAGTACTTTCACTGCTTTTCAAAACATCAAATTGGTAGGTATAAGACTGCTACTTTCTTGTTCTAGTATTGAAAACTTCCAGATACATATTTTCAGTATAGGTACATCTGTGCTAAAAGAAAAGAAACAAAAAAACTTTTCCAAGTATTCCCCTGTGGTTTGGCTTTGGGCACTGCTAAGGAATAAAAAAGTATAAATGCCAACACATGGTGAGGTCTTGTTCAGAATCTGATGTTTGCAAATGAAGACTGTAGATAAAAATGTGCCGGTGGCTAACTTCTTTAATGCTGATACAGACGAAAACAGACATAAGAAACATGGGTTTGCATGAGGTCTCTTACAAGCAATGAGAGTCTCTTGATAACTGTTTGCAGCTAGTGCATTGGAGGTTAAAGTCTTTCATATTTGTTCCTCACGATGCTTTTACAGGCCAGCTCAGGTGTTACGCAGCTTTGTAGCGATTCCTAGCCAGGAGCTGCACACAATCACAGCATTATGAGGGACTTGGAAAGCTTTCGATTTGGAAAGCTTTCAAGCCTTTCCAAAGCTTTCTATTAATGAATGCAATTGCACTGTGTCCCTGTGGGTACATAGGCTGTTGCATGACCCTGCTGTGGGCTGATTACTACCATTCCCACTGTGTTAATTGCTGAAAAGCCCCCTGAGGTTTTAATGGGAATTCTTGCAGAGTAAAGTGCTAGCTAGGTAAAGGAAGGAGGCAGCCTCCTAGTTAAGACCCATCATCTCCTGGCACAGGATAGAGGAATGTAGGGTTAAGTCGTATCCTTATAGCTGTTGCAAAAGGGTGGTTCATGAGGGGATAAAGAGGAGAAGCAATATACACAGGGCTTGGGATGGGAGGAGGCTCTGGGTACTGCTGCAGTTGTTGTTGACTGTTTTCCCTCTCCTTCTCATATACTGTCTGGCACTGGGCAGCAAAAGCTTCAAAGTGTGAAGTTGAAATGTTTTACATAGGAGATCTTAATACCAGCCTCCGGTTTTTCAAAGGTTTCCCTTTCCTTCTCCTTTGAAAGCACCCAGTGGACTGGCTGATGTCTATATATTCTGAGGGCTTTTTTGTTTGGGGTTTTCTGTTTGTTTTCTGTTGGTCATTTATTATTTTTATTAATACATTCATGTGCATACAGATCATCAGTCTCTAACTTCTTAGAGTGATAAAATTAGTGTTTGTATCTATTTTAAGCTTAAACATAGACAATTTTTGGATGGTTTCCTTTTAAACAAAGGAGGTTAATAGTATGATACTTTTTTCCATAATAAACCATAAGGGATTTTCTGTTTATTACACCAAACATCTGGAAAACACTTCAGAAGTTCTTTGTTAATTCCCTTAACAAGGTTCATATTTAAGCACAGGTCATATATTATGAAACCGTTTCTGAGTGAGTTTAGCCATATCGCTGTTTGTTATCTTTTGCGTGCTCATTGCTAGTCTCTTGGTGGTAACTGGGGAACAATAATCTTGGAAGTGCCAGAGTCTTTATATTGATTCCCAAATTTTCTGGAGCAAGTTCTGAACTCTGTTAACTATGTCTGGAGTCACTGGATTTGTACTGGTGTAGCAGCCAGATACAACTGTCTCTGAGGGCCAGCTAGAAGTTGTTCGCAGACTGCTATATTAAGGTCAAATCAGTAGTAAACTTCATCGTGGATCAAATAGTAACACTTTTCTTAGCTATTTTGCATATGATTTTGTTAATATCCTGCTTGAAAGCTCCTAGATAGGATGCATCTGGATCTGGTGATTAAGCTGTAAAGTTCCAGCTTTATCATTAGAGGCATTAGCTTTGACTCAGCATTCTCACTTCAAACTAGTGATGCAAAACATTGCCTATGTACATCTGAAGCTGTGGAATGGCTGTAACTTTACAAAAGCACAGTTCAGGGGCTATTTGAAGACTTCAGACATGCTTGCTTTTATTTTTTCTGTGGCTGCTGTCAGCTGTTTTTAAATGACAATTTTTTCCTGTGGAGGACAACTGTATTTTCTCATGCCTGAGTCAGGGTTCTGAGGGCAGAGACTTTTGCAATGTAACCCTAAACTGTTCCATGCTTCTCAAGAGTAATGCTATTTTGGTGAGTCTCAGTAACAGTTGTTTCCCTTTGGAATCTAGGGAAGATGGAGTGATGCAGCAAACTGTGTTCCTATTTGTCTTTTGGATTTATTTCTGCATAGATCAGAGGGTTTCTGTTAAATGCTCAGTGTATTAATAAAACGCCAGTTGTGCACATGGATGTGGGTGTATGGGAAGACTCGCTGGTGTGGCCACCTCTTCAATACTGAAGGCAAGATCTTGTGAGAGTCTGCCAAATGTGCTGCTGGAATCTGCAACATTACAACTCCATGTGTAAGTGCTGTTAGTATTGTCAGAAAGACACAGCACCTACAGCAGCTTTTAAAAAGCTGTATTCACAGGATTTTTTTTACTAGTTTCAATTCATGGATATGGATGGATGGACCCCAGGTCTGGTAATGGAAAGCAGAGCCTTTCAGAATGAGGTCATTGCTTCAGAGACTTGGTTACACAGCTAGTTATTACCAAGTGTAAGCTTTACTGCTGTGAAAAAATCAGCTCCTTCTTTGGTACTACGTGGCTTTGTGCTTAAGCTCCAGCTACTCATGTTTGAAAATGATGATGTGTTCAGTGGCACATATGAAATAAATCAGTCTCAGGAGATAGTCATCCCCATCACCTAATATTGTGATCAAAGTTACTGGGATCTGGAAGGCAGAAGGGGAAATGAATTTTTAATGTAGGTGGTGTTACAATTTGCAGGGGAACCCTGGTAAGTTATTTTTTTTAAAAGAAAACCAGGTCTTCATTTGGATTATGTTTCTTGTACATGCTGAAATGTCAGAGCCAAGTTGTGACCAAGTCTCATTTCATTATGGTCTGACAAGACTGAAATCCAAGCAAAGGAGAAGGGTAGCTATTTTAAAATCAATATTTAAAACAAATCTGATGTACATGGCTAACATCCCAAGGTGTGGGAAGGCAAAAGTAGTTTCCTTGATGCCACTTAGGAGGGCAGTACCTAGTGTGGTAACAGGATCTAAATCTCTCAAGTCCATGTGAAGTGCTTTGCTAGGCTTTTTGTGCTCCAAGCATAAACATGAGATCTTAAAAATGTGTTCCATCTAGTTTTGAGGAAAAAAAAATAAAAGGTTGGAGGTTTTTTTTGTGGTGGTTTTTTTGTTTTTTTTCCCCAGAGCTAAAAAGTACCTCTTCCCCTGAAACCTGCATTTGTTTTCAGAAGACATTGTCTTAACAGCTACTTTACAGTATTAAGTTGTAACTGTGATTACTTGTCTTACAAAACATAAGAATTCACTTAACATGATCGGGGTCAAAGGTCTTTATTTATGCAAAACAGGTTTATCACAAGCTCTGGACTAACTATCTGCAGGTGATCTCTTTTTGTTTGAGCGTACTTGAGGAAAGCATTACATTATAAGTAGATATAAAGTCTTTGTTAGAATTTTTTTGTTTATTTCCTGTGAATGAAGTGCTTTCTCAACAGATAATTTAAGAAATCTAGCCTAACCTTTTTTAACTTTAAAGAATCTTTACTGACTTAATAGCGTTTGGCATTATTTTCCTGACATTTGTTAATTCCAGGGTTTTATATTTTTAATGGAAACCTGAAGATTACAGGGATATGTTTCAAGAAGGGAATTTAGCAACTAAGTAGTTTCTAAGTTCTGTGCACAGGAGATCTTAACCAGTGAATGTGTAAACTAAGATGAATCAAAACTTCGTAAAATAAAATAGCCCATCCTATAAATACATACTTGTAGATGTACTTTGTTTAGGTAAATAATCTTGTTGACTGCTAGAGGGATGCTTGCAAACTTATGGAATTATTTTGCAGAACTGAAGCTTAAATAGCAATTGGAGAATCTAGGGATTAGTCTAGTTTTAGACCTGATATCTGACTTCCCCAACCTAAACAAGGATGTTGCCTTTAACTGAGCCAGGAAACAGCCTTTGTTCCAAGGCTAGAATGAGGATGAGAGCTTGAACCTTATCTGAGGTCCAGGTATAGCTCTTAGTGTGGTAGTCCCATCGTATCTGGTAGGCCATATTTATAGCATAAGGAGCCTAATGTGAAGCCTGCTGTAAATCAGGAATAGTGGGAATGCTCATACTCTTTGGATCGTGCCAATAGTACACAGTGTTATAAGTAGGGGGGATCTTAAATGCTCTTTGGATTTGATGTTTGACTACTATATCAGCTTTAGGAATCAAAACAGTGTTGGCTTCATAGGGTGTTGGATAGGTCCTTTAACAAGTAAACCTTATTTGATACAGGGTGGAAGAATTAGATGTGAAGGGGTAGAGATATGTTCTCAAATCAGTTTGCTTGCTTTTTAAACAGCAGAATGTGAAACATCAACAGAGAAAGGGTACATAAATAAGGATTTATTTCCTTTGACCATGTGGGTGTAATAAGGTGATATATCTTCATTTGATCCTCCAGCTTTGAAATACTGCGGCACTCAGGAGTCCTCCTTTGCGTGATTGTCCATTTGCAGGGCATAAGTGCTGAAGTCCTTCATGCTCTATTACAAATACGGATATTAGGTCATGAAAACTACTGTCTTTTTTGTAATTAATTTACTTCCATTCATCAGAGGCTTGAAACTTTTATGGCACAGAACAGCAGTTGGCCACAACACTACTGCAACTTATGTGGACAGAGGATCTGGCCCAGTGCCCTGAGTTTCCTGTGAGTAAAAAATTAGGTTAATATTGTCAAGTCCTTTCCTTATGTGTGTTATTCAAGGGAAATATTTTGGCCTCTATTATTAGGTAGCTAACTTGTCAAATGCTTGATTTTTAGCATAGTGTCATTGGAGTATACATGAGGGGTTTTGTTATCCTAATTCTTCTAAAATAGTGCATATTATTCCACATAGGAAGAGTTCAGTTTTCAGTACTTGAGTGTTCTGTCAGTGAAAGACCAGGTACTTTTAATGTGAGCAAATGAGACCCCCAAATGGAAGTGAAAGTAATCCGTGTTTTGTTGAGCATGTTATTTGTTCCACCAGGTCATGTAAAACTTGTTCATTATTTCCATGCATTGCTTTTTGTCTTGGTTACCTAATCTTAGTTTTGCTTTCAGTAACTGAAAGATGCTCAGAATCTTATTTGCAAACCTCTGACTTTGCTGCTCTTGAAATCATTCTTTCTGGGTCAGTGTCACTTCTCCTTTGTGGCAGTGAGTGTACTTCAGTTAACAGGTCTGAACTCTGATGTATGTTCTCTGTATCAAGCCAGCTTTGCTACTGCACTTCCTATCTGTTGGTCTTGTGCCCCTGCCAAGCAGTAAAACACCCCTCCCACCATGCTAGTTACTCAGCAGCTTCTCTCTGTCAGTTCAGTTGCTCCAGCAAGGCCTTTAAATGCATCTACTCTATCTCCGTGGAAGTTGGGAAACAGCAAGGAAAAGGACAGTTTCCTCCTGCCTCTGTCACCAGTAGCTACAGCACTGGTCCATCACACTTGCTTGTCTGCTGCTTTTCTGCCAGACTTCATGCACCACCTTCTCAGCAACAAAATGCTTCCTAATGCCCATTCTAAACTTCCCTTGGCATATCTTTGAACCATTCCCACACATCTTATCACTGTGTATCAAGGAGATACAAGGAGATCAGCGCCTCCCTCTCCACTTTCCCTCCTCAGGAAGCTGTAGGGAGCAATAAAGTTGCCTCTCAATCTCCTGTTCCCCAAACTAGGTGAGCCCACAGTCCTCAGCTGCTCCCTGTAGGACATTCCATCCATTCCTTTCACCAGCTTTGTTGACCTCCTCTGGGTGCATTCAAGGACCTTCACATCCTTCTTTAACTGTGGCACACACAACTGCATGCAGTACTCCGGCTGAGGCCGCACCAACGCTGAATACACTGGGACAACTGCCTCTTTTGACTGGCTGTTCATGCTGTGTTTGATGCACCCCAGGATGCGGCTTGCCTTGTTGGCTGCCAGGGCATACTCCTCACTTGTACTGAGCCTGTTGCTGACCAGTACCTACACCTTCTCTCCCAGTGTATATTTGTGTCCAGTGTTACTCTGCCCCAGGTTCACTATTTGGACTTCTTAAATTTCATTGACTACCCAATGCTTCAATCTGTCTAGATCCCTCTATAAGGCATCTTGTTCCTTGAGGGAGTCAACAGCATCTCCCAGTTTAGTTCCATCAGAAAACTTACTAAGGGTGCACCACAACATTAGTCATACTTTCGAATGCATACAGCTGAGGAAGGGAAGTGTACTTGTGGCATGTAACTATAAATGTAGTACTTGCATTTTTCTTATCACTACTTTTTCCATTTGCTAACAGCTGCTTCAAGACTGGGTGCTTAGTCACCTCTTGAGTATTTTGAGTTTTTCATTACTCTAGGTTTAAGATCAGTTGCTCAGAATTGGAAATCCTTAAACTTTTTAAAGAATCCATGTTATCCAGAGGCTGGTATCCTCCTTATTTGCTGAAATTGCACAGTCCAAGAACATGCAGCTTATAGGCTGATGCATAACAGCTTGTTAATTTAGCTTGAAGACTATAGGTAAATATAAAGGCTGATATATCTACCTGTTGGATTCTGGAGAAGTGTCAGACATGACTGGGATAAACCTAGTGCGAAGGTTTGTTTTCACAGGCATTAGAGTAATGTCTAGAGTAGACATTGCTGGGGTGGGGAAGGAATAAATTTGATATCACCAGGACCTGGCTGAAAAATCTGATCCTCTTTTATCAGTTGAAACTGAGCGCATTGTTGAAAAATGTCCAGGGAAATAATAAAGTAACACTTGCATTCTTTGTTTCGTCTGGAGAACAATGGAAGGTTTTCTTTTAAACTGTGTTTGCTTAATATGTTAAAATATTTTTTTGTATTATGTAATAATCTTCAACTGAACTATGGGAATCTGGCGTGTTCGTTTGACTAAAACTTTTTAAATTTTTTTTTCTTCCCCTGAATAAAAAAAAATACACTTTAAATATTTCTTTTCTGCAGATGGAGAATTAATTTTTAATTTTGTTCCTGCTATACCTGTTTTAAACAAATTGAATTTTTCAATTCAATTTTAGGGGATCAACTGTCAGTGGAGGTGGGAAAGTGAGGTATCTTGCTCGATTTGACGTCAGTTATGCATTGGTAAAATGAAAAAAGTTAATTGAAAAGCTGAACCTGAGCTCCCTCAGAAGCATCCTCAAGCCCATCTACAAGCTTGCTGCTTTCCTTTAGATGAGCTCAACAATTCTTTTCCTTATTAACTATTCATTTGCTAATGGACAAAATTAACAGATATAACCAAAATCATAGTGAAAGTGACTCTGAGTTTTTTGCACCTCTGTTTTTATTGTATAAGTCCTAATTACTTGAGGTCTTGAGGAGATTCACAGGCACTGATTTACCTGTTCATTAACGGCAGCAAAGCAGGCTGTAATGTAACTTGTAGCCTGCTGTTCTGAAGGTCTTGTATGTTGAGCTTTGCTGTAGCTCTGCTCTGTATCCTGAAGAGAGGATCGAGACATAAACTGCCAGTGATCTTTCTGGGAGCATCTGCCAAAATTTTCCATCTTTTAATCTCCTGAACTCTTACAAAATTGAGCTGAAGGGATTGACAACTAAGCCATAAGGGGCAGAATGTTAAAGAACACCAGATCTTGCCCCCATGCTTTGTAGATTTTGGCAAAATGGACTTTGTAGCACACAGCTGCTCAAGCTTAATGGCTCTTCAACAAGTCCTATGCTCTGCCTTTGCTAGACTGATGCTAGGTGCTCCTCTTCCACCGTAGAAGGGATTTAGCTGAAATTTAGGGATGAGAGATGTCTCTTAGCCTATTCCTCCTCTTGATAAATGTTCAAGAGAAATAGTTTGACATTACTTTACTTACAGTAAGAGATGCCAGGACAGGCGTCCCATTACAACAACCCATAACAGCGGGTGTGATGTGAGTCAAGGCAGCAGTGTTGGAGCTCAAAGCCTGTTGAATGGACTCCCTTGGAAACAAGGGCTCCTACTTTCCACTTCCTCCAATACACTGGCATGCTCCCTTTCCAACTGAGGCATATAGTTTCTTTTGTGTAACTTTTTCCAAGAGCCGGTTTTCTTTCAGAAAAATGTAACTGTTGGATGTGCAAAGGATCTGGCAAGTGATGGGTTTCTATTGTTTGCCCCAGGTAATGTGAGCTTCATAGTTTAGTTAATCTTGCTTTTTATTGTTTTTATTTTTAACTTTGAATTGCTTATTAAAATCCAAGCAAGAAGAGTTGAAGAAAAACACAGCCAGTCTGAACTGTGTTTATGCAGTGCTAAGCATACTATTCCAGTAAGAAGGCACATATATTTTATCTTTAAATGTATATTTGCTGCAGCAGTTCTTGCCTATTTCGGGTATTATAGAGTATAAAAATATATAGTAGACAGTCTTCACAGAGAGTGGCTGCAGCTAAAGTGTGTTGGGTAAGAGGTTCTGTTTTTTAGTCTGGAAATTCAGATTTGGTGCTGGATGTTGTGCTCAGGATGTGTAGTCAATTCTATGTCATATGAGCCATTAGATATGCTAATACAGATGGAATTACAATGAACTATTTTTAATTTGCATGCAGACAAATATTTACATAAATCCTTAAGTGGTAGGATTTTCTCCTAAATTTATCTTTCTAGGGTGAACAAAAATCTTTCCTAGCTTGCTTTTCAAACAGAGTCAGTGCTTTACCTAACTCCCAAACTTAGCCATTTTCTGGGAGATGGCTTATTAGCAAACAAAGCAAAACATCTCTGTTATTCTCTTGGCTACAGTTGGGTTTATCCATTGGGACTCCTATACTTCTTATAGGAATATATGACTAACAGTTAAAACATGCAGTAACTTAAGCTGCCCAAGAGATGTCTTTAACATTTTCCAGTTAGACTTTTTTCACAAAAAAAAGTAAAATCCTGAAGCTTCCTAGTCCAAAAGTCTGCATATATACAGGGACGGGAAGGGAGCATTATTTTGTTTTTAAAAACACTAGGTCAATTAAAGACTTTAATTTTCTTGGCTTTTTGATAATTAAATGAGTTGCCCACCTCACGTAGGGGTTTAGGTTTTGTGTACATGACTAGTACTCTCAAGGACAATAAAGAGACTTTTTTTTTTTTGTTTAACCACTAAAAAACTGGTTAATGTAATAGCTAGTTTTCACATACATATTGTCTTCTACCTGAGGAATTTGTATATGATTAAGTAAACTCTTCCAAGGGAAGAAGATACTAAGCTTACAAGTGAGAAAAAGAAAGAAAAGGAGAGATTCAAAAGGTTTTATTTTGAAAATATGTTGCAGAGAAGGTTCGTTAGTGTTGTACTTTAACACTAAACTTCTTTCTACATTACCCTGAGAGATTGTAATGTTATTTGATGTGTTTGGTAGTATTAAATATTTGAATGAAGAAAAATAGAAATGGAAGATGAGGGCAAAGGTCTGTGTAGTCCGCTTTAGTGGGCTAGCCTTCTAGTGAATTGCAGAGCTTTCAGTTCTTGGTGTTTAGGGAAAGAATATGAGAGCATGCAGGCATAAAGTGAAGCTTTTCCCACTCTGTCAATTGTTTTCAGCAATCTGTGTCTTAGGGACTCTCACAGTCAAGGACTCTATCTATATCTTCACATTTAATAGTTCTTGTAGGACTCTCTAGCCCGAAGCTGTCTAAAGGAGAATCTGCCCTAAAGCTACCCCAAAAGCAAACAGCAGATAGCAGCAGGCTTAGCTTTCTCTCTCCTTTTTTATTTTAACATGATATTCTATTTTGTTACTGGATGCTTTTTGCAGCAAAAGCAGGATCGACATTTTCCTCAAAAAGGAGTTACAAGACTGCAACATCCAGACCATAAAAAATGACCAGTCTGAGATAGAGGCATGATATGGTTTTGCTCACATAGGCTGGTATTACTTGCAGGATGGTTCTTGCAGCTTGGTGCAAGGAAATTGGTGCTCTCATAACAGAGAATTGGTGTGAAAGTACTGCTTATTGCCTTTCTGGGGCACATAGCAAATTTACCTCTTGGACTCATGTCTATGGCAAGCTCTATTTAATCCCGTTTATAATTTTGTCCCTCTAGATTTTCTGTCATGTACATTTTATTGAAGTAGTGCTTCTTGGGATAAATACTGTATGTTTAATAGGCTTAGTATTTTCAATCAATTTTCTAGACCAAAAATAACACTCAGGCAATCTTATAAGCACCCTGTAAGGCAAGTGTGCATATTTGCACATTGATCTTCAAATGTAGGATGATGGCTTTGCAGAAGGCTTTTATGTGAAGCATATTCAAATTCCTATTGCCTAATTCAATGTCCTCCTCTCTAACAGCATTAATTTAAAATGCATTAAATATTAAATTTCAAAAAGAAAATTAAATAAATGATTAGTAAGGGGAATTAGGCACTCAGACCCACTAAAACATAATAGGATTTAATTTGTTGAGGAATTCTCAGCCCTATTTCTTAAGCTCAGGCTTTTACCTAAGAATTGTCAAGAACGCTCAGTAATGGCCCTAGATGGGATTTCTTTTTGTAACCTCCAAGCAAGATATAGAAAATCTGGTTTGTGAAATCCTGAAACTGCATTGCTGCCTCTTTGTTCAAAACAAAGCAACTAGTAAAACAAACCCACATAACGAATGTTTGTGTAACTAGCCTACTTGGTAAATTGAGAATGATTAATCTGGTAGACAAATTGGCAAGATAAGCCCCTGGGAAAGCAGCATCAAATATCAGTACCATGCTGCAGTATGTGTGTGCAGTACATCATAGTGTAAGTGAGGACTGGGACTGGCTTCTCACTTTCAAGGCCATTATGTCCCTGCCAAATGCTATTTCTCCATTTACTTGTTTTCCAACCTGTGAAGTCTGTAAGATCAAATGCTCCAGGTGGTGAATTAGAAAGAAAAATCTTTCTTGGTAACTGTTCAGCATACGTCCTCCATATCACCTCAGAGGGACAACTCCATATTACCCTCTGCTTTCCTGCCCTGCTCCCTGATGCGCATAAATACCTGAGTGCTGCTGAGATCTGCCACCTTTGGTCATGTTCACACTAGCATTGCTGTCCCCCTGTCTTCTCATAACCAAGAACCATGTCTAACAAGTGGGAGGTAGGAAAATGCCATCACCTTACGACTTTTGAAAGGGCTGCTGATTTGACCAAGGATGATTTGATGTTTGCTGCAAAAAGTAATTATGAGCAACAGCCACAGACCTGGTGCTGCCTAATGTGCTATGGCTAAAACTCATTTTTTCCCCTTCTGAAGTGATATTTTTCCTATTGATCTTTCAGAGCAATTTCATACTGTTGTCCTCTTCCATAAACATTTTGGTGAAATGTTTCAATGTACTCAATGTTTTTATGGGTTTATATTGTTTTGTCTAAGCTGCTTGTACCAGATTAATAAGCCAGTCACATAATGTTATTTCTGGTGAGGTAAGATCAACAAATTATAACTTCTAGACATCATGGGCCACTTTGTTTCTTTTAGAATCAACATTCCTCCTACCCCCATATGTATATGTGTAAATATGTGTTTGAGTAATACCAGAAGGGGAAGCTTAACTTGGTAGTGGATTTCTTCCTTTGTTTCCATCCAGTAACACTCTTTACTCAGAGTCTCTTTCTCTGAGTTTCTACTAAACTGTCAGCAGTTTAGTCATGAGCAATTTTTGATGCTTTCTGCACAGGAGATAGTGGCCAATACAGTCTTTCAGGTCAAGTGATTTATCAATCTGTTTCACCAGCATCCTTATCAGTCAGATGTTTATCTTCTTTCAGTGTTGACTTTGGAGCCAGATACCCAGTACAGACAATGAATAGGAGTTCTCAGGTTCTTGCACAGAAAGTCTCACTTTTCTCCACTGTCTGATTGAAAAAAACCTCCTCCTGAGAGTTTAAATCTTAAACATGAAACAGAGATAAGAATACCAATAGGTTTAGAAAATAATCTAGTAGTAAATCTTAATTTAAAATATTTAGATAATTAAACTTATAGGGCAGTCAAGTGCTTTGACTTTTTTGTTTTTCAAATTTACTAGATGATAGAAATGGGGTATAGGGCTACAGATTTTACTAGGTTTTTTTGGTGTGGTTATTTACCCCCCCTCTCTTTTTTCCCCTCTTGTGATTGTGTGTATTTGTGTTGTGGGTGTGTGGGGGGGGGTTTATTTTGTGCGTTTTTTGTGGGGTTTTTTTTTTGTTTGTTTGGTTGGTTTTTTGTTTTGTTTCTTTTAAACCTGAAAACGTTCACAGCTTGCCCCTGGGATGTGACTTGAGGGCCCACCTGATGTAAGGAGGCTTTAAATGAAATATGTTGCTTTTAAAAGCTAATAGGTAAAGAAAGCAGCCTAGTAGTTTACTGAAATAATACTTCTAATCACAGACAGAATATGCTAAGGATGAGTGCTTTCTGAGTGAACTTGATGACAGAGTGAGACTCTAACAGATAATTTTTTTTTTTTTATGATAACATCTTAAGCGCTGTTCTGAAAAAAATATCTCCCCGTACCTACTACAATTCAGCAGCTCTGCCCATATTGGTAATGGAAATGCATGGAGAAATAACCAAAATACACCAACCAAAATGGAATTTATTAACCATTCAAAAGTAAGTCCTGAAAACAGGATGACCTGAGAAAGGGCAGTTTCTGTTTGCATCCATTTTGATTCTGTATACTTCTAGATATTATATATATGTCTTTTGAAGCTGGACTCTCAAGTGGCTTTCAACAGGGAGTGGAAGGTTTGAGAATGTTTTTTCTTCTTAACGTGGCTAACTTTGTGCAGAAGAATGATTCCTGAAGACCTGTCAGACTAGGTCTTTATATGGTCAGCAACTTCTTCCCGGGTAGAAATAACTGAGTTGATACCAAAACCACCAAAGACTTTGTTTTGAAACTTCATGCTAGCTTACTTTGCTTCAGGGAAAAGAAAACACAACAAAAGCATCCAGTCTTATGAGTGCAGAATATTTTGGGTGTTCTTGATTTTTAGTTCGTGACTGCTCCAAAGACATGATCTCTGCTACAAGTTAAATTTCCTAAGTTATTTTTTTTCTTATTCTTTCTTCTGCCTGAGTCAGAGGAGCAGGAGGACAGCTTATGAGAATTCATTTATTTTTCATTAACTCATTTTTCATTGATTTTTATCTCTAGCTTTGTTAGTCATTCAAATTTGCCTTTGCTTCCACTTCCACAGAAGCTTGACAAAGATTTCCTCCCCACCTTTTGTTTCTTGTGTAGCATTTATCTCTGAAATAATCGTATTCTCTAGACTGCAGCATTTTGCTTACCTCCCTTCAAAATCTTGAAACAAAGCTTTGACAACTTAAGCACATTGATCCAGTCACTCTTTCTGCTTAGGACTAGTCATGTCAATTGGTTTGCCATACCATGTTTTCTGCTCAGTTTATATGCTGTCTGGTTAACCATGTGTCCATGACTGACAACTCTTCAAAGAACGAAGTGGTAAGTCTAGGGTCTAGAGATAGCAACTTTAGCCTGTGGAAAGTGTGCTAGCACATGTACTTTAGTTTAAGTGTAATGAAGAGCAGCTTTCACTTGTGAAAATAGTACTATGTATCACATCAGTGATATCAAACATTAAAAAGAAAAGCATTTACATCTTCCCCTTTTCCCCACCTCTTGCAAAGTGCAGATATCCTTTGTATTTCTGGAAAAATTGGGTCCTTGACTTGTGGGTCAAGCTACAAATGCATGGGTAGCTTTCTCTGCCTATTAATGCAACATTATGTCTGCTTTGGGGCTTTGGTAACAATGCCACTTTGTGTACAGTGCATGTACTATACACATAATGACTTTTTAAACTTGCCGCTTGATGTGTGAACTCTTGATCAAAATGAAATCTTTCCCACATGTACATTTCAATGGTCCCATTTATATAACCTTTGATCATTATTGTGTTATCTCCTGAGTTCCAGTTCTACCAGCTTCCTAGAAGAACCCTTTTATCTAGCCCTCTTTTTTTTGTTTTGTTTTTGTTTGTTTCTGTCTTGTGAGGTTTGGTTTGTGTTGTGTGTGGGGTTGTTTTTTTGTTTTGTTTTGGGTTTTTTGGGGGGTGGGGAAGGAGTGGGGGAATAGGGATGGTTTTGTAATGGGTCACTTTCTTGTCTTAACCAGAATCACTGAATATAGTCTGGCTCTTCTTGATCTTCAATTTTTAGATTGAAACTTCAAAATAGTGTATAGCTCTTTAAAAAGTTGAAGTGCAGTCTTTTAGTAAATGATTGAACTTCACATCGGAGTGCTCTTTTGCCAAATTTCATTAAAACAGCCAAAGGATTTGGAGCTGTTTTGTATGTTGCTTAATATTTTCAACTTGCAAATTCTACTTTGAAGTGGAGTGTCTCTGTATTCTGCAACTCTGAATTTTCAAATGTCACTTACTGACATACTCATTGCATATTACAATATGTGTTCTATTAATGTTCTGGCTTTTAAAGCTATGTCTACATTAATAAACTACAGTCTATAGACAAAGCTACACTACTGAAAATGGAGCATAGTTTAACTGTGTTTAACAGGGATGCAAGTTGTCCTGAGTGACTTGTCCTTAGGTATGCAGAACAGGATGTGTCCCATTTTGCTTATGAGTATAGAAATAGCTTGTGTTTGTTCCCTGAAAGTGGTGCACAAATTGCTTTTTGTGTAACTTTTAGTTTGGTGGTAGGTATAGTGCCCTACATCATGTTGCAAGTATTTTCTTTTGCTGTGTAACATGTTGATGTTATACAGGACAGTGGCTTTCCTACCACAAGTGGTGCCAGAATTTAATATTCCTTTCTGTATTTACTCCCTATAGACCTGCCCCAGAAGAGCAAATGGAAAAAAGTGTCCCAAGCAACGTTTTGATTTGGAAAGGAAAACTAAGACTTCCAGGAGTCCCGTAGCAAGTTTGCTATTTCATAGTGGTTTTATGGGAAAGACAATTGGAAATTGCTGTGTGGCTGTAGAAAGTCTTGAGATAAGACATATAGAAAGAACACGTATGACTGTAACAGGTGGGTCAGAAATGTTCCCTTTGTGAAAACTGAAAATAGAAGTAGTCCTGCCAGACATAGAAACATACTTTAGGAATAACAGCACAAACTTCAGCTGGTTTCTTTTTGTGGTTGGTCAGACCATGTGATAAGTAGCTCATTTCTTTATATGTTTGTGTTTTTGAGGCTTTTATGCCAAGATATTGTTTCCGTATCCTCATAACTCCTTGGCTTAGTGGAATCATTGTAAATTAATTTTACATATGAAGAAATGATTAATAATCTAAGAGCACTCTCCCTTAAGTAAGGGAGAAAAGATGCTCCATAATGTAAAAAGCTGTTATTGTCTTTGCTGTTTTGATACAGGAGCAGTCACACTATTACCTTCTCGATAGTTATTAATGCCCTTAAAATGGATTGTACCTGCCTTGCCATCTTCCATTCTGAATTTAATAGACACTTTAATGAAATTTTCATAGTAAAACAACTTGCTAGAAGGTCAAGAAAGCCAAAAATAAAACTGGGAATTGAAGTCATCTAAACGTCCTTTTCTTTTTCATTTATGATGGTAGCACTTAGACTGGAAAATGTGCTAGAAGCTGATTACCAAAGATAGGGGAGGGAGGATGAGTGGGTAAAGATAGCAGAACAGAGCATGAAGTGTTGAGAAAACACTGTCTCTTTTGCTAGAGTTTGAGAAGTTTCCATTCAATAGCTTGACAGTTATAAACGTTGTGCTGCCTTAAAGCTTTCAGAATGACTTATACAGAACCTTTTAATTGACTATTAGCATGTTTTTTGCAATCCCTTGGATCCATGGATGTTTTTTTCTATAGTAGGCTTCTTTTTCTTTTGAAAACAGAATTTTTAAGGGACTGTGTAGAAGGCACAGCAACGAGTGGTAAATTTAGCCACCCAGTTTAGGCACAAATTTTTCCTCTGCAGAAACACCTAAATTTTTTTGTCTTGCTGGGAGCATCATGGCACAGTTCACTTCTCAATGTTCTCCTGGGCCTTTCCAAAATATCTCAATTTGTTAAGGCCTTGTCCATGTGCTCAGTGGGAGCTGAGGTCATGCACTAAGCTGAAGAGCTGGGGCTCTGGTTGCAGAAGTAAATACAGGTTATAAAGTATACACTGCCAAGAAAAACACTGTGCTTGCTTAAGCATAATTAAGATTGAGGAAAAATGTGTACCTGTTAGACTAGTCAGCAACAAAAAGTGTCTGTTTTCCTGAGAAAGGATATTAGAGGAGTGATGGACTGTTTCTTAAGGACAAGATGGTGGTACAGGCCTTTAGAAGCTGAAAGAAGAAATAATTTTCATTAGCCTAACTCTCTTGCATTTGCATGAGTGTGGAAAGCTAGAGGTATGTAAAAGATGTGCTTCAAGCTGAGAACTGTTCTTCCTGTGTAGACTAGGTAGTGAAAATGATGTGATGAAGAAGACTAATCTGCTTTCTTTTGCTGGATCTTGAGGGAACCAGTACTGGGGCATGTGCTTGTGAAGTGTCTGTCTCAGACTGGAACTCTGACTCGTTTCAAATGTCCATGTTTTCCTTTATGTTGGCCACCACTGTTGTTCAGCAGCATGTAGAAATAGCTTATCTTTAAATCCAAGCTTCAAGGGATACAGAAAGTAAATGGGCATGTGTCTTGCTTATACAGATGGCTGACAACATCTTGGGGTTACCCAGTGTGTAACCTGGGGAACACTGGGAGAGGTCAGGGAGGAAGACAAAGCAGATGGAGAAGCTGTGAGCTAGCAGCAAAATTACTGTTCTTGAGAACTATAGACCTATAGTCAATTCCCCTACACTAAAGCTATACTTTCAGAACCATTTGAATAACTCAAACCTCACAGAGAAGCCTTATACAAGTACCTGTCTTGCTTTTGGGCATCTAACAGGCCAAAAAACAAAGACCAAATGATATGACCTGTTCCTAGTTCATTACTGTACTGTGGTATCTTTTCTAGGGATTAGGTGCGAAGGCAAACTGTTGCACAGTAAACATGGCATTTATCTTCTAGAAAGTGTCTGAAATGTATGTAAACAGCTTGATTAGTAAGCATAACTTAACTCTTCAACATGTTCATTAAAAAGGACTGAAGACTCCATGCAGCAAAGCATGTAACAGTATTGAACACTTCTGCTGTCGCTAATGCAATGCTACTTAAACAAACAAACAAATGCTTGGACAGTTCAATCTATTATAAAGAGTATTCCTCTCCTAGACAGAAGCTTCACTGGTAGCAGTTTACAACTGAAGACAGTTAGCAAAGAGTTATAGTCCTTGCACATCATGATTTAGCAAATAAGGTTCTAAATACTATTTACTTGGTCATTGAGTTAGTAGATGCAAGACTAGAGTAGAAGTATCTTAGGACTGAGTGATGGGAAGGGGCTACAACTTACTAATGGTCCTGACCAAATAGTCTTGACGCTATCCTGCCAGCCAAGTTTGGGTGGAAGTAGGTCTCATTTAAATGAGTGGAAATCCCAGGAGTCTGATGTAACATCTTATTTCAGTAGTATACAAAATATAAAGCATGTGGGTGTGGGCATGATTACAGATTAGTGGATTGAATCACAGCTGATCCAAAAGATGGAGCTACATGTCATTTTTAAAAGTGCATTTCTGCTGTGAAAGGGGAAAAACTCTTTACAGTTTTATATGAATTTGGTACAGCTGCAGACTAGACTAACTTGCTGTAATATTCTTTTATTGCAATTTTCCCCTCCTGGCAATAAGAATCTTGCTTTCAGAAAAAAAGTCTCCTTTTCAGAGTAAGGATATCTCCAAGTGCAAATGAAGACTGGAAAGGAAGAAGGTGTGGTATAACCTGACTTAAAACCAAGTCAACCAACCAAAAAACAACCCCCAAGCTCCCACAACCAAATAAACACCACACAAAAAAACCTTCAAAACCCTCAAAATAAACCCCTGAATGCTAGAAGAGGCATGCTGCACCATGAACCTTTCCAAGTGAGGTTGGTTGGGAGAAGATAATTTAATATAGCGGTGGAGAGAAGGTTTGTGAGGTCAAATGCTCAGCCAAGATTTATTCCTATACTGTGAGTCAGCTTGCAAGACAGGGGTACAATGAAAACTCCTGAGTACTAACTCTTCCTTGTTTCTGAACTTCTAAGACTACTCACATGCAAAAGTGATTGCAGAAGCAGGCAGTTTTTTACTGTACAAGGATTATTAATAAGGAATATTTGCAGAATGAGACATTCTGGTTTCAACTTGGTTTGGCAGTTTTATTTTTGAGTGTGCCAGAAAGCACTTGGCAGATGGAGGATAATGGGACAGAACTTCTGTTGCAAAACTTTTTCTTCCCAGTGTCTGAGGAGCGGTCACTTTTTAAATGCCCTTAGCAAAAAAGAGTTGTAGAGGAATGTTCCTGGACTGAGCCTAGGCATAAGGACCACTGCCACTGTATGTTTGCTCATGCATGTTCTGCTGTCTAGTGATAGGGTTATCCACTTTAATCCTCTTTCCTCCCAGATTTATTTTTATTCCTGGCAGAAGTAATCCGTGCAGATGTGCAAGAGCAGACTAGAACTCTGATAGTGAAAATAGTGGGTACAGCGCAGTACAGATCGTTAGGGTAAGCTCTGCATGAACCAGAGTTGTTTGCTATTACACACTGAATCCTTGTTCTTCAGATTTTGCCAAGATGTTGAAAAAGTTACTGTGGTTTGTAAAACTTATGAAATGATTGATTTCTAGTAACAGAGTAGACTGGGGTGTGGGAGGGCCATATTGCATCTGATGTAATGTGGCTCAAGACATCTGAAATAATAAAAACCAATTCCATATTTTGGTCTCTTGACTAAAATAGCAAATATTTCATTCTGCATAAACGAAGTAGGTAAAAGTGCAGACAAATGAATGTCTTGGTCTTGCTTCCAGAAAATTCATAAAGTCAAAACCTGTTTCATTTAAAAATAAGTACATAAAATAAAAACATTTGTCAGAAAAACCCTGAACCAAATGAAATTATGTCTTGTGGAGGCAGAACGAATAAAACTCAAGGAGAAATAAGGCTTTCATGACTATCACGACTATCATTTGGTGGTAAGTGCAACTGCAGATCCAGTGATCAGAATCACTTTCAATATGTTAAAACATTTTCAACATCACCAGTTCCTCTTACAGCAAGTTTAAGTGTTGTCTTCTGTCAAAGCCACATTTACACCCTTTAGCTGTAAATTATTTTAGCGGCACTGAGCCCAACAGAGAAGTAGGTTGGTCCAAGAAGTACAGGAGGAAGTACATGTTGTATTATGAATAATGGCAGCTACAGTGGGGACCCTGCATTAATCCAACTCCACAGTACATGAAATATTACTAGACTTTAATATTACACACCTTTTAATTTTTGTTTTTAAACTTTCTTAAAAAATAGCTGTCCAGTGGAAGCGCTTTACTCATGAATGCTTAACGCTTTTTAACACATGATACCAGTATTTTGCTGTCAGCTACAGAGTGTGGTAACTGCTTCAAACCTTCTCCAGTAACACAACTCAGATTATGAGTGCTGCATTCTGGTCTTGTTTCTTTACAGCACATACAGTTCAAAACGGCAAAGCTAACATTTAAAAACTCTCTTCCATGTTTGTTTAGTCAGCAAAAGCTTGTATTATGTGGCTTTGAAGTTACTCTTCAGATGCCACTCAGAGAATATTAAGAATAAATTAAATAACATCAGACTGAAGATCAAAGCAAAGTCAGCCTTTAAAATCCCTTTTCTGAAACTTTCCATAAGGTACACAACTGGACAGTTCAGTAAGTCCAAGAGGGATTGACGAGCATGGTCTTATGAGGCATTTACTTTTCATCTATTTGGCACTTTTTTGTGTAAGACTGTATATACAGAAAGCAGATTGGTGTTTAAGCTTCCAATGGACCACAAAATACTGCTCTTTCTGCTGTCTTCAGGGGCTTAAATAAGGAAAAACTGACAGTCTCTCTTTAGAATGATTCCTTGAAAAATAGTATTTGAAGAGGTTGAAAAGATGACATTTTAATTTGAGAAAATGCTTCACTTCCACGTATCTATCTAACCAATTGACTTGCTGTCATTAGCATTGCAGTGTGTGGCAGGGAGGAGGAATCCTCAGTTTCTCCTTGAGTTCATAGTCTTCATAGTTTTGTATCTAAGAATTTCCTATTCTGAAGAAGTATTCCTGCATGAATGCTGTGGAAGTTGTTGTGAAGTTGTGCAGCACTGTGTGGGTTGTGTGCCACGCATACATTTGTACTCATGGTGTTGTGAACCCATCCAAGAGAGCTTGCTATAGCCCCAGGCTTCCTGTGGAGAAGGGATTTTTTTTTTCCCCTATTGTTTTTTATGAGACAGTCCTTTAGTTTGTAATGTCACATTAGGACCAGGTCAGTTCTGCTTTTGGGGCCTGAATGATCTCAGCTGAAAAAGCAATTAGGCTTTCTGGTCAGTCTTTTGAAAGTCAAACCATGAATTTCTACTAGAGGAGGCTGCAGAATGCTGTTTGTGTTTTAATAAGTGCTTCTGAACTTCAGGTTGCTTGGTGCATGCTTGAAAGTACCAAGAAATAAATTCCATTCCTAGGGATCTAGAACTATAATGTTTAAATTGTAGTGGCAATTAGGTTGATTTAGCTTATGGCTTTGGCACTATTGGCTCAGGCTTCAGGCAGCATCATGGGGATGCAGAAAGGTGGTTTAAAAACACTGGGTTTACTTCTGCTCTGCTGTGCCAAGCGTAGGCTGTGTACCTGAGCCTTGAATGCTTTGAGAAGCCAAGTAAGGCATTTGAAGGGCTGGCTCCTGTTCTCACTTACTGAGATTACCCCTTTTGGCCAGAGATTTTTGGAAGCGCTCCAGGTAGCCCAAGAAAAATGAGGAGTTTAACAAGTAATGTACGCAGTCCATGCTACTGAAGAGTTATGTAGGATTTGCTGCAGAGTATGCTTGTAACCTGGAGCCGCAATGGATCACCTCACCTCTTACTGCAAACTATTCTGCTCCATGTGCTCATACTTTGAAATTATGTAAAGAGAATGAGCAGCAGTATGCCAGAGCTTTTGGAGACAGTATTTCCTCAAGAAAAGTGGGCTGCTTATTTAAATGATGGTTCTAGCAATTATTCTGTAAAGATGCTTGGAGTTAGTTTAGTATTATGATGTACCTCATCTCTAGTGTTAAAGTGAGTGAAAATGCTTTCCAACACCCTAACTTCTTCACTCTACAGTTTAGATGTATTAGGGAAAGATAGGCATATGTTATATACTTTTAGGACTTCCAAGTTGAGAGCATGCAACCGTTACCAGGGAAAAGATGGTCTGATGTGAGACTGTCTTACTTGTGGTGTCCCATACTGCCATCCTGCATTTGTGCTGCACTTATTTTCTTCTGGCATTTAAAACTTTTATAACTCATCTATATCAGAGATATTTAAGAATCTTTCATTAAGGTAATTTGAGGAGTCCTTCTTTAAAGGAAACAATAAGCTTGAAATTGCATCTACACCCAAAATGCATGTGTCTCTGGATCATTGAACTGAGAGAAAAAAAACCTGCAAATAACCTCCACAGCAGCATATGAGATGCTTGGAAGATTAGAGAAAGGGCTTTTTAGTCAGATTTGACTAAAGGATGTGTGAAAATGCAAGCAGGGCAGCTATTTCGGATGTTTTTCTGAGTTCAGAAGGCAAGACTTTGTTCATGCCAATAAAGAGGAATGCACCAAATGTACTCTATTCCATTGCAGTTTTTCTTTCTTATCTGAAATAACCTTCTAAGCTCATATGTTTTATATTTTCTCAGATCAGAAAGGACAAAAAAATGCTTCTGAAAGCATATTGTGTAATTATAAAAGCAGCCATGGAAAAGCTGTTCTAAGTGTTACTGCTTGACTTCTGTGCATGGATGACTTATACAAAAACTCAGAACAAACAAAAAATTTATATAAAGAGAAAGATGATCGAAAACTGGACTTTCATCTTGCTTTTTCAAGTGACAAGTTATACATATGTGTGAATATTAGGAGAATTTCAAGAGTGGGTTTTTAAGACTGTCGATAAGGTACATGTGGAATAAAAATCTTGGAAGCAGAACTATTATGCTGTTTCCCCCCTCAGTTCTACTATTACAAACCCAAATTCTTTTAATACTGTAGTTTTTCTGCTTCAGAATTTTCCTTTGACTGACTGATTCATGGATGACACTTCTATATCAGTATATTTGATAGATTTAGGACACTTGTCCTAAAAATAGAACAGCGATAAGTGGTTGAAAAGAGCACCAAGTATAAAAATGTCCTATTGATTAATTATAAAGGACAACAAATCTAAAGGAATACTTAGAATGCAGGGAAAAAAAGTCAACAATAATGGATTAAAAAGGGTACTGTTTAGTATAAGTAAAGAGACATGACAGTGTAAGATGTAGGCTTTCTTAATGAAAGACAGATTTTGTGTAGCTTGTTGGCTTAACACATAATTCAAGAATCTACTTCACAGTTGGATTACTGTTACCTTTAGGGGACCCCTGGAAGTTTATTCTTTTAAGCCAATGAGAGCATCTTTAACTTGTAGTTCTATTACACAAAAGAAAGTAGATAACTTATTCCTAGTTAAACTAGTGTAAGCAATGCAAAGATCCATTAGTTTCTACAGTTAGTCCATGCTTGCAGTATTGTAATCTAGTATGCTTGCCAAGACCTACTGACAAAATGTATTATTAATCTGTGAAATGAGCTAATATGAGATGTGACTGAGGTAAAGACTATATTGAGTTTCAAAAAAGAAAAGTTACATGAAAATTTTCAAATGAAAGATGAGAGGCAGGTAACATCTGCAATTAAACGATCTAAAAGAACAGATACTGACTTTTCAGCTGCATTAAGCTTAAAGGCATTGTAAGCAGATGTACCAACTCTCTGCTTCCTAAATCTTGGTTTTTCCCATCAGCAAAGCCTGCCACCAGGTAAAATTCATGTCTGTATCAGTTCTCTTGGTTTCATCTCCACTTGGTATACTTTAGCTATGATGGGACCTAACGGAAGTACAACTCCATGTAGTGATTTGAAAGAAAATTACATACCTGGAAACTAGCAACCCACAAACATGCTAAAGTAGTTTCTTTCCCTCTTTTTCCATCTTAAATTTAAGTGCTTTTTTTGTAGATCTTGGTCAGGTCTTAAATTCTTTAGTGGGGTTATAAGTTACAGCAGAGAAATATTATCTCTAGTCTTGTTTATGTCACAAGTCTAGTCTTTACAAGTAGCCTAGTTTATGTTACAAGTATAGCTTTATAGGATTATGGGTGGGTTAGGAAGGAAATCATTACAGAAACCTCAGCAACAGTGGAAGATTTAGTTAGTGCCTTTTAACTAGTCGGGGTGAGTCAGGTGCACTAAACAGAGTTTTCCTATGGAAGCCTGTGTTCAGGTTCACTTATCTTACCAGTTTCATGTGTGTGTTCAAGAAGGTTAATCCTCCAATATTTTTCTTGCTGCCTTTGTAGAGTCAGTGGTTCTTTAGTTACTCAATTGGCAATATACCCTGAAGAATCCATCCCAGTTGTAGCAACCCTGTACTATGCCCTATTATACTTGTGGAAAATAAAGGGCTTATAGCAGCTGAATATAAATTAAATTCTTTCACGTATTTTTCTCTTGTCCTTCTCTGTAAAACATTCACTTTATTCAACTGTTTTCTGTATCCCATGAGCTTTTGCAGTTACTCTGCTCTTAAAATCATGCAGCTTGTTTGGACTCATTGGGTATTTTAAAATAATGAAAAGATTTGTACGTACATCTACAATTTTCTCCCTCAGAAATCATCCTGTGAGAATTGCGGCCTTCATATAAACCTTTTTTGCTGCCTTTACGTCTCTTCCAGAAGTGCCTGCTGTTGCTCTGGCCTTGCACCTAATGCCGGATAGCTTAAAGGGGTGTACCCTTTGTAACTATATGATTTTGCAGTATTCACCTAATCCGTATTCAACAGGAACTTGATGTGTCCTGCACAAGTTGAAAGGATTTATACATTGTCATTACCTTGAGACAGAATCCTTGAGGGAGGAGGAGAAACTTAATAGGACTTTATTTGTTTCTGATTCTTGCTATGAAAATGTTAGCCACTCTTGTAGGGGCAAGATCCACTGCTTAATGGAGCAGGCCCTGGGAGTGGTTGTGGAGGGCTCCAAAATTACTTCAGTCATATTGTCTTACACCAAGAGGCTCAGTACAGGGAGTGATTTAAACATGAAGAGAAATTTGTGGGAAATCAGCAGATCTATCCCGCCTGAAGCAGAGAAGGGCAGCAGAAAGCAGAGGCGGAAGGAAGATGCTCCTGTATGGGCAAATGCATTTCTCTTCCCTCCCCTGTCCCAAGTCTAATTCTGCCCCCACAAATTAATTTTGCAATGAAGGTTTGTGTGGGAACATAAATGCACATTCATATTAGCTTTGCAAAATATACTCAAATTAAGTCCTCCTATATATTCTCTATTTTCAAGCAAGATTTTCAGCAGGACACAAATTCCAATGAATGTTCACTTTAATGCAGTCTAGCAGCAGATGGTCTGAAATGGCCCATGGACTCACTATCTCTTTTGAAGTCCAAAATTATACTAACCAGCAGAAGTTAAGATAATGAGGTGAGCAATTTGTTTTATGATAAGCAGGCAAAGAATTTTGTTTTCAATTAGCCTGCCAACATATGAGATTAAGGTTGTTTAGGGATATAACACCATTTGGGTTTTAGTGGTGTTCAAGGTGTCATAGTTTTATACCACAATAAAAATTAGAACAGAGTAGTTTTAGGCTGAACTTAGTAGGCAAAGATCATGGGAACAGTTGCAGTAAAAGCACTGGGGCCAGCTGAGTTGGTTTGGGTTTATATGCAGGTTCATTATATGGTGGTTTTCCCATTGTCTTCTATGACTGGCAAAGTGAAGCTTTTAGCTGTTTTGCCCATATATTGAATATTTACTTCTAGGAAAAGATGGAATTTATTCTAAGAAGTACTCAATTTCCCATTACAAAACCATACGTATGCAACTTGAACTGTACAGAAATGTTTTTATATTTTACTGTGCAGTGCTTTGTGAAAACTGGAAGAAATATGTTGAATGAATGTTATACTGGCTTCTATATATGGTGCTCCTGGAACACAACGGTCATCAGAAATTACTATTATTCATTGCTTTTGACTTCACAGTATGTTGAAGACTTCAGCCTAAGAACTGGTATGAAAACACATACAGCACAACCCTCCACCCTTTATAAGCCTGTACACAGCTGAAAAAGTTTTTAATCCTTAGCAGCTTTTCTTGACTGTCCACTCACACATGTTCTTCTGAAACTGCCTTTTGGTTCTGGTTCCCCACTTTTGCCTGTCTTGTGGCACTGCACGAAGCCTGCCTGGCCTGGTAGTGCTGCATAGTCATTCTCTGGAGCAACTTCCACAGAGGTGGAAGCCTCTGCCTAGCTTACATGACTGTCCTCCTCCTTGCATATATGGTGAGGGGCCCATTGTGGGCCTCCTAGGATGGACTCATAACACAGACGTGTTCTAACTTGTTTGCTCTCCTTCCTTATCCCCAGTCTTCTTGGCACACCCTGCCTTTGAACTTTTCCCTCAACTCACCTTCCCCTGACAATTTAGAGACAGTTAAGCAGCATTGCAAAGTGTGTGTGTAGGTGTCCATGATTGTTTGATACTTGCATTTAAACTTTTATTAATATACTACTCGTATTAAAGAATGTCTTGTACACTTTATACCAATACTTTTAGAAATTTATATCTTCATATCTCTATACATATGCACTGATGACAATTTATATGTACTTAGCATACATAGATTTTTGTATATTTAGATATGTGCATCTTTTTTCTTATACTTCTAAGCACTTCCTGGTTCTAAGGGAAAATTGACAGTTTGTTTTGAGTTTGCACTGGTATGGCTTTAAAAAATGGCAACCAGACAGCTGCGTGAAAATACAAGCTGTAGACGAGTGGGACTTCACCCGGAAGTTAGGTCTGGGACACTGGTCACCTCCTGGCTTGGGAGGTGGTTGTCCCAGTGCTGCTGGTTGTGGCAGAGAAGCTCTCTGTGTTCCACCATTTGGTCTCGAGTGAAATGCTTACCCTGAGGGTATGCAAGGCACACATGGTGTGGGGCTTACACAGCCCCCTCACCCCAAACAATACTGTTGTGTTTTCCCCTTGAATTTAAATAAGAATAAAAAATTCTGGGTATTTTAGAAAAGCACTAAACAGAAGCTTTGTGTACATCTGTATTCTGCAGCTCGTGACCTTTTAATGCAAGTTTCACATTGCTCAGCATGTGATATTCTGTCATGCAAAAATGCCACTGAACTGTTGACCAGTGCAGAAACCCTAAAGGCTGAGATCTTGCTACAATGACCAGTGACTTAATATCTTAACATGTGAGGTAAAAGTCACAAGGAATTAACTTTCCCATTTATTTAAAACAAATATGAAGGTTTCTTTTTGACTACTGTGACTCCATCTTTGTTAAAAATCTTGAAACATTCATTTGTGGAGGGGTATAGGAAGGCATCAGCTACTAAGTTACTGATTTAGGAGGGAGTGCAAATACCCCAAGTTCACTAAGAACCTATAGAGACATGGGCAGCTCAAGAGTGTGGGATTTTCCACCCATCATTGCTCTTTCCCAATACTGTGCCAAATGCTTTTTTGTAAACCTCCTGAAAAGACTGGAGGGCAATACAGGTTATCTTTCCAGTGCTTGTCTCTTGCTCCAAGGCCAATATTATGGATGACAGACTTTTTCATGTCCTGGAGACTGCTGTTTCTAGCCTTTAACATCTCCTATTCCATTTCCATATGAAATGCTTTTCCTGCAATCCTTTGTAGGACTGATGAGTCCCACAAACTCATTAAAGGTATCCAAAGAGTTTTCCTGCAGTTCAAATGAGTTCATGTAGAAAAAAAAATAGCACTCCGCATGCTTGCTAAAGTTAGCTTTATCATTCTTTCATCAGAAGAGCTTAAACAAATCACCTCCCTGCTACTTGTGTGTCTTGCAAAATAAAAGCCCAACTCCATGCACAAGTAAAGGCAAGATATGTAAGGAGGAAATTAAAACTTTAAAACAGCTCTAGATGGTACTGTACAGCCATGTTCTCAGTTGAAACAGTAGTGTGATGGGCTGTTATGTCAGGCCTTCTTTTCAGTCAAGTTTCTCATGAGATTTCTGCTGTGCCTGCATCTTCTCAATAAAATCACTGCAACTAGCTTCTAGGTCTTCAGGGAGATGTTAATAATGCACATAATATCATTGTCATTTTAGTTGGTCTGTCCCTCTCTGCTCCTTTGGTGGTGTTTTTTTGAGCCTTCTACTTCCGCGAAAATTAATGAGAATGAGATGCTCAAAACCTTGACAACACAGTTGAGAGAATGCTTTGCTATCCCTAAAGCAGATTTGTAAATAAGCCATTTTCTGTCACACTTTCTCTGCATCCTATCCTTTTCTAAGGGCAAATCCACAAATTTGTTGGCAACGCAAGTTAAATCGTTCTCATACATACAGGCATTTTGTGCCAGTGTGTTGTCTTCTCTGTTAACTTAGGCTTAAACTACACAAATTACTAAGGTGGGGGAAGGAATCACGGAAATAGTGTCTTACAAAGTAGAGGTAGAGGAAAATAACCGAAAATAGTTTGGGCTTTTCATTTGTATTTTCTGACTGGAGAAATTTTATTCTCTGAAGCAAGAAGTGTTACCTTGCACTGGAAACATGACCATCTTACAAGAGGAAAACCATGCTAGATTTTAAAAGTACATATGAAGATGTTTACGTAAATGAATTTCGTCACAATAGGCAAATAACATATTTACTAAGCTATTAAAAATATTTACTGTCTTTTAATTCTAGGTGCCCTAAACTGAATCTTCTGGATAAAATGAAATGCTTTCTTCAACAATATTTAGCGGTGTAGTGCTAAACTTTGAAAAAATAAGACATGAAACAATGAAATATGCTTGGACACATAGTAGTCATGCAAGAACTTGTCTTATGTATATGCCTCCTGATATTTAGATTTGTTCTGCATGTATGCTCTCAGAGCCATTTTAAATAACTTTTTTTAAGGTTTATAAAGATATATATTTAAGTAATGACACTTCGTATTTTAGATTACAATGAAGTAAAACCCTTTTCACATACGAAGAATGGATTGCTTCATATGTGAGTGGAAGCAGCCCGATTATTCTTCTAGACAAGAACCATGTGGTTTTCTTCTGAAGACCTGTGTGAATCTGTGCAACTTTCAGCCAAGACTAATAAGCTACTTTTGACCTTTCAATTGCAGGAGTCAAACTCGGTTGCTGCCTGTTTGCTACCTGTTATATTGTCTAGTATTTTGTAGTCTTACTAATATCAAGTTCTGCTGGATGCAAGAGAAACAGTTTTGTGCCCTTTTTTTTTTTTTTTTTAAGCTAAGAAGGGGTTAACTGGTAATTCTGTGTGTGCTTTCAGTATCAGTTGAGTAATGAGACTGGAGGGAAAGTAATGAGAGGGCAAGTATTTTATCCTAGATATTTTTACACATCTGAAGCACAGCTCTCCAGATTGGGAGATGCATATGAAATGGAGGTCCCTCAGTGATAATTAGGACTCTTTCCACAAATTAAGAATGATTCTACCCTTAGTGATATGCCTGTCTGCTTATGCCTAATTTTGCAGTATTTTCGCCTACAGTGTTTTCTGTGTACATTATGTAGAAATTATATTCTTTATATCCTAGAAACACATCATTGCTTAAAAAACTGGGTTTTATGCACTTAAAAATCTGACATCTCATAAATGACAGCCTATTGGAAAAGAGAGATGATGTTTGTCTGAAGCCAGTCCCTAAAGACTCAAAAGTAACCTGGAAAGTCAATAAGACTTTCAAAATAATAATAATAATAATATTAAAAGGTATTTAGAGAATACCATGCAGCGTTGCTGTGTAATATGAGATCAGTTACTAAATAGATACTAGAACATCTCTTGCCGTGGTGAAGCCACTATTCAGTCAATTTTCTAGAACAGAGGAAATCAACCTTTATGTTGTGGTTTGACACTTTTGCATGCAGAGAAATGTTTGCACTAGTATGGATTCACTTATGATGGTGCAATTTGCTGCATTTACTATACCGGGGCTTGAGGCTGATCTCCTATCAGATTGTCCTCATTATTTCATGGTAGTGAAAGCCTCTTTCAGTTTCAAAATACTGCTCTTGTATCTTTATTTTTTTTTTTTTTCCTTTTTCCCACATGAGCTTTGTGCTCCTGAGGTAATGTATATGAAACTATAGATATAAGCATGTCCAAGTGACGAGTTCAAACACTGTGATGAGATTAGATTAACTTTGCACAATTTTGAGTCTCATTACGAACCCTGTCAGAAAGCTGGATTCATGTTGTGCCATTTTCTATCCTCATTACCGTTTTTGTCGCAAGAATGAAATTTTTCATCTGTCATACACGGCTGGAAAAGACAGCAGCCTGCAACTGTATTACGATGGCCTTTCTAGTGCTGTGCAGTTTGACAGGCTGTGCCTTTCTCCTTTGTTCTTTTTAATGGTTTCTCAACCTGTGTGAGGGAGAGAAGGGATGGATATCCATCTCAAGGTATAATACATGATTAATAGTGCTGCCTGTATTCAGAAGACTGCAACTTTCCAAACTAGCCGGTTGCAGAAAGTGTGTCAAATATTAGAACCATTACTACTGCTAACTGAGCCCCTTTTTCATTCGCTTGTGCTCGAAGAATCAAGATGAGGCTAAAAGTATTAAAGTATCTAATTCATACCTGTGTTTCCATAAATTGCTTTGCCTTGCTAGTATTTACATGTCCCAAGTGATAGAGTTCCTCTGTAAAACAAATATGACAAACTGTCAGTGTTTTACAATATTTAGCCTAAAATTTCCCACTCTTAATTTCTTCTCATTACCATAGTTAAATGCCTGCAAATTACCCTGTTTTATCAAATTCCTGTCCTTCTCTTGTTTATGTCAGTAGATGAAAGAAATATAGCTGTCCTCTAATTATTCCTCTCACACTCTGTAATGAAAATTTCAACAAAGGTTTTTAAATGGATATCCTTCATTTTTATATCTCATATTTGTAATATCTCCTGTACTTTTCTATTTAGAAGATAAAATAATTCACAGTGTTGTGTCTATATGCTCCCTGTGGTGATATCCTCATCAAACTACCTGCATGATGAGGGTGTGTGACAGTACTGCTTCTGTAAGGGTTTGTTAGCAGGACAATGCTAGGATGCTGCATACTGAAGTTAATAAATTTTTTGCCTGAGAAACCTGCTCAAGTGCAGATGCCCAGAGGCCTCAGTTATAACCATCAGTGTTAATACCTAGCAGTGCCCTCATAAGAAAAGGGCTGGAACCATGATGCGTGCCTCTTTTGGAGACTATTTTTGGGAGAGCTTTCTTGTGATGCACCTTTGTAAACAATAGTATATGACAGTTTCTTGCCTCATTTTCCGTTCAGAAATGTATTGACTGACTAAATGTCATTTTGCTTAACTACTCATCCCTTCCACAATCCACTGTAAGAATAAACTCAGTTTTCTTGCATTTAAATGTAGCAGGCATACCTGCTTATTGAATAAACATGTCTAAGAGCAATTCTACAGCAAATGTGAAAATATGGAAAAATTTCCATCGTGCTAAATCCTTTCCTAAAGGCCCTTTACAGAAACCAAGGGGTTATAAAATGTGTGTTTCACTGTTCCTAAATGTTACAGAAGTGCACTTTTACATGAAGACATCTGGGATGTAAAGTTCAACTAAATCACTGGAGACTCCACCTCAGATGCAATCTATTTCAACGTGACCTTACATCAGTGAGCCCCTGAACCTTGCCTGCTGGCAAGCAAGGTTCCACTCCAGCTATCTCTTATCCTTTCATAGAGCTGTGTAGCATGCTTCAATAATGATTTTTTTTTTTTCTTTTTTTATTAATGGAATGCCAGTTCTTTTCTTAACTACCCTGAAGGCTTGCAACATCACTTGGTATGTCTTTGTGCTTCTTGCTGCACAAGAGAATCTAGCTAATTCAAATTCTTTCAATACTTGTCTTAATTCAGTAGATCATATTAGAGTAAATGCAGGGACATAGTACCAACAAAAGGAACATTGGTTAATAGTGAAATTCCACCCCAGCATTAAGAACAATTAAGCTAACACCACCTACACTTAAAGAAAGCAAACCAGACTCTACTACTTCTGTAATATATATTATTTACTCTTTGGTGTGTCCTATTTAGATCATGAACTTGAGACAGTGCAATGTGCTTAAAGTAATTATTCTGATCTATTTCATTATAATGGGCAACATCTTCTAAAAGCCCTTATGCTTTGTTTACTTCAAATATGCTATGTATAAAACAGGCAGTAAAAGCTGAATCTATGAAGCCAATGAGGTTATACCAGGAATGGCTTTTGGTCCATTTTCCATGTAGTTACTCTTGAACTATTAACCTTTTATTTTACTTAATAGTTCAGTAAATGAAAATGTCTCACGAAGCATCCTAATCCCTGCTGTGGAGTAGTTAAAATGACAAAGCAATTGTAAATGCATGTTTAAAATCAGAGAATATAAATGTAGAGCAGGTTGTGGGGTGGGGGAAAGCAGAAAAAGGAATGGTTAGTAACAGCTTGTTCAAGTGCCTTGAGGTACTTGTAGAAAAAAATATTTATTTATTTTGGGTTTTTTTTTTAGTATCTCTTCCCCTGCAACAAAATAAAGGCTAATTGTAGTGTACAGTCTTCATTTGCATTTGACATGTTATGTGTTATGTCTTAGACACCTCAGGACTTTGATTCTTTTTCTTTGCTTTTCCTGAGCCCCTTTGTCAGTCTGTAAAGTGCCCATGGAACAGGCACTTTAAGCACCAAGGCACTTACAGCCTTGTTATCCTCATAATTTCCCTTTAGAGAGGGATGCATTTACTTGGAAGAGTAGCAGAAACACCATAACAAACAGGTAAAATCAAAACAATGCAGCAGAAATTAGTTAGGTGGCAAAATAAGGGGGAGCTTTAACTTCTGAGGAAGGCAAGTAGTCCCATTTAAATTTTGTTTAGTTTCACAGGGAAGATGTGTATTACTAAGAACTCCCTTATTGTTCCATTAGGGGGAAATGCTGAAGTATCAATCATGTATTTTACCGGCCTACTATTTTTGGCCTTTGTTTCTCCAGCTTCCTAAGACTGTTTCTCTCCTTTAGCCAGTGTCAGGTTTCATGATGAGGAGAACCCTGAGGTAAAAAGAGAATTGATCTTTGCAGCCTCAGATTTTTCTGGGAGAATGAGGTGGGAGTAGGGAGTGCACTATTTTCCTCTTTTTTTTTTTTTTTTGTCCAACTCCTGTTTTGCTGTGAGACTGTGTTATGAAAAAGTGGTGCAGACTCGGATATCCCTAGGTTATAAAACAAAGTACAAAACAAGACCACAAAATAGAAATGAAACCTGATTTCTAATCAGCTCTGAGTAGTGTATGACTGAAGAAATATCAACAGGCAGTGATGGTAGCCAGACATGTTCCTGTAGTCAGCTCTTATACTTCAGAGAATCAGAATACTGTAAAACTTCTAGCTTTTAAATCCATCCATGAAAGTCTTTGGTTTGCTTTGGGAATGCTTAGGAGCACAGTTGAATATTAAAGTATACTCTTGGTAAGTGGACATGGTACTTCACTGAAAATCAGTTTTAGAAAAGGATGATGTAGGTAAATGTCTATGCAGATTGAAAGGTTTGCTCTTTTTTTTAAGCTATTGCCTTTGGTCCTCTGAAGGACTTGCATGATGAAGTTACTGCATTTAATAAAAATTGCTGAACTCCTATGTTATGCACGGTTAAAAATGAACCAATTTTGTTTACTTGCCTCCCCTGATGAGTCATTATTTGTCATGATTCATAAATTTTGTGTCTGTGTTAAACTATTACTAAGTGCCCACATTACTGATTTTTTTTCTTCCTTGACTGAAACTTTAGCTACTGCATTAAGAATTAGGTTTTGCCTTTCTCAATTCTCAAATACAAATACTTTTGTCTAACACAAACTTCATGGAAAATGCTAGAGCAGAATTGGGCCCTCTGAGCATATACCTTCAGACTTTCTAAGAATATCCTGCATGCCATTTCACAGGTATAATGAACTCATGGTTACTTAAAGCTAGTGAATACATAATTCTTTTTGATTTGCTAAATATAAGCTAGTAAAATATCTTCTAGTTGCAAAATCTGTTTAAACTGTGCAAGGCTCATGATAGTAATGATAAAAGCCTCTACTGGAACATCCATTGTCAAAATTCATGACAGTTGTTTTGGATACTACTGTCTAAAGCTCTTCAATGATTGATATGTTAGTGGTTTCTTGGTTAATTATTTGCTATCAGAGATTTCTAAGTCAGTAAAACAAAATATATCCATCCAAATCATAGAATCATAGAATGGTTTGGGTTAGAAAGGACCTTAAGATCATCTAGTTCCAACCCCCCTGCCATGGGCAGGGACACCATTAGACCATGTCACCCAAGGCTCTGTCCAACCTATCTAAATATCTTCTAATTTCTGAAAAATAAGTTTTGTAACAACCTTTTTTCAGATTTTATAGTTTTTGATTTTTCTTTTTCCTTTGCTAATGAAGAGCAGAGTTTGAAAAAGTATGTGATTTAGGTTAACAAGGTGTCCTAGTTTCAGCTGGGATGTGAAAGAAATGACATGTGAAAGAAATATTTTTGTAATTCCCATCCATTTAACACAAAGGATTTGTGAGGGCTCCAGCTTAGGAGAATCATTGCTTTTGGGAGCAGGCTTCAGTTTTTCTTTTTGGTTTCACTCCATGTTCCCCAAGACATGGGTCATTTGTTTTCCCCTTTGAAATTCTTCTAGAAGAACAAAATTGGAACATGTTCAGCTCTTTGCTTGTTGGCTTTTGAAAGTGAAAATGTGATCCCATATGTCAGCGTGTAGAGGACAAAAGCAGCAGTGTGGAGGCAGTGAACTGCATTTAACCACATTTTTCAAATAATGCCAAATCCCAAACCCTTCAGAGGAAAGATTATCTTTGGTTGGTGTAACGTGGTGGTAGTTTAGATACTGCTAGAGAACAATTGATGAAATCAATCACAGAAAAAAAATTTCCATAGTGTAATATTTGAGATTGTCAGAGTATATGAGCCAAGAGGTAACAACCAGAGCTAAGAAGTAGCTATCATCCTCAGGGATGATGTTTTTTGAATGGTAAAAATAAATTATCATTTTGGACAGAGAAAACATTTGCAAAGGTTTTGCAAATGGTGGGTCTCACCTTTGCCAAAGGTAGGATCGTGTGAGGGGCTGAATGGCTGGGTGGAGAGAAGAAAGGAAGGCTATGAGATGTGAGGAGTATCTGAAGAATCAGGCTGGAAGGAGGGAGCGATTGAAGTTTAAAGCATGTTAGGCATTTGGGGGAAAAGTCTTGTTCCTGCTGCTCTTGTGGCATCTTGTGGCACTATTGGTGTTGGTGGTGTCAGTTTTTCCCCTTCAGTAGTTGAAACATTCATACCTGAATCCTAAAGATGTTCCTTGTGTGAAGTTATGCTAACGCACATTGTCCTACTAACATAAGCACTTACTAGGGCTGCAGAAATGAACCCTTGAGGACTTCAGATACAAGAAATGAACTAGTGTTTATTCCATAAATTTTTCTTCTTGGCTCAGTTTTGTGACAGCTGTTACCTTGAAACAATCTTCTGACTGAACTGAGAATTCACATTGATTCTTTTACATTGCTAGGAGTTGCAGCTGTTAATTATCCATGTAAAAATGGCATTTGATGGTACCCCAAGAGATTTTCTTTCCATTGCTTCTTTTGAAACAGTTACTGATGATGTTGTGGAATAACCCTTCAAAAAAGCAGCTGGTATATAAAGTGTTAAAATATACTGAACACGTATAATTAAAGACAGGCTAACAGTTTAATCTTAGTTTTGTTACAATGAATACAAAATGAGTTAACAATTCACTTATCCATTGTTTGCTCAATAATTTTAAAGCTCTAATACTTCATTTAAAATGTGGTCTGCTGTTTGCATTTGTGATGAGTAACTGCAGGACAGGAAAAAGGTAAAATTAGCATGGAAGTGTTGCTTTTAGAGCCCTTTACTGATTAATTCAGCAGGCAATCTGAGTCAATTAAAACTAGGCCAAATCTTGTCATAACCCCAAATCTTTCAGAGGAAAGATGATCTTTGGTTGGTGTAACATCACAGTAGTTTAGTTGCTGCTAGAGAACAATTGATGAAATCCATTACATGGAAAAAAATCCACAGTGTAACAATTGTGATTGTCAGAGTATATGAGTCAAGAGGTAATAATCACAGCTAAGAAATACCCCTCATCGTCAGAGATTATGTTGGGTTTTCTAATAGTAAAAAATAAATTATCACTTTGGATGGAGAAAGTAAGTAATTGGAGTTGTTCTCTGCTGTGTCCTTGTCAACAGAGCATGCTGGCTTTGAATTAGATAAGTAGTGATGGTTGGTTGAGACCATTTGGTGTTTTTTTAAAGTAGAACTCATCTTTTAAAGTTGTTTTTAGGAGCCATGTTGTTTCCAGAAACATACTGTGTGTTACAGAGGATATGTCTCCACGTCAGCTTTAATTATGTAATTACAGTAAGTCGATATGTGTTTTGTTCATTTTTGCAAGAAAATGACTAAGTCCTTCATTGGACAGGTATCAAAGGGGCCTTTATGAACAATGGCTGAAACAAGACATCTCATATTTGAGTGTGTTAAAGTTGTGTTTCAAAGATGCTGGAAATGTTGGATCAATAAACATAAGTCATCACCAATTCTACTTCTTCCTCAGAAAGGAAAAACTAGGATCAGGAATACCTAATGTTATTTTATTTCAGGTTAAAATAAAAGCCTTCAGTTACACAAAAGAAAAAAATGGAGTTTATGAAACTAGAGCTATGAAATGAAGTGTAAGAACTAAACTTTTTAACCTTTCTTGATACATGTGACTCCTACACTTGTACAACTCTTTATACACAAATACTAGAAATGAACTTGAGTTTAGAAAATACAATGTTGTTGTTGTATGATGTGGGAGAAGGATTGCTTGTCAGGAATGGGTTGATCACGTGGACCTAGGTAAGTGCAGGTTGCTCCCTGCTGCTGCATATGCTTACTGTCAATATTCATTCACATTGCAATTTCCATTTCAATTCCAAACCTCAAAACTGCTGAGCTCTTCTATAATACACTCCTGGCACTAAATCATGCTACCTACTGATGTTTAGTGACCTGAAAGAAATTGTTTCGATGTAATTGAGTGGTATACTTTGTGTGTAGAAATAAGTCTTCTCACAAAGGCCAATTATGTTTTTAAGTCACAAAAAAAGACTTGTCCATTTTAGATTTTGAAAAATAGTGAGTGCCCATCGATTTCATCCACAAAAAGAGGTAAAATATCTATATATATGTAAAAGTACACAACCTTAAAAGCCATTGCTCTAGAACTGCACTCTACTGGTTCTCCCTGTTTTCATATTATAAAACAGATCTTTTCCTACTGTAATAGACTTCTCTAATCAATGCTGCATTGCTCTTAACTGGGGATACAGCCTCATTTGGAAGTAGGTTAGGTGCTGTTGCCAAAAGGAAATGCAGTATACAGCAATAGGAACATGCAAAGTGGGCGGGTATGGGTTGTGTGGCAAATGTATTAAAAGCCTGTACTGCATAAAAGGCTTACTGTTTAGAGGTGCAACAGTACAGTATTTAAAAGTTGTTTGGAAAATTTTGTTAGATTTAAACATGCTCTGTGCTATGTGTCTTTGTATTCTGCACCTCTATTTCCAGTGCCTATGAATTCTGCTATAGTCAGCACAAACTGTTTAGTCAAATTGAAGAAAAATTATCAGTTTTCAGTTTTTTCACTGCTTTAGGAGTGTGTACGTATCATTTGGCCAGAGGGAAAATCACCAGAGTAAAGGGAGATGGTGAAGTTATGTCATGTTTTTCATCAATTTGCTTGGGAACTAGCTAATAGATTGTAAAGATTGATTCCTTTTTTTAATGGTTTTCTCTAATAATAAAGAACTAGTGTTGTTCTCTTTCCATCATGTACTTCATCAAAGCTGGTCTTCTGATTGTTGTCATCCCACTGCTGGCTTTGAAAGCAAAGGATGGAGGGAAGTGATTGCATGAGAGTAGGAGTCCCAGGCCTGGTTCCTACTTTCATTAGACGTATTTCTGTGAGACAGCTTCCAATTCTGGTTATTAAAGAAATAGATTCCCTATGGCATGACTGCTGCTTACTGTCTGGCTTACTGGACAGGTTACTTGCGTTATTTTGGAGGCACAAAAGCTTCTGGGTGATAGCCATATATGTCTGCATGAAGGGATAAATCACCACTCACAACAATGCATTCACCTTCCAGCCTTGACAGCCATGAAAGGTCTGGTAGCTCCCCCATAGAGCTGTTCATCCTAACCTTTTTGCCTTTTGGAAAAGATTTCACATCTGTCTACAATCTGCATTTTGATAATTACATCAGCTCCTCCAGAAAATCACAAAGTTTTTGATGAGGAACACAGTAGTAATTTCATTTGGTTCTTTTCAGCTACCAGTGACTATGAGCCAGTCACTACTTGCTGTTTCACCTCAGATTTTCATCACCTCTGAGGAGCAGCTGTAAGCTGCTCTTGGATCTGGCTACCCCTGTCTGGACTCACTGCGTATGTGGCTAAACATTAGCTCTCCTGACCTAGCCCCTTGTTCTTTGCAGCATACCACTTAATTTCATCAGGAAAACCTGAAAAATTTGTACTGCTTGACATAGGTCAGGGACTCTACATTGTGTTTTCTTCAGAGCCTTGGCTGAGAGAAGTGACACATATTTTATCCCCTAAAGGACTACAAAGGGAGGAGTTTGGTAGGCTCTCAAAGGCCCTAAGGAGTCATTTGGGCTTCAGGTTTATAACTTCTCATATTTACTGAACATGAATCTGCTGGAAAATGGCCCACATTTTGGGCCTGATGTCAGCAGTGTACCATGGAGATCACACAGAGCTTTTTTTCCTTATGTTGGAAAAAGGGGCAGGTCTGCAGCCTTGTAGGTGATGTTGGAGCATATGCTGTATAGGCAGAGTTAATGGAGCAGAGAGGGAAGGAGGCACAGCCCCACATTCTGCAATGCAAACCTCTCCTTGCACCTATGTACCCCTCACCATCCTTGATAATGGGTTTGGTTGTATTGAAGAAGTCTCTTTTCTGTAGCCAGAGCTCACTTGGAGACTACTTCTGCTAAAAGAAAACCAAAGTACTGCTGGATCTGCATGTGCTCTCCAGTGCACTATGCTAAAGTGAGAAGTGCTGCCTGCTGCAAAGAAATTGTCTCTGTTTTGGTCTATTGATGCGTAGAGATATTGACTAAAATGTTGACATGTGGTATTTTAAAGCAAGATGATTACCTGAAAGCCTTCTGAAAGATACCTTGCATTAGATACTAATAAAACCACAATTTAAGTCAATCTGTTCAGCAAGTGTTCCTTTTAATCCTCAGCGCCATCTTTCTTCTGAAGAGTACTTACAGGTTTTACCAGTCCTTGACTGTTATTCGGTTCTTGAAAAGTAATCTCAATTGGTTTTGTGTGCAGTTTGTACCAATTCAAATTGTCCCCTTAACCTTTTATGTGAAACTTGAATTACATGTGTTTTTCTTAAAGCATAAGCACAAGATCTGTTTTGCGTCTTCTGTCAAGTTTCTCTTTAATGTTGCATGTATGCAAAAATCCAAATACAACCTCCCATTACTCAGACAGAAAAGATTCTCCTGATAAGACGATGCATTTCAGGTATTACCTGAAACGGGCCTAATTTAGACTATTTTATTCCTTCTCCTCCCCCTTCCGGCACTAGGAACAAAAGATATGCCTTGGGCTTCCACTAACTAAATATTTGCCGACAGTGAAATACCAATACTGGACCAATAAGCTTCTCTTTAAATATCTCATTATAGTTTACCTACTACTAAAGTTTGAAGTTGAGGGGCTTGTTTGGTCTGTAGGTTTGTGACTATGCAGTCTGCCTACACAGTCCCATTTGACTCCTCTTAAATGTAACAGGCTGCATTTGTACTGTTTTTTGCAGTTATACCGTTACGGTTTTGGCTCTAGACTGTCTTTTCTGCAGCCTTTTCAGATGATTTTTTTTTGATTTCTTTGCACAAATAAAGATGGTTTATGTTCTCCAGGCTCTGCATGGATTCACCTTACCACTTCCACATTTTTTTTCACAGCACTTCTTGTGCTGTGTTAATAATTGCCACTTCCCCCACCCCTCCTTTAGAGAATATGCAAAAGAAAAAGAAATTAATTTTCCCCATCCCATCTTGCCTTGCCAGCTCCCATGTAAATAGTTTTGTGCTGTGATCTTTCTGGTTTTCTTAATGCTTGTTTATTAATTTAACCCTATGGTTTCTGCATCTCTTGTTTTGTTTGTTTGCTTTACATCTAGTTCACTATGATTAAAGGTAAAAATACCACCCTTGTATTCTTGAATGGAAGAAGCTTGTCTTCACACTTTTCTGTTCCTGTCAAGTGCAAACACACACACCACTAAGGAATTTGCATATCCCAAAGAAAGCAGGACATGTTCCTTCTTTACCAAAGATAGGTTTTCAGAAAAAATTAGATTGACAATGTGTTAGTTATTACTCCGATGAAGCCTTCAGTCTTATGGATCTGCACAGCTCCAGTGGCCTCTTGTGTAAAGGTATTAACAGTTACATTTGATGTGCATGACACCAGAATAATTAAATTTTTCACCTCTATCTTCTCCCCTTCCTTCTCCCTGCCAGTTCTTCCTTTTGCTGTCTGTCCTTCAAAAGAAAAGGATTATTCTACTTTAGTAGGTTCTTAGCTCTCTTTCTTTGTACTGTGTTACTTAAACACAGTAGTGAGTGAATATCATAAAGTATAGTTAGTTAGCTCATGGCAAAGTCCAGCTTGCCACGATTAGGTGCCTAACTGAATAAGTAGTTCAAAGCTATTTTTTCTAGCTCCCAGCTATCTTACAGTCTCTTTTTACCTCAAATTAAGTCATAAACATGATAGATTTTGTGTATGTTATTCTTACGTACCCAACGTGGCGCTAGACTTTATTGTCAAATTGCCTGCAGACATAAGTCCGCAGAAGCCAGGGAGATGTCAACTGTACGGCTTTATCATAAACCTATTGTATTTTCCTCCTTTTGTACTTTTTACTTGTCTAGCACAAAAGCTGAGCCATAGAGACCCAATGTTGCACCCAGTTTCTAATCATATACCTGTAAAAAATGTAAATGTTTACTTTCACTCATAAGTTGTTCTGTTAACTTGGTTCATCAACTTTCTCAGGTAAGTGTATAGGTATTGGCAAGAACGGCACTGTAGGTTTTGGGTTTTTGTTTACCTAATTTAGTTCACCTCTGTAACTGAGATATTGCTGAGAATTATGTAGAACAACTGTTATCCTAAGAAAAATGTTTTGGAACGGATCTTACACGTACAGGGTGTAATAGAACAGTGGAGAACCTAAAAATACATTTTTGGGACAAACATTAAAGAGAAGTGAATAATTGTTTGGAATGATCGTAAGGAAAGAATTTTTGTGAGAAAGAACTCAAAGTCCCTTTATCTCTCCTTGTAAGTGGTTTTGTACAGTGTCAAGCTCCTTTTAATGTTTAAGATGGTCTCATTCTTTTCAAATGGAAGTGGCTGAGAAGACAGAAAAAAGACTGATTAAAGGCAAAATGATTTCCAAAATGTCAGAAAATAGGTATCACTTCAAAGCAATAATGAATTAAAATACTTCTTCATCTTCTAACATTCTGCAGCTTAATCTGTACCTGCATTCAGTGGAAAAACACCCTCATAAAATGAAATACTGTGTGGTAAGAGCCATATAGAAATGTGATTTATGGGAAATAACAACACTCTAAGTTAAGTAGTAACTTCTTTTCTTCCACAAAAGCTGGGATTAAAAAGTAGGTCAACAAGCCCATTTAAATAGCTTATTCCATAATGTGTTTTAAATTAGTGCTAGTGACAAGCGTATGAAGAGCTGCACATCTTGTTTTTATAGTATATTGGTTAAATTTAGAATTGTTCAAAGTGGCTGCTATACGCAAGCCTCCAGGCAAATTCTCAGATCTTTCAGTCAGTGGATTTTGTTGATTTTAAACACATATGACATGTTAGTATTGTATTTGTAAATCAGGCATTTTATCTGAGCATGCAATTAAAGCAATGAGTGTTAATGTCAGTACAGCAGTGGAGCCTCTTGAACCAAGGAGCTACAATTTCAGCTTGAAGGATGACACACTTATGTGCTCCAAGCACATGAATCTCATTCCTAGTTTTGTCCAAGAATCCCTCCAGAAGAGTGATTTTTAATCTAGAGACAAGCTGAAACCTTTAAGTATCATTGGACAGAATGGCCCTTGTAATGTTACTTAGTAATGATGGGTCAGGCAGCCTCGATCAGACAAATGGCTCGAGATAAAAGAGTGATTGTAGGCAAGGAAATGGCTTTTGCAGGAACTCTGTTCTTGCTTCAAAAGCCATTCTTTGGCTTGCAGTCTCCCTCTCTGCCTCTTGAGAACTGCCAGAAACAATTCTGGCCCTGAAATTCAGAGGTACATAGCGCCAAGGTGAGAATAGGTTTCCAGCTCAACTAGAAATCTTTCTCTGTTCCTCCTGCTTTTGTTGCTGTGCAGCAGAGAGTTCTCATCTGCACCCTGACTGTGAAGATACCAGCAGAACTGAGTGAATAATGAGGAAATCTACTCACTAGTGTTTTGACATTGCTAAATAGAGTTTTGCTTAGATCATGTTTGTACTTATTTTATCTGCTGCTGAGCTTTTTGTGAAAAGCTGTGGGAGTGAAGTGTTTGCTCAAAAGAATACTTCCAGGGAACTATTTCTGGACCGTATTCATGATTAATTTAATCAAAACTCAGTTTTTCTCACTGTAGAAGTAGCTGATTAATGATTACGTCATAAGTGAGGAAACAGAAATGGCATAAATAAGTGTGTTAAATTCAGGCTCGTTCTTTTTCAGAGCTCTGTATAATTCAGCTGCAGCAGCATGTCTTCAGTAGCTTTCTGTATCCTGCTCTCCCTTGTCAGTCTCCCTCCTGCCCCGCTCTTGTATGTCATTCTATTTTATGTAGGTTTTCATTCTGCTTTCCTTGTGAAGTATATGAGTATCTTGCAAGTTTATGGTACATGAGGTGACTGCCATCTGTCATATTTGGTTCTTTCCTTCCCTACATGAAGAATGAGATACTTAGTGGGAGTGCTTTGTTTTGATAGGATTGTTTTCTGCTTATGGGAATCAAGATAGAAGAATAGTGAATTGCATCTGGAGTGAGAATTGGTGCCATTTGTGATTAATCCTTAATTCCTACGGGAATTTGTTTCAGAGCCTTGTCTGGCTGCAGGCAAAGCTCTGTGTTTTAAGCTCATTAGCTTTATGTTATATTTTTGTCCTTGAATACCCCAACAAAACATCTTTGTCAGGTCTTCATCTTTAGTTCACTCCTGTTTCTTCTGTAATTGTCTAATTGGAATGGACAACTGAAAATCCTGAGAAACTGAGGCACAAAAAGAGCTGCTAATGCAATGAAGTGTTTGTCTCCCTCTTAGTATTTTTTTTTTTCCTTCGACTGTGGCAGTTGTTGAAGAGGTTTCTCATTTGTGCTCTGAAAGCTGAGACACTGACAAAGCAAAGTTGATGAGGGAAATTATGGCTTATTTTCGAAGTCATCTATCAAGTGTGGTTAACTATTTCATACTGAACACTGTCCAGTCAGGGTGAAATACTCAAGCCACAAACTTTTTCTTGGTAATGATTATGTTGCTTTTGAGTCATCCCTAAGCTTTAGCTAACAGTCCACATGTATTTGGGAAGGCACTTATAAAACGCATTTGTGTTCCTTTGAGTTCAGCAGATCGAAGCAAGTAATTAAGCATACATCCAGTGAGGACTGATTTCCTGCATGGATCTGTGTTGCAAATATATCTTAATAGGATTTGCCACATAATACTTCTCTTTCTTCCTTCTTACGTAAGTAATGAGATGAGTTCGGTACAATATGGCAGGGTTATATGATGCCACAACTAGTAACTAATAGAAAAAGTCATTTGAACGCATAGTTTGTGGAATGACTTGATCTGACAATGCTTCACAAATTTCTGTGAGAAACTTAAAGGACAGAAACTTAAAGGACTACCTCTCTAAAGTCTTTAAGAAGTAATCAAGTTTTAAGAGCTTGAGAGGTTTAAAAGCCAAATGAATAAGCTCTTATTTGAAACAGTATCAATTCTTATTAAATTTTATGAATCTTGAAGGATATTTCAGGGGTATCTCCTGTTTAGCATTGAAAGGAACTCTAAAGATGCTCTGAGAATTTACTGCTACAAGAGTATTGACAAATTACTCTGTCTCGGCACTAACGGACTACTGACTCATGAATTGAAGATGAATATCGTTTTCTTGTGCAAGGAAGCAGCAAGCAGAGAGGTAAGAAAGACCAGAAAGAATAGATTCCATAATATGGCATGAAGATTGACAACAAACATGTACCTTCCCAGCACAGTGATGACCTCATTATGACTACATGATCATGAATGAAGTTAGGAAGTTCCACCAGGAAACTGGATTAAAATTTTAACATAGTGTGTTAAGTAAAAATTAAAAAGTGATTGAAACTTGTAGCAGTGGCAAAACCTGTATGAGGTAAATTTACTAAAACGATTGCCTATAGAGGGGTTGTAGATCAGAGATTTTGGACAAACAGTTAGACTTGATTGGAGTTTAATAAGCATATTAATGGACGACTATCTCTTCCAAAAAATCAGGTACACTTTTGTTTATCTGATACGTTTTGTTTACTCTGAAACAAGTCCAGAGGAGGGCCACGAGGATGATCGGAGGGCTGGAGCACCTCGCTAACAGACAGGCTGAGAGAGTTGAGCTTGTTCAGCCTGGAGAAGAGAAGATCTCCAGGGAGGTCTTAGAGCAGCTTCCAGTACCTAAAGGGGGCCTACAAGAAAGCTGGAGAGGGACTACTTACAAGGGCATGGAGTGACAGGACAAGGGCTTTAAGCTGAAAGAGGGTAGATTTAGATTAGATATAAAGAAGAAATTCTTCCCTGTGAGGGTGGTGAGGCACTGGCACAGGTTGCCAGAGAAGCTGCGGCTGCCCCATCCCTGGCAGTGTTCAAGGCCAGGCTGGACGGGGCTTTGAGCAACCTGGTCTGGTGGAAGGTGTCCCAGCCCATGGCAGGAGAGTTGGAACTAGGTGACCTTTAAGGTCCCTTCCAACCCAGATCATTCGATGATTCCATCTTATAGGACTGAAGTACAACCAGGTATTTGCCAGTTATAATTTGTTAGGTTTTCTAGTAAATGAACAGACCTTCCACAGTTTAGTGAGATTTACCTACCTCTAAAGGTTTATTCTCTTTAGTACCCTAAAACATGTTTCAATTTGGAGAATTGAGAATCTTGAGACTGAGGATTATCCTCATTGTCAGAGGTCCCATCTGCGACTAGAGGTTTTCTCAGGAAAAAGGTGCAAATCAGGTAGCCATTGTTCGTGTTCTATTTTTTCTTTTCCTTAGCACTACAACAATAATAGCTAATTGCTTAACTGATCATTTTGCTTCTCTTTAATTGTCACATTTCCTGAGTTGTACAACCAAATTCCATGACTATCCTACCCATGAGTTTTTCTTCAGAGCCAATCACTAAGACTTGCCCTGCTGTGTCTTGTTTTTCTAGGCCCTTTTGGGTAATCTTCTGAATAAAATTTATTGATGCTTTACTGTATGAAACACCTTTTCTGTTCCTAATATCTTCTTTAGCAAACCAAATAAGTAATCTTCAGTGTAAGTGCTTAGGAAAGCAATTCTCTGTGAATGGGCTGAGCGAGCAAGGCTTAAATAATTGAAGTTGGATTTTTACAATCCAGCTTACCTGCAATGATATTACCATACATGGTCCATATTTAAATCTCTACATTGGTCTGTTGTTCATTCTGCCTCTATTTAGTTTGGGTTTTGTCTCTCACAATGCTCTCATGGAGAAAGTAAATAAATACTCTCATGCTTTAATAAGCAATTTAGCTTTTCGTTATATCATCATTAGTCTTTCCACAGAACGGAGGCAAACTGGGTTAGCAAAACAACCATTCCTCACTACTTCTGATATGTTGAGGTGGCTCTGAGTAAAACAAGCATTTCTGTCTTGCTTCAGGCGCTCCTGACATGTGCTGCCCATTGTAATTTGCAGCCCTTGAAAGAGTCCAAATCCAAAGCTTGGATCTGGAGAGAAACAGTTATTAACAGTGTAATTTGATAACTTCATTTCTATCTTCACTCCTGTTATTCTGTTTTGATAATAGGTAGATAAATGTTACTGTGTGGTACTTGGCCAGGAAAATCAAACAGCTAAGATTTCTGCTCATGAAGCAGTTTTAGGTGTATATAGATGTAGTTACTTCAAGATACAGCCACATAATACCTGCATTTTCATGTTTTGAGACTCTTGAAACTAACAGTTTTAATTTGAGCAAATATGTTCTGTCTAACACAGAATTGACATAAAGTGAAATTTTGTATGAGGATTGTCCTTTTGAATGAAAACAATGGGGAAAAAATGAGGTTGCAACAATTCTAGTAGCAAAGCATGCAAATTAACTGATTCTCCTGAGAATCTAGGTATGATTCAATAAATATCGCATAAATTTGGGTAATGATTCCCCAACTCTTATTCCCAACTGTATTTTTAAACCCTGGTGGTTTCACCCAGCATTGGATAAAACCAGCTGTTGTGAGCAGTCATCTATGTTCTTGTGGTGGTTTGCCAGTTGTGTTTGAAAGCATTTTTTGCCTTTGTTCCCATCTATCAGAACCAAGCAGTGCTGATATATTTAGGACTCTGGCTCCACTGTAAAATTACAAGTGTTTTTCCTAGTGTAATTAAGGCTATGTTACCCCAGAGATACAGGCCTGGGGTTAATCTGACTCATGTCAAATGGCCCTGCTGTCCTAAACGGAGCTGTTCATGCAATATAGGTAAGCTTATACCTAAACATCTGCAAGAGACTGCCTTGAAGTTCGACCTGAACCACTAACAATATCCAGGAGGCAACAGATTCCTTAATCATCAGTTCTCTCAGGCATTATGTTTTACTTTGGTTTTATTTATTTATTTTTTAAATTAAAATTGCTCTTCTTCTTAGAAATGTCATTGCTATGGGGAAAAAAAAAAAAGCAGCTATAAACTGACTCGATCATAAATTCTGCAGGCAAAACTTCTGGTAAAATTTGTAAGTTAAAAGGATCACAACATTTCAAAATTACTTTGTCAGACACTATTTATTTTAATTTATTTTTTAATTCCTACATTATTACTGTCCCTACAGGAATGACGGATGACAGGGAATGATGTTCCCATTAAATTGTTACCCATAAACCCTCCAGAGGTTTATAATTAATATTAAAGTTTACTAGATTGGGATCATTGCAAGAGCTTGCTCATGGTGCTCTGTGTTTGTGCCAGTCTATAAATCTTCATAGCTCTGGGATTCCCAATGTGTTCCATTATGATGAAAAAGTGGCATCTGATGCAGGGAGTGTAAATACTGTTCAATAAAGTGTTTCATTCTTCACTGGTGAATTACAGCTTTATAGCACATAAATAAAGCAAAACAAGGAGAACTAAAATATGAGGAATAGCTGTATATCACCCATGTTTTCTGGAATGAAATTGTTTCTACTGTGGTGACAAATTTCTTGTCTTCAATTTGCATTCATGTCTTGTGTTATGCCACTCTAAAGGCAGCTGGTTGATGTTGTTATGCATGAACTCAAACACATGACAGATTCTGCTATCCTCCAAGTTTTCATGGGAGAAATAGGTCTGACTGGGTCAGAGACCAAGGGGTATAGTTTATCAGCCTGGTAAATCTTGAGAAGAAATGGTATTTTTTTAAGAATCAACTTCATATAATTAAAAAAAAATTATTTTGGAGACACAAACTCTTTGTTGGTTGACCAGGAATGTTTTGATCCACCCGTGTGTTTTTTTGGGGGGAGTTATTAGTTAAGTAAATTTTGACCACTTTTTATTTTGGAGGATGCTCTTCCTCCTTAGTGATTCATGATAAAAATATCCTCTTAAATGTAAAGATGAGAGGTATGAGACTTTACCCCAGGAAGGAATCTCAATTCCTTATAAGAAGCTGGACATTATGGATGGTTCAATATTCAATTCTCTATTTAAAACAAAACCCCACCTGTCTGCATTACATACAAGAAAGCTGGGGGATGTAGCACTTCTATCCAGTAATGTGGGCTTAGTCTTTGGTGCACTTTAGCTGTGAAATTGCTTTCACAGATATGTTAGCTAATCAATCATGGTCATTTATTTAGCTACTTTCGATGATATTGGTAAATCCAAATATTCTTGGCTCTCTGGTAAGGCAGCTGATGCCTGGGGGCCTTCTGTGATCTGAGAAGGAAACTATAGGAAATAGTGTCTGTAAGAAGCAACACTTCTTGGCAAAATGACACTCTTGGTGGTCACAAAGCAACACTTCTTGGCAAAATGACACTCTTGGTGGTCACAGCAACAAGCATGTTTCAAACCCCAACACCAGTGTTCCTCTGCAGCTTAGTGAGTGAAACCCAGGCTCTGGGGCTGTTGATGATGTGGGAGTGGTAGACAGAGCAAGTAAGTGTCACCAGGCAGCAATGACGAATGCCACCTTCTTCATTCCATGTTGGTTCTGTGGCTATATCTAGTACATCAGGTACAAAGTACTCTGGCTTCTTTCTTTCCTTCCTGTGCAAAACCTTCCATTGAACTGTATGGAAATAAACACACTAGAAGCTATGGACTTGGGTTTGGGGATGCAGATCTTAAAACACAAAACAAAGCAAAAAACCGCCCCTGCAAGCCCTACCCCCCGAAAAACCCCCAACAAACTCCAACCAACCACAAAACAACAACAAAAAAACAAACCACCACCCACAAATGACAAAGCAAAAAAGAAAACCCAAAAAATGACCCCCAACCCAAAAAATGTACAAAGCAAACCCCTCTGAAACTCACTGAAAAACAAACACATAAACAAAAAAGCCTTTCCCCTCTCTCCCACCCCGTAAACCAGTCTAAATATACTGACAAGACCTGCTTTGTTCAGCATCAGCCCATGATGAGTTTTGCTGTTGTAGTGATATGTGAATTTTCCTAATTCAATCACTAGGGTAATCACTTAGTAAAAGATATGATGACAAGTGAAAAGGATTTCACAGATCATCAAATCCAATCTGCTGTGCTAAGCATATTGTCATATCACCCTATTTATAAATATGCCAGTTCCGTCACAATTGGCTAAGATGTTTGCTCTCTTACCTGTATGAGCAATTTATACTAGAAATGAGCTTGTTTTATGGAGGGGTCCAGTCTATGGTTGTTTATGGCCTGGTTATATCCATTGGCTCTTCAGTCTGCACAGCACTTCAACAGCTCTTTCTTCTTCCAGTGTTCATAACCTGGTGTGTTTGTATACAGCTGTCCAAAGACTTCTTTCTGCCACTTTTCTTTTTCCTGAATTTTGTGCCTTTCATGTAAGATAACCTTCATTCCTCTGATCATCTTAGCCCTTCTCTGACCTTTAGTAGTCTTACTTCATCATGAAAACAGGTAATTGGAATCTGTAAGCTTCATTCTAGGCAAGCTCTTACAGAGGTAACACACAGTGCTCTGACTTCTTATGCTATATGTGATGTGTCATAGGACCACATTTGTCTTTTTTATGTCTGTACTTATGGTTCATGGCTATTGCAATCTGCATGACCAGGCATTTCCAGCTAATCAACTCTAAGTCTTTAAAACAAAGTCTAAGTCTAAGAAATTCTTGTTGTATGCCAAGACTTTGTCTGTATGGTGAGACTTAAGGTTGCCTTTCATTTCCCAGCTGAAAGGAAATCAAGACCTAATGGACAGGCAGGAAGAGATGCAGTGCATTTCAGTCATGCCCTTGACTATCAAGGGACAGGACTGTAGATTGCAGAGGCTGAATGCCCATGCTTATTCTACGAATTATTATATCAATTTTATTGCATTTATCTCACTCGTATTCTCTGTATTTTTGATATTGCCCTATTGTGTCATTAGTACATACATATTCACATACAGTAAGTAGCTTGATAAGATTTAGACAGATGCTCCTATATGTCTGGACCAGAAGTATGGCTGAAATCTTGGGTGAGGCAGTTCTCTGTTATTGCAGGTTAGGTGTAAACAGTTTAAAATCTGCCTTGATCAGTGTGTTTTCTTTTTTTTATTTGTGTTTCTGGGCTCACATAGAGGTGTAGAATAGAGTAAAGTTCACCAGGCATTTTTTGAGAGATCTGTTTACACCTGGAACAAAGGTTTATAATATTACTTTATTTGAACAAGTGTACTTCTTAGGGGATTATACTTATTCTGTATAAGTTACAACTGTAGAGTTTCTCCAAATACCCAGTGTATTAGTGGTCTTGGTTAATAGGAAATACTATAGTGCCAGCAACCATCTCCACTAAATTTACAGGTTGGATCAGGAGGCACTGCATTTGGCTTACAAGCAAGATTGAGGTCAAGGCATGGGAGTTCTCATCCCTGCCACAGATCTGCTGGATAAGGGTGAGTCAGACTCTGCCCTTTAGTTTCTTTGTCTATAAAACTTAAGCACACATCATAAATTTAACAGTCTGTGACACCTTACAATTTGAGTTCAGCCATGGCCTCTGCCTTTAAACCAAGTGGCATGTTAAGGTGTATTTGGCAACATCACAAAAATGTGATAATGATTATATTAAGTCAGGGAAAGAAAAAAAGAAATATATTGTGTATGTTCCTCCAAGTTCAGCAGATGAGAGTCATTGAAAGTGGAGGTTTTGAGGTTTTCTGCAGTAAGTCATATCTTGTGGAAGATATGCTGGCTGTACCTGGATTGAAAGACCATAACCAATTATCTGGGTTTTAGAGTCAGAAGGGTTAGAAGTATGCCCATATTTCACTTCTGTTGAGTGTCTCATTCCTTTCTTCTTTCAAGAGTTTTGTCAGCTTCCCTCTAGGACCAAGAGCTCTAATGTGCCACTTTCCCCTCACTGTTCACTGCCAGGAGGGTAACGAGACCTGACTTGGAAATGCTGTGTGAGTGGCAAGCAGCTGAGCAGTCTGATTCAGTATATCGCTGCATACAGCACTGTAAATCTGGCAAACCTAATTATACTCAAAGGGATAATGACAACTCCATATGGAATGGAAAATTGTTTGCATGTAGATTCGTAACTCTTCTGGTCTTCCTGTAGTTAGTAGGCAGGCGCCTCCAAAGCTAACAGTGATACTACTTCTTGTCCAGCTGGCACGGAAAATTTAACTTCGTATGAGCCAGCTGGCTATCTCCTTGCCTTCTTTCACCTAAGAGATCAAAATATGTCATCCTTGAGATGTGACCAGGCTCTTGGAACTTACACTTCTTTCTGGGGGAAAAAAAGCAGCATTGTTAGTACTCTGTATATGCTTTGCTTCAGAGATATATAAATATACATGCATATGTATGTATATGCTTTATCTATCTTCCTGCACAGATGTTAAAACTAAAATGTATACCAGAGAATCTTCACGCTTACAAATAGAAATCCAGAAAAAGAACCAGGAAATGAAAACGCAAGGTCCATGACTGTCTTACTTCCCCTACCCTGCATATGTGGTAGCTTTAATTATCCATTGGGTTGTTTAAATATGCAGCTACATTTATTCCATATATGCACTCAGAGGTATTGATATTAGGAGGATCAGAGTATTTTCATTTCCTGTATTTGAGGATTTAATTTGTTACTCTTCAGTATTGTTCTAGTACTTTTTGTACTTATTTTCCTTTCTCTAATACATACAAATAATATGGAGAAAGATAAAAATGGTGTTTTTAATAACATTGTTTTATAAGTAGTCCTGTTAGGCTCTGAAAGTCACATCTGGAACAATGAATTGGATGAGATGTTATAACATTTACTGATGCTGCTGTTTGGCTGAATCTTGACTTTGCAGAGGCAGCAATGTATCAGTCTGAGCCATGACACTTTCCCAGGAGAATGTAGAATTTGGAGACAATTAAAGTGGTAAAGACACAGATTCTGCCTATTTGGGTGTGGTGCTAGGGCAATATTGGTACTATCTCATCAAGATACAGATGCCTCTTTTAATGCCAATTGTTCCAGCCAATCCTGATGAGCTCCTTTTAATAGCATGGGAAGTGAATGGGGTTATTTTGCATCTCCCCTTTTGGCTGCTCAAAATTTAGAAAATGCTCAAATGAAGCAATTTTAAAATTATCCGAGCTTGCAAAAAGTGAAATTAAAAAGCATGACATAAAAGCACTTGAAAAAGTGCTAACTGTGGATTCTTGTCTTGTATCTCACGAACAGCAGATGTGGCACAAACCTCTAGCAATAATCTGAGATGCCTACAATGCAGAAGTTTAATAAAAATAACAAAGAAAACCACTTCACATAAGTCACTGGTATTGTTTGTTCACTGAATATCTATTCCTGATGACACCACGTGCCTTAGTTAATATTAGCTAAAACAGAAGGCCTTTGTTCAAATAAACATTTAAATAAGGCTAAATATTTGCCTAAAAAAAAACCCCAAAAACCAGTGCAACTATCTTCCAGGGTAATCAATGAAGATTGTGGCCATGGAATCTTTAGACTCCTCTTACTAATTGAACATTAATAGTAAATGAAGATAGGATTTACAGTAATTAAAACAGAGGGGCTACAGATTTTTGGTTATTACAGTATAATGTACTGCTACCCTTCTTGCTCCAACAGTTTCCTTTCAGCAATGTGTACAGCATCACCTGATGACTAGAACTACCTAACTAGTCTTGGCTGTTGATCAAAGGGGGCTCACAAGAAGGATCTCAAAGGATATCAGATGCTCTTTGTACTGAGGTTGCTGATCATGCATTGCTCAGTGCTCTCATCTGTTTTGAACATTTGTCATCTGCTCTGTCATTGGTAATCTGTGATTTCCGTCTTCTAGGTGAAGAACATAGTCCATCAATGCTTATTGCAACTGGCATTGTGAATAATATATTCTTAGGGTGCTGAAAATCAAGCAAAATACACCACGTGATATCAAGAAAAGATCTCAAAGGCCATCATATAAGACTGTTTTATAAGCTGACTTTGGCAGTTCTTGTCTACGTTGTCAAACTTATAAGTTGAAATAACTAAATATGAAATAGGCCATATAAGATGGTCTAATTAGGGTCTTTGCATCTTCTGCAAGTTTTAGCTGCTTCCACTCGAGGCAGTTCTTAAAGTTGTGAGGTCCCCAGATTATTTGCAGTAGTTTTTCAGCCACAGCATCCTTCAAAGGAATCTACACGGATATATCCAGGAATATATCCAACTGTACTGAACACGGGAGATCTTTGGTGCTAAGTAAGATGTCTCATGTTTGGACTGCATCCATAAAAAAGGATGTAGTGCAATTCCTAAGCCCTAAAACTACCAAACCATAGATTACAGTGTGAAGGTTCTTTTCAAATATTTTAAGTGAAATCTATTGTTGAACATGACTTCTTTAAGGATTGCTGGAAAACACATTGTATATATGGGGGTACTCCACAATTTAGATGGCACAGGCATGATGACTTTTCCAATCTTTGTACATGGTTTATAACATGCCCCAAATTACTTCTTCAGTGCAATTTTTCAATTTTTCATGCTTGTTCTTCTCTCAGAAGTGATTTTTGGTTTTTGTTTTTTTTTTTTCCCCAAAGGATTTCAAAGAAATTCATTTTAGCTCAGAGTGAGCTGGGCGTGAAAATGATTGTTTTGACACACTTTTATGCTCTAGTTGCGCCAGAAGCATTTAAATCTGAAAATTGCAATTGTGACGGGTGAGTCTCAGCCTCTCAGATCACATGTTATAAGCACACAAAAATAATGTTAAGAGGACATTAATTAAGCTTGCAAAGTTAAGTTCTTGCCAAAAAAAGTTACTCAATGACAGAATGAACATAGATAGTAAATTCTGCTCTGTGTATATGTTATGCCAACTTTTAAGCGATAATGTACTTTTTATGTCCTGTCTTTATATCTCTTTCCTTACTTGAGTCTCACTTATCATATTTTTTCTTATCACAAGTTTGCTGATGATGCTGAACTGTGTGGTGCAGTCAACACGCTAGAGGGAAGGGATGCCATCCAGAGTGATCTTGACAGGCTTGAGGGCTGGGCCCATGTGAACCCCATGAACCTCAACAAGGCCAAGGGCAAGGTCCTGCACCTGGGCTGGGGCAATCCCAACCACAACTATAGGCTGGGCAGTCCTGAGGAGAAGGACTTGGGGGTGTTGGTGGATGAGAAGCTCAACATGACCCATCAGAGTGCACTCACAGTCCAGAAAGCCAACTATGTGCTGGGCTGCATTAAAAGAAGTGTGGCCAGCAGGCCAAGGGAGGTGATTCTCCTTTCCTACTCTGCTCTGGTGATACCCCGCCTGCAGTACTGCGTTCAGCTCTGGGGCCCTCAACACAAGGGGGATGTGGACCTGTTGGAGCAAGTCCAGAGGAGGGCCATGAAGATGGTCAGAGTACTGGAGCACTTCTATGGAGACAGGCTGAGTTCCCTTGTTCAGCCTGGAGAAGGGAAAGCTCTGGGGAGACCTTAGAGCAGCCTTTCAGAACTTAAAGGTCGCCTGCAAGAAAGCCAGAGAGGGACATTTTACAAGGGCATATAGTGACAGGATGAGGGAGAATGGCCTTAAATTGAAAGAGGGTAGATTTAGATTAGATATAAAGAAGAAATTCTTTTCCCTGCGAGGGTGGTGAGGCACTGGCACAGGTTGCTCAGAGAAGCTGCAGCTGCCCCATCCCTGGCAGTGTTCAAGGCCAGGTTGGACGGGGCTTTGAGCAACCTGGTCTTAGTGGAAGGTGTCCCGGCCCATGGCAGGAGAGTTGGAACTAGGTGACCTTTAAGGTCCTTTCCAACCCAAACCATTCTGTGATTTTTCTTTTCAGATTCACTTTTCTTGCCCAGTAATTCTTTTTGTTTTATCCATCTAGACCTCTCATTTCTACCCCAATCCTGACATTTCCTTGCCTCATATTCTTACTTTCATCTTCGCTCCTGAACATCTCTGCTCTTTTTCAACTCTAGTGCCTTATGTCACCTTCCTGCCATTGACCAAGAAGAAATGAAATTGTAGGAACACAAAATCCACATCATATTGCTTATGTACCTATTGTAAGGTGTAGAGAACTGATACACATATAGGAATATGTTTGAGAACAAACTTATGGAGAAGGGATAGAGGGGAGCTCTTCCAGGCTGTGACCACAGTCCAGCATCTCAAATCCTTTTGTCTTGCAGGTACTTTTGCTATGCCATATGCTTAAATGTTTATGGTTTACTTCAATTACTGAAGTGATGAGTTTTCAAAGACTGTGTTAATAAAGGAAGATGTTAGAAAAGTCTGCTGGAAGAAGCTATCTACGAAAAATAAATCAGAGACAAAACATTGTGGGTATTCGCACATTTTTATGTCACGAAATATATGTGAGCATGATAATTTTGCATGCAGCTTCTCTGTGAAACCAAATGCTCCTTTTACTCTTATCCACCATGTATGTTTCTCATTCTTCTCTTGTGTTTTTTTCTTTAACTGGCCTTTTCTGTGTTGTCTTAAGTTGGATCAATTTAGCTTTACAGGGAAGGTGACTGTGTGTATGTGACATCAACTGGAACCACAACCTGCAGGTTTGCAGGGCATTGCTGGTCTGTGCTCTGTACTCCTGCTATGCTTAGTGATGAGTGAGCTGGGAGGTGTGAGCACACTGAATAAACCAGTGAGCCCAGCTCACTGGGTGAATTTTACCCTTAATTTAATTTGGGAACTTCCAGAGCTTTCTCATTGATATTTCGGAAAATTATCTTCTTAATTTTCTACACTGTAAGTAGATCTGGTTGATTTGTTCCCCAGCTGTTTAATTTGCAAGGGGGGCTGTCGTTCTGTGTTTAATAAAACTAGAAGAGAAGGAGCCCAGGGAAGATCTGTGTAACGATGAAAGTTTGCACCAGTTCAAAGCTGCTGTTGTTATTGGGTGCGATCCAAAATCTCCTGATGCCAGAGGAAACGCTTCCAGTGATGTCATTAGATTTCAAATCAGGGTCAGTGTGCTCAGCCATTGCTCTGCCATCTGAATCTCTGGGAGGATGGGCTCTGCTAATGGCATTTAGAGACACCCCACTCCTAATTCTCCCCACCTAGTACCATATGCAATAGACATTTCCTCCCACTTGTATAATTCCACTGCTTCTTCCCCTAAGTATTAAATGTGAGATATTTTTGTCCCCTTTTTTTTTTTCCCTTCAGCCTAGCCTTGTTTTATCTTTACTTTCAAGAAGCCAGATGTGCATGGTTTTGTATAATCCACTCACATCATGGACAAGGTCTGGGTGGCCCTCGCTGCCTGGTAGGCTGCTGTCTCCTAAATTTGAGTTGCTGGCTCATTCAGCCAGGAACTGATTCCTGGATGGTCTCTTAGGACTCACTGTCTGAGTCTGGACATGCTTAATGACCCCACTATTGACATTCTCTGTGCTTTTACATTTAAACCCAAACCAAAACAAGAATTCAGGCAGTTATATGAAAGATAATGGCTAAATTGGGGGTTTCTAGTGATCCACTTTGGTTGTTACAGGCCCAGGCACCAACCCAGAGTCTTGACAAGCCCCACTAGCATGTGGCCAGCCCTGGGGCTGAGAGGAGCTTTTTGGTGGAGGGCTTAAGATTTGGTGATCTGCTTTCAACTCTGCTTCTTGGGAAAATGTGCCACATTGGACAGGCTCATGGCTGAATTGATTTCTAAGTTGTCTTATGATCCATAATGCCCGTTGGTGTTGCTGAATGTGCTGTTTTCTCTTTTGCTTCACCTGCCTGTTTTCCCCAGATTTTATCTGTCTCTGCACTACTGAAACTTCCTGTTTTCTCTTCTAATTTACTTTTAGAGGGTGTGGGATGGAGACCCCTGTCAAGTATTCTGTCTGCTGGTTAAAATATGCCATTAACCTTAGCTAGGCAATGTCTTACATCAGTTCAGTGGTCAAAGACACAAAAATACTTTTTGCACGGTCAGAGCAAATATTTAACTCTTTTCCAATATCCAAGTGTTTTCTCTGTGATTTTTAACAACTGTTGATAACAGATTAACTGCTATGGTAAAACTTTGCTTTATGGACTATGTACTATTTTAGGCTTTGTTCTGGTGGGTGAAGAGAGCTGGTATAAGTTACTTTGCTATTCTGAATCTGTTATCCCACATATAAAAAGAGAATAAAATTGCTGGCTGCCTTTCTGATATGCTTTTAAATACACTGCTGAAAATGTTACTTAAAAGTTGGACATTATCATCTATAATTATAATCAAACCCATATGAGCATTATGCATAAGAAGGCAGCCTGATAGCATATATGGCTGTAGGTGTAAAGAAATCAGGAAACTCCAGCTGCTGCTGTAGACGAGTGACACTGCAGGCATTTTTAAGCACAGATATTAGCTGTTCATTCCGTCACTAAGGCAGAGAACATGGGGAGTTGCAGTGCTACATGTTAAAATTCCTCCCTGTATTTAAATTCTCTGCTGTGATTTCGCATTAGCATAATCCTTTGACCTAATTATAAAAATATCAGCAAAGGACCGAAAACCGAAGTCAGGTTTAGAGCTGAATGTCCTGCTATGCTTTGTGAATGGAATGTTTGGTGGAGGAGAGAGGACAGTAGGAGCTCACACACCAAAAAGCCTAGAATTGGACCACAGAACCCAACTTGCTTTTGTGATGATACAGCTTCTCTTTTGATCTCTACAATTTTTACTCATATTGTATAATTCTGTCTTGGAATTGGAGAACCTTAAATGTACTTTGGGGCATCAGATTACTTCAGAAACTTTAATGTGAAAAATTAGCTTTTTACTGGCTTACAAAAGTAAAAGGGTTTTGTTATCTCAAATAAATATACATTGTTAGAGTTGATTTAAAAAGTATTTTTGACTTGTGAACATACCTGAAGCATGAAGTGTCAGATGTGAATCTTTATTTTCTGATTTCAGATGTTAAATGTATAAATCAGCATGAAATTCTGTAGATGAACAAGGTTTTAGACCTACCTCCAAAATTCCAGCTGCTCCTTATGCTAGTCTCACTTCCCTTGCTGATCTTGTCTGGGTACCTCGGGACAGTCCAAGGACATGCTCAAGCTGCTATCTTATAGACCTATGTTATAGAGGTTGGTTCTCCCTTTTTAGATTTTTATTTTATGATTTATTGGTTCTAGTCCCTGGCATCAGTGCAGTAAAGTTAAAAAAACCCCAAATCTCTCTACTTCATTTAATAGATGTTACATAGCATATTTCTGACTTTTTTTTTTTTTTTAATTTTTATTTTTTAAAAAGGAATGTCTTTTATTGTAAATATACTGGATTATGCTCCTTGGTAAACGATAAGGTTGCAAGTTGCATGATTCATCAACCTGGAAACGCTTGTGCAACCCAATTCTTATTTGTCTACTTCATGATACTAGTTTATTGCATTTCACTGTCATTTTGTAAAAGCTCAGAACAAATGCTTGTAAACAAGTGAAGCAGATTACACTCAGTAGGTAGAAATCAAGACAATAATGTGAAGTTGTGACTTTTTTTTCTTGAATTGCAACTGTTTCTTGCTACTGTCACTAATAACAATACTACAATGACTGTAGAAGTAGCATATTGAGGTATTAAAGGATTATGACTGTATTGTGTTACGCACTTCAAATGCACCTGATGGACTCTTGTATATTTCCCTGAAAGGGGATTGAATCTGGGGAGCACAACCAGATTTGTTAGAACACCTTTTACAATGTTTTGGGGAGGGGGGGGTGATTAGTAGACTTGAGCAGGTAATAGCAGAAAACTGCTTGCACTATTCATTCACTCTTTTGAAGAGTTTGCACACCTGCACACAGCTGGACCAACAGTGAGAGGCCAACCAGACTGTATACTTGTTCAGAAGTGGTTTGTAATCCTCATGCAACCATGGTTTCTAGACAGCTGTTTGGAAACTCCTTTAAGGTCCCCTGTGTTAGCAGGTGTGTGTTATACCTGTAGTTTTTGTCTGCATGTAACATTTCCTCTCTTGGCCATGGTCTGAGTTATTCCGCCACGGGTTGACGGACATGTTCACCAGCTCCTTGGTGTCATCAGTTTGCCAGTTCTTGGGAGACTTTCATGTGCTATCTCTTGGCACGTACATTTCCACTCTTCTCACACTGTTTTCTGGTGACTATTCCTCCATCCTCTTGTGCAGGTCCTTGGGGAGCCCATTCAGACAGGCTTGTGCAGAGGGGTTTTCATGGCAGGAACAGTGCTGCTGAGGTACCGGTTGGAACTGAGAGAGGCAGAATGCACATGGGAGAAAGGAAGAAGAGAAGCTGTTGTGTAGCTGGAGAACAGGGCCACAGATTTTGTCTCCTGGCAGGAAGCCTGTGGCAAGGCTGTTAACTCACTCCAGGATGCTTGTGTCCTTCTTGCTCAGCCCTTCACTCTCAAGAACATCTATCTCTACAATGTTTGGTTCCTGTTGTTGCTTTTGCTCTGCTGCAAGATATGCAGTCACAGAGTACTTGCTTTCCTGGATTTATTGGTATTCTGGAAATAGGTTCCAAGATCTGAGGAAAACCTGAAAATATCTGAGATTGGGACTCTAGTGCTTGGTTGGCACACTCTTACTGTGACTCAGCCTGAGCTGTTTGCTCCTCTCAGTAAATTAGACATTTCTTGTAGTCTCAAATCCACGAACTGTGGTTAGAAAAGGTAGAGCCCAAAAAGATCTGCCAGATGCCAGAAAGGAACAATTGCCTGGAAGAGTCCATTCTCCCTAATTCTTCCACCGACGTATCTAAAGTATTTACAAGAAAGAAGAAGTTAAACATCTGTAAGAAATTAAATCAAAAAGGAAGACTCAAAAGGATTAAGAAAAATGACTGAGACTGTGATTCAATGTAATGTGTTTTGCAGAAGTTACTTTGTTTTCCCAGCTCTTGTCTTTCCACTGTTACTGACCCCAAGTGCTGAAAACAACAGTTGATGAGCCCTTGCTTTGATTTCACTCCAGATGCTGCTAATCTTTCATTACGTAACACTGACAAATGTACTTCAGGGTAGCAATTTTGACTATATTGATTTGGCAGTGATGGTGTCAGCATTAGATTCTGCTGAGGATATGAGTCGTGACCAGGCCTAAGGTTGTAACCTCATGTTAACCTTTTCTTTAGCTCCTTTTTTCAGTCTCTGAAAGTTCATTAGGTTTTATAGAGGAAAGATTGTGTGGAAACTGCTTTTATCTTTAAGTAAATTCCATTCATGTAATATGGACTGTATGTATAGAGTTTATAGCATGACCATGAAACATTTGCTGGTTTTGAAAAGATCACAGTGTGTTTTGAATGAAAAAACATCTGGATCTGGCTTTTTTTGCACTGGGGTCTGATGCTGAGACGTTAAATATTGCAGGATCAGGCCCTTCGTCAAAACTCTGCAACTGGGAAAATGCAGAATTTGTATAAGGTCCTCAAAAGAGATGAGTAAACTCCTGGCTATTTCCTCACCCCAATTAAAAACTGGGCACAGAAGGGAACTTGATCATTCTGTAAGATCTGTTACCTGCCCCTACAGTACCTGACACCACACTGCGCTCTCCTGAGCCTATTCAGGCCTTGGAGAAGACCCTGATAGTTGCTGGTGACTTCTTAGTGCAAAGGTCAGGAGAGTTGGAGGGGTTTATGATGACAGCTAAAAAGAAAAAGTTGAGAAGACAAATAACTCCACTTCGTGCCTTTTCTTGTATTCCACTGATTATTGCTATTGATCCGCTGAATCAAAAGCATAGAAATTCCTTTAAATACTATTAACATTAATCATTTATAAGTATTCTTCATTGAATTTTCTTAATTAATTAGTGTCATATTTAAACAAGATTTTGATTGAGTAAAGTGTCAGTTCTCCTCACCACTAAAATATACCTCAGGTTAGAGCAGAATACTTACAGTGGCTTGATAGTGTTGTTTTTTCACCCCCAGTGTATGCTGGTCAAAGGAACTTAATCTGAAATACTTAGTATTAAAAGTATTCTTGAGACTCTCACTTTCCGTGGCCTGATAAACTTAGGAATGATTACAATAATAAAACATCTTATTGTTTTAAACCATACCTGTAAGACGACATTATGCAGAACAAGAGTGGATTAGAATATCAAACTGTATGCAATTAGTGCATTTGGAACACCTCCTTGAGATACAAGGGTGGGATGACCTCTATGTTTGATAAGAAAGCAGCCTATTGCTGGCAGTGGTGGTAAGCAAATAATAGAATAGAGTTAGTATGGGTATTTTTGCCTCATACTAAATTGCACATTTCACCATTGGTTGGTAATCTTACTGATTTTGACTATATCACTTTCAGCAAATTGTTCTCCTGTTTATACATGAAAAACCACTGGACTTTCTGGGAATTTAAGGAAGGGAAAATTACACCAAAACTCGTTTGACCATGACATGTGTAGTAAAATTTTGGCTGTCAGATGGAACACATTTGAAAGATTATAAGGATGTGTTTTGTTTCCTATTTGTGTTAGGAAAATAGGTGTCCTCCCTAAAAAGTAAAAAAGAAATACTTGAGCCTTTGCTTTTGGAGCCCAAGAATGGGAATGAATTGAGGCTATATTGAAAGATTTAAAACAGCAAATTTGTGTCAGGTCAGAAAAACAGAAAATAATTACAAGAATGTATTGTGATTTTTATTTTTTTTTTCCCTCTTGTAATTCACTTGGGAGTCATTGCTCAGGAAAGGCATATGATCAATAAAGTCATCTTCTTTTTAACTATTATAGAACAATGTGATTAACATCTGAGCCAATCTCCCCACGCTGCCACAAACTTTGGACAGAAAAAGAGTCAAGTCTCCAGGTTGATTCAATGCGTAGCTAAAGATGAAGTAGCCAGAAATGGGAGGAGAAACATGGAACGGTTCCATCAAAATCCTTGATTGAACAAAACAGGTAATTACTAGACTACTTTGAAATCTTGAGACTATTTTTAATGGTGGGACTAGGTTTGCTTAAAGGTGCATTGGAATCAGTAAGAGGTAAGTGCCTTACCTCCTTAAGCATTCTTGTGAATTGCACTGTATATTTGGCTAAAATGCAGGTTCTTTGCTGTGTTTGTCAGTTTGTGGAAGGCTGGATATGTCAAGGCCTTAAGGTGGTGGACAGGCCCTGGCTGGCAACACCCTGTCCTGCTCGTCCCTATGGGGACCTGCTTCTGACTCAACTTCCCTTAGGGTGCAAACTTGCTCTTGCTGCTCCCTTACAGCTTTTTGTTTGTTGTTTTGTTTTGATGGTGCGTTTTTTTTTTTGGTTTTTTTTTTTTTTTTTTTGTTGGTTTGTTTTTTTTGGTTTTTTTTTTTTTTGGGGGGGTGGTTTGGTTGGTTTTTGGTTTTGGGGTGGGGTTTTTTTTGTTATTGGTTTGGTTTTATTGCCTTTTTTATAACAACATAAATCATATTCTGCAGACTCCTTTTCTACTCCATTGGTTTCACAGGGATGTTTGAATTAGATCTGATACCTAATCTTTAAACAATTAGTGTTAGTAGAGCAGGAACACATCCATAGTGAAACCAGAATTTCCCCTTCGTCTCTAGGACTTGACATTATTTTTTTGAGTTTTTTGACCTAATTCGTTTTCCTGAGCTTGGCTCTTTCAAAGATTTTCTTACAGGTCTCCTCTATTGTAGGTCTCCATTACTCATTCCCTAAAGACCAGATATAATCCTTTCATCTATCTTGTGTGGTTATTACTGCCTGCTGCAACAAATCAGCACAGCTTTAGCAGCTTTAGATGGATATCTGTGTAATCTCTTCATGGGCTGGCCAGCAGAATCCCACTACTCACCGGTACAGTGATCTTTCATATTCATCATACGAGTATTCAAGTGCTCAGATTTTGGTAATGGGAGTACCCTGGAGAGAAAATAAAAAGCTTCAAGGAAGGCAAATATTAATCTTTGGGTTTGCAGTATTTGCTGAAAATATTTAAAATTGCATACCTATCTGATTTTAAAATTTACAAGTTGAACCACGTTTGGTTATTTACAGTAGTTATAGAGTATGGTCAATAAAGTAGGACTTGTGTAAGGGAAGTTTCAATGGAAGGTAATTACAGGTAATCAGGGAATAGACAAAGTATACAATAATGAGTCTTAATGCCACAAAGTTAATGAGAGTTTTGTCAGTGATTTCACAGTGGACTAGACTTCATGAAAGACTCATCTGACATACAGAAAGGAAACTTTCCTAATGTGTAAGTCAGTTTTATGTTAATAGCTATTTGCTGAAATAATTTTAGTAATGAAGAATGTGTGAAAAGTTAGATTTATTTGCAGATGATTCGCAACCACAAACCAAAAAATGACACAATGAATTGTTTTGTTCAATTCCACTTCTTTGCTTGTTACTGCTGGCAGTAGCAGTCAGTATCACTAGCTCTCTGTGGCTGAAAAAGTTAACCTGATTGAAGTGATGAAGTTCAGTCCAGAGCAACATCTGCAGTCAAAAACCGATCACAAAGTTATACAGTGAGTCAGGGGACTGAAGAATAAAAATACTAAGTTTGCTGTTTGTGAGTGGAAGATATCCAAAAGAGTGCCTTCTACTTAGGGAAGCAGCTGTAGATTTTGTAATGATGCTTTTCATGGTAAATGATGGTTCTAAATAAATATACCACAAATATCAGAAGTCTATAAAATTTTAATGTTTCATTGTTGCAAAATCAATGGTGTAAAAAGAAGCACAATCCAATAACATTCCCTGGTTTTATTGCACAAGAGAAGATTTTCAGGGTTTTAATGGGGTTTGTTTTTTTGTTTTTGCTGAATTTAAGACCTTCAGATTTGTCAGAATGTGAATCCGAGCGAACTTCACAGAGAGATGTTACTTGGCTCAGGTGGTAAAACCTCTCTCCTCAAGTGGAGAAATCCTTGCCCCACCTATGTCTTTGCTGAAAGGAAGAAACTAATTCAGTTTTCATGCCTATTGTTATTGCTGGACATCACAACAAATTTAACAAAGTCTCTAGGTTTTTAACCATGATGCTTAGCCGAGGCTGGGGTTCAAAGCATGGGGTTATTGATGGCGATATTTAATATGGAGGGGCCTGAAGATAAACCAGGGGCTGGGCTTTGTGAGACAAATTCTGCAGATCTGAGGAATGAGTTGCCACAGGTGAATGCAGGGCTGACGAGGAAACATAACCCATGAGGAGAGGGAGAAAAGTAGTGCTGCAAGAGGTGAGGGAGTTGCTTGGTTCTTATCACACTGGGTGGGGCTGTGAGAGGGATGGGGTCTGGAAGGGCTGAGCTAAACTAAAAACCAGAGGAAAGAAAGAGAATAAGGCAAAACTGAAAAAGATGTGAAGAAGAAGAAAGAAGACAGACAAGATGGGACAAACAGTCAATTGCTCAGGAAAACCTAATCGCTATGAATATTTACATATATAAAGTTTAGTCTCATGGGGCTTTATTATCGTATTTCTAACACATGAGAATAACCACTACTCCAAGTGAGGAAGTTGCTTATATCCTGTGGTGGAAAAATGGGCTGCAGGCATTGGCTCTAGCAGAATTTACTTTTGCTAGATGAATAAAACCCACATTAGCCGCCAAATAAAAATCATTATCACATGAGTTTCTGCTATGCTCGCTCAGTCTCTCAAGTATGGAGTAGGTATTGCCGACTCATCGCAAATAAACTACCCAGCAGGTGGCTGATAATGGCTTTAGGCTGATATCAGTCAGGATTACAATGCAGGGCATAGTCACATCAGTAGTCAGTGTATTGAGCCACTCTTGAAACCACAGCAAAAACCTACAGCTGTCATTCAGCATCCCCCCTGCAAGACATTCTTGGTACTCAGAATTCACTCAGAGTGGTTGCTTCACCCTTTGGGTGTTCCTCAGGCAATTTAATTGATAAAACAGACAAACAAAACATACTGTAGATATTGCAGGCTTTTATAATTTTTTCTGGTTTTTGTTTGGTGGTTTTTTAACTCATATTTCTTCTATGCTGTACATTAGTGTCCACACAATGCAAAGCAGTATGATTGTGAGACTGGATGGCAGTCAAATGAAAATTTTTCCCTTGTGTGTATCTTTCTTTACTTTTGCAGTTCAGATCCCGAAAATAAAAGGTATGTTATTTGTGTTTATCTAATATTAAATGTAGTCTGCCCTGTGGATGTGGGTGCTGCTGTTTGGGGTACCCCTTCCGATTTATATCATAACTGCTAAAAAATAATGATGTACTGACAACTGGGAAATGATGTAAAAACCCCATATTCATTCCAGATTGTGAAAAGATGCTCCTAGTATCTCTCTCATTCATTTAAAATGGCTTCCTTATTTATCTCTTCCCAACAAGCCAAGAAATACAGTTCAGTGCAAGGAAAGGTATATTCTGGGAGGTAGCAGCCTATGTGTGTGTTCCATTTCAGAGGCTGCGCAGAGCTGGAGGGACCCATTTTTCCGCCTGCTGTAGCTCTCTGCATTATTCTTTTAGTCAGATGTCAAACAGAAAACTGTCAAACTTTAGATACTCTTAAAAATGATGATAATAAGGGAAGATGATAGAACATAACTGGATTGTACTCTTGCAGCTGAATTGCTATTGATTTTAGAGAATGTAAAAATCTCATTGTGAGATGGCCATCTCTCTAGCCCTCGGCTACGCTCTGCCAGCTTGCCTGCATGAGGCAGGGTAGGACCTTGCAAACAGCTTTGCTCTTTCCAAGGAGATGGCTTGTAGCATGCAGTTCTGCTTTGTACAAGCCTGGTTGCTATAATTTGTCTCTCTGATTAGTCTTTCTCCTATTGTAACTGCTATTAGACATGATGTTGACTTCAGCTGCATAGAGCTGTGTTGTATTAGAGCAAAGAGGTGATGATTGTGCTAAATGTTGCATTGTAGCCCTTATTTTCATGGATATGGAAGGATTTGTTGTAGAAAAATAAGGTACAGTCCCATCCAATGAAGTGGGAACTTATTTGAGCCCAAAGTGTATTTCACAAGTAGTAGGCATATAATTCAAATATTTGTATTTTTAATGTGATTTTTTCTTACCTTTCACCTGCAAATTTTTGTCCAAGGAAGTTATATTTTTTCTTTGTTTTATTTGGCACATAAGGAAAGAACATAAGAGAAAATATTTTTGTCACTGTTTTGCTTGTGTTCCCCTACGTACAGAGAATTTTAACAACAAAAAAAGAAATTCATTCTTTATCAACATGGCACAGAATACAATCATTAATTATTGTACACATATTACAGCTTATCTAATGTATTCAATTACTGCAAAGAATAATGGCAAAGTTGGATTTTGTATGGCTTTATTACTGCAAAGGATATAGGACAAAGGGAAATTACATTATTTCTGGTTTAACTTTTATATGATCCTGTAAAAGAAACACATGCAGCTGTAAATTGTATCTTTATATAGGTCTCTCTCACCAGTAGATTCTTCTGTTAAAAGATATTGTTTTGCCAGACAGCCAATAGATGTCTCAAAAGCATATTCATGCTTTTTATTCTTGAGAAAATAAATGTTTCCAGGCTGTAGTAACACAGATTGTTTCTCCATGTAGTGTATATATCTGCATAATTATGGAAATATGTCACAAATAATTCTACAGGGTATAGCTTTCATATTCTTCTGTAGTGATATTAAACAGCAGTATAATTATGGGGAGCGATATGCAGTGATATCTTTAACTTGCAAAGACAAGGTGTCACGTCTAATACAGTACAAATCTAATAGGGTGATACAGCATGGCAGCAGTGAGTTCAGATGCTGCATGCTCAGGTATATGTTGGGATACATGTTGGAACAAAGCAGGAGACAGAGTTCAGGAAGCAGAAGGCTTGTGACATTTATAAAGCTGGAAGTATAATAATTCTCCTGTCTTTTGTTTTATATGTTAGCAAAGTTCTGATGGCCTAGAATCGGACTTTTTTTTTTCCAGACATCTTGCTAATTTATTATTAAAATTCATGATATTGTAAAGTAACTGCCACACAATTGATGTTTGGCTTAAACATAGGTATTTTTTAAAATTTTGTTATTATTTCATCTCCTATTTATGTAGCCAGATATTTGATTGTGTTGACTGTACAGGTAGCGCTTCACCTTACCTCCAGTTCATTTTTGTGATGTAAAGTGCAATTAACACTGAATGCATTCCAGGTTTCTTTTTTCCTTTATGACTGCAAGTAGTATCACAATAAAAATATAAGAAGTATGGGTGATCTGAATTCAAGATTTGGCTTGGACCACCCTCAGTAAGGCATTCCATGGGATCTCCTTGAACTGCTCTCTCTGTCAGGCTCCAGGAACTCTGTCATAAGTTCAAAAGGTTTCTGCTCCTGGGATAACCTTACTGATGCACAGCTGAAATAATAATTTGTATCATTATTAACAGATATGAATGAGAGAACTTGTGAATCAAGTATGCAGGAGGATAAGAAAATCCTAAGCAACTGGATGCTTGAACAGTTTGCTTTGCATTGAGTAAGTGTAGTGGTGGTTGTTGTACCTGTGTGGTGTACCTGTTCAATGGCCAATTTTATGCAATTAAACTTGAAAAATAAATTTGAAATGAGCTATTTTTACACAATGTATAGAGTTTGTAAGAACAAAAAAGCTTCTGATTTTTCAGACAGTAATATCTCAGAAAATTTTGTGGTGATTCAACACAATTTTCCCTTGCAGATGATTTTTGTATCTTGTTCTTAGTCAAAGCACTCAGTACTAGCAAGGCAGGGAAGGTATCCCAAATAAGGCTTGTAATAGTATTTTGGAAAATCTAGAGAGTGCATAGAGACATTTAAGTAACAAGCATTGGCACAAAAGGATCAAGGAGCTAATGTCAGCACATTAAAAGGCATACGTGCCAGTGCTCGATAGTGGAGTCCAGCTCTACTCTAAGTAAACTGTTCTCTTTTTTTACCAGAAAAGAAATATGATCTCTAGTGAGAGGTTTATATAGGTCCTACGTACCACCTAAGGCAGGAATTCCAAAGTTTAATCAGGCAGAAGCAAATCGTAAAAGTTCATTTAGGGGAGAATTAAAATTCCTCAATCCCCTTTCATGACCACATATCGGGTAAGGACTATTTTTCTTTTTCTGACCTTGCAGAAGTGGAAACCGCCTCTTTTCTGGATGACATAAACACTCCTGGAACAGGTCAATGCAACAGCTTCTCCCTGCCAAGCAGAGTATTAGGTGTAGCTGGGGGGAGTATTCAGGATCCGGTGTATGGCTGGGGCACAGCCCAGACTCTTGTGGGATGACTCTCTCATGGCTCAGTTTGGCTAGATATACACTTAGATGTAAAGAACCTTTAGTTGCTATAACTCTGTGTCTGTCAGAAGCAGCTATGTGAAGAAGTTCTATGCATAGGCTATACATCAATGTCTTGTGGTCTGCAAACAGGCCCATGGTCTGCACTTCTGGAACCCCTGCTCCGAAAAGGTTGTTTCTGCCAGAAGATGTTTCATTCCAGAAAACTCATATGTAAGTAATCCCCATATCTGAGGCCACTTCACAAACAAAAGAGACTGTTTCTGGAAGTCCTTTTTGGTAAATGCGTTCTCTTTCTGTTATCTTGGCCTCTTTCCCTCCTCCTTGATTTGTCACTTGAGAGTCCACGTAAAATGAAGAATGCAGCACATTCAAAGGAAAGTTCCTGGAGCTGAAATGTTGTAGCTGTTCTGTCTCTCTGGTCTCTCAAATCAGAGTTGCAGTTCGTGTTACTTGTGCTGAGGAGAGTTAAAAGCCTTAGAAAAAGTTGGTGTTGAGTCTGTGGCAGAGAGTGCCACCACTTCACAACACAAGAGGGGATATGAGCTCTTGAGAGCTGAAAGCACTGTAGATTTTATCAGTGTGAGCAAATATAGTATGCAGAGCCCCATGAAAAGGTAGCTTGAAGTCTTCAACCTAATGACAGCTATTAGGGCAATTAAACATGAATTTTAACTTTATGAAGGCTTCTGGGCCATGCAAGACACCCAATATCCTGTCTGATTTCACTGCTGAAAGATATCCTAACTGGTAAACTCCTATCACTGGTGAATGCTTCTTTCCTGAAACACCATTTCACATACTATGAAATATAAATTAGTAAGCATTCCACTAGGAAATGGATGCTTTCTCCTAATTTTTGCACACTGTACTTGTTATCAGAATTCTGAGATTTTTTTTCCCTCCCCCATATCCACTAACTTGATACTGCAGCTGGATACACTGTAGAGAAATGGAAAGGGAAACAAATCTGGTTTAGTAGAGTTGCTGTTTGTCGTGAGCTCTGATAAAGATGGTTGTGGTACTGAATGCATTTGCTGTTGCTGTATGTAAGATTAAATGTATCTACTGTCCACTGGCCTCCTTTCCCCTGCCATCGAATCAGTTTAAAGACAAGCAGCAGTCACAGATGCTCAGATTCCCATCCACATCTGAGAATGTTGGGTTTGGGTTGTTTTTTTCTTTTGGTGCCTTGTCTTTGCACATATTGAAGGTAAAACCTGGCATATTTTGGGAGCTGGGCAGTCAAATATCTTTAGATACTTTCAGAAGAACGTGTCTGTTTGTGGGACTGTGCCTTGAAGATGGTGCCCAGCTGGTGGCAGGTTGGGTTGGGAACAGCTCATTAGTTGGCATCAGTTGAATTTAAAGGCCAAACCAGAAACAAAAGCAAAGTGCAGTTTGTTAGTGTCTTTCCTTTTTTTGGTAATGTTAAGCACAGTTATTTAATCAAACACAACTAGCTGATTTAGAACTGAGAATTTGATATCTCTACTATATCAGACTTGATATCCACCTCAGAGACACCTCTCAATCGAGGAATAGCTTTTTAAAGTCAACCTCAGGATTACATTACAGCTCCTGTCTGTGCTAGAACTGCTGTGTGTCAGGAGGTCAGTGTAAATAGTGAAAATCTGTAGCCTGGAATAATCCAACCTGACACAGACAGCCTAAACCCACATTATAATTAGCATGCTGGTACTTAATTCCTTGCTAAAGCACACTGCATCTCTCACTTGGGAATGTAAAAGTGCTTATAAATCTAATTAAAATTCTTATTTGAAAAAAAGATGATCTCGGCTTGGACTCACTTGGGCATTTAATCATTGAAATATAGAAGGATGTGTTCTTGTAGGTAGAAGAGATTGATAATAGCAGATAGTATGATAACATGATCAGAAAATCAATCTGTGAAATGATGTTATGAGAGCATTTTTGTTTATCTTGGCCAGTCTTAATTTTCTGGCTTGAGAAATCAGCACTCTTTGAGCACTCTTTGCTGAAAGGTTGTTGCTGACCCTGCTGGTTTCTCTCAAACTCGCTCCCCAGCACATGGTTAACAAAGTTATGTTTGCCTTTTACTCAGCAAAAATTTCAAAGTTTCAGCCTGTCTCTAATTCCCAAACACTCGCAAAAAAGCCAACTAAGTGGCAACACACAGAGGTGGAGGGCAGAAAAAAACCCCAGCATGAAAAATGGTCTTGGATGCAAATACTAAGAGGGCAGAAAGTGATAGTCTTCTACAGCTCAGCTTTCTTCTTACCTTTGCATTTTTTCCTTTCCTTTTAAGGTATTTCCTCCTTTTTACTCAGCTCACTGACTTAAAAGGATACCTCAGAAAGGTCAGTTGATTATAACTGAAGGAGGCCTTAGTTGAAGAGGAGGATTTACAATCAGGAACAGATAGAAAGATATATAAAATTATGTGAAACTTTTTCTGAGGTGGTTATAATTTATACTTGAAAGGGTCATAAGGACATTGCTTCTCTGCACTTATATCGGGTGTTTCATCTTAACATCTCAAAGGGCTTTATGGAGTGACTTTAGTGGTAGTATAATCTCCTCCTTCACCTTTAACAGGTTGCAATAGCAGAGGAGAAAAGTTGGGGGAGGGCATTAACAAAATCTACAATATTCTCTGTGATTTAGGCTGGCATGCTGTCACCTAGACCTCATCAGACTAGCTACAGCACATAGAAGATCATAGGTGGTGCCACAACCCTCACCTGGTAGAAAACATTATGCAGGATAATGTGTAAAATCTTCCATCACAACCTGAGCGAGAGAGGCATGATGAAGTTGTGGGGGCATCATGCCTGAACTCATCTAAAACATAAATGTCTAGAACTGGGATCGTAATGTTGATTAATTGTCTAGACCCCCCTGCGCGTTCAAGGAATGGAACAGTCATTTCTACCACGCAGTTTCTGAACTGCTTTAGATGTTCCTGTCAGCACCATTAACTAAAAAGGTCAGGAAGATGTTTAAAGTTAGGTGAAATTATCTCCTTGCACCCTGCCAAAAGCAAGTACTTTGTGGTGTTAAGGCTGAGCTGAGAAGGGAACTTCTGATTTGGACCTTTTGATTCCTGGGTGAAGACTTTAGTAAAAAGAGAATACTAAAGTAATTCTGATTTTAATGGAAGTTTCCTGAACTGCTGTGTTTAGTGCTGGACTGCAGGTGGCAATACTTGGAATCGACAAAACGTCAAGAGAAACTAGATGGGAAAAAACCCAGTCTGGCTTCTTCCATTTAGTGATACCTGATGTTGCTTCTGTTGGGATCCTTCAGTAATTTTGAGACAGCTGAAGAATTACCTTATATAGAGGAGGTATTCCCTAGAAATGCCTCCTTGCTTTCTTTGTAGACCAGAGCTTTGTGATCTTTGTAGATGTTAAGGAGTCTGCAGAACAAAAACCTAAACTCAAGTTTACACTGTAATATTCAAGTAGGCTAAAGGTGTGTTGTTTACAACCTACTATATTCAAAATCTACTGTCCTTTCAGTAACACTTTCTGCATTGTATTATGTAGGTTTTTTATTGAGACTTCAGCCTGCACAGCCTCCTAAACAAGCTTCTAAAACTTGAAATCTTGCATGCATTTGCAGAAGCAGCAGGTGACAAGAAAGTAGCTGTTATGTTGCTGCCACCAATTTCTGTGGCACAGCAGGAATGGTCTTTAAAAGTAAAGCTAGATTTACAAGTGCTCCACGTTCTAGAGGGAATATTCCTTACTATAAAATAGTACCGAATTACTACAAAACTGCTGTTCTTGGTTACTGGCCTCACTAGACCTTTCAGGAAAAACCTGGTTTAGGCACAGGTGGAGTTGCGCTGTTTCAAGAGAGTATTTTGTAGGAAATGACTAAGCTGCACCGTAGTCAGTTCCAATCTTGGCAATTTAAAACCTTTTGCTCAGGTGAGGGACTCAACAGCTTTCTAGGTTTCCCCTCCCTTTTGTCTACTTGTCCAAAGTCTTTTGACATGTTTTGTTATCTTAACATCTGCAGAGAGAACTAAACATCTACCCACCATCTGCTGGGAGAATAAAAATTTGCTTCACAGCATGGCAAGACACTCCTTCCACCAATAAAAACCTGTAAGATTTGCCCCAGATTCAGACACTGTTTATAAGATTGAAATACTTCTATTTAGTTTATGTTCTCCATTTTCAGTTTTCATATACTTCACAGCCTAGCCCTTTTGCCTGAAGAAAGGTTTAAAATACCCCAGCAGAGGCTTTTTTTTTTTGTGAACTATCTCAGATTAGAAGGCATCCAGAAGAGGTTTCTTGTGGAATTCAGGCAGCATTTACAGCCTGATTAATGCAGAAGTGGCTTACCTCTTCTCAGTCTTTCTGTAACGATATTACAGTAGCACCTAGAGATCATAGCTCTTTCAGGTTGGTATTATACATACATTGCCCCTTTCCTAATGAGAAGGTGCCTAGGTGCTCAAATTAGAGAGCTGAAATCTTATCTCTCTTTCTGTGTTCAGAGGTTTCGTTGTATCCCTCACTGCCTTATTTTTCTGAGAGTGGGAGCAGGCTGTCTTGGTCTGTACTTTCTGACCCTTTTTCCTGTGGAGTGAAAATTTTTGATATTAATAACATAATCATACTAATACTCTCTGGGTTTTTTCATTGCTTCAATAACTCCATGTGTTAAAAAGAAAGCAATAAGGAGAGGTGAATGTCAGCACTGAGCTGGTAGCCTGGGAGGTTTGTGAATCCTGGTGATTGAGGCAGAGCATTGGGGAAGCATGGCTCTAACCTGGGATAATCTAAAAGCAATCAGTCCACTGAATAACAAACTCAGTCATAAAAGCAAGCAAGTATATATAGATTAGAATGTTTATTAACTACATTACATTTTTTCTGGGTCCTTTTGAATTACATACTTTGTGAAATTATTGTTTGATTTTTCAGGAATATTTGCTATACAACTCTCTGGTTTCTTCCAGTGACTTACTGCTAGTGATTTCATCTTATGCTGTATGAATTTTTAGTAATATACTGGCAATTTTCTTTTTTTTTTTTTTTTGTTCTTCAGTTCAGACTGAACAACTCGGAGTCTAGGCTTCCCTAGAGCTTCAGGCATATTATTCTTTTGTTTTTGCTGTTCCATCTCAGCTATAAATTGCATTTTCAGTCTTTTGCTAGCAGTGGGATGAGCTGTTCTTGTCCCTCTCTTCCCACCAGAAGTCTGGTTTCTTTTGGTTAATTTAATATCTTTTCCATTGGAGAGAGTTTATCAGTTTCTTAAGCATTCTGTTATATTTTATTTGCCTTATTGTCTGTCTCACTATTTAATGTCTGGTGCAGTGCCTTCCCAATGGAATTCCTATGCCTCCTCTGTGTACAAGGTTTTCAGCAGTTAGTGTGTGTGTTTTCTTGTTGGTTTCAGTTTGGGCCGATGGGTTCTTCCCTGCTGTTTGACTGGCACATTGCAATGATGGCTCCATCACTTTTCTCCAGCCTGATTATGTGTTTGGTTGTCATATCCTTCCAGAGCTCCGACTATTTTCTAAACGTTAGTCTTGAAGATTTTCCAGTCTCCCCATTAGCTTTCTCACAGGGATGCAAAGTGATTTTTCCCAAGGGCATACTGAATTTTAGGCACTCTAGCCACACACACATGCGTTTATGATAAAAGCCCTGTGATGTCAAAAACAATTCAATTGGTTGTGACAGGGTGACTTCAGGAGTCTCACTGCTCTGCTGCTGCAGCTGACCAAGAAATGGGCACTGAGGCAGACTGGTAAGTATCTTCTGTGTGCCTGAGATGGGCTTAAATGCTGTTTTTTTTTTAAGTGGCACACAGAGTGTGAGCCTCCTTAACATCCTTGTGGCAGCTGCTCCTAAACAAAAGTGACTGTGTATGGGAACATAGTATTACAGACCTACCTGAACATTGTGTCCCCCACCCCAAAAAGGAGGAACCAGGTTCTATGTAGCAAAACCAAAAATGATAAGCAAGAAAACAAAAATTTCCCCAGCACCAAAATGTAAAGTCCTGTTCCTAAAGCATTTGTATGCCTGCATTTCCCACCAACATGCTGTAGGGAGCAAGGTTTGGGAAGATGAATGACAGGCATAGATGATTATATGTTCTCCTCTGAAATCCATAGTGGAACCATATATCTTGAAATGCATAGCATATGGGATATGATTTGTATGGACCTGTGGCTCCGATTTCCTGGCCTGAATCTTTCCTCATGATTATTCAGGTTCTGCCACACATAATCACACTCAAATCCTTACTTTGTGAACATCTCCATGGAAGACAACAGAATAAGTCGCATGGAGAAGTGATGCTATGTGTCTGAAGCGGAGCCCACATTAGCCCACGCAAGTCACTAACCCTCTGCCAAGCTGGTACAAGTTACATCTTGTGAGGTGGATGGGCTGTTTGTGCAGTAAGTTTATCTATTACAAGCTCAGCTTTGCACAGTGGGGTCAGAACAAGGTGTTGTATGTGTAGGATCAGTTTGCAGGGCAGGGAGCATCTGTAAAGGCTTGATTTTCTGGGCTGTTGTATTAATAAGTGAATGAATGCAGGTCCTTTGATCAGTTTATTTCCTGGGCTGATATTTCTTCTTATTCTTATAAGCCTTTGCGTTTCTTGCTCTTCGTTTCAGTGCCTAAACTTTTAACTTTAATTTTCCACATAAAACTCCTAGGAAGTAAGGTTGTAGCTGCAACTGGGGAGCCTGGAGCTGGTCCCAGCACTGCAGCTGTCCCACCAATGCTGACTAGAAGAGAAGGATCACATCCTTCAATCTCCTCGTAATAGTGCTCCTAATTTAGCCCAAGATACCATTAACCTTCACTGGGCAATTACATTGTTCTCTTTTTAAGGAAGGCTTTAGTACATCATATCTTCTCTCCTGAAATGTGAATGTTTATAGGTCTGTGATCTTAACTAAAAGAAGAGAGCAGCTTTCAACAAAAATATTTTTCTCAAAAATTTAGTCAGTGCATTTAAAGAAGTATTCTTAAAATAACACTTTTAGGGAAATCTGGCAAAAATACTTCTGCTCTGTTTCTTAATTTTTCACTTCTGGATTTATTGATGCATTAATTTTGATAGTTCTGGAGACTCCACAGTCTCTCAGTTTTCAGTAGAAAAAGGGATTGGAAAAATGTTCTTCAGGCATCTGTTTAAAAATACTACAAACACTTTTTTCTCTCTTGCTGGGCAGCTAGAAGTGTCACATAGCTGCAGATTGCCAATGCCACTCTCTCTAGAGAGCCTATGTAATAGGTTTTGACTTCTTCCTTGCCTTAGCCTGTTTGGATTTCAAGTTTTCCATTGCATAGCGTTGTTTCTACAATAATAGCATGTAGCTTATTAGTGGAATTGTCTATATTTTTTGTGTGGCTGCAAAGTGAAACAAGGAGTTTCACTGCCAGGAACTTCCTCAACAAAAGCTAATTTTCTAGGTTGTATGGGGTGGTAAAAGAGGTCTTCAAGAAGACATCTAGATTGTATTGCTGTAGGGTATGAAAGATATATTAAAACAGGAAGGAAATGGAAGAAGGGGGTTTCCTGCCAGCTCAGGTGTCTCTAAGAATGTATCCTGCCAGCCTGGAAATCCATGGCTGTTTTATTCCAATGTTAAATCTTTATGTTTGTATTGGCAGGGGAAATACACCTACAAGTAAACCTCAGTGATGTACTTCTGAAGGCTGGGTCATACTGAAGGTTCCTTTTTAACCAAACTTCAAGGTGAATGGCAGACATGAATCTCCTGCGCCTGAACTGTAAATTGAGCACATCAATGAAAATAACCAAATTGAAGGTGAAAGGAGTCTTTGCAACATGCTGCAATTCTGTTTTCCAATAGGGATGAAAACGAAGATAAGCACGAAGAATGTGAGGGCAGAAAAAAAGAACGCTTAGAGGTAAAATTTGGAATAATGCACAGTTCCTTAGAGACAATGGAAAATCTCTGTTGAAGGAACAGAAGGGAGGACAAAGAACAGGGACGTGGCAAGAAGTAAAAGATGTTTTCCAGATGCTATGGTAGGGTGGCACAGGCAGCACTGTGCAAAATATTCCCAGGCAAAATCCCAGTCTGGATTGAAAAAACTTCTTAAAGTCTAATGCTATCTCATCTAAATAGGGAACAGAAAGCCTCTCTCTCTATATAGACACTTGAGCACTTGGCATCCCAGGCCACCCTGACTCCAGAAAGCCACCTAGAAGACTGAAATCAGCAGGGAATTGCTGAAGTCCTTGCAGCTAAAAAGGGTTTCACTTGTGTTTTGAGTGGAAATTTTGAGATGACTGTTAGGTAGAGGCTACTCATCTGTGCATCCTTGGAGCAGCATGAGCTGCCATGGACTTAACCTCTACTGAACATTATAAGCCCAAGCATTAAAAGCAGAAGACCTGTATGCTGTTCTCACCTCTGCCTTTAATTTGTTTCTTAATTTTGGGTAACTGACACAATTACAACTCCAGAGCTTGGCTTCCTTTTCCTATATTGTATAGGATAGCCCCTTTACAAAGCTTACTTCACAAAAGGTTGTACATGCAAAAGGATATTATTACATAGAGTGCAGTGGGCAGAAATAAGGTGGCTTAAGGTAATTGACTGATTTGTATCTAAAGGATTCATATGGGAGCTATTTATAGTACTAATGGTAAGTAGGAGTAATAGGAGCTTCACAATATATAGAAGAGGTCTAGACTGATCTTTTTCTATAATTCTTTCATTTGATTTTACTCTATTGTCAGAATCTCAACAGGCTCTCAGTACTCTGTCCAGATTTCTATAAAAAATAACTGTGACATATAAGCATGGAAAGCCTGCTGGGAGGTGGGGTGGGGGGGAGGCAACAAATCTAAGTCTTTATAATGAATGTATTGTCTAATGCATTCCTATTGCATTCGGATTTCCACCCTTGTTTTAAAATTTCACTTTGTGCTAACAATTGCACCTAGCTGTAATACATTTAATACATTTTTAATAATAATAAAAAAATTGTTAGAAAGGTACAAGGAATAAAATAGCAGAGGGTTGTAGGATGATATTAACACATTATGCTTTTTATACGGCTTGCCAGAATTGCCACTTGTAATCATAACCATACATCTCCAAAGCCCTACTTGGTTTGAAATAATTTACTATTGCAAAATCAGTCATGAAAGTTCCTTGACCTCAAAGTTTGCCAGTTTAGAGAATGGAAAAACAGGCCTAGCAAACATAACTGTATTTAAATGTTTTAGAATATAACAAATAAACTCTGTTAAACTCACAAGGGCAGATTCAAGAATATGTAAAGTCTATTTGTACAGCTTTGACTAGATGCTTTGCACAGAGCGGGTTTGAAACATAGCCTTCTGAGAGCAAATTTCAGTGATTTATTAAAATTGGTTCTCATTCAGTAAAAGTGGTGAAAATTTTTATGTATTCAAATCTGGGCATCGTAAAGAGAATTTTCATGCTCTGAGATTTGTAGTAGTCACAGTGTATGACTGCCATATTAAAAAAGAAGCTTACTTTGTATAACAAGGACTTCACAATTTAATTTGCATAGATTTTAAAGATTCATTTTGAATCTTTTATTAAAGAAAAATAAATAAAAATTTCCTTTAATAAAAGTCATAGCCAGTATTCATGGATATCTTCACTGCATGCTCTTTTTCATAAAAAGTATGCCCACATGGTACATAACCCGGACCAAAACTTAAGCTGTCTAAAAGCTGACTCAAGGCTCACAATCTGACTACTGCTGAGCATGAGGATTTGTATTTCTTTACAGGTGGAAGATTCTCATTTCTCAAACTTAATTTCCCATTAAGTTTCAATTTTGACAGGATTGGTTTGGAGGATGCAGTTGTCTGGACACTTTTCAAAGGAAAAAGAATGAATTGCCCTCAGAAGCAGAAGTGTCTCATCAGTTTCTAGAATTTCCTGTTGCAGAACTTCCACAAGAAGGTAAATTTATGCCTTTGTGGCATATGGGTCAATGTCAGGACATAAATTGGAAGGGTGATAGTTACTGCCAGTACTAGTCCTATCTGATCAGACAGTAAGGATCTGACTGCTCTTCCCATAAATGCTTTTGGGTTTAATCTTCTCCACTGGCAGCCCAGCATGTAGAGTTTTTTAGATGGGAACCAATTTGTCCAATGGTATCATAGGAAAAGTTCCTTTATTGCTAAATAGACTTGGGAAAAAATGAAAATGAGCATGTTCTAACACAATGAATTCTTCTTCAGTTTCTAATCAAGGCTTGGATTTGAGTGGTGTTTGCAAGTTGGTTGCATTCACACCTGCATGCATGTTGCTAGGGATAGGCTAAATCTTCATATGGCTTCCATTCCCTAATCTCTCTCTCATGATTTTGCCTCCTCACTGTTTTGTGGTAACTCCTTAATTTACTCTCCTTCAGTTCTTAACTATATAAGAAGCTTTACAAAGATCTAAGCTCTGGAGCACTTAGATTTTAGAACTTGTGCCATCCCTATTTTTGACTAATCTTTTTAATACTCTTGCCTTCATTACAGCATCTGCTCTCAAGGCTTGGAAGGAGACAGTGTTTGGCACTGCATTTCAAATACGCAGAGTGAAAAAAAAAAGTATAAACGATCTGTCATAGCTTGGATACTCTTATACTAAGAGGGGCAGGGGAAAAAGGCTGTTCCATTGTGTTTGCCCATAACAGAGTTGGACAATGCACACAAGAAAAGGACAGTTTAAAACTTGAATGCTTTAGTTACCTTTCTCCAGCCTCCTCATTTATCATTGCACTTCAATTTTTAAATATTTCATTGCATCTCAATAATAAGTTTAAAATTTAGCTTGGCATGGAATACATAAACTGTATTATTAATATCCCATGATTTTATGGTTATACAAGAGCAGATTTGAATTGTCACTTTAAATCAGAGCATAAGTCAAAGCAAAGATCTTAATAGGCTGCTTAGATCTGTGTCTTCACTGAATGAAACAGTAATTTGGCAGTCTCTTCTGCTAAATGTAGTGAAATAGCTAGTTAGTGTGATATGCCCAGGCAAATATATTGTGTTGCAATGATGGAGACAATTCCCTGTGGCAATTGCACTGGCAGTTGAGCTGATTCTTCTTGATACACTGATTCAGCATGTTCTTAATGCTGAGGAAGGAAAACGTGTTTTAGAGGCTCCTAATGTGAATTCTAGGAATCGGGCTGAATATCACTTGTCACCCAAGATAGTCTTCCCATATTCTTATGGTATTTATTCTTTGTAGTCCATTAAAAAACCTTTATTGTGGAAACTATGTAGCTGAAAATTGTATCTAAATTGTATGCTATTGATGAAAATGCTTAGTATTCACAAAAAGCTCCATATACTTGATAGGGAATAGACCCTGTACTTTATAAGGACACCTAAGCTTCATTATTTAGCACTGGTGTGCTAAACCAAATATTTTTCCAGATGTCTCACCATCAGCTCTTCTGTACATCCAGAAAACAATTACAATACATGTGTTGAGAAAGTGAGCATACTGTAGTGCATGGGGTACTTTGAACTCTCACAGGAACCATATCCAAGAGGGTCATGTCTGTCTCATAATATAGAATCACTCTGTATCTCCAGGATTTTGTAGACTAAGGGACTGCAATATCTTGTCATGACCTTACTTTGTATTTCAAGTATTTGATTTAGATCTCTATTTTGCTAACGTCTTCCAAGGAGAAAAAGTGCTGTTTATAAAAAAATTCCGTGTTACAAATAAAGTGACGGTGTTATTAGTGCCTTAATGTAGATATAAATGCTTAGCCTAACCCATATTTGTAGGTTGCTGAGGGGAAATGTCATTTTAGATAGGCAAATCTGCTTGAAATGGCTTTTGGAAATGAAAATACTCTTGTGCCATAAGTGAGCATTCATTAGGGAGTATAAACATTTTTTTAGGTCAGGTAGAATTGCTTACAACAATATTTCTTCAGACACCACTAAATAAAGCAAAATGAATAGAAAATACCACTGCTGGTCTTCTATTTTCTGCTCAAAAGAGGCTGTTTTTAGTAGGACATTAGCACTTATCCATCTCCTTTACTTGCTGTCTGTGTACATCAGAAAAATCCAGCCATCTAGATAGTGAAAGATGAAGATGGAAGGTGAAAAGGAAAGTTCTCTGTGTAAATACAAGCCATTTTTTTCTGACTTGTCCTGTATTTTTTTTCATTTACTTAGAGAAATATTTGTGTATTGTGTCTGTTGCTGTACTTCAGTTGCTATTTAAAATTTATTCAATACATGTTTATATTTTAGAACAGAAGTACAGTTCTTACAATAATATTGGAAAACAGCAGTGACAGTAAAAAAGCAAATCCCTTAGGAGTAGACATTATAGAAGACTTGTGACCCTCCTGGGAATAAAGCAGCAGTTAATACTTCAAATTGGAACTTGAATTTTAGTGAAACCAAAGACTGTATTTCAAGAATTATAATATTGGAGAGAAGATGATGAATCCATGCTTGCAAGCATTCATGTGTGACATGAGGAAAGATCTTACAGATGCATACACAAAAAGAATGGTTAATGTTGTGTTTCTCTTATTTTTTTCACTACTTGTGCTTTCACCAAACACTACCTCAGATCTCCCAAACACAATTATCATTTAAGTCTCACTGTCAAATTAGGAGAACAGCAAGGCAGGAAATAAGCATCATTAAAGTGCAGCCTGTTAAAAGAAGCAATGTAAGCAGCCAGATGGTTGTACTCTAGTCTAATCTTAAGCTGTCGTCTTTGGACTTAAAGACATTTTGCTTGCAATATAAGTGTATACTTTCAACCTCTTCAGATGGTAAAAATATTCATCTCTACTGATATACTGTGAAACACACTCAGCAACTGCATTTTTAAATTTTTCTGCATTGAGGATAGCAGTGTTACTATTTTAACTGCCTTCGAAAGTGTCCTTAGGAGTCTCTTCTCGAGCAAAAGCCACTTTTCGTCAGTCTATCTGTGGGACACCATTTCATAATCTGTCTTCTACAAAAGGGATAACTCTGTGCCTTGCTTTGTGGTACAATCATCCATAAAGCCACCATGTGGCTTTTTCAACAAAACCTGCACGCTTTCACCCATGGTGAAGTTCAGATGCATATCCTCATTTCACTCTTGAGGACTTCCCTGTTCTCCGCTGGTGAGCTACTCCAGAAAGCTACATCAAAAAAGAAAGGTACAAAAGGACAAAGGAATGAATCCCCCCTTCATGCATTCATTGCATTCATTTACCTTCAGTTTAAACATAGGATGTTTTCCATCTCTGTAGAGGTTATTTCTCTGTTTCCTTCTACAGACTAGGTTGGATTACAGAAGAATTTATGTTCAGCTGTTTTGCTGCTGAAAGCACTCCTAAAATATTCTTGTTTGGCTTTGGGTTTTTTTTTTTTGTTTTTTTTGGTTTTTTTTTTTTTTTGGTTTTTTTTTGCGAAAGTTTCTGGTTTAATTTCAGCTGGCAAAGCAAGTGTGTTTTAATTTGGGGATTTCCTAGGATTTTGCCCAGGCTATCCACTCATCAATGAAATACCAATGGTTTTGCAGTTCTGTGTCCCTGTGGGACAGAGGAAGGTACAGCTGCAGAAGTTATAGAGTTCACAAAGTGAATCTTAATCTGGCTAGAGCTTTCTGATGGTTGACCTCCCCTGCTTCCTCCAAAGTACTGGTTCATCTGATGCTAAATGTGATCCTGATTTTCTAAAGGAAAGGACTGTGAATGTACTACAGATGAGCCAGGGGTATATGGAGCCACATGACACCTAAGTTACTTTTCTATAAGAGACTGTAATTGAAACTACATCTTTATCATAGGGGTGGAGCTGAGAAATGACACGTCCCTGTAGAGAACTTTTTCATCATGCAGGCATTTAATTAACAGTGTTTCCATAATGGTAAAAATAAATGAAATCTTGTTTCCTGTGGGTTTGGTTTTTTTCTTTTGATTTTATTGTCTAAGGAAGCATAAAGTCTCCTTAGAGCTTTCCCTTGGTGGGAGCAGGTATGAGGAGTTTCTTTCTCACATGGGAATTTTCAGGGTTTCTCTATTTTTCATAAAGTTGGTAGAACCCACACTATCTTTCTGATATTCTTTCAAATTCAGTTCAGTCAGTGGGCTCAACTTTTATTGAGGGTGACAAAAATGCAGGTTGGCACAAGCAAGAAGCAGTATCATAGTGGAAAACCAGACAAAAATCTAACAAGAAAGCTTGTACAAATAGAACCTTTTTCAAGTTTCATAATGCTAAAGATTTGGGTGGGGAGAGGAGGAAAGCTGATAGCCCACTGACAAGTTGAAAATGTCATGCAGTACAATATGCTAGAGTCAGCATACTTGCTGACTTGCATACTTGTAGAGAATGTCTAACGTTTTCCTTTCCTGGGAAACGGCACTTTAAAAAGTCACTATTTTGCTTCTGGTGTTACCCTGGCCATTAAGCAAGTTCATTTAATTTATTTATGCCTTATTTATAGTGTGTTAGAAGATAAGTTAATGACCTATTTACTGCTTTGCATTTTAGCTGAGCGCATAAATCTTGCCTAAGGTTGGGGTATTTTAAGTATTTGAACTTTTTTTATAGAACCTGTATGTAAACTCCAACTTTGTTTTTTTTCTCAGTTGTTTTTTTAAACATTAGGGTATGTATTTTAAGTGTTTAGATATTTTGCCTATTGCAATGGAAATGAAATGCTTAGGTATGATTTTTGGGATGTTGTTTTTTGTTTATCTTACAAATATAATAGTAATAATCCAACAATTATGATGACCCCCAACTTCTTTTGAACTGCAGCTATAAGAAATACAACAAATGTATGTTAACAGGAAAGGAGGTTTTCTTACATCTGACTGTATATAATTTGTCAATGTAGTAGAAAATCAAATTTAATCTCTGTATATTAAATTGAGCTGACATTTCACAGACAAAGCTTATTAGTCAACAGTGGCAAAGCACTGGCCATAGTAGCAACTTAGGCACTGACTCATTACAAAAGTGGCTCAGTGCCAATTGCCAATTTTCATTTGCAAAGAGCCCTCAGAACCTCTTCTCTTACTTGGAATCACAGCTGTTTTGGCCTGACTATTGAGTACATTTCAGTCTTCTTTCCTTCTCTATTCTCAGCATAAGTTTTCTTCTGCCTTTATGCATTAGGGGAACAACTTGTACGCAAAGTTAATTTAGTGATTTTTTTTTTTTTTTTTAATTATTTTTTCCTCTCCTCCCCCAAAACATCCTTTAAAATCCAGAGCTGAATGACTGGTGGCTTCAGGGCTATTGCTACATTGCAGCCTTGCCTTCAGATCTACAACGCCAGAAACTCACTGCTATTTCAGCTAGTGTCATACAGGGGCAAACATGAATTAAAGTACAAAGCTATCTCTATTATATTATGCATACAAACTATAAAAAGCCATTGTACAAATCTGGTTTTGCCATATATATATTAGCTAAAAGGTTGCCCCGGGGCTCAGCTACAGAACTAGAAATGGCTTTTCCTCACTGTGTTTTTATTACTTGCTATTTTTTCTCCAGAGAAGTTCTTTAAGGCCAATGTTTTCAAAAACTGATTTATTCGCCTATTATTTGGCTGTCCATCATAGGCCAGCAGTGTTCTCTAGCTCTGAAATATCAGTCCCAATTAAATGCAAATTACAACACCAAAAATATTAGCCACAGTTGAAATATAGGCTTTTAACTTTCTGGGACTCAGAGTTCAGACTCCTAATAGTTAGTTTAACATGAGTAAGAATGCTTCCATATGTCAAGTGGGTATGAGACTTCAATGATGAATTTTGTAGTAGGTTTGGAAATGTCCGTGACATTGCCAGCTTGCAGGGATACATTAAAGTCTTTTGGGAAGTCACTTCAGTTTTCACAAACTTTATGTCCTTCAGCCAGTGCGGTTTTTAGTCATGAGAGTCCCAGACAGTCTTAACTGACATTTTAGCAAAAAGCGTGTCAGAGGATAGAAATTTGAAAACAGCTTCCAAAACAGGAAGCAAATATAATTGTGCAAAAGTAGCCAACTTGTGCTGCTTTTTTGATCTGGTTAGGAATTGGGGGAGACTACCTGTGTGATATTTCTGGTGGGCAATACTAGCTTGACATGACACGTCATTGCATAATTGAACTTTAAATAGTTATGGTGAATAACATGGTCAATTTCAACTCCTCTTTATAATACTTGAATTTCTCAGGATGGTGTATAATTTTCTTAAATATACTTGTTGTTCATAGGTACTATTTCCTTCTAAGTGCTATTATTTATTCTACAGACTGAATAATAAAAAAATTAAAGATAGTATTTGGAATTCTAGCCACATTCCTCAGACATCAGCGAGGTATGTTATTTTCGCTCTCTGAATGAATGAGCATAGCTTTATTACTTTTTTTTTCCTCTTCCACTTGCAGAGTCCTCACAAATGAAATCCACACTCTCATTCGCTCTCTGATGTGCAACTTTACTGGCCTCAAGGCCTCTGGTAAGGAATTCTGGGAATAAGGTCATCCTGTGATGAATTGTCCCCTATACCATGTAAAATAATACCAGGCAGGTGGTGAGATTTATCGGTTATAAAGCTTTCATTAGCAAAGTAAACTTCATTTCTGCAAGGTGCTTCAATGCCTTGTGTAGGCGGCTCATTGTTTTCTCCTGTGTGGGACTTTGGAAATGTTACCCACCTGCAATGTGAAGCACTGTCATGTACCAAACCCACTGTGCTATATAATATACTGTTATATACTTATATGATTAACTGCAGTTTCCTGCAAAAATACTTACCTTTACCAGTTGAACTAATATACATAGAAAAATACGCTCATATATCTTTCTTTCTGCAGGATTGAAACACTTCACTGCCAAATGCTTCTTGTCTTTGATAACACTACCGAAATCTATTGAAGGAGGTTTTAAGTTTTACAGTGGTTATATGCACATTTTAAATGAAATCAAAGCAACCTCCAAACAAGATACCAGAAAAAACCCCTTCTCAGTCTTCTTCCCCCCTCCTTCTTTGTAATACAAAAGTTTGTCTTTACATGGCTGCATCTTTATCAGCACTCCTGAAATAATTTTTGAAATAACACTCTCTGTAAATACTGCATTTGTCATCACAAGCCCTTGCCTCTGAGAAAGCTCATGCCGAAAGCAGAGACTCATTGAAATCCTTAGGGGAGAAAATTCAAAAGGGGTTGGGTATAATCATTGTCTCCATTGTGCAATCACTGCTAATATGAATTCAAGTTAAAATTCAAATGAATGCTTGCAGAAATGTTCACCCATCTCACACATTTTATATAAATATGAGATACATGTTATTTATATACATGATGTAAATAGCATCAGTTTCTTGGCTCTTTTAAAATGGCTCGAAGAAATGGAGTAATCGCTTCAGCTGATGAGGCTTTGCAACATGTAATTTACTATGGGTCCCATCACTTTTGAATGTGTTGAGATTATGTTTGATGTATTATTGAAAATGTAACTCCTTCATCTGAAATTCTTCTCAACACTATAACAATGAGAACAGTCACAACAAAGAAGAGAGTGGGAAAGAGAGAGGGAATGAATGTCTTACAAAATAGCCAGAATAGCCATCTAATAAACATGCTGGTAAAGGAGTATTTGGATAGGCTGAAGTTGTCCTTTGTTATACTTTTGTCACCATATATTTTGTCTCTTTTGTCTTCTGCTGCACCTTTCTAGGGGTTTATAGGTATTTTTATATGTATATTACTGTTGAACTACTCAGGGGGTTCGTCTGTAGGAAGAGTTATAGCAGCCTCTTTTTTTCCCCCTACTCAGCAATGGAGCATCCACAGTGCAGATATCTTCAAGATACTCTCTACCACCTCAGTGAATGCTGGGGAAAGGAGAGGTGAGTCTCTGCTGCTTTTTTTCTCCAGTTTATTCAGGAGGCAAGACTAGCTTGGGTCCCTACATGTCATCTCCACATGGGTCAGTTCTGTTTCACTGAAAGTGTGTGTTAACCTAACCATGATGAATACTTCCCTTTATCACCTCTTATCACCTTGCTGAACTGGGTCAGCAATATTAAGTTACCCTTTTGCTAACAACATTAGGGCAGTTGTAAGAGCTGAACTGGGATTTATATCACTAAACAAGATATGATTTGTCTCATCATCTCTGTGTTAGGACTGACTGGGGAACTCCTTGCAGGATGTAAAGATGGGCACTTAGCCCACTGCAGCTGGTGTCAAAGCTGGCAAAAGCATCCCTGATCTTGGGAGCAACATGATTTCACTCAGCAGAGAGCAAGTTGCTTGCAGTTATTTTATGCTTATTTCTTTCTACTTGCCTAGTTTGTCACTATTACCCCTAACAGGTATGAATTTCCATCTTTTCCTCTGTGCTGTAACACAATAAATAATTGTGAAAAGCTAGCAGATTTTATGTTACTGCACTAATTTATTGCGTGATGCTGTCATGAGCAACAGCATCAGAAAAGCCTTTAAAGTAATATTTGAAAAGAGCACAAATGAAGGTTCAGGAATAGCGTCCTAATAGCGCACTTGAGAAAGAATGATTTTCCAACCAACATCTCCTCACTGACAGACCATTAATGGCCTAGCAATTTGTGGCAGGAGTACAGCTCTGTGAATGATTGTAGCTGCTCTTTTTTCTTTTTATTTTAAATTTGCCCAAGGAACAAAACCAAGTATGTTAAGGGAAAACCCCAAAGGAGAATGGATATTTATTTTTCTTTCCCACAAAGCTAAACAAAGCCCTAAAGCATATGTTGATTTCAGACTGAGTGGGACGTTTTCCTTTAATACACAATTAAATATCACATTTAATTTTCAGTTGTACTTAAGTGTTTTTAAATAGGTAAGATGTTAAAGCAAAACATGTTAAGAAATTAGTGCAATATTAAAATGCTTATCAAATGTGTTTGTTGCTAGCCCCAAAGAAGATGACAAATTCCACCCAAAGTCCCAAATGCTGTTTCTTGACATTGCATTTTCCTGCAAGTGTAATCTAGTCTTAATAGACAGAGGCAAAATTCTTGTCTTTAGTATTCTGCATAGGCTCAGACAAAACATTTGCTCTGCAAAGTGTATTCCCATTAGTTACCTTATTCTGTTTCCCTTCTTGGTCTCTGTTTTGTATCACTCTTCTACAGCACCTTGTCTGGAAAACCACAGTGTGTATTTGTACTGCATAGAATTTAGTTAACTTGAGCCATAGTAAAGTAAATGGCTGTAATTATATATTTCAAGTCTCCACCATACTGTTTTTTTTGCTTGCATAAAATGTTGTTATTATTTTATACCATACGATGTATTAGCATCCATCCCAAGTTATAATTAGCTTTAAACAAAGAGACTTTGGGGAAAAATAAAAAGAAACTAAGAATCACTGCACTGGCTTGCAACCAGATATCTTACTCATTTCTTCCCTTTTCTTCCCTAGTATAAATACAACCATACTGTACTTCATATGTTCAAGAAGGACTTTGAGATCTTCATGTTAAGACAGTCTTGTCTGAGCTCTTGCATTTAGTCCACTTGCCTGTTGTGGTTTAACCTCAGCTGGCAACTAAACCCCACACACCCAATGGAATGAAGAGAACTGGAAAAATAAATGTGAGAAAACTCGTGGCTTGAGATAAAGACTGTTCAATGGGTAAAGCAAAAGCTATGCACATAAGCAAAGCGAAACAAGGAATTAATTCCCTACTTCCCATTGGCAGGCAGGTGTTCAGCCATCTCTGGGAAAGCAGGGCTAACAGTTACTTGAGAAGACAAACACCATCACTCCCAGTGTCTGTTCCCCCTCCTTTTTTCTCCAGCTTTAGATGCTGAGCATGATGTCATATGGTCTGGGATATCCCTTGGGTCAGTTGGGGTCAGCTGTCCTGGTTGTGTCCCCTGGCTGTGTGAATGCCTAGCCTACTCACTGGTGGGATTAGAAGCAGAAAAGGCCTTGATTCTGTTCAGGCACTGATCAGCAGTAACTAAAGCATCCCTGTGTTATCAACACCGCTTCAGCACAAATCCAATACTAGGTACTATGAAGAAAATTAACTCTGTCCCAGCCAAACCCAGCAAATTACCTTACGTTGAGTGTGGTCATTTGGGTATGACTGAAGTGTAACAGTCTATCATCCCAACAAGAAGTTTCATTTACCTGTGTGTTTACAGAAAGGATTACATCAGAAGTTTAATTTTGTTTCATCATTCGATTATCTGGAAATGCTGATGGCTAGAGAGAGAGACAGGGAGGTCACAGCTATATTAAATACGCTGATGGTCTTTGACATTTGTGAATAGTCTTCTATCATTAAACTGTGAATTTGTTCTATCTGTAATTCAGTACGTGTGTTATTTCTTTTCCACCTTCTTTCTCCCTCTGGGATATGGTAGTAAATGAAAAGGGCATATGGTTCTGCAAAATCCTTAGATCTCCTTTTCTTAAGGGGCCACAAAGGATGCTTATAAAATTCCATTTTTTTTTTTGTTCCTGAGAGAAAAACCTTTAGCTTTGTGTTCATGTCGATCACAATTAGTAACAGACTAACCCTCTCCATGGAATACTTAATTTGGTCTAAATATGTCCTGTATTTATTAATACAATAGTATTTATATGGTTCTTACAGGGACAGAAAATGGAATACCTGTAGAAGTCAATGAATATAACAAGCAAGCAAGACAAAAGGGAAACCACAACCAAAGAGGATTCTCTGTGCCATCGCTCTGAATTCAATGCCTGCTAGGCAGCTGGATGCCCATTTTCAGAAAATCTTTTCTTCAGGCCCAAACACATACGCTTTCACATGGATGCTGGCAATCAATACAAAATGCATCAAAATGGGAATTTACATCAGCATCTAGAAGCTCGCTCTTTAGGCTAAGCCCATCTTCAGAAATTCACAAGAACAGACAAGTTAGTGCAGAAGGTTTTTTCTGTTTTTTTCTACTCGTTAATAATTAAAATAAATACTCCTGTGGGATGGAGCAGGGAGCAGCAGGAACAACTGATAAAAAATGAAATGGTTTGACTACATATGGCATCCCTTCCATATCCTATTTTATTCTGCTAATGCTGCAGATGCAATAGAGTGGATTTTTACAAGGGGAAAAGACAGGGGAATGGGCCTTCCTAAAGGGGATTTGGCACCACTTTGGTACTTAGATGAAGGTCAGATGTTCAGAAGGGGCCCTCAAGCATCTCCAACCATGACACTTGTGCACAGATATTTCAAAGAAGTCAGCATCTTGTGTGCAGAGCTTGTTCTGATAATCTTATTTGTTTTGATGGCAAAGCTGGAGCTAAGCTCTTCTCAAAATCTGACTGCTGTAGCCAATTACGTTGACAGAAGCCCGGTTGACGCATATTGAATTGTGATTTAGAATGGTCAGAGAAGCGGGAATTTTGTGTGTTTCATAGATTTTGAAATTAGTTTAAGAGAAAACTGGGCAGAACTAAGAGCACATTGCAAACCTCTCTTGTGTAGCCTTCTGGAAATCACACCCACAAAGTTTAGTCAGTACATTCTTGTTTTCAAATGGTAGGAGACAAATTGAATGGCATTTCACTGTTGGGTATAATCTTATTCCTTTAAAGAATCACATATAATGTAATATACAAAGAGTGAAAATTTCAAGTGATGAGTGAAATCCAACCCTACTGAGATGTTGTATATTTTACCATTAATAGTAGAACCAGTTTTGACACTAATTTTACAAACACTGGCAAAATAATTGATTTAGAAGAATGGAATAAAAGTTTGCTGCTTCACCAAAAAGTTAAGGATGTTACTATTTTAAAATATACTCTTGTGGTTTCTCCAGCCACGCTTTCATCTATATATCTTTGTAAAGAAGGCAGATATGTACCGTGACCAGGGGTACTTTTTGAATTGTGTTGTTTAAACCAAAACGTTACTGTATGTTATGGTGTATGTGTATGTACTTGGCTGCAGTAGTTTAAAAAGCTTGAGATAAAATTAATTCTTTCTCTGAATTCATTGAAGAACATGTGAGTGACATTCAAAAATGACTGTAAGTCCTAGACATCAAATAAGTTTTTAAAAATGACTGCCAACCAGGTTTTGGGTTTTTTTTCTTTTATAATTATAAGGTAGTTAATACATTCTCTAATGTCAGTGTTTACAAGACCAAATTTTCACAAAAAAGAAAGATAATAATTCAGCAACTTTAAAGATGTGTTGAAATAAAAATATGTATGTGGAAATATAAACACCCATGCACACACACGCATTCCAGAAATGTCATTTAAAAGACCTGCTGCTCTTTTCATCTATTTTCTTTTCCTTGCAGCCAAGCAGACTGTTAGCTGGAATGTTCAAGACTGGAATAAAGATTTTTCCCACAAGTTTCATTTGTGGGAAACTCTACAACTCCATATAGGTAATGTTATGATCCAGATCAATGACATGAGGGAGAGACATTTATATACCTGTTATTTGTTTCATCCCCTACTCCTTGTTTTTTACTCCATGATCTTTCTCCACAAACCACGAATTCCAGGGTATATTGCTTAATTTTATTTGAATATTTGCTCATTTGCTGGAGGCAGGTGTTGGCAGTGTATAACAGCATAAAAAGGTCCAACTTTTTTTTATTAACCAGAAATAGAGCCAATATTGTCTAGGCGTTATCTGAAGTTCATTTTATATTTTTTTTTTTTTCTTTTTTTGGGTTTTGTGTTTGTTCGTAGTGTAAGATAAGTTTCTAATTATAGAGTCAGTCAAAGCCCCACATATAGCATATAAGTGGTGTGTCAGTTTTTAGATAGTATATGCTTCCACTGTGACCTGTTTTCATGCAGCAAAGTCACTGGATTGATATTCATTTCTAAGTACAATATCAAACCAGCAGCAATTTTAAACCCTGAGAGGTGTCTGTTTAGGTGAATGGATACACAGTAGTGTGCTCCCATTTTAGCTCGTTTATCATCTGGAATGTAGCAGCAACTGGTGATGCTAAATGCAGTGGTATCACTTGAAGAATCCTATTAAACACAGACCAAAGTGTAAGTGGTTCATTACCCTAAAAAACAATGTGTGAAATTTTTGGACAGACCCTTGGGCGACGTGGTCTAGTGTGAGGCACCCCTGCCCACAGCAGGGGGTTGGAACTAGATGACCTTAAGGTTCTTTCCAACCCAAACCATTCTATGATTTTGTACGCTATGGATCTTTTCTCTCTCTAACTCACAGCAAGCAGAGAGCAGGAGGGATTTGGTTCTTGTGTCTTTCTCAGTAGTCTCTGGTTTTCCCTTGCAAATTTTGGTTCTTATCTAACCTGCAAGTATGAATTTCAATAAGTAGATGCTGAATATGGCTTCTATGTTCTTGTGGATACCGTCTGCAGTATACAGGAAACGCTAGAAGGTTTGCTGGAAAGAGGAGATTCTTAATAAACAAAACTTCTTCCTTTCCATTGCATTCACAGGCTATCACTTCTAATTTTCTCCTTTTACTGTGCAAAGTGACCAGAAATTCTGATATCAGATGATTTGCCTCAACCCCAGCCAGTTATCTTAAGCTAATTATTATGGATTTTATGCCTGTTTGCATCTTCACAGACAATTGAACAACATTAGAGAGTACTCATTACAAAAGGGATCAGACTGAGTTTGGTCTGAGACTCTAGAATTTTTCTTCATGACTAGAGCTATAGCAAAGATCCCACCTTTACACACAACACTATTTTGAGAACTGAGATTTTTTTCCCACAACGCTTTCTCAGTAGCAAAAAACTGAGAGAAATTACAAATAGATAAATATGATTGGGTTGTATCTGTCCAATCAATCATGTTCAGTGGCTTAAAAAAACATTAATCCTCTGTCTAACCACCTTCTTCAAAAAACAACAACCAGGGGCAGTCTGAAAGAGCTGTGAGTTATTGACTGAGAGTTGCATTCATCTTTCCAGCAAGGACCAGAATAAATATTAAGTTAGTTCATAATATGAAGATAATCCTTGCTTTGTGTTTACAGAAATACTTTTTTCAATTGTCATTTTAAAAAGGAATGCTTTGGAATTGAAATGCATGCATTTTTTTTAATTGCCTCTTTTTTTCCTTCACTGGAATCATATTTTTCAGGCCATCTTTATTTCTCATCTTTATAAAAATAATCAAATCTTGAAACTTGAGCAATATTCAGTAAACTTTCATTTTATTGTTCTCCAATCAAACTCTGACTGTTACATACCTTAGTGTAATGCAGAAACCACGTAGCAAAGAACAAAGAGAACTTTTAATATGAGAAGTAGAGAAGGCAGGTTAAAAAGATAGCATTTTTGCGTAAAAGATTTAAAAACTGAGCTCTCCTTCAAACTCATGAAAAGTATATAAAAGATTTAGAGCATTTTACAAAGCCAGAGAATGAAGGAGCCTGAGATGCCTTTTAGATCCAGTAAGCACATTGCAAACATCCATTGACCATTATGTACATTGGTAGAAGAAAGAATAAGCTGAAAATGCTGCTTAAAATGTGAAAAGCATATATATTTCAAAACCTTTTAGAAGAACTGTCAGATGTACTAAGAAGAATGCTGTCTGGATCAAACTCCTTGCTTGTAAACATAACCCAATCAAATACAGCTGGCTCTAACAAATTCTGATAAATATTTTAATCTCAGTAAGAAAATGAATGTAGTGATGTGCAAAATGAGCATATGAGTATCAATAAGATTTTTATGTGCTAATGTGTTTTTCTGGAGTATGGCAGGCACAACAGAAAAGAGCCTGCCAGAGGTGTGTGTGCATGGGAGGCGCAAAAGGGCTGGTGACAAAATCAGATACAGCATAGATGGTGAGGAGGAAGTTGGGATAAATGATGACATAAAAACAGAAATATCTTTGTTTTTGGAAATGGTAACTTGATCAGCTCTAGGTGATGCAAGGCAGTGCTGCTAACATGCTGTGGAAGGACTTGAGTGGGGGCAGTTACAGCTAGACTGAAGCAGTTATGTGAAATACAGGCGTGGATACCTTGCTGGTGTGGCATAGGGGTTTTTTTTGGAGAACTCACAAGATTTAGGTCTGACATAGATGGATGAGTCCAGAGATTATTCATAGATCCTGTTTAAAATAGGATTGAAATGTGCACCCTATTTTTTTTTCCTGTAACATAACACAAGGTGTGAAGGCAATCTGCATTTTCAGAGCAACCAAATTCTCTTGGCTATGCAGATTATTGTAAATATTGAAGCGTTTTTGCATTTAATGTCATTTCACTTTGTTCACAGTGGTTAAAAAGACAGGGTTTTTTGTTTAGAAATATTTATAGCAGTATAATAGTTGTAGTTTCAAATTTTTTCTGGTTTACTTACATCTAAAAACTAGATCTTTCTGCAGGTATTGCTTTTTATATGGATTCATCTTTTTATTTTCTAAAATGATGTATTCAACATATTTCAACATATGTATAAAGAATTCTTTGTAATGTTTTGCAAGAATATAAGTATTTTAAGTTACCTGAAACCTCTTACCTTACAAATAAAATAGAAAGAGGGGATTAAGTTAGAGGGCAGTCATGTAAATAAAGCAAGCTTGAATCTGAATACAGTAGGAAATCTCCTAACCTTTTCTGAAAGCCCCAGCCATAACGCAATAATTTTTTTATTAAACTTTAAGTATTTTTAGACAATTTTTCTATTAATTTTTGCAATACTTATTAAGTTAAACACACATATATTTGGCTGTTTACTAAAAGAAATAGTGCATAAAGTATGTAAATGATGCACATTTTTTTTTTATAGTGATCTTTACTTAAATCTTCCTCTCCAAAGATAACCACTAAAATAGGTCACAGTATAAAAATAGTATAGTAAGCAACCTAAGGACTAGATTCTGTTTACAAACTGAGTGGTATAAATCCACCCTAACTCCACTGATTTCAGTGGTTTAACTTAGATTAAACTGTGTTGTTATTAATGATCGTGCATCTACTGCAGATGAGATATTAATTCCTCTAAAGTCCTAACAGCAAGGAGCAGGATTTAGATGGCAAAAAATAAGAAAGAGGAAAGAAATGCCTACCTTCTTTCATTCCATCTGCAAATTTCTACTTGCATCCTGCAGTGCAGGAGTATCTGACCTTTCAAGCAGACAATTGCCAGGTCTTATAAGTTACTACCCAAGAGACATACATCTTCAGCCTTCTTCTGCCAGATAACAAAAACTGTGCCCATCACGGAGTTGCAGTGTTCCTCTATCCCATGACTGGCATACAGCCTCCATATTCTGTTTCAACATACGTACTCTGTCAGTTACACGGGTGGATAAGCACTTACGTTGGAGGTGCCCAGATTCTGCAGCTGTATTACACAGAAGTCTGGGCATGCTGCAGAGAAAGCGGTCGGTGACGCCTTTGGGAAGTCAATAAGTACTAGACCAGTGTAAATAACTTTGTTGCTTTTTGATTTTCTCAGGTGTCCCTGAGGACCAAGTCATGCAGTATATAAAATGATTGTACAGAAGACATCCAATAAAAGGGCCACAGTAGAAGGTGGCATCCTTGGACCGCACTAGTTCAAAGGGTGATGTGCCATGGGTACTCCTTGTCCATGTTAGGCAGCTGTGCCTTGAGGCATAACCCTTATGGAGCTCTTATTTGTTAATCAAACTCTACTTCTTCCCCAGTAGGCCAATAATGTAATGAAAACCCCTGACTTTTACTGTTCTTTTTTATTTGCAACTAATGCCTTCTTCCAGGTTCAGTGCAAGTTTGATTACTTCTTAAACCATTTATTAAATATAAAGAGCAAAAAACTAAGCCAGAACTTTCAGGTTTAGTGATACTTGACAGCTGGAGAAAAGCCAAGACTAGCAACTGCCAAGCAGAGGTGGTTCTGAATAGAAGTTTGAAACAAAAAATTGATTTTTATAAAAAAATCTTTCATAAATCATTTGGTTTGGGGCAGTTGAAGCAAAATATTTTTTTCACATCAACTTTGCCAAAATATAGTCTATTCTTCAGAAATACTTTATCCTTAGAAAATTCAGATTCTTAAGACTTTTACATTTAATTGACGTTGAAATTAGGAAAAAAATGTCCAGTACTTAATCAATTTCTTCAAAAACCTGCCAGCTACAGAGCCTTATGAGCGACCTCAGAGATAGTATAGGGGTTTTTTCATCCTTCTATGCAAGGATGCATACTGCTGCAGCGTGCAGTTAAGCTTCATCCTCGTTGCACAGGTATTCATAGTGATACAATTTTCAATCATAATTTTATGTAACATCACAGAATTTGATGCAGCTGTATTAATACATAGCAATTAAGAATCAAGCCCATCTTGATTCTTACACACCGCTTACATCCTTTTAAGTGTTGCTGAAGAATCCTTCATACAGTTTGTCATCAGCAGTAGCATGTGGGTAAGTTTGAATGAGTAATCAAACCTTCCTGATACTAATTCTGAAGCTAATGAAGAAGCAGTCAAAGTAGTAACAGGATGCATGTCAGACTAAGCAAAGCATTCAGTATATATCTAAGTAGAAAAGCAAAATGATCGTTGCATAAGAAATGCCAAAATGTCTGAAAGATTTTCGTGACAAGGAGTACTGAAGAATGGGATAATTCAGATAAGGCTTTTTTTCCTGCTAAAAAGAATCTCCCTGGTGTCTGCCTTCATTTATCCTTGTATTCTCCAAGTGTGTGTTTTTTACAATCTCTTTGTTGCTGTAACACTGGTTGATTGAAATTCTTGATTTGTAGGTCTCCTTGAACATGTTTATTCAGGGAATGGGACTTGCACAAAACAATACACTTGTATGAGGCAATCCCATCGCATCAGCCTTCATTATCATTTTTAGGTTGCCTAACTGGGATACTTGTCAGCGACTGCTGTAGTTCCCATGCTCCCACAAAATAGCCTCGATTGTTGCATGCCAATCTTTGATACCACATTGGCCTTAGCTTTACCATGATGTCTGTATTAGATGAGCATCTGATGTGCTGCCACAACTGCAACTTTTCTCCACTAATACAATGGGATGTTTTGAGCACAGGAACTGAGGTCTTTCTTTATATGAGTATGTGATACAGCTGTTGGTTTTTGGTGGGACTTTTTTCCCGCAATGTATTTTTTCATTTAAATTAAGATTCTATTGTTGCTATCTATTTCAAGCTTGTAAGTTTATGCACATGCACAGATTACTGCACTGGTCGTCTTCAAAGGAGGATGCAGAGTGTCTGAGTTAGTTTCATTTTTTCCACAGCTGGATGATGTGTCTATCCACTCCCCTCTCTGCCACATCACATGTCTTTAAATCTATCATGAGTAAGTTTTCTTATGTGGCAACTAATTAACATTTTGGGAACAGATTGCTCTCATTGTCTTGATATTTTTTGAACTAACCAGATGCTGTAATTATTGTGTATACAGTTCTTTTTGCCTGTAGGTTGTTAGATAGCACCCCCCCATCACTTTAATTAACAGCATAAAGTTCATTTAAATAGTAAAAGATGAGCCAAATTTGTTTAGGAGCCTTTGAATGTAATAGGAAGATCGATGCTGAAGGTAAAAACAAAACAAACCTAATTCAAATCATTCATGCCAGAATATTTAATTAATTTCCTTCTCAGAGCTACTATTTTTCACATGAAATTCTCCTACTTTTAATTTTATACCTTTTGTTTAATTTTTATCGTGTACATACTAGTACTCTGTGGTTTTTTACCGCAAAATAGGCCTAGATCTTCAATAATTACACTCCTGGTGAAACCTGTATTTATTGTTTTTTCCCAAGAATCTTAACAAACTGGATTTTGACTAAGAAAAAAGCTCATTGTTAATTACTCTTTTGGTGACAAGAGGCAATAAGTGTTCTCTGAGATCTGGTTTAAAAAGATCCATATGCAGAAGCAAAGGGAAGGAGGGACAAGGCATCAAAACATGAAGACATTTACGAGGAATCAGTGAAATCAGCTGGCTCTCCTCCTAGCTGTTATTGGTCATTTTATCATAGGCAGATTTACTTATGAACAATGTCAGTGTGACTGTATTGTAATTGGTCTTGTAAACACTGTCCACTACAGTGAAATGCAGCACCTTTTGGATGAGAAGGACTTATTATATCCGACTTTCATCAGAGGCCTTTTGAGATCCAAACACGCTGTGTCATGTTTTAATCATCAGTCTTGGCTATAGCATGTTCCAAATAGCTAAGACAGATTTTCTCATGAGCGGTATTAAAGAAAGATAAGGAAGAGAGAATTCAATGGAATGTGTCATCAGTTAAAATGCCAAACACATGCACAATGAAAGGATTTGATTTGAGGATGGTACTCGCATCAAATCCAAAAATAAGATTGAAGTCCTGCTTCATGTAAATGCTATGTTTAATTCATGACATTCGGTTACACCTTTTTTCCTTGTCACAGTCTATGACTATTCAAAATATTTTTTCTTACAACCATGAAAGTTCTTTTCAATTTCATGATGATGAATATTATAATCTTCTGACCTAACTTTCAGCTCAGTATGTTGTATGTTACACAGATATGACTGAAATTATAAAGTGATAGAAAACTATTACATTTTCAAAATATATCTTGTTTGTTTTCTGGGGTTTTTTTGTGGGTTTTTTCCTGCACTTTTGCTAGTCATGGTGGACCACTTATAAATAAGAAGAGCAGCATTGGCGACCTTTGAAGTCTATGTGAACTGTTCATAAGTGTCAGGGGAACATAATAAAATGGATATTTTCCAATAGAAAAATCTTGGTTTACCCCCTTCTATCTCAAATCAGGAGAAAGTGAAATGTTAATGCCAAACAGGAAGTAAAGAAAAAAATGGATTAGCAAGTGGAACCAATCTTGGGAGCTATTTAGGAGAAGTTCAGGTGTCATAAACAAGACTAGGTATGTGCCAGCCAAAAAAGAGAGACTCATGTCTTGTTTTGTGTATTCGGTTGGTTGTTTTTCTGTATTTCAGGAACCTTTAAAATGAAAAAGCTAAACCCATATTTGTTCCTCTGATATATTGTCTGTTTGTGGACAGACCTTTTTTTTTGTTGAGTAATGTCAGTACCTATGGTGTACTGCCACTGTAAACGGAATGATGAGTTGTGGGAAAGCGTGCAGTTCCAAAAGAAGTCTCTACCTTGGAGATCAGTCAGCTAAAGGTGGTTAAAGGAAGGTTTTCCTTTTTTTGTGATTGCTGGTGAACTTGGTCAAGTGTCAACACCAAAAATTCCCAAAGTGTGGTTGCTAGACCATGCTAGCGGTCTGTGAATTAAACCACTACACCACACAATGATTAGGATGTCAGTTGTTAAGTTAGATAAGATAGTAACATGAGGTTTAAGACACATTATTCGCTGACAGTGGACAAAACAAAATTCTTACTGTTGTGTATGAGGAAAAGAAGTGGGGCAAGGCAATCGTACAGTAGGAAATCATAATTAAGGACAGAGCAGCCTGAGGAAGCAGCTGGAACTAAGAATCAACAGGCAAATGTGAGAGAGGACCAGATACCATGGCTCAAGTCTGGGGAGATGGGAGACAGGTTCAAGATAGGTGCAGGTTTTTCAGGCAAAGGAAGACAAGAAGTTAAGACAGGAATGACAAAAGGAGATAGAGGCAAAGATCACAGACTGTTTGAGTGGGTTGTGTTGCCAAGATGCTTGTTGTCAGGTCTCAGTACTGTTGTACAAAGTGAGAATTACAGAGAAAAGGGCCTTCATCCAAGCTTCAGTCTCATCTGTTGCTTACTCATGCTGAGTCATCACCTAGCTTGTTTTACCTCCTGAACTAACGCAGACTTAAGCTTAACAGTAATTGAAAGGGTGAATGGCTTTAATTTTACAGTATCTTGTAATATCAATAAGTAGAAGCAAAACTCTCTCCACAGAGCATTTTTATGAGGTTCGTTTTCATTAAAATTTTGATTATTCTTTTTTTATCATGAAAGAGGAAGGAGCTTTAGCTGCAGGTTATGCCATCTGGAAAGCAGATGGCTGGAGACCTTTAGTTTTGACAAATTCAAGGTACTCTGATGTGCCTAAAAGAAGCTGAGCAGGATTGAAAAGGGGCAAACAGGAGGGGTTTGAAATTTACCTCAGCTCTAAACAAGCTTCAGAGAAATCTTTCTGTCTTTGTAAAGCAATTTTGACAAATTAGCAATTTCCAAACAAGAATAAGCAGCCCTCTAACCCCTCAAACCACAGATCAAATTTAAAAGCAATTCTATCTCCACGCAGTTGCTACTAGGATGAAGTTGGTATCAGTCAAAATGCTGCTGGACTTAAATTCATTAGCGCCACTGCTGGCAGCCAGTACTAACTGAAGGGAAAACCCAAACTACTGTAATGCATTGCTAGAGAGTGTTCTAAAGATGATGGAATTATTTATCTTCTGCTAAACTCAAACATTTATCTGAGTACAGTTTGATCAATTTGGATGGTACTACCGTCACAACCGAAACCCAATGATCCTTATGAAGCACAGTGTTCTGACTGATGGCTGCCCTGTGTCTTATTCACAATATGGTATGTACTCTAGAGGTTGACATTACTGTTTTGTACAAACAGAATAAAGATCTTGTTATCTAATAATTGTATTCTCAAGGGCAAATGGATGAATGAATGTTATTCCAGGGGCATACCTTACTTCTATGTTGGTAAAGCAAACTAATATGGAAAATCTTGTATGGCATTATTTTTTCCCTTTTTTTTTTTCTTGAGTTGTAGACTTCTCTTTTACAGTCAGATTATTTTCTTCAATACTGACTTCAGTGATTATATATCTATGTATATGTGTGAATTACAAAGAAAACTCTTATAAAGTAATTAGGGTTTTTTATGATTTAGAAACTGAAAAAGAAGTGATTAGGAAAAGTAGACAACATAGTTTATAGAAAGCAGTAGCTAAAAGTATTGTTTTGTTGGGGTTTACATATTTTAAGTAGAAGTAAAATTCTTTTTAATTTCATGAACGGGTGAAGAAAACTGTTGTGAGTCACAATAACTAATTGATCCAAACGGCAGCAGGAGAAGCAAGGTTGGCCATCATGCTTTTTCTCTAGACTGTTCTGCTCCATCCTCTGAATGTGTCACAGCCATTCACACAGGTTTAAAATATGATTTCCACAGGTTTTAGAAAACAAAATGTAGGAATGGGAACATTCACTTTGAGTTTCCTGACACCCGCCCCCCCCCCCCCCCCCCATCCATTCACTATTATCTCTGTGATACCTGCCTGTGAATTGCCCCACTGCACCTCGGTTGAGTGTAAGACATATTCCTCCTTTTCCCAGTCTCAAGTTGTCACTGTTCCTGCACAGTTGTAAACAACTGTCTTGGTCCAACTGAGAGGCAGCTGCTTTGAATGGTGGGTAAAGGGTTTGCTATACCAAGTTTGATTGCTCTGTGGCTAGTGCGTTTGGGACAGAAATCTCAAAAATGACAAGAAATGCTGTGTGCTTTATTGCAATAGCGCAGACCTCCCAGCAACTAGCTGTACCCTGCCACTGACCCTCAGTGGGCTCTGATGGACTGTAGGACTGGAGTGCAGGTTACCATATGTCATGTACATTAAAATGGTGACCTTTTAGCCCGTGGACCTCTGCCACCTGCCTCTACATTGTTCTGTTCCTTTTCTGGGTTTTAAAATGGTCTGCAGATAAGTTAATGTACCTGTCATCTTGCCCCAGTGAGATTTGTGCCTAATCTTTCAGCAGTCTCTCCAGTAATGCTGCTCACATTTTACAGTTTTGATTTCTCATATTGTAGATTTAGTTTTATTTTTCTGTAGATATTCCCTGGAGCCAAAACAGAAGCAAGGGGAAATCTTTGCTGTAAAAGTCTTATATTTATGAGGCTTATGATGACAAGGAGGGGGAAGATCCTTAAAAAATAACTCCAGTTGGTTTTAAACCTTTGTTCACATTTTAAAATGATCTGTGGAACACAGTTTTCTGTCTATAAAGCAAACAAAAAAAATCTTGTGCTGTTGTTATTAATAAAGCAGGTGGCTCATCTTTCAAAATCCCATTTTAGCCAGGCAGTGATTTTCAATGAAACCTGACATGTTCATTTTTGCCAGACTTAGCAGCCCCCAAGGCCTGTTGAAAGTCACCTGAAAAAAAGCCCCCTTAATAGATCAGTTTTCTTTGCTGAAGCTGTAGCATGTCCTGTATTTATAGAGATTTAGTTCTTTTATAACTGTAATAGTTGAGCAGCAAGCTATCTCTGGTGAGAAAGATTAACAAAATAGGCTAGTTATACAACGTTGAAGAACGATATATCCTGGAAACCATTTAGTGAGCACCTTTATATATTGGCAGCTGTATTTTCATTTTTCCATTTATTCTAGAGAAGTCACTTCAGTACCAAATATACAGACAACATCTTCAAAGTGGCACTGTTTCTGCATCTGGCTTCTGAAATGCCTTATTTTGTGTCTAAACTTTGGTACTCAGTGCAGTGTGCCTTTAGAGTTTTCTTGCATATTTTTAAGTATAATCATCATAATGAGTTCAGTAACTCTGTCTTAATGTGGCTATCATTGTTCCCTGGCTTCTACAGGGAATTATAAGTTAATATGAGCTGATCTTTTTTTATATGTTAATATTGTATGAGAGGTTCCATCTAAGGCACACCACTACATGCTTTGGGGAGTTCTGCCGTGATCTGATAATAAGCGATATAGCTAAAGTGCCCATGTTGAGTAAGGAACTACTTTATTATGACAACATAGCAATTTGCTCCTGCATAAATTGAGATGAACTGTTTTTTTATAACTTTATTTAGCTTGTTCTGTGTCTGTTGGTTTCTCTGAAGATAAATGCTGACATTATTCTCCAAGGTATAAAGGTTTTTTGGTTTGATACTTCAGCTCTTTATAAGAAACTACCTATAGAATATATGCATTTGAACTAGCAGAGATCAAGACTAGGCCACGAGGCAAAATTCTTTTTCGTATTGTCTTATTAGTCTATCTTGGTTTTGCTTGGATTTTTTCTTATTTTATTGTATTTTTATTACATGTCAGATGGAACAGCTGTTACCCTCTGATTTCTCAGGACATATATGTCTATATGTTTGTAAATTCTGGATTTTTAAATAGCCTTCTTTATATTCTTGATAATACATCCAGGAGCATATTTTCTTCTTGTACTACTTTTCATCTAAATTATTTTTGAACATGATAAAGATATAGCACTCATTGAGTCAGATTTGGATTTACTGGAAGGTGAAGAGGCTGGAGCCTTCCCTCTCTTGAGGTGCCACTTGATGCAGGCACCTTAGCCTTTATGTGGGGGTTTCTTTGCAGCTCCCAAATCCAAACTGCAGTTGAATCCCCAACTTTACTTACGTTTAACTATCTGAGACCTTCTGATCCCCAAAGTGCTGTCAGACACCTGAGGCTTCCTATTTATTTATTTATTTATGTTTACGGTAATTGCACAAGCAAACGTAGTTCTTATGTAAGGGCCTTTGCTGATTACAAGTCCTGCTTACTCACAGAAAGGTAATTTACTGCCTGCAGGGCAGGATCCAGGTATATTCAGGCTTCCTGGGTAGCTAAATGGATCATTCCATTCCAGTGCTCATTCACTTGCTGGACTCTCTCAGACTGCTGGCAAAAGCACTTATCCAGCAAATGCTTACTCATGTAAGCAATAATACTCTAATTAGAAAGTAAGTGGGGTTTGGAGACATTAGGATTCTTTTTTTTTTTTTAAGTGAGTAAGCACTTGAGGGGCAAAACCCAAGGGCACCAGAAATGATGATAATTTTCTGCATAGTACATCATCTATTTTTATCCTGAAGTCTGGATCTTTACATAACTTTCTATTAAACTGTTTGAGATCTTCCCTTCCTAGACCAGTCAGGAAGCCCAATGGGCAGACATTCTTATGCTTCAAAGCATTTTCTAATGACTCCCTTTAAAAATGAAATGAAACATTAGCCTGAATTATAGCTGTGATCTGCTTCTAAGTTCCTTTTTAAGCTCTAAATTATATCCTTCCAGTGACTCTGTCCTTTCTTCTGTCCCTCTGAATCTCACTTCATGCTTATCAAATAACTGCTTTAACAAAAGTTGGCATTCAGGTTCATTATTTGTCCTTTTAAAATTAGATTGTTTACAAATGTCTTCTCAACACATTACAGCTTATAGGAAAGTGTGCTTTTTGATCTTCAAGGATGAAGATGGAGTGAAAATGTGACCATGCATGAGCAGCTTCCCACAAAGACTGAAAGACAGTTGTCAAAACAAAGAAAAATCACTAATTCAGTGAGTGGAGGACTGTGAGTTACCCAGGCACACATTAACTGGTATGCATATGCCTGACTTGCTGCTGTTTCTATTACCACTCTTCTTAATAGTACTCTGACTGCCTTTAAAAACAAGTCCTTTGTAAGAATGCTTTCATCTCTCAAACTGTTCTTGTGATTTTACTCTTCTGCTATTTTCCTCTTTCAACAGTTTATAAAGACTGTTTAACTAAAACTCCAGAAACACTAACGCAAAGGGTGAAGTGTTGCCAAGCCATGTGTTCTTAAATGGTGTATTTTATGCAGTTGATAATAAATACTGTAAGGCATAGAAACAAAAAAAAAAAAAAGAAAAAATAAATTCAACCTGAAGTAAGCAGGCACACTTCCAGTGATTTCAGCACTTACATTAAGGGTGACTTTAACTTGTCTGTTTTTGCTCAGGACTGGGCATAGTGTTCAAACATGTAGCTTTCTTTGACATTAGGTGTTGGCCTGGGATCTAGAATAAAATTGCTTTTTTTTCTAGCCTACTCAAGAATTACTTCGCTCTATTTCCAGCTTTATTCCTTTGCAGAAGTAATAAAACCACAGATACAAAACGTTCACTAGGTATAAATATATTTCTTGGTATTTGATCATTTTTCTACCTCAACAGCTTTTTAAAGGCATCATTCACCTGCAAACATTTTGATCCTCTTTTACATTAATAGAAAATTTAAACCTGTAACACGTGCACTATTCTACATAAAACACCAACTGTAGGCAATTAAATGTCTGTTCAGTTGAATCATAAATTGCAATGCAGCAGTTTATCCCCAAGTAAACAAAGGTTCTAGTCCTATCTACTTGGTATGCCAGGGAAGCATAGATTACCTGAGATAATTAAAGAAGCAACGTTTTCTTTATACTTGTAGAAATACACCGTGTGGGAGCTGCTTATCTAAGTTTTGGTGAAAAGCAAACAGGTAACTTGGAGTGCTAGGCTGACGACTGGGCTTGGTGTGCTGATACTCACTTTTTCTCCATATAAAAAGGCTTTTCTGGGAGCTCCTTCTACTTTCACTTTTCTTAGATATGAAACAAGAAGGTTTTTAATATTGGTGGATCCTAAGTAATTAAAAATTTTCTTTTGCTCTTATTACTTTATTGTGCATCTCTAATTCCTCTTTCTTCTACCCAGATTGTATTCTGTCCTGTGCTCTGCTGCTTTAAATAGCCTAGGTATGAGGTGATGACATAAGGGTAAAGCATACCCTTACAGCTTAAATACTGTTTTCACATTATTTGAAAATTGTTAAATTGTAATTACAATAAAGCTTTACTTATGCCAGGAAACTATAATCTCATCATAGTGTCAGAAGTGGGAGGCTATTGCGGCATCTTCCAGACTTTGTTTTTTGGTCTTCAGATAACCAGAAATTTCTATGTGAATTACAACCTTTAAGAAAAAGTCTTAAAATCATTGTAAAACATAATATTTTTCATTTCCATTTTTCCTAAAGAATGTCAACATGAAGTAAGGAAGATGTATTTAAATAACGTCCCCATTTGGTTTTATCCTCTGACAGTGAAATACAGAGAGTTTTTCCCAAATTCATTCAGTTTCTTAAATCCCTGAACTATAAACCTATCTGTGTGCCCTGTGTGGCTCCAAAATCATACTGTTTGGAGTGAGAAAAGAAGCTGTGTTATAAAAGAGACCAGAAAAGGTTTGAAGAGAAAAATAAATACAGAAAAAATAGGTAAAAATGGGTTGTAATAACACTCTCAGATAGCAAAATTTTGAAGAGTAAGGAAAAAAGTTGCAATCAGAGCTAGCAATATTCATCCAGAAAGAGGGACAATATTTACTTGGCTTTAGTTTTGTTGATGTAAGAAATGCAAACTTGGTCTTCATTTGGTGAGTGGCAAAAGTCCTATTGACACTGATAGGGCCAACATTTCGCTCAATGTTTTTCTGATGCAAGCCTGACATAAAAATGAACGAACTGACATTGCACCCAGTAGGAGTTTTGCCACTGACTTCACTGGCAACAGTGCTGGACTTTTTGCTTTTGGCCCTTGAGGCTGAAATCAATGAGATTTCTGCTTCAAATTAGGTCACATAATCCAAACCTAGTCCTGCAGTGGATTTTGTGTTTCGTAGCTTTTATTTATTATTTTGTTATGACTACATCAGAGTCAGATCCATAATCTGGCACAGAAGTGGAACAATCAGTTTTCAGTGTACACATTAAGGTGTGCATAGATGTTATGCTGTGTTACAGATTCGATCTATCTGAGCTCAGTTCAGCTGTGATGAAATTTCCATTGCTCTCAGTGAAACAAAAATAGAAATAAACTTGGCCTCTTTTTTCTCTATCAGGGAAAAACCAGGATTTTGTAAATTAAAAAAAAAAAAAAGAACATTTGCTTGATGCCACTTTTCAAATCTGCTTTGAAATATTTTAACTAATGCGGATTAGTAATCCATAGCCAAAATTGGTGTTAACAAAGTTGAACATCTTGTTTGTTGTCTTAAATATTGAAATAAAAATGCTAGAAGTTAGTGATCATCTTGTAATAATGTGTAATTTGTATGAGCATATCAGTCTTGTTTAGATGCAAAAATTTTGATGCAATAGAACTTTTTTCGAAGGAAAATATAGCCTAAAGGGTATGCATCATACTTCATTTAAAAAGCCCTAGGAGAACTTCCCACTGAGATTCTTACAAATTATGCTCTTCTTTTTTCACAATGCATCAATGGAAAAGTACTAAAATGTTGGAATGTAAGAAAAATGTCAGCATTTCTAATTGTTATTCTTCTGTGCGTGTGTATATGTACACCACAGACCCTGTGACGTCCAACAGCATAAGTTTACGTAATGGAAATTCAATATATATTCATTTGTGTAGTTGCAAGTTGAGCATTCTTTATAGAAATAGGTAGCTTTTTAGTATTTCTGTTTTACTTTCAGTGCAATAATTGTCATTGCCATGTTGTTTGAAGATACATAGTATGCATTATCAAGTACTTAAGTGGTGTGCTTGGCATTGTACAGTAAGAGGGTAATATTTAGTCCAATATGATAATTATGGGGGAAAACAAACCCCAGGGAACAATAAACATCTAACTTGCAAATGAAGACCCACTGGGAAAGATAGACTAGACCTGGATTTTCACACAAAAACTTAAAAAAATTGCTTATTACATTTACATAGCTTGATTAGGTTATTTATTTTAATTAATCAGTCAGTGCTTGTAGGTTGTTCCCCATTAGCAGGTGTAATTTTCATTTTTCTCTGTACTCAACCCATTTCGCTTTAGTCCTATCTTTTGTACTGCAACTATACGACCACATTCACTTTTATTTTACAAGCAGTGGAAGAACAGATTAAATTATCTCTGTGTTCTGTAAGGGTATGCCAACTCTGAGCACTGGAGCCTGGTGCACATCTCTTGGAGTAGATGTAGATTTGAATAGATAAAGATATACAGCGCAGCATTTTAGCAGTATACTTACTGGCACAAAAGCTGTTTGCAGAGCACTGCTGTACCACTTCCAGCCTTGATCCAGCCTCATATGCTGCTAGGCTGGGTCTCACATTCCTTACTGCCACTGGGTGTAGTATATGTGAAGCCAGCTCAGCTGTAGCTCATCTACCTACACAGAATCTATGTAAAAAATAAGAATCTACCAAAACCATGTAAAATCTTGTTTTCTATTAAACAAAGCCATCTCCAATATCTGTCTTCCATATTCTGCAGCAAAATTATCTTTGCAGAACACCTGTACTAACTTCATTGTACACTATAGTATATTTAAAAATACATTCATGACCTATAGGCCTTACATAAACCTATAAACACCTTAAATCAGAGAGATTCCTCTAAATCTATTCATTAAAAGATTCTCTGTCTCTACCAGTGTATCGTAGAGGAGGTTTCTCTTTGCTGAAAAACATGCTTTAATTAGATTAATGCATAGCCTTATATAAGCCAAGGCTGGTTACCCATTTTAGTAATATTTCAAACAAGTTGAGTTGTTGTTTGGATGGCTGTGTCTGTGCTTGCTGCTCTGCTACACAAATGTTTTTGACATAGTACCCACTGAGGATTTTGGATGGAAATCTCAAAACTTACGCATGAGAGTTTTTTGAGTGCCTGATAAGTAAAATACCTTCCTGGGATCTTGGATAAAACACACTCCTTGGTGCCTTAGTACCAAGCCAATGCAAAAATGACTGGAATTTGTGAAGTAAGGGAAGTGACCCAGGCCATGCTTAGATTGGGAAAAGTGAACAACACTCTTATGCAAAACGAAATCCCAATTACTATGCAAAAGGCACGCAGAGTTCCAGTTCGGGTCACAGAACAGTGCATTAAGCTATACAAATTGTGGAAAACCGTACAAGGCAAGCCAAAGGCTAGCATTAGGAAAAGGATAGAGGTGTTGCAACGGATAACATCACTGTGCAAGAGTTTTGAAGATTTGCTGGTCACACATAATGAACCAAGAGGTTGGCAAAATCCCTTGCTCTGAGGCATAATACCCAGGAAGGATGGCTAATATTGAAACTTATGTTTGGACTAATCACCTGACAGCAAAAGGTACACAAGTCAGCTTTGCAAACAAAAAGTTATGTGAGAAGCACAGTGTGAATGTAGCCTCAGTTCCACTTTGCAATGAATGTGTGTGCTTCAGTGGAATAAAAGAGTACGTGATTTCTGAAAATGAGGAACAATAGATGGGAATTTATCAATTATTTATTAATTTTATCTAGATTTTTTCTCCAGCTCTCTGAGGATACTACTTCAGGAATCCCAAGTGACGTGGGATGCAAAGTCACTTGGGAATTGAAAGGGCTAGTAAAAGTCTGCAGTTGTGAGGTACTGCAACAATGCATATAATATGAACTCCTGGATGTCTTTTGCATATTCCACATAAATGTGTATATTGCAAGGACACTGTATAGGTCTGGACTGTGAGTGGACATGGCAGAATGCAAAAGCAGAGTATATTTGTGCCACACAACTGAAAAGATGAAGTATTCATTTCTTTGGCTAAGGAAGGGAGTTTGTTCCTTTCATAGGGATGTCCAAGGATAACAGTTTTTGCAACAACATTATCCTATCAATGGACATGAAAGAATGAGGGAGAACTTTCTTTTTCTTACAGGAAGCTGTAAGAATTGCTATCTTCCTAGCTGAAAAGCATACAGTTAATGACAGGTTGGGTCTATGAAAACAACTACAATAAAAAAGCTTTATGTGCTCAAGGGAAATTTAGGGGGAAATGTGTTAATGTAGTAATGAGATTCATCTGTAATTGATATATCAAATACAAATGTCAACTTATCTATTTGTTAATGAATCTATTAAAAGCTTTGTTTACACTTTCTATTTATTTTTTTTTTTCTCAAGCAATGTGGATTGTGCAAACAAATACTTCATTAAATGTAGAAGTTGGAGCCAAGTAACCCTTTTGAGTCGAGATTCATGCCAATTAACCCAATTTAACTGCATTCTTGATCCACCTCTACTTTTTCAACTTTTCATTTTAGGTTTTTGGATAAGACCAGAGAGGCACTGGGTAATTCTATGTGACAGAATGACTCTATACATCCTATTTTATTAATAAAAATACAATCTGTGCTCTCAAAATGGCACAGTACCATGGAACATAAAACCAACACAAACACCAAAATCCAAAAGCTTAGCTAGAATGAGTCACTGAAGCAAAGTTGGCATGAACAGCCTAAGATTCCCAAGCTCAAGTGAGCTGGTGAGAAGAATCCTATTTAAGTATGACAACCATTTTGTGTTGAAATATTTTCTAAGATTCACTTTTCTTACTGCTAAACAGCTACTTTGTCAGTATCAATCGTTCAAAGAAATTTGGCTTTAAGTTGAACTAATGGTTCATTATATGTCTAGTTGCAACCTACACATGTAGGTTTGCCACTTGGACACAAAAATGTTTTGATTTGAGAGATTTTTAGAGTGTATAATAAGAAATGGAGTTTTATCTACAGCTTATTGTATAACTCAGGTCAATTTTGTAATTAAATATAACGTGTAGTGCAAATGATTAGCTTGATTTTTTTTTTAAACGCAAATGTTTACTAAACTAAATGTGAAAATTGGCAGCAACTGTGTCTTATGTTATTTCTTAATGACTAACAATAACAGTTTGAATTTTCAAGTTGCTCTTGTACAGTCTTTTCAATAAATGAAGGACCAAATGTTTAAAAAGATGCATTTAAGCCTAGATTTTTGAGAGCTGTATCACCAGCATGTGATCACATTTGAATGAAGTTCTGTACAAAATAATTTTACGAGTTACAAGCTGGTAAAATGTTGTACATTAAAACCTAAAATTGTAATATTTTTCCTTCTATTATCTCAGTGGTATACATCGCATTACCTTTGGCAGGCATATGTTATATTTCTAAGTAATTAGATGAAGGACTTTTGCTATGCATGTGTTTCTGGGATGGGGTAAAGGATTGACTATGTGATGCCATATGCCTTTGCAAATAGATAACTGATTGCTTTCTTTTCCCTAGGGTGAGAAATAATCCTTTTAAGGGTTTAAAGAATAGTTACTGAATATCAGTTGCTGAATATATGAAAATTTTAAGACTACCAGCATTTTCATTCGTCTTCTCAGTTGTTCAAATTCTCTCAAATAACGAAGAGGATTTTTAATAGTGAAAAAATAAATGTTAAGTTGTTTATATGTCAAATAGTGATTTTTTTTTTGTTTTGTTTTGGTTTTTTGTTTTTTTGTTTTAATTTCAACTTTCTCAGACCCTCCACGGCTTCCTATAAATCCATGGCATTTGAGCAATTCCAATATCTGTGAAAATCCAGAATTTACCATTAAGCAAACAGAATTCTCTGCTGAAAAAAAACATGTGATTGAGCACAATGCTGTCAATGTATTTCTCCAAAGACACTTTTAATTGTTCAGTCCTTCTGAACAATGTTAAAATAGAAACTTAAACATAACTTCTCATTTGGTTTTCTCATTATGCTTGGTGAAGTTAATGGGACTATATGCATGCTTAAGCATATACTCTAGAGCTTTCTTTATAGGTTGTAGGTCAGAATGGCAAGGGGATAATATTTAATCAAGGAAACAAGTTTTAGTTCAAACTTCCACTGCACTGTTATGTCTAATATTGAAGGAAATTATTTAAAATCTGCTGGCGCTAAGTCTGTATTCAGCATGATTTCAAAACCACAGGATGGTCTATTAAATTTTTCTGGTGTGTGAGACTTGGAACATGAAAAATTAAGGGACTGTTCCCGCAAATCCCTTGCTTGCAAGAATAAGTACTTACAGGACTGAGCTGAAAATCCTGAAGTTCTTTCTGAGTTTTCACTGGAAGCCAGGCAAAATCAGGGACTTAGAGTGCAGGCATCCAGCTTGGCACTTGGCTTGTATCTGAGCTCAGTCACGATCTAGATCCAGTCGGTATGTCTGTTTAAAAACCCCTGAGAAAAACAATTTAGCAGGAAGTCTTAAGAGCATGCCTAATGAGTAACAAAGAGGTGTCTGCCCCACAAATGTAGCTTGGGCCACTATTTGAAATTTAATTGGAAATTAAGTTATGGCTGAAAAAGGAAATCTCCCTTTTAGCTGGCAGCCTGGTGGTTGAAAGTGACAAATTCTGGTTCAAATGCCTTTTCTGCCATTTCAGAATTAAATCTGTATTTATTTTAGGCACGAACATTAGCCATTTTTCCTAAAGACTTTTCGAAGCAAGCAGCATGTTTTCAGTGTTTCAGCTGATTATGGGTCATCATTATTATAAGGTGTATAAATTTTTGTATCATGAATAACTGACATATTTATGTCATAGAAGAAAAAAGAGTCAGCATCACTTATTTAGGAAAATCTGTGGGCATTTTTTCTTCTGCTCCCTGGAGTATTTCTGTATTTTACTTTTAGCAGTCTCTAAACAGTTTTGTGAACTGCCAGTTTTCTAACTCTACAGAACTGAATCTACCTCTGAGGCAGGTCTTCCCATAGACACACAGCACAAATTATTCTCTTTTAGGAGTGAAATATTTATAATTTAGACACTGTATTCCCTAATTTTGTGTGATTGTGCTATGTGTTAGATATGTGCTATGTATTCGATTGTATCCTTTGTCTTTACTGTGGCAAGTTAGCAGACCCAGGAATAGAAATTAAGGTAAGCTGAGCTTTGATTGAAACTGAGATTTTCTTACTTTGATATCTGGATATAGAAAATACTAACCTGCTCCAAAGCATGGGAACACTACCTAATGTTTCATTTGCCTTGGGTTTATCGTATTCTCGCTAGGCTCTTTACATTTTTTGTACAGAAAATTTCAACTATATATGGTTTAGAAAATATGATTATACTGTAGAAAAGTAGGGAAGTTCCATCATCTGAAACATTATTAAATGTGATTCCAATGTTTGTAGGTCAATTTGGTGAACTTCTATCTTATCAGAACAAATAACAGTTGCATTATTTAACATGTGCATATGCTTGATCCTGCAGTTCAAATAGGAAGATTTACTAAAAGCAGTATTATCATGTAAGATGAAACTTTTGCAGAATCAGACCAGTATTTTTGGACTTTCCTCTAATGTTGGCCTAACCTTAGTATTATATTGTCCAAAATATTTTTGAGAATTCTGGCTAAAGCCTCAAGCCCTTTGAAGTCAATTGACTTGATCGGGTACGGAGGTTCACATAATCTTATTTTTTTCTATTGAAAATCAGGAAACTGTAGAGCAGAATATGATAACTTTTATAAAATGTTTCCTTCTGTGTGAATGAATACTTAATACTGCTGCTTAAGTAAGAGTGAAAGAAGCGACTGTAGTGCCAGATGCACCTAAGCATAAGAGGGTATTGCATTGTTCTGATGAACTGATGAAGCTTTTAATATTCAGGCTTTTTGTCTCTAGTCTCTTAAAGCAGTACTGTGCAGAGTGCTTCTAGAAGTGAAGAGGGACTCTAGGTATGTAGACTTGAATTATCAGTATTTCTTTCCTTTTCTGTGTGCAGCTGTGCTGAAATTTGTATTGAGTTTGGGTTCTGAAAACAAATGCATAGGCTTGCATTCAGAAGTAAAGTCTAGTGTATGTGCTTTACATCTTTGGTTTTGTCAAACCTAGCTTTTTATTCCTGTGCTGTGCTTTGAAGACTGAGTTGCCCTAGAATGATCTTTTGTGCCATTAAACGAAACTCGTGCCATTGAAAGAAACTCATGCCATAGGGGTCCCATGGGATAAAAATACCACATTAAAAACAACTGTCTTACATATTTTAACTCTGAGTACTGATAGGAATCATTGGGGTTTTTTTATATTAGCATGAGCCAATGAATGACTGAAATGGATAGGAACCGCCAACTATTTAAGAAATAAGTAAGTTACACATGATGTATGTAACTTTGTATCTATATAAAGAATGCCTTTGAGAGGCATAGGATTATGAAATCCTGAGAGGTTCAAAAATTTATATTGAAAAATATGAGATGGAAATAGAAACAGAAGGCAGATTTGAAGCACTTATATGTGTGTGCTGCCTTTTAGTTTTACTGTAGCTAGACAGAAAACACAGAAAGACATGCATCATTATTAACAACTCTATTTGTGGTTTGTCAGTCTTTAAAAGTCAGGTAGTTCCATAGTATGTATCTGATACACGTCATGCATTTCCATATAGCTTAGACCTGCGGCTGTTAAATCTCAACTTGAAAAAAATGTATTGGGATCTCTAAGAGGTGTCAAACATTGAATTGTATTTTTATCTCTAGTCTATAGGAAAGGCAGAGTCTGCTTGTGACAAGCTGAAGCGACCCTAGGGTGGAATGCTGCTTTCCCCTGGTCAGCAATGTGGCACCGGCTTCTGGGTGCAATATGTTGCACAGCTCAGCTGTGCGCTGGATAAAACAGTAGCTCCTTCTTTCCTCCTGTCCCCATTTCCTACATAGGACACAAATGTTGTTTTCTTTTTCTCTATTCATGCAGTACTGTGGAAATGTTTATTTTGACCAAGACTTCAAGATTGCATAGGTAAAGGCCAAAATGCATCCGCCTGGTGTAAAGCGCCCACTGCTGCAGATACAGCTGTGAAGTGCTGCGAAAAACCCCCATTCCACATTTCGCACAGATCTGGTCTCTGCCAGCTGTAAGATGTGCCAATCAACTAGACAGCACATGACCTGACATGCATCATAATTGTGAACATTACCAGCATCTGCTTCTCACTCCAAGATGAGATTATTTTTCTGGTGTATGTATGAAGAGAACTTTTCACATGGAAAAGGGATACCTTGGTTAGCCTCCTGCTGATGGTCTAAACGTCACCTTTATACCTCTGAACCCTTTCCTCCACAGGCCAAAAGAGCAAAATTGTAAAAATTCTATTATTCAGGGCAAATAGGTTTCAAAGAGGGTTAAGTAGTGTGTGCCACTGTGTTTGTGATAGTTGTCTTTGTAGCTGTGCTGATTTTAGCACAGTAGCACATCAAAGAAGGAGGAGGCAGTGAGACGGAGGTGTGATTCAGTAATGTTGCAATAACCTAGGAACCCGTGAGCATCTTCTGCTAGATGGTCAGGTCATCAGTGTCAATGTCCTGGAATTCAGCTACTGACTGTGACAGAGCTATGGCCATCCCCTCAACTTTGAACGATCCCTGAACGCTGCATGGGTCCAAGATTAAAAGGAATAGAGAATAAACCCTGAACAGAAATGTTTCCATTAGGGGCCAGTGAAAGTACCAAAGAAACCTGAGGAAGGATGAAGGCAACTGGAAATTTGAAGAAATGTTATGTGATGACTAGTAGGGAACCAGCCAAAGGAAAAAGAACTAATGTTAGTGATCAGGGATCTCCCGTACACCTAATTCCAAAGGAATTTCCTTATTTTGGTTCCATATTCTTCATTGACATTAGATAGAACTACAAAAAGTGTTTTCTTAATGTTGTATTGGAGTGATTGTTAGATACGTACTTGTACTTATTTTAAATATTAATGTAGCAGTTCTTTCAATAATTAGGTGGTTATTGAAGTAGGGGGAAACATAGGCCAAATGATGTAATTTTGTGTTTAAAATTGCAAATCTCTCTTCCTCCATGTGCCTTCACACTAGCACATTCTCATTACCAAAATGACCTAAAGCAACAGTTTTTGAGTAAAAGCCAAGGAAAAAGCCATATAGTGTAGTTGTAGTAGATTTAATAGGTGATTACACTTCCATAACTGTATGAGTTCAGTTACCTTAACATGCTACTCAGAACGGATGCAGCATAGCCTGTGTTCGATGTGCTTTTAGCCATTGCAGTTAGAGTCCAATCCCAGACACCATGTCCTCCAAGCATAACTCCAGTAGAATAGAAAGTAAAATCCTGAATTATGGTCACAGAAACAAAAAACAAACAAACCATTTGCAGTTGCTAGTATCATAAAACCTCTGTGAAGTTTTCTGCAAACTCCTGCAACCTACCATATGCCAGATGTTGTGGCTGTTGGCAGGTTGAAGCAGAGCCAGGAGAGGTAATGTTTCATTCAGTATGCTCCTCTTGCAGCCCCTGGCAACAGGTTTTCTGCAGTTTCCTACAGAGATTTTCCTAGTCCAGATTCTATCTTCAGTTATATCATGTTAAACTGACTTAAATTTATATAACTACTACTTTTTAAAGTAAAGCACAGCAAATATGTATCTGACACAGTGACAGGGAAACATATTTATAACAGGGAACACTGAAAAAACAGGTGTTGCAGATCACACAAAATGTATGTCAAAAAGGAAGAGAGAAGAATTTTCTCTCAAACTGCTAAATCTATTTGATAAGGAATTTGGAAAAATTCAGGGACCATTTATTTTATTTTGGGGAAGAAGTAGAAATGAAGATATCTTTAAACTTTTAATCATAGTTATTTCTTTATTAAATTCTGTGGCTGGGGTAATTATAAACTGAATTTAGCCTTTTAGGATCCCTGGGCATACTTTTGTTCTATATTTATTTAAAATCCCGTTCCTCGGGGTATTCAGAGCAGAAGTGCTAGCAAATATCTGAGAACAGTGTGCCCTCTTGGGATCCTGTCTCTTGCACATCTTCAAGATTATCTGGCTTCCGATTCGGCTCTTGAGTAGCATTTCCATTTCGCTAGATATTATGAGGGGCCAAAGGCACCCATGCAATAATTCCATAGCTTTGAAAAAAACAAATCTCTTTTATATTGTTTTTCAGTCAGCAAAACTTGACTGACCTGAAAGAGCAGTAACTATTCAGATTTTCCTCCTACTTACTTTTACCACTGTTACTCTCTTCAGGAAACTCACGCTTTATTTGTGAGCTACTAAATGGTCATACCCGGAAATACATACTTACATGCCTCTAAATGTTTGCTCATTGGGTTAATGATGTACTTGCACATGCAGTTTCCTTAGCCTGCTCTAAATTATGTAGTGAAATATTGGAATACGTTAAACATTAATACCAGGATAGATCAACCTGAGATAACAAACCTTGTAGTTCTTCAGTATACTGGATGAAAAGACAAAAATTTGCAGACAACTGTGTCTCGCAACAATATCTCAGGGACAGAATTGTGATCCAAATAGTTCCCTCTGATTAAATTTGAGTAAAAGTTTGAGTACAATGTACTTTTGGCAGGACATTCAATATCTAATAGGATCATTTAAAATTTAGGCTTCTAGAATAGTAACTGAAATACTTTAAGTCAAGGCTTGTTTCTTTCCATATTTATTGCCTCTGGTGCATCTGCCTAGAACCCTCTACTCTTTGGGCAGACCCTTAACTACTTTCTACAGTCAGCTGGATCAAACTCTGTGTGTCATGAAAAAGGTAGACACAGTTTATGGATTGTATCATCTGCCCTATCCATTGGAAATGTATCCTTCATTTCCACTTGCTGGAAAATGTCTTTTCTGCTGTTAGGCACAATAACGGAAAGAACAGAAGTACATTGAAAGAACCACAGGCAAGGGCATAAAGAACAGAAAGGGTGCTTTTCAGCGTGACATTGTTTCACAGTTACCTACTCTTTTCCCTAGTTTCTAAGAGCAGGAAAACAATATTACACTCAGAAGAAAGATTCTGGGAAGTGAAGTATGCATTGAATTTTGGGACTATGTAACCTGACAGTTAAACTTTGCAGATACAAAAATAAGTCACTGTTTCTGCTTTATTCAACATAAAATGATAGTGGCCGTCTTTGTCAAAATTTCAGTACTGAGATCCGACTCCATTCCTTTTTATGATGCACATCTAGGCCTCTAAACTTACCCCCAGCTCTGTGAAACAATTATGAGACCAGAAAGCAAAGAATATGACTTGTTTACGGTTTAGCCTTAAACAAGTTTTCCTCAAACAGCCTCAGCCAGCAGTGCTCTCATGTTTTTGAGCTGGTGGGCATCCCTGCTGCCCTCCATGCAGGTGCCATATCTTTGCTGAACTTGATGCCAGTGTGTGCTCCTAGCTGCTCCTAGCACATAAAAAAAGGAAAACTCAGAAAGATTATACCGAGGGTTATAAACTTGTAGTGGGGGTGGATGCTGCTATTGCCAAAGCAAGAGCCACCATAGGCTAAAACCTGCTCTGTGCCTTGTCTCATAGCTGGTACCAAAGCCACCCCATTGTTTTTCCAATTCCTCCACCACTGGGAAGCATAAGCAGAGTGTACATAGGCCAACTCGAAACAATGCATGAATATAGCTGAGGTTGCTGTGAAGGAGCAAGCTGGGGCAGAGGTGCTGGCTTAGCTGCTTTATCACAGCTTTGCACCTGCACAAAGCAGAGGGGGGCAGCTGCAGGCAAGTAAGTTAGCCCAGAAAAAGATGCTTGTCTGCTTCTGCCTGGTTTGTACAAAATCACTTGCATATTTACATAATACATTATAACCTGGAGGCATCTTCTGGATGGGCACAGGTTCCCATGTGGAACGTGAAATGGTGCTCTGCAAGGAACCAGTGTCATTTTGCGAACTGCTTTTCTACCCCATCTAGCTTTCCTCTGGCCAGGTTAGAAGGTAGATATCATCAGTACCAAAAGGCACTAAGAGAAAATTCTTGTCAATGGTAAATTATGAGGTAAATTATGCTAGCCAGTTTTGTACTAGAAGATGAGAAGGGACAGAACTGCTTTGGGACTTCTAGATTTGAGCTGGATTGCTATGCTGGACTGAGCTCAAGCGTTACAAATTTGAGGTCATGTCCTCAGATAGACCGACAAGGCAGAAGGTACTGTGTATTCCCCTTTCCAAAAGAAGCAAGTGTAATAATTTCAGCACTGAGAAATGTTACTACTCAAAATTCTTCCATATTATTCTTAAGTAAAACAACAGATGCCTAACCAAAAAAGCAAGTATGGCAATGCTCCTATTTGTCAAGGTCTGAACAAGTCAGTTCATTATAAGCAAAATTTAGAACACGTATTCAAATCACCAGCCTGTTTAATGTGTCTATGCAAAGAACATGTTAAACAGAGAGATATGACATCCAAATACTCCTTTGACAGTGGAAAAACAGCCCCAGGTTAATTAACGAAAACAGTTGTACATCTTTAACATTAGATGAGCAGGAAACATAAACAAGAATAAACAAAAATTAGCCTGCAACTTATGATGCTACCCTAAGGGAATAACAGTATGATACATAGAGGTATCACATAACATTTCAGTACCATCGTTTTATGATATCTGTATCTTTTCTTTTCAACAGAGGCTGCTCATATTCTCTGTAACACCTTCCGTTGGCGTGTCATGAATAAGTGTGATGGTCTGTTAAATCACAGGTACTACTCACTGTAATGATATCTAAGAAGACTCTTATGTTTTTCACTGCTTAAAAAAAAAATTATTAAATGGAAAAATCTTTTTTTCAAGAAGGGGTTGCAAATATGTTTTTTCAGCTGTGGAAGTTCCTGCAGAAATACCTCTTTGCGTAAAGACAAATTTAAGACTGTAAGGTTGGTATAAGTCTTTTTTGCTTTTTTCCTATTTATTAAACCCGTTCTGGAATATTAATTCTACATACTACTATTACAGACTTTTCCTTCTCCTCAGTAATTCCTCGTTTTATATGTTACACTTCTATATAATTTAAAAATATTGCTCTGTACAAAACTTTTTATACCCTGTTCTTAATTTGCATTCCAACTAATTGCTGTAGGAGCTTCATAGTCTTTGCAAAAGGAGAGATATCTCCAGATGTATTTTCTTTTGTTTTCTTTTCTTCCTCCTCCCCTGTGTAAATACTATTATAAAAGTACATTTACCAAAAGATTATTTGCTATGAAAAATATCCCCATGCAGAACAGCAGTGACATGATACACCACAAACCCACTTGTGTAGTCTTTATCAATGACAACAGAAGCAGGATGAAGTGAAAGAAAGAAATATGTGATTTAAATCAGCCATTTGTGTGTTTATTTGAGATTCTTCAAGTGAAGATGAATAGCAGTTTTCTAAATGTGATATTATGTGGGTAAGCAAATGAGTCATTATTTGTATTGCAGTGCAATAGAGTTGGGCAAGAGCAACACTACAAGAGGGAATAAGCAGCCATATCTAACTGTTTATTCTATTACATTCATCACCACGGGGTGTATCTGTACATGTCAGGTCAAGGGCAGTAATCCCTGTTCACATGAATCATTCTCAGTGCTAATGAAAACCATCCCTGATAAAGCATGCTCAAACACCAACAGCTTCAGTGGACAATAAAATCAGACCAACTCACTTCTGCAAGCCAGAATTCACAGGTGAGGCAGAACGGCTTGGGGGGATTCCGGGTTTAGGGTGGAGAGCGGATTAGCAGAGCCTGTTGGAGGAGATCAGCGCTGAAAAAAGGGTGGATAACTTTTAACTGGAGGACAACAGTGCTGTTGCATCATAAGCAATGTCTTCTTCCCACCTTGGCTGTTTGAGTTTCAAAGCCAAAGAGAGTCTCTGTCACTCCCAAAAAAAAAAAAAAAAAAAAAAAAAAAAAAAATAGAAAAAAAGAAGAAAAAAGACAACTTGGTTCTGAGTCAGTTTCCAGAGAGTAAGTTATAAAGTTATGATAACAATGAATCCTGATTATCTTTCTCCCCAAGCTTCTGGAAGTCAAGGAAACAGGGACGGAATATAGTGGCATAGGAAGGAGGTTTTATTTTCCCTTTTTCCAACCCCCTTCTTCTTTTACTCAGTGCAAATGCTGCATACATGTTCCCTGTATTTCGAAGTGTCCAGATAAAAAGAAGGATATGCCTCATGGAAGTGCTGATACATATAGATACATACGTGGATGAAAAATGAAAAATCAACTGTGGAATCCCTTTTCAGGGCTGTTGCAGTGACGGCTGTGATTTGAGATACAGGTGAATTTATCACCAAGATTACAAACAAAAGTTATGTGCATTATTTGTCCTTAGGAAACATACCGCTTTGCCAAATCCTTGGGAATTCAACTGCACTTCAAACTATTTTTTCTTGCCTGAAAATTGCCAATATTCCCTCTTTCTGTGCCTGTAACTTTTTAATCACCAAACCTAATTTTAGGAGGACAACAAATTTCAGAGAAAATGATGCTTCTTAGATTGCAACGACGTTTTTACAGAAATTTTGGAAGCCCCATGCCAAAGCAAGGGGTGGAAGACAATGGTGGGGGAGTCCCCGGGACTCTAGTGAGGAAGAGGGGGCTCGGCGGAGGTGAGGGCGGGAGGCTGCTATCTCACCACACATGGGCTTGTGGGAAGTGGGAATCTCAGGTTGAGTTACTCATCGTTTTGGAGTCAGGAGTGTGCAGAACCAATGATTTTGATGGCAGGAGGTAACGTACACATGTTTTTCAGGGAAGGTGCTGTGGGAGGACTTGCCGGCGGGCAGGAGGAGGCTTATACCGAGGACTGTCATCTCCCAAGTGTGCAAGCCTTCTGGTCCCGGGAGCCCACCACCGCCGCTGCTGATGTTCTCCCTCTCCACGGTATGAACAGGGGGCTGTCGCCGCCGCTCTACCCCTCCCCGGCAGGCGGCGGCGCACGGACCGGACCGGACCGGGCAGGGGCCCAAGCGCCATCCCCCGGTGCCCCGTCCACGGCCGCGGGGGGCGCGGGGCGGCGCTGCCCGGGGCTCCGCGCTGCCCGCCCGCGCTGATTGACACCGGGCCGGGCGGAGGCGGGCCCGCCGGGACCGCGCCGCTCCCGCCCGCCGCCGCCACCGGGCAGCGGGTCCCGCGCTCCACCGCCGGTCTCGGCTGGGCGCGGGGCCGGGCCGGGTCCGCCGCGGCATGGCCGGCTCGCTGGGCAGGGGGGCGGCGTGCTGGCGGATGCGGAGCGCGGCGGGAGGCAGGAAAGAGAAGCCGCCGGGCGGCAAGCCCCAGCCGCGGCACGGTAAGGGGGCGGCCGTGCCGGGGCTTGGCGGGGTGCACAGCGAGGTGGGACGGGGAGCACCGAGGTCCGAGCGGGGCACCGCCGAGGCCAACTTGCTTGTGACTTGTCTTAGCTGCTCGGCTCCGTTGGGGCGGGGGGATCCTCGTTTCCTTTCCCATACAGCGAGTGCGAAGGGAGGGGAGCTCCCTGCCTCCAAATTCCGCCGAGCTGCGCCTCATGCCTTTTATTTACCACCTACCGGGGCTAGGGGGGAGGAAAAGGCTTCGCGTGCATTTTGGCATTTGCTTTGATAGCGGCTTCTTTGATTGTTGCAGAAAGCATTTGCAACCTGGCAAACGCCAGTGAATCTGGGAAGAGTCCTCGAAATCTTTTTTGGCTTGCATCTGTCTGGTCTGAACGCCTGGGAAACACCGTTAAAAACACTGCCCTGTGTGCTCTTGTCCCCTCCTTTACTTGTTCGGGGAGACAGATGCTCTCTTCCAAGGCTACGCTGCACACAAACAGTTCTTTCAAAATCATATCCTGACTTTGAAAACATAGAAGGGAACCGTATTGCGTGAACTGTTGAAAACAAGTGTTGAGGTTCGTGACCTGTTCCTTTTGTGCCGATTGGCGAATGCGGTTACCCAGAGCTAAACCTGTCATGTACGGTTTCCTTACTGTACCACTTGGCTGTCACTGTGGTGTGCTTTGATGAGCAAACCCAACTGCTTGTGGATCCGGTCGCAATGTCTGGAAATCTCACTAGAATTTGTTCTGACAGAGTGTTCCCTGTTGGAACACTCTAGGGAACAAACAGGGGAACTGTTTGGGTAAGTGGGTTTGCAGAAGTCTCCCACCTAACACCTCAAGGATAAAGTAACAGTTTAAGTTGTGTTTGAGTTCTGCTTTAATCTGTGCTTGTTTGTTGTTGGGTATGTTAGTTTCCAAAGTAACTTTCTGCCTTTTCCAGGGAAAATAATTTGGCTGAAGGAGTAATTTGCACTCCTTACGAGTATGAAGAGCGCTGTAGTGCATGCAGCAATCTTGATGACAAAGAGGTTGGGATGATGGGGAGCCTGGCGTTTTAGGTGACGGTGTTCTGAAAAAGGTGCTTGCTATGAAAGTAATAATCCTTAGTGCTCTTCTGAAATGAGGGAAAGCTAGAAGTCACTTCTCCAACCGACTGTCACCTGGGTATTTCTGAGCTAGAGTGCTTTTGCAGCCACACCTCCTCTTCTATTTTGCTTGTTTGTACATCTTTCACAAGGCAAAGAGAAAACAGACTAAAAGCCTGAGCAAAGGTTTTGTCAGTGGATGTCGGAAAACCTCCAAAATAAATGATTGTGCAGAAAAGGAAGTGTCATCCAGTGAGAGAATAGAAGTGGCTGTTTAACAATTGTTGTAAATATTTATCCTATGAATTCTGAGTATAATGCTGGTAGTGGGGAATAACAGATGAAAAAAAGAGTTGGTGGGATCTCTCTAAGTTATATCCCTGTTACTTGTGGATGTTATGCAGTAACTAGGCACATAGACCAAAATCCTGGATGCAGTGAAGTTGGTGGGAATTTTGCCACTGACCTGAGAAAAGCAGCGATTGAACCCACAGACTGCATGGTGTAAGGTGTGTGGCCAAACTGAAAACCTTTGCCTGATACAGCTGTGCAATTGTGGCAAAGTTTGTAATACTGCACTATGCCACCGTGGTTAAAATATTATCAAAGTAGCTCTACCGTAAATTAGTTAATTTAGGGAGATATTTTATAACCGAGTTCTAATTTAGCTTAACAAAAAAGGTGTGGTGTGCTTCAATCTATCAGAATTGCTTCTTCAAAATGTTTTGTGAAGTGTCATATGTCACTAAATTCTCATTTAAGTAATTGCTGTAACAACATGGAACACTAAATTTACACTGCAGCACATACAGTTCTTCGCATCCCAATTAGTTTTCAAGTGTATGTTAAGGATAATCATTCTTTCTGCTGTGCTGTCTTTGCAAGGTGCACTGTCATTATTTACCAGGTCATTTACTATCCTTTAACAGCTCGACATGTAAGGCAAAACCAAAATTAGACCTAATCTGTACATCCCTAATACTGATTGTGTTCTACAGGGAGATTTTAGGGGAGAAAGGAAAAAAGTGTACTATTATTTTAGCATGCTTCTTAAATTTTCAAAGTTATAGAAACCCTCTTTTCCAAGAATGGATTCAGGATTTACCTGAAAGTAGGTAAATTTCAGCTTTTGTAGACAGTATTGATGATTTCATGCAGAAATGGAAAACTTACATAAAATGTTCAAGCTGTAGCATTAGAGGGTTTATAGGTAAGATAACCCTAAAAGTACAAACGTGCTATGTGAGCTGTCAGCAGTATTTAACTGGCAAACAGACTTACAAGTTTGACTCATGCATGCATGCAGTCATCAAAGTAAAGTGAGAACTATTCACAAGAGAACTGGGAGGTATCGAAAGTATGGAATACGTTTGGGAAGTAATATTCTTTCCTATTCTCTCTTTGCTGCAAAACCATTTCAGTGCGCCACCAGCCTGTGTTGGTAAAATGTGGCATAGCCCCTTGTATCTGAATGGCACTATTATGATTGACACCAGCTAAAGACCAAGCACAGTATTTCTGTGTATGTTTGGCTTCAGATACATTTATTCGGGCATCACTTCAGGATCTAAATTGGCAGGGTGCATACTGAGTTGGGAACACCTGAGCAAATCTGCCATTTAACTGAGTCAAGTTACAAATATTTGCCAGCTTTGACATTCTTCTCACCTTTTATATGAGCAATTATGGAGACTATTCTGTACTTTTCAAATATTTTAAAACACAAATATGAAATTTCCCCTATGATCTCACGTGCAGAAGTTCTTGTTTTACACTTTTTGTAGTTTCATGCCGTGTAAAGCACAACTTAAGTACAACTAGCATTTCTACCCACTGTGGTCTAGAGAGTAAACAAAGTCTTTGCCAAGACACAAGCAAAAAGTTCAAGGTCCTGTTAAGATGATGAATAACAATGGTCTTGTAAAAAGCCTATTTTTAAATGATATAATATTGGGTTAGCATTGACATCTTACTTGTAAGCCTAGATGGGGGGCTACAGCCAGAATTCTCTAAGTGGAAGGTTTTAATGAGTAGCAGCATGGAAATGACAGTGTAAATCAAGTAGTATTTTACTGTGCTACTCAAGAAAACTTTGAAATACTTGTATGAAAAAAATCTCCCTTGAGCAGTAGATATAGAAAGTTTGTGACTAGAAGTTGTGAAACACAAAGGTATTTTCAGTGGTGTCAAATAATTGAAAATAACTTACAGAGAGAAAGCTTTTTAAAGCTATGTGAAAGTTAGCACTGAAAAAATCACCAGTGGAAATAGAGCAAGTAAATAGTGCTGGATGAACATGTAGGAGTGTGTGCATACAGAGGTGATGTTTTAGACAGAAAGTGATTACTTCTTAATTTATTTGATTTTTTTTTTTTGATCACAAAATGTCACAAATGTAGGCTGGGGAGTGGAAGTCCTCTGTGCTTCAGCCAGCACAAAGAAATCAGTTGGTATTGGGCCAGTATGTTGGATCATGCCCACGTGGGCTGGATAAATGAATGTGAACTGCAGCAGTGCAGCTCTGTTTTTCACATGGAGCCACTGACTAATTTTAGTCTTCGCCTGTCTAGAGCTGTCACAGAACAAGACAAAAAGTGTTGTCTTGGTTTCTGTTTGGTGTTTATTCCACCTGGGTGTAATGGAAAGGCTGTAGTGTGGTAAGGATAGAAGTCAGCATGTTATCTCTGTAGAGAAGTGGACTCCTCTAACTGTGTTGAACTGATGGAAGAACTACCTACAAACCCGCACATTGTTTTCCTCTTGTATAAGCTTAGATGTATACACATATGCTAATGACTTCTGGTTGCTGCTGGACTAGACTAATTCCACACTTGATGGTAGGGAAATAAAGTTGTGCTTGAGTTTTTCCACTTTCAGATGTTCTCATCTTCTCACATTTCTTCTTGAAACATTCGAGAAAGTGCTTCAATATTTTCTGTCAGCTTGTTCCTTTTTTTCCCATCTGTGTCTCCTGGGAAATAATGTTCTTGGTCATACTGAGGTAGTCATAACTAGATCTTCTGTTTTGTTGGAGGCATAGTTCTCTACGTGTCACTTTTCACATTTGGCTTATTGTAGTATTTGTAAAAGTAAATGCCTGAAATTCATGTAGGCTTTTTTTTATACATATAAATCTAAAAATAGAAGTTCTCTTCTTGAAGCAAGTAAACCTCTTTTCTGTGATCAGCTGGAGTAATCTGCAGGTAGACTTTCAATCTTAAAACATTTTTATAGCCTGTATGTTCAGAAAGTGTGAACATTGATGCTATTTCTACTTAGGTCTACTAACACTTTGATGCCTCAGCCACTTTAGGGTCTCACTAGTCAGTGACTGTGTGTTTGCCATGTGTAATGCAGATCTTGCTGTGAAGGCATGGCTTTCAGAACAAAGAGTGGTTTAAGATAAAGGGATAAAAGAGTTGGTTTACCAAGTGTATTTTAACTTGCTTAGCCTTTTCGTTGATGCAAGTGCCAACTGATACCTCTTATCTTAATCAGACTATATATGTAATAGGTATAACTTCTTAAAGAACTTGTATGATTTAGGACTTAAGTTCCATTCTGTGTATGTTTTTTTGTTTGTTTGTTTTGTGTTGTTTTTCAAATTAGTTCATAATAGTGTTACTCTAAAAAAAGGTAATACCCTTCGTGGCCAGTAATGGGCGCAATAAAACCAGTAGATACCTCTTACATGGCTGCATGTGTCTTTTCTCCCCTAGGTCACGGAAGAGGTTATTTATGATACTGATAAAACCTAGCATTATAACTTGCACAATTAGAAGTAATCAGAGCTACTGATCCGTGGATTATTTTAAATTTGAATTTACAATAGAATGAGAAACCCACCATCTCGATCTTAGAAGTAGACTTCAGATACAGTTTTATGATATTCATTTAAATCTAATTTTGGCACAGAAAAGTAGTTAAGAAACTAAAGACTTCCCCTCCATAACCAGATTTATTTTTCTGACTTTTTTTTTTTTTTTTTTTTTTTACAGAAGATTTGGAGAGTTTTAATCAGACAGAGGTCATAAATCACTTTGCTGGGAAATGCAAGGTGTGCTTTAAAAGCGAGGAGGGAGGGAGATCACTTTCCTGGTTATTTGGTCCATGCTGTTTAAAATTGTGAAGCTGGGTGACATGATTACTCTGACAGAACTATAGAAACTATCTCCTTTTAGTATGTTCTGAAGTATTTTATACTGTGAGTAGCCCTGGCTCAGGGGCATTTTATACTCACATCTGGAAGTTTCCAGTCTTAGTATTCAGTTTAGTGTCTCTGCCTTTGTCTTTCCATTTAGTCTTGCCATGATATAACAATGAATCATCTTGTCCATTAACTAAAGTTGGAATGTCTGTTTATGTACTGAATTTGTTTCATCATGTCACCGTAATAATTGATTGGAACCGTGGCAACTCTGACTGCTTTCCCATATGTATTTGGGCTGGACTTTACCCAGTGCTGTTCTGAGCAGCAGAAGGATAAGCCATCCCAAAACCTGGAATGTCTTTATCCTCTTAGGATTCAACCTCTCTTTCTCATGAAACTGTAGAGTAGCATTTGCATATTTTCTCTGTGTATATGAAATTGGGGAGAGGCTGTAGTATCTCTAGTCATACAGAATCATGGCAGAGTTGCAATACACATACATGTGTAACAGTTAAACCAGGATTGTTGTTGTAGGTTTGCTTTGTTATGTTCTGTTTTGTTGATGGATTTTAAATCAGTCCTAATTAAGATATTGAAGCATTAGATAAAAGTAAAACAAAATTACAGTGGCATTCTTTGATTAATAATGCTAATAGAATAAACAAGTGTCACAGTGCAAATGAAGGGGCCACGTCTCAGGGAGGCTGGGCCAGCAAGCGCAAATTCCCACCTCTTGCCATGTGAGTGGGCTTGCAGATAGCACTCTGGTTGCTAGTTAAACAGTGTTTTGAAAATAAATGTCCTTTTATTAACAAATTATTACCGTGACTGTATCTTGACCCATTTAATAGCACTTAGCCTTATTTTGTGGTAGTATCATTGAAATGATTTTCTTTATTTCCATTAGAAAAACCCAACTTTGTTGCATTTGGAAGGTAAATACTGAAGGATCTGCTTAATAAATAAAGCTGAAATGTTGTGTAAAACATACTGTTCTTTTCAAGATGGCTTTGTGATCTTGTGCACTGTGGTGTCTAAGAATGTTTTTGTGTGCTGTCTATGAACAATCTTCATTAAGAGTTGTTGATGCTGCATTCCTCTGGAAAATACCGAAAAATAGAAATGAGGAGTAGGAATTAGTGGGTAGAACTTTCTCCTGAAGGCAGATTAAAGTAGAACTGTTAGTTTGTGATAACAAACCCAAGAGCCTGTGGAGAGAAGTGAGAAAAAAGACTTGTTATTGTCAATGACTGCATTGAGCTTTGCTGTACAAACTATTCCAGTATTTTGTTCAATACTTATCACTCTGAAGCTCTGAAACTGCAGAGCTGTCTAAACTGCTGGCATTTGTAGTGAGGGGGAGGAATGGGAGGTTGAGAAGAGATACTCTTTCTCCAGAAGCTGGATTGAGTAAATTTGCGTAGTATAACCAGGTGTCTTACCAATTTCATCTTTTTGGCTGATAGTCACTGTGGTTTCCTGTGGGGAGGTCATGGTTGCTCCTAGAAAAGAAGTGGGTGTGAGTAAAGTTTTTTAGGAGGTGAGAGGAGGTTCTGTAATAAGAAGCTGTATGCAGAAGGATCAAGGTACCTTTGTGATGCATTCACATCATCCAGGATTGCAAAACAGATGAGATGCTCTGTTTGGTGGTGGGCAGAATGTCTCTGGGCTTTTGCATCACTTTCTAATACAAGATATCCCACTAATCGAATCTTGACATCATTAATATACAGCTTATGATGTTCAAGCCTGCATTAGAGGGAATGGGAATCTTCAATTTTTATTTAAATCAGAGATGTGATTTTTTTTGCCGTTTAGCTATTTGGAATTTCAAGAGAGATTCAGGTCTGCAAATCCATTTAAAAACTGGAGGAAAGTGCTCTTTAGAACACAAGAAATGCTTTAGGGAAACACGGTCTTTTCCAGTCTGGATGACATTGGACTTCTATAGATTCTCTGTGGCAGGCTGCTCCCATGCAGGTATTGATTTCAGTTAACATTTAAGTAGCCTGAGGGATGGTCAGTTGTTTGTGTTAACGGTACAGCTGGGTGCAGCCTCAATTGCTTCAAGCCTTTGGCCTACCAAGGCAAGTTCTAGTGAATCAAAAATGACCTTATCGCTGGTTTTAGTCGTTGTGCAACAGGAGGACGTCTTGTTATTTTTTACTGAGAAGTGATAATGGTCTAATCAGAACAGAAGCAATTTCTATTTATTTATTTATTTTTGTGTGTGTATAGTCTTTGTTTTCTTAATATCCAGGATGAGGAGCTAGTCCCAGCTCAATTACTTTACTTTTAGCGAGAGGACTATATTATAAATGTAAAGGTGGGAAAAGGATCATCTTTCAGAAACTGTAGTAAGCTTCTGATCTTGGAATGACTTGATCCTGTGGGATATAGCTACTTACTGTATGCACCATATCAGTTGGTGAACTTATTTTCTAGGCTTTTTGAATTCTACTGTTTTGCCACTTGTTATGGGGAGTGAAACAGACAAATGGTTTCACAGAATGATGATTAAGTGATACCTGAGAGTTTTTCAGAGTTCTTAATAGCTTTGTTCCATTGTAGGGACAGTAAATCTGGAGATGCATCCTGCATCGTGGCTAGCTTTATTTGCCCTAACTTATTTCTGTAGCACCATGATGGCAGTTTGATGGTAGATGGACATTTTTAGCCAATGGCTTTTGTATTCTGCAAACTGAAACTACTATTTTCTAAGTGTAAAAAGAGGAAAGTTGCAAAATTCTGTATTGGTATATGTGGCAATAGTATATGACTTTTTTATTTGTTTGTTTTAGTCAAGATAAAATCTTTTGTTTCATGAAGTTCTGATCATATTCAGCATATTTAATAGAAACCTGAGGAATGCATAGGATAATTCAGGTTGGAAGGGTGCTAGGGGAGCTCTCAAGTCCAGTCTCCTGCTCTGTGTCAGCTGTGAGATCAGATCAATCTTCTCAGGGCTTTCTTCAATTCAGTCCTAAAGCCATCCAGGGAAGGAGAATGTACAAAATCTGGCAACTGGCTGCTTTTTCACAAGTTGAAATTCGAAACTGAGTCTGAAAACTGGAAAAATGGGAGTTCTAGACAATGGCCCCATCTTCCTAGAAATCAGACCAAGAGTAAGTGGTGCCAAAATGATTCCACTGATCATCTGAAGTATCACTTGCAAAACATAGTGCAAAATGCCTCATTTTAGGATGTTCCAGAAGGAATACCATGGAGAGCTAACAATTTGCTTATATGGGTCTTGAATAAAGAGAGTGATAACTATTCCTAGTCTTGCAATCCCTAATCAGAGTTCACCTAGAAGCATAGTAACTTTTTAAGAGATAGGGAAGAGTATGGCAGGTATCTGGCCCTGCAGCTATCTGTCGCAAAAATCAGAAGTGTGGATAAAGTTTTCTGACAAGAAGGGTCTTGGCAACTTTGAGTGATTGATATGTTCCAGTGTAGCTATGGCATGGAGGTCTCTGGTCATTATGATGGAGCCTGAAAGATAATGCTTTGATGTTTGTTTGTTTTGGTGTTTTTAGCACATTGTATTTTATTTATTTATTCATTTATTTTTTAACAGGGCTGAGGGCTTCAGTCTTCAGACCACTCTATTTTGCTTTTTATTTTCCTTAAATATGCTGAGCTTGTTTCCTGTATGCACTGGACTTGACCTAGAGGCCCATACTCAATATGCATTTCTACCTTTTACTCTCTTCTAAGAGTAAGACCACCAATCTCTGGTGCACCTCCCTTCAACAGTGTTGAAAGAAGACAGGTAGCGTTGGATCTATTTCAGAGTTGTCTGCCTGGATTCCCGCACCGTGATCTGTAGCAGAGGCCATTTCACTAGGTTCTGTTAGCAGAGAACTTGTGTGCCTCACTGTCCGTGAACCAGACATTCTGCGTGTCAGTGAACTCTAATTCTTTGATTCTGAAGCCTGTCTCTGGCTTCTTTGGCAAAGAGTCTTGAACCCTGAGGATGCAGTTGGATGTGAGCTCACAGCCTTTTCTGGGTCCCAGCATGGGATGGTAGCATGGCTCACTGCTCTGAGGCTTCATGTGCCAACCTGCACCACGGTTGCTGAGTTTCTCTGGAAGTCCCCTGTGTCTGGCTTGAAGAATCTGCCAAAGAAGCTGCAGTTCCATTTTGTCTTTATGTCCTTGTGTCTTCTCATGCAGGAGCCTGCCAGTGAATTTCACTGTTCTCCAACAATATTCCTGTGCAAGAAATTGTCACGAATGCAGCCTGTCTACAGTAGTACAACATTGCTGGTAATATATTTTTCTCATATAGAAAAGCACTGTTTTTCTTTCCAAGAAGCACTTTATAATTTTTGGTATTAATAGCCATTGTCTTACATATCCTAATAAATTCACCTATTTGTTATAATTAATTTGTTAATGCTTCTTCAGTCATGTAATAGGATACATTGGGCTATGGGCACTGTCAAGGCACTCAAGGTAAAAGCATTATAGTATTTTAATAGTATCTTTCTTGGAGTTCTGTGACCATTAAAGACTCAGTTTGAAATTTTTCTCCTGCTTGTGTTTTCCCCAACTGTTGGTTATTATTATTGTTTTTTTTAACCTGATACCTGATTTTGTCTTTGTTCCACTGCGCTTTGAAGGTTTTGTTTTTAAAAATGGGTAAGCATTTCTATCAGTACAGGTCTGATTCAGAAATCTTTGTTCAGTGGTTTTCCTAGGACCTTACACTCCTAGTAATACTTCAGGTGTCAAAGTTAGGAGGCAACACTTGGTTTAGAAGTGAATTCAGTTAATTTAAGTCTTTTATGATTTTCCTTGTTTAGGGAAAAATTAAGGAGTGCATCTGCTATCAAAGTTGTGAAAATTTGGCGGTGGCTGATGATAATGGCAAGGCAGGCTTCTCCTGTTCCTAATCTTTAACATGTTTCTTGAAAATTAACACCTGCGCTGAAACTGTTGTATTTTTATATGTGTCTATGTGCAAGTAGGTGTGTACGAAACCAATCTGTGTAGCAGAAGGAATTACAATGAACTAATAGCTTTTTCAGAAATCTGTGTTCTCTGGCCATAACTTAGTGAGTCTTGAATCTGGTGCAGAGAAATGTGCTGTGTGAAGGGTGACATGAAGTATTTTCATTGTCAGAACAGCACTGCACAGTGCATGTCTGTGTTACCTTGTTTTGTTTGTATGTTTTTGCTATAGAAGAAGATAGCAATAACAGCAGGCACTACTGAGGAGCGTGGCTAGGAACTCTGCTGCCATCTGTGTTAGCGCTGTCTGTTCACGTTGTGTGCTTGTTTCCATATGTATAGTTTAGCACTTAGTCTCTACAACCAGCCATTGGTAACATACCCGAAAACAGTTGTCATAATGAAAGTCGATGGCAAACAGTCATTTAAGAAGTTAATTTACTTGTTTTCAATATACATGCTCTTTTTACTTCCCTTTATTTTTTTTTCCTTTTTTACTTCCTACTACTGTAGACACATTTCGTGAGATACTGCTGCTCATTCCAAATTTGAACTCATCACTTCTGGCTTTGTACATTGTAATAACCTCCACAGCAACCACTGTGATGCCATAAACAGAGGGTTTGACTTCAGGTGAAGAATGTAGGCAGTAAAAGCAGAAAAACCCATAAAGGAAAATGTGGGAGGATGAGGAGGACAGGGAAAGTGATTATTCTGGCTTTCTGGGTAGTGATTCCCATCCTCCCCCTACCAACTTTTTTTTATCTTTACTGATAGCTGAGAGAAGATAAATTCTTCTAAAATGTCAGAGTGGAACTTCCATTTTAGACACTGTAATTGAAAAACTGTGTAAGCAGTGGAGGCTTATCCTGCATAGGGTTTCTTTTTCTCTCTTTCCATTCATTTTTAAAAAAATCACTTTAGTAAATCCACCGTGGGAGGATAGTTTTGCTGCTGTACTTTTCCTGGGATGTGGCAAGAGAAATTGCATTTGCCGTTCAGAGAACGAAATTAAACTTGCTCCGTCCTGATGATCCACTACTCCTACACCCAGCACATTCCTAGGAGAGGCTCCTGCATGCTATAGGAGACAGTGCCCTGAATGTGCTTGCACCTGCTCTTGCGCATGAAGAAACAGGCATAGATCTGGGCCCACGTAGCTCTCAAATTAGAATTAGGTACTGTGTGGAGTGCCTGTGTGTGTGTCTGCCTCCTCTCTGAGGTGTCGCTTTTGGAAAGGGAGACTTCAAACGTGTCACTTTGCTTATAGAGGTTGAGACTACTTTCTGTTCTGTAATGTATTTATACATGCTCAGATCATGGGTCTAGAGAGCATCGGGCAATTGAAGGATACCCATTTTCAACTTGCATCGTCTCATGTTCAAAACATAGTTGCTAAACTGTAAAATCACTAAAAAGGAATTGGCAAATGCAGATTCACATTGTGGCAACTGAAGAGCAGACTGTTATTTATTTGTTTAATTGGGTGGCAGTGAGAAAGGCAACTTACCTCCACACCCCCCCCCCCTTTTTTTCTTCTTGAGTAATGAAATCTCACTCTTCAACCCTTCAGTCATCATTCAGTAGAGATTATCATAGAATCACAGAATCATAGAATAGTAAGGGTTGGAAAGGACCTTAAGATCATCTAGTTCCAACCCCCTGCCATGGGCAGGGACACCTTGCCCTAAACCAAACCTCTATTTCTAGGCTTTCACGCTGCTTTTACAGCTGGCCAGTTCTTTCTTTTGGGCTGTGGCTTCTCTACAGCAGCTTTGGGTAGATAAATGCTCAAATGACCTTAAGTGCTCATGTAGCACCTTAAGTACATGCCTAAAAGACTGCAAAGCATTAAGTACTTCCTTTTCTTACAGAGTAGAAACTGAATGCATGTAATGCCTATGGAGAAAAAATTCTCCAATAACAGCAGAGAAAGCCCAAGGATCAACAAGGATCTGTGTTTTAATATAATACTGATCCTGTGCTCCATGAAGATTGTTAACTTGAGGAGACTCCCGCAATATATATATATATATAAATTTAGCTCTTTATATTTGACAATTCCAGCAGTTTTCATTTACATTTCAAAGCCAGAGCGAGACTCAGAGCAGACCTGTCTGTAATTCCAATAGTTCCTCTGTCTGGGTGTCTGTTTCTGTAAAACTGACACAGTATGGGCAGTTTTCATCAATTTAATTTGTTCCATCTTCTCAGATGAGCCTTTAATCTCCTGCTTGCTGATCCCTGGTTTATAATCAGATTTGACAGCGATAGGATGGTGGTAAATATCTTGATGTGAAAGTCTATAACAAGGTAGTACTGTCATTTCTTCTCCTTACTTCTCTGGTGAAGTAAAATTTTATTTGTGAAGTGTGGATAACTGAAGCTTAAACCTGCCGAGTTTCAGGCCATTTTCTAGTCCATCTGTTTACAAGTAAACCTTTTTTTTTTTTCCCCTCCCTTTGGAAAAGGCAAGAAAAAGGCTTATTTGTTGACTTGCTTGTTAATGTTTTGGAAAGCAATTTTACGTCAACTTGATTAATTATTCTGTTTTCCCATAGGTTGATAACATGCTGATTTCAAGTAAGACCTGAAATAATAGATATTTGATGTGTGCATAATCATTTTGATTCCTTAATAAAGCCATTCCTGAACGGCTTTAATGCTGTCAATAAAAACCTTACAGTTAAATGAATGAAAATATGATTAATAGCTGTATTTAGCAAAAGCCTGTTCATGTTTGGGTTTTTTTCCACTGTTTTGTATACATATGTTAGCTGCAAAACTTCTGCATCTATCTTGCTTCCCATCAAAATGGAAAAGTCCTTTTTTCTTTTTAAGCCATCCTCTGCATAATCTTGAATCTCAAGTTTTGCCACTAATCAGTTAAGTAAGAATATTTGAAGTCTAGAAGGTTAGGGGCATACGCAAAGCGAAGTGTATACCCAGGTTATGTCAAGTGTAAGCTGGGCCTGTGGAATAAAATGGTTTTGTCCAAACTAGAAGATGTTAGCAGTCATTTTCCATTTCAATAAAGAGTTTTTTTTTTTTTCTTCAATATTTTTACTTGGTTGTATCTCCCCTATGCTTTTCATATTCTTATTTATAATTCTGGCATTATCCCATGGTAGCCTGTCTGCCACTGATCTTTCTGTTATCAATCTTGGGAAAAAGAAGACTCTAAATACACTACCATATTTTCTCTCTTTCTCTCACTCTGCATTTCATGATATGCTAATTTCCATGTCTTCGCTGTCCAGAAGAAATCCTTCCCCCTTTTTAGTCCCCGTAACCTCAGTTAAATCCAAGCTTCACTGTCAGAAGCAAGGATTTAAATGTGATTTCCTCTCCTGCTTAACCTCTTGCATTTCCTTTCTAGTATTTGCTGTTCCTGCAACCTGCCTATTTGAATTTCCATCTGGCGTGCTACAGATTCTTCTATTAGATCAGTATGAATTATTTGCTGTTAAGATATAGCCCTTAATTTTATTTTCTTAAAGTAACTTGTGGGGTTTTTCATGGGTGTGAATTTCTTCATGATTTTTCTTCACAATTGTAATGAGAGTCCAAATTGTCAGCCCGATAAGCCCCAAATTCCATAGCTCCACATGCTTCCTTAGGTCACAGTACTGTTATTTTCCTTTATGTTTTCTCTGTTTTCTGTTGGTTCTGTGCCAATAATTCCACGAAGACAAAACATAATAAACTTTCTAGGTATAATTTTACAGATAGAACAGAAGAATTCTTCTGAGTGAACCATGCTCCTAACTATGCACATCAAAACCAAATTCAGATCACAAGATGTACAGACAAGTGCTAGTGATGATTGTCCTCATCAGAAGCTGCTGTTTTCACTGATATGGCTGTGGGATAATGTCTTTGTTGTTTTGAGTACATGTTGCTTACAGAACTCTGTAGAAATCGCTGATACAAAGTGAGAATCTGATTTGGGAGGTGCCCACGCTTGCAGGGGGGTAGTGAGGGACTGCATTAGTGCTCTTCACTGGCAATGGTAGTCAGTTTCTGACTGTTTCATCCACCTGTCTTTTGGGTACTCACTGGATATGCTATTACAGAACTTTGAGAAAGATATTGAAAAGTTGCATGCAGTAAATGAGCATTACAATTTCCTTATTAATGCTACTTTTCCCTTTGGCAAGCTTTTCAACTTCAGAAAGTATATTTCTTCTCCTGCAATTAGAATTAATTTTATATGTCTTCACAGCCAAGTTAGTTGGAGTAGGAGTAAAACACCGCATATAGCACTCACTGAAAGTGAATACTTGGACTGAGCTGGTTCTGCCAGCATTCAATAGTGTCCAACTGACCATAAGCTAGAAGAGAACTCTGTGGTAGGAGGGAATTGCAATGTGTATGGCTAAAGATAAAACTGACGTGGAGTTCAACAAAAGGGAACAAGTTGCAAGTAAATCAAGATTTAGGCAAAAGCGAAAACCATTGCTGTTTGTGCCAGCATGTGAATTGACTTTGAGATAGAATTATACATTTTGCAACTTTAGGTGAAAGGTGGTAAAGACTGTGTCAACTGGAAGTGAATTGGCTGAGGGTTTTGGAGGTTTATTACTGAGAACGATATAATCCCAATGAAAACACGAATTCTATATTATATAGAATGTATTTATATTTAATATATGTTATATCAATTTATAAATTATATATTAATGTATAAGAATAAGGTGTTTGTTGTGGAAAAGAATATGCAAAGCTCTGTATGAGAAGGGACACAGCATTGCCAGACTCTTTCAAACAGTTACAGGGAGTTTTCTGGCAGTGAGTGAGGAGCTGGGTTTAATGACTTTAACATATAGGGGCATACAGGCAATGTCTGCACAGTGGCTATTTGCATTTTAGAAATGGGAACAGGTATCCAAGGAATTTACTGAGGCAAGTTAGTAGGTTTTTGACTGTAGAGAAAGATGCGTGTGCTGTGGAAAGGTAGCATCTGTCCAAATCTGCATGTATAGGTGTTGTATGTTGTTGGCACTTTTTGAAATTACTGATCAATAGCTTCTTGAGTAAACAATTTAATTTTGCAAGTGTGGAATAGTTTTGAATGATGAAATATGAAATATTATAGCAGTGATAAGGAGAGCAGTAGCAAAGGGTATGATTAAGAAGGAGACAAAACAGTAGAAGCAAGGCAGCAAAAGTCCCTCAGAAGGTTTTAATTCTGGATAAAGGACATTCTACAACTGAGCTTGGACAAAGGTGGATATAGTAGGTTTAAAAAGAGATGTGAAGAAGGTGAAATATTTAACTTGTTAAAAAAAGCAAAGAGGAGTATAATATATAGTGGTCAGCAATAATGATCATTCCAGTTCAGCAGCTGAAAAAGGTATTTGACAAGTGTCCTAATCACAGACAGAATAAAACAGCAGAGAGAGGCTGTTTTAATCTTCTCTTAATTGAAGCCAGGAAGCAAAGGAGAATACTGAACTGAAAGTCTCCTGGTATCTGTTCTCTCCCTATGGAAACGTACAGTTCTCCAAGGAGAAATACAATGATTTTTGAGATATGTAATTCATACAGTGAAAATGTTGCAGGTTTTTATGTCTGTGGAATTTATCTGATTCTTGGAGGAGAAAAGTAAGGGCAGCTTTCTCCTATAAAGATCAAATCATTAGATTAGCTGTTGGAATAACAATGAGGGGCTTAATTTAGTTATGTTTTATGTAAGAGGACAGAAAATCTTAGACCTGCATCTTTCAGTAAGCAAGTTAACACAGAGCAAGCAGTGGATGAATAGTGACTCCCAGTTCTCATCGAGCAACTGATCAGTCCAGGATGAAAGGGGTATGTGTGTATTGAGCGGTTTCTTCCCTTTTTTAATTCTTTTTTTTTTTTCCTTTTCTCATTTTCCCCTATGAGTTCAGAAATACAGATAGTTGGTCTGCACCTAGAACTTTTTGTTGTCTGTCAGTAGATATCACTAAGGATGTCTTTGGAGTTAGTATGGCATTTGGGACGTTTCGGTGGAAAGTGTAGCAGGCGCTGGGGGCTCTCTTGAATGTTGAAATTGTTGCTGGTAATGTTCTTGTTGCAAGGAAAGGAAAAGTCAAGGAAGAGGCAGTAGAGTACTATGATATTGGACAGTAACAACTCTTTGGGGCATGCCAGGCTGTGCTTGTGTCTAAATCAAAGGATGAAAGGGAAGGTAGCACTTGTGGGAAACAGAAAGAACATCAAAGGAAATCCTAAGGGTGTCTGTGGTTCTAAAACTTTTGCGGAAACAGCAATGTTAGCGGTGCTATAATACTGCTGGAAATTTCCCAAAGTGTAAAGACTGCACACAGTGGTGTTTGGTAGCAGAGTCCTTAGAGACGCAAAAAGCTACAGCACAGTAAAATTGGTAGCAGAGCTACCTAAGAGACCAATAGTCAAGGTTAAAATGGCAGATCCCTAGCTGACAGTGTGTGACTGCTCACATTACTTGAAAGTGAGACAGTAGTATAGCACAGGGACTGGCAGTAAATTAGAGGAACTGGATCATTTTATTGCCTGCAGCAGTCTTTTGCAGTTCATGCCAGTACCATACAACTGGCAACACGTGGAAGTAATTCATTCCAATCTTTTATGCCTATGCCTCAGCCTCCTAATTCTGCTTTTCCAAATTTACTCCTCCAGGCAGTCTCAGGCTCCCCAACACTCTGAATTCCCCCCAGTATTTTCTTAGCCCTTTCTCTGTCTTCTAAGCAGTTCACATCCAGTCATCTCTTCTAGATTTATGGGCAAACAATGTGTTTCCCTAGCCTCATTTTCCCCAAAAGTCTTTAGCCATGTTCTCCAAAAAAATCCAGCTAGGACAGATGTTGAACAATAAAAAATATCATTACAATTAAAGTTTGTCAAAATTCTAAGCAACTGAAAAGGGGGTCTTCCTAATAGCAGATGATGGCAGTGTTAATGTGCAGTGCTATCAGTTCTTCCCGTAATGACAACTTTACACATATATTGACGTAAAAAAATATTGTCAAAAGTTTGAAGGAACAAATTATGCCCAGCTCTCATACCTCAGAGTGGTAGGAGGCATTTGAAAGAAAGGGACTTATGAAGATAGGTGGAAATTAAAAATACACTTCTGTCTGAAGTCAAGGATGCTGTGACTAAGGGAAAGAATCCATACTTTTTTGTCTTTAATATATTGTGTGTTTGATAGTGCTTTGTGAGGTTTGTGTAATTTAAAAAAATTAAATTACTACATCGTGCAATTTGAAAAGAGAATACAGATACAACACATGAACATGCATTGAATTTCCTTTTTGACACTGAGTAAATCCAATTGCAGAGAAATTCAGCATTGAATTGAATTGAAGAAGCCATGTTTTACGGTCTTATTTGGACCTCCGTCTTTAATTGAATGAATTACATTTTCTTAAGGCCTTTTTGAAATCAGAGTTTCCTCTGAATAAGTTTTTATTTTAGTGGATAAGGTATTTCAGTTCCATACGCAACTGAAATACATATATATATATTTGGTACATTTTTATTTCAAACTAATCCATCCTGGGCTTAGAATAACTGTCTTCTAGGAATAGTTCCTGTTTTCAGTGGAAAGTTTGTATCCAGAATAACTGTCCCACTTCAGGCAGTCTTTGTTCTCTCAGACTGAGCTATCTTTACACCTGAATAGTTGTCTGCATGCCCTTTATTTCTCTTATGTCATTCACCATTTCAATGCTGGTATTAAGCCAGTTTTGTCCCACTTGTATTTGAATTCATGTGAAGTTAGTGCAGCGGGAATCGCACAATTTTTAAATCACCATGCTTTGTTCTGTGTTTGTATCTACAGTAGTCCAGAGTTCTTAGACTCTCTTCAGAGTGAGGAACAGTGTCCTGGCAATGTGAACACTGCAATTCAAATTCTTGGCGTATTTGGAAGCATGAATGGAGAAATACAGAAAAGGACCAGGCCTGCTTTAAAAGAAACAAACAAGAAAGGAGCAAGCTAAGAAGGTGTCTTGGGAGCACTGTAGGAATACAAGCTGTCTCAGTGCCTGTATCGTTTGATGAAGTGCAGGGCTAAAAGCAGGCTGATGTGATGAATGTGCCATGGTCCCTCATTGCCCTGAAGCTTTTGTGTCTTGGATGCAGCAAGTTCATTGTGTCCTAAAGGCAGATTTAAGCTGAGCATCTTCTCTTCCTGTTGCCTGATGTTAAATGTACCAGGCAAGGAGCTCAATCATGCCAGTTATGCTTAGCCTCTGGCACTGTTGTAGGCATTCCCATAAAGATGGCGGAGAGAGTGGGCATCCTTAGTCCCCAGGCACAGAGAAGAACAAGCTTAGAATTTGTTCCCTGTTATTTTGTTCCCTGCACTTGCATTGAAAAGCGGACTAAAGTTTTCCGGGAATGAATGAAACAATAGCCTGGGATTGGGGTAATTTACTAAGTTTGGAGCAGGTGGGAACAAAACTGAAAATGGGCACCAAAGTGAGTTTGGCCTGCGCTGTCACCACCCTTCCATTGGAGGTCTCTCACAAAGGCTGGGTGGAGAATAGCCGAAATTGCAGATGAAGATGCTCTCTTAGGAAGTGTCCTGTTTTTCTGTTGGTCTAGCAGGATGAAATGGTTCATGCGATGGTCAGATGCATGGCAGAGAGGGAATGGGAGTGTATGGTTGGGAAGAAGATGCAGGACTGGCAGCCACAGTTAGACTTGGGCTGCTCCAGGTATGCAACATTTGCAACAAATCACTCTCCTGTAGCTGCAAACAGGGCAACAGCACTAGGCAGTGTTTATGCCATGTTTTCTTTCCCCTGCCACTAGATCATCTGGTTTTACTCCTTTACAATTTGAGCTTCTTGAAGGCATGCCTCAGGGCAACGTGCTGGTAATCTGTGGAGCTGTACATTGTATTGCTGATGCTAATACCCACTCTTCCAATCCAGAACATGTCAGTTATTGTACACGAGCTCAGTACAAAAAGGCTTTATGATCATCCAAGTGCTAGTAAGGTAAGATAGGAATGGGAGGGAGAATACATGCACCATTTATTGATGCTGGTATGGGGGGAGACTTGTACTGGGACAATAGTTTTGTATAGAGTGTCTTTAAACAGCTCAGGGTAGTGTGACACTTATGGACAAAAGTCTTAAATAGCTGCTGAGGATCTGAAACATCTCTAAGGAGTGAAAGAGGGCAGAGGAGACGTGTTTCTGATCTCTAGAGTAAATGCCAGCAGAAGGCCAAGAAAGCAGAGTAACTGAGGGAAGTACTTGGAAAAGGCAGGGTCAAGCAAGAAGGGCATCTGGGCAAAGGTAGAAATAAACAGCTTTTCAATAGACTGTACTGTTGATGATGAACATGCCAAGACAACCAAGCACTATGCACTGTCATGAGGACAGGAGGCCAATTAGAGACCACTGAACTATCACAGCTGTCTTGCAGCATTTTACCACATAGGAAAGGGAGACTTTGCCTTCATGATTTATAACCTCTTGACACTAACTTATAAGCAGTCAGAACTCCAGGCATGTCCTGCTACAGCTCTATTGCAGTTTTATGTTTTGTTGTTTGTATTCAATTAATAAACTTTTTTTATGGTGAAAAACCTGGTGAAATAATCCCTGAAATGCAGATTCCTCCTAATGACATCAATTCCTAATAACTTGTTTATGTAAAGGCAGAACATTCATTTTCTTACTTACAGTAAGGAATCATTTTTCCTGCCATCTACCCTCTAGACTCCAACTGGGAGCATATGATGCAGCTCTGACCCAGATTCACCTACCATCTGGACTACCTTTTAGAAACACCCTTTTTCATTGTTAGTAGCATCTATAAAAGCTCTCTAGCTTTGCCCCCCCAATCCATTAAAGGGGATCTCAGATATAATTGCACAGATTACAGCAAAACACAGCAGACATGTATGACACAAATAGCTGTTGCTTCCAAGCATCCAGCCTTGTCACCTCCAGTTTAATTTCAGTCTTACAAGTAACTAGTTCTCTTTTGTTGGAGTAAGTGTATCTGAGTTTCCCAAGAGCCTGGCCTAAATGATCTCTTCCTACATGTTAATATAGGCTGTGAAGTGCCCTGCAGAAGACCAAGACCTCATTTCTCTCGTTGGCCTCAGAAATTCAGGGAGCAGGCTAACAAATGCTGTTAGCATTCAAACAAAACTGGAGATCTTAAGCACTTGGCAGTTGCCTCCATGAGATCGGCTATGTGAATTGATGTATCAGAACAAAACTAGTTGGCTGCATATCAATAGGAACTGAAGTGGTGAATTTCCAGATGGTAATGACCACAAAGTTAAGAAACAGCTCACATGTTAATGAAGTAGCACTGAAAATAGTTTCAAATGAAGGCATTTTCCCAAGGAGGTTTTGTTTTAAGTTGTGTTACCACAGACAGTCACAGATGTAGAATGTTGATTTAACAAATGAACCCTTTCTAGCTGGTCAAGCCTCAAAGTACTGGTGACTGATGAAGTTGGTCTAGGGAAACTTTTCTTTGTTGTTCTCATAACCATTTCCTAGTTCATGAAACACAATGCAACAGCGTAACAGTGATGATCAGAAATTAATTGACTGCCTTAATGATGGTGAACATTGGGATGTACTTTGATTAGTTGGTGTATAGTAGTCTGTTAATTTTGAAGAAATCTGTTTTGTAAAAGAAAAAGTTTTTTACAGATATGATGTATAACCTGTTTCATTGAATGTCTTAACACAATTTACGTACACTCCTTTTGTATTTTTTGCAATATATCTGAGATAGATATGTATGTATGTAACTTTTAGGTAAAACTATACTTCTAAATTTTACATGACCATGTGCAACTGTCTGCTTTTTAGAAAAAAGTGAATGGGTTTATGGTTGTCAGAAAATTAGCACCTTCGAATAGAAATTAGATAAAATTCAGAGAAAATAGATTTGAAATTTTAACCTTGCATTTTTGTGCATTATAGCTGACTTTGTTAGCTATAAGCCTTCAGGTAATGAACAAAGATGATCTGTGTGTCTGATTAAGACCAGTGTGGTTGGAATTTTGAATTCAAGAACCACTTTTTTTTTCCTTACAGAGTCCATAATGCAAGAATTGTTTGCTTTTTATTTTTTTCTTTTGTCTTAGTCTTTCAAACTAATAAATTAAAGAATACAATAATCTCCTTGTGGGGGGAGGAAAAACCTAAGTGCACTACCCTATTTTAGATTGTTTGACCTATTTAGGAAACTAAGAACTTTGATCTTCTGGACTTAATTCTGTCAGTATTTGGCATCTACCAATTAGTGTGTCAATTATTACCAGTAAATATGAAATGCCTGTGAGCTAGAATGACGTCATTGAAGAGAAACCAAAGAATTACAGATTCAGTTTGTTGTCATTTAAAATGTGAACCCTAAGGTAGATCTTAACACTAGCAACTGCCAGTGTTTTTCACGATCATCAGGTAGAAGTCACTGCTTTTTGCTTTTCTGTTGTACATGACGTGATTTGCATGTTCATGACACAGTCTAACTGAGAGGAAAACAAAGTTAGTATTTGAGAACATCTGAAATGAACTAATGTTGTGATTTGTGCCAGATGGGTGCCTGAAGTAATTACAGTGTCAGTGCTTCCTAAGTAGGGTAACGATATGGACCTAAATCTGGTCAGTCTGGAGAAATCTATTTTGATGAACTTTCAAGTCTATTTAACTCAGACATATGTTGAAAGATAACCTAACGGGATGTTACTGCAATCTGTTTGTATTTCCCCAAGCTATTGAATACACTACTGCTATAATTATACTGATGATGGTCTGTACAAGTACTGAGACAAAAAGGCTAAAGCCTGTTGTTTTTCTACTTAGTATGAAGCCTAAGGAAAGAATCACTTTCTTTCTGGGGTACTTTAAGAGCTAAACTTTCTTGGAAATCTTTGTTGTATGTACTTTTGTTCCATTTAACGTAAACTTCTGATCATGGATTTGGGCATTGAGGGGGAAATAAAAAGAAAGAACATAAACAGTTAAACAAGTCAACTCCTTTCCTTCCCATTCCCCTGGCTTAGCTTAACCCAAACACCTATCCTTACCTCTTCCTAGTCTCAGCTTCCCTTATTTTCACTGCAGGTTAGATTCAGTGTTCCCTATATCCTTTGGTGAGATGAAGTGTGGGAGGTAGGGTCATGTGCCATAATGGTATGTTTCTGCTCTTCTTTGGTTTACTTTTTTTCCTGCCATTCTCTTTTTCAATGCCCATGCTCTAGAGTGGCATCCACAGGCCAAAGTTCCCTTGGAGGTGTTCCTGCCTGGGCATGGATTCCCCACAGATGCAGTCACTCAGGGAGTCTCCATTTGGCATTGAGAACCTTCGGCCCAGAGCACGTCTCCAGTTGCATTTACAGTGCCAAGTCTCTCATCCCTCGTGGCTGATTCTCTTACACCTCTCATAAACCTGCATGATGTATTGGGCGCAGTGGGCTGTTTATGCTGGTTTCAGAGCTGTCTGGAACTGGATGTCACTGTCTCAGGGCTGCCTTCCACACAGGGCACTGCTGCAGCCCCCTGCTACCAAAACCCTGCCCTGGGTGACCAATACACAGCCGTAGTGCAGATTTTCCCAATCTTGTTTTCAAGTTTTGTTTTACAAAAAACAGCGCACAGACAGACTTGATCCTACAGTACTGAATTATGTTAGCGTTTGGAGGAAATGATTACCTTCAAGGAAGGGCTGTTTGATGAATAGCACATAAAGAAACAAGACTTTGTAAAGAATCATTTCTTAATTCTTAGTTGTGTGTCTTAGTCCTTGTGTTTCATTAACATTGGAGTCATCTTTCACCTTAAATAACAGGAGACAGCTGTATTTCCTCATGGACTTCTTCAAAATTACTTCTTAGAGGTAAGCAGCATGCTCATTTACCTTAAGCTGCCGCATGCTTCATGCCCTTATTCCTCCTTCACTGCCTTTTAATATATTATTTGCCATGCTGCTGAAACAGTCATTTAGCTCCTTTGGATGAAATGATTTTTCAGTGAGCAGAGGCAACAGAAAGCCTGAGCGCCTGGGGGCAGGCGCTGTCTTGCCTGTGTGCTCACACCTCCAGCAGCTGATGGTCATCTCCTGGTCTGTGTAATCTGGGATTTCAGCAAGGGTATGTGTCCAGTTTGCTAACTCAAGATACACAGCTCTTCCTTAGTGTCCCACCTAAATCTTGACAGATGTATGTCAGCTGTGTCATCTGAAGAGCTGAGGACTCAACTAGCTGATGCTGGGCTTTATAGCTCATCTGTGTGAGCTCAGTTGTGTTGGTTCAAGTTGCTGTCTGAAGGCTCAGAAGTGGAGCCTTGGTTAACACTTCATGCATGTTTAAAAAGCTTTTTTGAGTATGTTTTCTAAGTGGTCATATTCTAAAATTTATCTTCACTTTAAGGAGGAAAACGGGGATTTGCTGGGATTTGAATGTCTTTTTGGATCCCACATATTGAGTTGAATGCTTCAGACTGCAGGTTTTCTAACTGACATATCCTATTCATCTGAACAGAGCAGTTTATTATATAAATTGTCCAAGACCTATTTTATTCAAAATGAGCTATCATTCAGGCTTTATATAAGCTGAAGAAAATAACTTTTTGCAAAGCTGACTGCAAGTCAGTAGACCAAATTGTGTAAAAAGAGTTTGGTATTTCAATTTAGAATTACACTGAGGATGGAGGGGAAAAGGAGAGATCATTTTGTGCTGAAAGTTATGATTAGGACAAAAATAATTCCAGCATAATAGTCTCCCTTTGGAAAATGGGGTTTCATTAAAATCACCCTTCAGCTGAGTCTATCAGAGCTGTCAGTCACAAGAAGAGGCCATTAGGCTTGAAACTCTACAGAAAGATTGTAGGTGCAGAGCCTGTCTGTTTATATCTTCCATGCAATAAATACCACCACACTTCTTGATTTGAGAAATGTGAGAATAGTTTAGTCAGAAATGCTGAAGCAATGAATTTCTGAGGTAAGATTCTTGTGTGTGGGGGGAGTAGTGGTGAGTGTGCTACTTGTTCTGAATTCTGTGAAGAACTTAACCGATATATTTTTTTCTGCCTTGTAACTCATCTGTAGTGCTGTTGAGTTTGGTTTCAGATGTGATGTATATGTGTGATGTTGGACATTGCATAGTACTTAGTGTTTTGGAGAATCTGTGACTTGGCAAAACATCTGCTCTATTGAGATTAGGAGGTTAACTGCATATTTTACCCCAAGAGTTTTTCAGCAATGGAACATAGGGTCATCTTCATGAAAATAATTATAAATAATTGCCAAAACACTCATGTCTATTACTGGAGTAGTATATATCCCAAGGTGATACTTTAAAAAGAGAAATATCTTTCATATTTGTAATATTTTCTACACTAATTGATTTGGAGGTCCTTATAGTGCTAATTGAAAATGCTAAAAATCTAAATAATAGTATTAATGTGCAATAATGCTTTTTTTCTGTTTTACTACTATTTCTAAATTGCTAGCTATTGTAATCATATCTTTCTGAATGAAATGGTACTGAAATTGCAATTCCTATTTAGAGGGAGTAAAAAAACCCAAGCTTGGAATATTTTTGTTGTCTGTGATGGATGCTTGACATCCAGCGTTTTTGATATATATGAATAGATGGCAATTGCCACTTACCCATCCTATTTTATGTGACATGCTATCAAACTTGTTCTGGCTGCGTGTAGCACAATTTCCACAGAATATGGTGATAGCTTTTGGATTTAGCTTTGAGGGCTTTTGTATCAGTTACATTTTCTGATTTATTTTAGTACACGTATTCAAGCCATTAGAATGCTAAGGCTCTCAGATTTATATGTGTGTGATCTGAGGAGAAATAACACTTCTCAGTCTAAGGATGACCATCAGCCAATAAAGGCTCTTCCTTCAAAAGAGTAACTTGACCAATATATATACTTTGGTTACAAGAAAGAAGCAACCAAGTATGAGTAGTTGTTTCTTGGTGTGGGTTTGTTGTTGTAGTGGTTTTTTTGTTTGTTTGTTTTTTCCTAGCTATTGTTACATGCTATATTGAATACATAATGTACCATAGGCAACTTTGTCTTCTACAAAGATACATGGTTTCTTCCGAGAAGTTTCCCAACTTCCTTTCTTCACTTTCCCTCACTTTTGTTTCCATTAATCTTCAGTCAGCCTCCTGTTTCCTAACATGTACAAACTCATCCTAAGATGAAGACTTTCTTTGGACTAACAGCCATAATACATCTTTGTATCTGCAGTCTGGCATGGACTGTTTGGTTTTTGACAATTACATATGTGCAAATTTCAGCAGCTGGTATGTTTTATCCAGTACATTGAGTGCTATTGGAGTGGGCAAAATCAGATAGAGCTAGCACTATACCTGAATAAACTTACACAGGCAATGAGTAATGGACAAAATAACTAAGAAAATCAACATTTTCTTAAAAAAAGAAGAAAAAAAAAGGTTTCCTGATTTCATCGTCTTGATCTTCAAGAGAACCTGCAAAAAAAAAAAAACAACCCAACATTAAAAATGAACATCAGTGCTAAAAATAAAATTTCATTAGATATAAAGTGCAACAGAGATGTTGCTGTTACGGCAGATTATCGTTTTTCCTGAGTAACGCCTCCTAACTCCCAGCTGTTCTCTAGGTGCTAAGTATTTATTCCTCATGCTTGGGAAACATATTATGAGCTATTGCTTCTAGCCCTGCTAAAAGGTTTTTTTCTGCTCAGTAAGAGTCTAGCTCCCCTTTTCTAATGATTGTCTAATTGCTCTGGAACCCAGCTAATTATGTAAACCCAGTCTTTCCAGACTTTTACTTAGCTTGATGTTCTTCTATTTTTTCGAGTCTGGTAAAGGCTTTGAGTGTCAAAAAGCTTTTGTTTCCTTCAATATCTCTATATCTGCAGATGTAAGAGAAAGATAGTATCTCTGCAACTGCTGCTTCAGCTGTTCTTAACACGCTCTTCTTGCTTGTCCTTGTCTCACCTGGTCAGTAGTTGGAGGTTGTAAAGGTTTTTGAATGTTGTAAAGACAGATGAATTGGGCAGAGATTAATATCATTCACCCTTGAGGCAGTTAAAACTTCATCATGGGGCTCAAACTAGCCAACTAGGCTTCCTCTGCAGTAGGGGGAAATAGGCACAAGCAAAAGATAATTTTATTAAATGGGGGAAGAAAAACAAAGCTTTAACCCTGAAAAGGTTCATCTAGTTCATGTTTCCACTTTTCCCTTCAAAAATGACTGATTCCGGAGCAGTGTTTATGCCCAGATCTCCAGGATACAGTCTGGACCTGATGGCTTATCAAAACCAAAATGGGGCGAAGGCCTACTGATTTCTGTGGTACTGTTCAGGTGAGTGCATTTAAGTATAGGGAAGAGGTGACTAGAGAACTAATTACTCTTAGGGATTTAGGATTAGGATGCTGATATTTGATAATCTGTATGCAGAACAAAATGCCATTAAAATAGCAATTTTACTGTCTGCATTAGTTGCACTTTGTATCTGACTCTTTAATACTCTATTACAGTGGACTTCATGTACCAATATTGTTTGCTTTATGTGGCTGACATGTAATTTTGGGTGAAAAATGCTGCACTTAAACTCCCATTATTAATCTTTGAGACTTTTGTATGCTTTCCAAAACTGAATTACGTTTGAATTCTGTGGTAAAGTGTTTTAACTAACCTCTTCCTCGTCTGACATTTCAGTGTGGCAGGTTTTTTTTCTCTGCCTTGGAAAAAAAAAGCCAAACCCCAAAGTTTTATACTAACATTACTAATTATCATTATACAAAAATGAAGATCAAAGAACTTATACACAACTTGGAATATATTTTGTAATTATTGTGGTAGACAGTGTTTTTTTTTTCAAAAGCAGTACTCCAGGGTATCTCTAATCTAATTTCTAAACTCAATTAAATCAACTACAGCTCTGTTTTAATAGGTTTCAAAGAGAGACCTGTTCATTCCTCTCTGCATATGATGTTTTTACCTGGAGACTCAAGAAGACACTTGTGGAGATTAAAATTTGAGCGAGTTAATTTTGAAAGGGAAAGGAAGAATATACTAAAATATGTCTGTGAAGATTTACTAATGGTTGCTGAACTTTCTATATTGTGTATTAATATTTGTTTGTGAGTACTGTGCATTTAAACTGTGTGGTGTTCTGGGAAAAAAAAGTGTCTGTTTTCCTGGTTATGGTTGGAATGTTTTTTCTTGTAATACCAAAGCAAAAACTAAAGATGTAGTAGGTAAGTACCATCACAGAAGAAGAAAAAGACAGGCAAATATGATGTACTTTTGGAAATGCTGCAGAAATTTGAGATGTTTTAGCTAAAAATTATTCAATTTCTAGGCTTGCTTTCCTAGTAATGCAAGTTCATCCATAGAGTAGTCGTAAGAGGCAGTAACAATTAGAAGTATTTTTAGCGAATAACTATTAGAAGTTCTAAGAGAACCATAAAACTATTATATCTTTTTTAAAACATTATATTTGAGCTACGAATAATTCTGAAATTGTTTTGAATACCTTTAAGTTCATACACTTTTCAAGTACAGAAATGAAATGTTTTGGCCTCCAGACACACATCCTATATGTGTATGCACTGTGCAATTTGTACGTAGTACAGACCCGATTAATGGTATCAATTGATCTGCAAATTTAGTCCCAAATAGAAATGTGTGTAATTTAGATGGAAAGTTGCAAATTTTCTTGTATCCTCGGTAAGAAGTAGAAAGGATTTAAGTGATAAATTTGTGTATATGCTTTTAGCTGATAACCGTTTGGAAACTTCAGTGAATTTAATCTGCCAGAGCTTTGTATTTGGAAGTTTATAGAATGCAAGAGCAAAAATTCTATTTCCTGTGACTTTGCAATTTAATATAGGGTTATTAATGCTGTCTTTGTTCAGCATATTATTTTTTTTCCTCTGCTTTACAGTAACATATTATTTTGTGCTTGCATATTTGTCTTATATGGAAAACTGCTGGTTTTACTTTCACACCTGATTTGAGAGATGGGAAAATCTTGTCACAAAAATGTTTGTTTATCCACTTTTTCTTACCTGCCAGTCTAGTAGGTGTAACAGTTTGAATTACTGTTATTTTATAAAAGTTCTTTGGAGAGAAAGATTTAAATCTTATGCTCGCATATTCACTCTTTCATTGAAATAAAAAGTAAATGGTTTAGATGGTCTGTTACTAGTCATAACATTTAGATTAAATTAACTAGAAAATAATCATGCTTGAGACAGAGTGTCCACAGACAGCATAGCAAGTCATTCTTTAGAACTCTCCTTCCATTTATGTTTGTTATTTATTCATGTTCCCCAGCAAGGTCAAGCAAGATGAACTATCTTTGAGTCAGTAAACACACTGAAAAGGGGTTGGTTCAGTGATAGTGCCTCTCTGTTCAACATAGCTGGGTTTAAATTTATTAGAATTCCACATCCTGCATAAAAGCATTTCATGGAAACTGGGCAGTTGGACGTGGATTTGTTTTGAAATTCAGTTAGTTCTGCAGTGACTAAGGATGCACTCAAAGGTCCACAGTAAGATTTTCCATGTGTATTCCTTGGCAGATGGTTAACAAAGTGAAGATGGCCTAGTCTATTGGGACAACTTCAAGGTTCATGAAACTTACGGTTAAAGGCCAAGTCATTTTTTGGGCTGCGCAAATTATTGCTTTCATTACCTCTTTGTGAGCAAAGGTTTTCTCCATTATGTTTGTAAATTAGTATTGTTTGTCCCTGGCCTGTAAAAATAATAATATAGAGCAAATAATATAGACCAAATAGCTTTGTAATGATAGAATTAATAAATGATCAGAGAATCAATTTTTATGATTGATTAATTGATTGCAGAAAATTAAGCAAAGATGACTTGTTGGCCCTGAAGCCAAACAAGTCTCTGTAGTCTTTTGATTGCATGTGGCTGAGCAGTGAAAAGTAACTGGATCTAAAGATCACTGAAGTCAAAATAAAAATTCCCTTTGTATAATGGGCTTTGAATGAGCACTAAAGAGAGAAACGTGGAAGTAATGTAGTACTTACTCACCTCTCTTGAAATATTTTTCAAGTCAATTATCGGAGCAGCTTGTGCTGCTCCTAATGCCAGTGTTGTGTGATGTTCTGTTGTTCTCTATTTCCTATTTGCATTTTGTTAGCAGTTCTGGAAAGCATAAAAACAGAAACATCTAAAAAAGCACTCAGGTCCGTTGTCACAGTTTCGACTAATTACACTCACTCATTCAACGTGGCCTTGAATTAATACCCAGGTCTTATTTGGGTTATTAAATTGGAGGCTTTCTTATAAAACACTTGGAAGTTTTAAAAGTTATTTTGAAATGACGTGAAAGATAGATGACTAATTGCTAATGTCCCTGTGCCACTACTGTGGACCAAAGAAGAGGAGAAAGATTTTCCTTTCATGTCCAGGCACAGAAAAAACTACATATATGTCAAATTTCTACTATAGGTAACTGTGAACCAGATGTTTACATACATGCACACAGAGTGTTACCTCTCTGTGACATGTGGCCCCCTGCAAGTGTGTGACATGAACATCTCTGCTTATTTTCTTTTCCCACAGTACTACTCTGATCTCACCACATCCCATGATATTTCAAAGGCATAAAGAGGTTTGCCTGGTGCTGCTTCATTTATCATAACTGATTATTTCATCTCCTCATTTTCTTTTGGAACAGTGAACGTTTCTCCCAACTTTATTTTTTTAATACAAAGACTTCAGAGCACATTCTCCATTCTTCTCTCTGTTTTGTTCTCATTGTGTCTTTCTCATCTCAGAAAGGTTTTACTGGCAGCCTGCTGCAGTATGGTGAGACTGCACTATGGGTTTCCAGCAGATGCTCGCTGAAATCATTGGAAAGTTGCAGCCCTCTGAGGCTGTCACATAGCTATTTGTGCTGCTGTGCCCTGCAGGCTTTTGCTTCTGGATGAGATCCCTGTGTGCATTGCTGCCAGTGGGCACATGGACGTCCTCTCTTGCTCAGTGTCTGTTAGTTTGTTGGAGCTTACTCTACCAGAAGGTTTTGGCAGTACTGTCACTTGTCAGGTTGTGTGAATGCATTGATGCCACTTGGGCATGACAGTTACTTGGGGAAAAAGAAAATAATGATATCTTTTGTTCTCAAATGCTTTTTAAAATTAATAACATCTTAATAAACTTTATTGCACTCATTAAATGAAAACAACCAAACAAATTTCAGTAACATGCTGTGAAGCAGATAAAGAGTAAACCCTAGCCATTTTCTTGGGTAATATGAGGTGAGACCTTCGCCCTTCGATTCAAACTTCAAGCTTTGTGAACAAGGCTACCCTTGTAATCGTGCCCAGGTGACCTGAGAACCTTTAAGTTACCCAAGAGCTGCAGATTCCAGTGATCTTCAGAAAATATGATGAAAAACAGATTAAATACTGCAGAACTCGTGAGGGAATCAGAATTTTCATAATTCACAGCAGTTCCATTTCCACTGAATGGACAGACTGATACCAACTGTATCTTTGAGTGTGGTTTATTTTTGTTCTATTTTGTTTGTTTGTGGGTTGTTTTGTTTGTTTGATTTTTTGTTTCAGTTTGAGTTAATATAGTAAAAAGGATTGAGGATTCTTTATGATTTATTTTTAGGCAGATACAGTTAATTTTATTGTGTGCCAAATTTGATGTTTTCCTTTTCTTCTAGCATTATTGAAACTCATAGATAAATGGTCAGATTCAAACCTGAAATGAAGCTGGTAGTTGAACAGGAGTTAGAGTTTATTCTCCAACTGAAGTCACTTGGACCTTTCTTCTGCCTCACTGTCTTTTCTCTCAGCCCACTGGACTTTGGGATGACAGCTTTTGTCACAAGGAGAGAGTACTTGAGCTTTCTCTGTCGTGAACATTGTAGTTTCAAGCTGAGTGACACTTAAGACAGAATTTGAAGTTTTTTCAGTGCCAGAAAATGGTAGGGGCATATATTTGTAATTATGCTGGTGATAAACAAGAATATATGGACACAGAGAAGTACTGTTGTAACTTCTGTTGGGAAGCGTAGGTGATATATCCTTAGACAGATTATGTAGTATGAGAAAATACTAATAAAACCTTAATTAGGTGTGGAGTCTGCTGTTACTCCTGTAAACACACAAATAAAGCCATATTTCTCTTCCGTAGTGTAGCTGGGATGATAACATATGGCCTCCAAGCTTTTAAGTTTTTTTTTTTCTGGAAACATTTATGAATCAATACTTAGCCCTTCTGGTAGCAAATAAAACAGCAATTAGGAGCATTCCCTTATCCATTACCTTTTTTCTCTGTCTCAGCATGTAGGCACATTATTGGTCGAGGTGGGATGAAAAGTGAGCAAGAACTATTTAGGAAACCTGTTTCAAATACTGGACATCTACCTTATTATGTATTTTTCGTAATATAAAATGTCACTTGCATTAGAAGTTTTTGTGGTATTCTGACACTCAGTAAACATATGAGTTTGCAAATTAACTAGACTTTTCCCAGCGCAGTGATCCTGATGCATCCATATGATTCTTCAGTATTACACAGGGTCTGCATTTTGGAATCCTAATGCATCTAAACATGTGTATCTGTACCTAGAGGAAAAAGATACATTGTAGGTGCATAGAAATAAAGGGGTAGTATTTGAATATGAGTAATTCTCTATCTTGCACTCGCAAGTAGTATCCTTTAGAAGAAATATTTTTCCTTGGAAACTTTGCTTCCACGTATAACTAAGGGGAAAACAAGCATCATGACTGCAGAAACTGTGGATGAATTTACATTTGTTCTTTTGCATTTGAGAACCTCATTTGCCAGGCTTCTCTTAATGCTGAGGAAGGAGTGTTTGGGGTGGGGGTAGGTGGAGATCCCAGGTGAATCTGTTCAGGGCAATTACTGCCTGTGCAGGTGCACTTGGGGTCCTGGCAGTCACACCGGTAACGGCAGACAATAGGTGAGATTAGTCTGCAACCTTTCACTCAGCAGAGACTCCAACTGGATCTTTCTCTTCCACCCAGGTATTAATTTTCTTGTTAAATTATGTTAAAATAAAACAGATGTTTTGGTAATTTGGTACTTCAATTATCTTGGTATAGCTGAAATGTTAGGAAGGTGAGTGATGTGGATCTAAGGTATGTTGCAAAATGTGGTTGTGCAGCATACTGTATGTCCAAGCGGAAATTCTGTTGCAGGATCTTTATTTATTTATTTTAAATTGTAGGCTTTTAATTAAACAAGGAAAATGAGAATAAAGCCAGGCATTAATGCTGTTGCCCATTTTGATATTGAGTCCTATTTCAGGTTCCCTGTTTGTTTTCAGACTTTGAGTTGTTGAAGGTTTTTCTGTTGATAATACCTGAATGCATCCTAGATACTAACAGGAGTAAACTTGGAGCTTTTGGTAGAAAACAGAGTTTCTGGCACATAGAAGTTTTGGAAACAGTTTGTGAGTGTTAGAATAAGCGTATTAGCTGGATGTTTCTGCAGAAATGATCAATACTTAAAAGTTAACAGTGCTGACATTTGCGTTGTTATCTTTAGGTGTTAGACTTCATAAGATACTGAAATGACTGAAGCAGTTTATACCATGTTGCAGGCTGTCCCAATGCTCTGAAGACAGCGTTGACCTGCATTACACTGGTTTTACGTCCAAGCATGTGGGTTAGAAACCTAACTCTGTTTTTCTAGGAAATAAATTAATAAATGAATAAAAAAGCAGCAAAGCAGTGAGGACTGGATAGCAAAGCAAAATCCAAGCCGTGAAGCTATAAGAGAATGGTTATGGGAATGACACCTGCTTATGTTTCTCTGAATGAAGTGAATATCAGAGGGCAGGAAAATGTGGTTCCCACTGTTCCTCTTGTGCAACGAGTTAATGATATTTTAATGAGTTTTGTGTTTTTTCCTTAGTGTTACCTGCAACTCTTTGTTAAGTATTTTGGAAGATGATCTGAGGTTGTGTGGCTGATAATGAATGTACCCTGGAGCTTGTAGGGTTGCTTCCTGTAAGTTCCAGCAGGTTCCCAGACTGTCTGTTGGAACTGCTGTAAGTTTAACAATTTTTGTTTATTAGAGGAGAAAAACGAGGCAGTAGGAGGCTGCATCTCCTCCCCACAGGTGTGCTGCTTTCTCCACTGGCAAGGAGAGAGCGGGGGGAAAATTGTACCTTAAATGTGGTGTTCAAGATTCCTAGGCAGAAGTTCTAAAAAGTTCAAATTGCTATCCGGAGGCATGCTAATTGTCTTCTATCCTCCTATTGAAATGTTCTTGCAGTAGCTTAAAATAACATTAACCAAGGCTCCTGAAAGACTTTGAAATGTGTAGTAGTAATTGTTTGAACTCCAAAAAAACCAGGGGGAGAGTACAGCAAAAGCCTGCTTTTTATAGCACAGTTGGATACCAAAGCTTTACTCTTGCATGTCTGCTCTGGTTTTTCCATTTGTTCATAGAGTTAAGGTATTTACACAGCTGTGAAATAGTTTTGAGGTGTATTTATTTAAGATCTTCTCTACGGAGTAGCCTCCTGAGGTGGGAAACTTGTTTTCTTGAAAGCCTCAGTGAGATACCAGTTATCACGTGTTCCTTGAGCATCCTTCATCTCGACACAATGCAGGCTATATAACACACCGAAGTCTGTTCAAATTCAGAAAAAGGCACAGTTTTGAATGGGAATCACATTTGGGCTACTTTACACAGCAGGGGCAGCTGTTTTAAGGATGCTGAAGTTCGCAGTTCTTAACACGACATCTGGGAGGTACTGCATCAAAGCCAGGCCAAGTACCTTAAGCGTTTGGGGAAGTATCAGTAAGTGTGTAACCTGCTGTGGACCCTTTTAGAGAGTGCAACATTTTTTCCGCTCTGCAGCACTAACTGGAGATGTCCTTGTGTTTTATGAGTGCAGATACTGAAATTCTATTTGACTGTTGTGTAATAGCACAAAGATAGTGGAGAAATCTTGCATTTGCTGCTTCCCGTGAACTTTTTCAAGTCCTCCAGTCAATTTGAGTTGCAGTATCTCACCAACTGTTCCAGCTTGCTTCTGAATTGTTATGTTCAGCACTTCCACAGCATTTTGCTTTAGGAATGAAACTAAAGCTCATAAAACCCAGGCAAATTCCGTAATGCAAAAGCTGTTACAGCCTCGTTATATACCACAGCAATAGTTCTGACAACAACTATATTTGAAGAGTTCCAGATTTGTATTCTGATCTAGTAGTGTATTTTCTATGACAAATCTATTAATTACAAGTATGCATTCTTTGTCTTCACTAGTGATGATCTATTTATTCTGTCCTAGTAGTAAAGACTTCTGTATTTTGATACTGAAAACTGTGGATTCTTTTCCTTGAGTCACCACTGAAGCTGTATAGCTAGCTGTAGATTTTGATATCACATATGTAACATGTTTAAAAACTGATAGACACCATTTACATGGCACTGACTTTTTTCCGTCTTTCTCCGTCTCTCAGCTTCCAAACATATGTTTCTCTTTCAAAAGCAAAATGTAATAATTTGGTGCCTAGAGAAACACCCAAAGACTATGTAGAAGTTTGCTGTTCTGATAACTTGATGGTAATCTTGACTGAAATTTTTCATACCCCTCATGTATAAAATTGTATATGAGACATAATTTGGAACCCTCTATATTTTATCATTTGCAAGTTAACAGATTTATGATCAATTATTGATGTTATTGTCACAATTGAATACAAATATGGTGATTTTTGTTATGGTACTAGGTGAACACTTCCTAGTGAATCTTCCTTCCCCTCCTTCCCCCTCCAAGATAGAAAGGATTGTACCACCCAATTTAATAGAGTCTATTTAAGATACATTTTATAGAGATTCTCACAATAATGCTTTGAGCCATTCAGAAACAAATGCACATATGACAGTATGGGAAAATCAATGAGTGATCACATTTTAATGGGTGTGGGCTTTCCTAGCATAAAGAGGAAAGAATAGGGAAATTGGAAAAGAAAGTGGTATAATGACATAGATTTCAGTATTGATGGTAACTGAAGGACAAGTTTGAGGACTAACATTTGTTGTCTTGGTTAGCTGTGCTCATTAAGCAGGACCTAAATGGACGCCTTTGGATCCCTGGCAGGAGAGATCAACAGTTGCTAATGGCTAATGCATGAATGTGTTTTATCCAATAGCTGATGCAGGGGATGATAAAGCTGGTTGAAATATGTTTGCTGGTTGTAGGCAGAGAAGAATTAATTACAAATTTTAATTCTCATCTGAGAACTTATACCTTGGGATTTATAGCATGGCTAAAGCTAATTTGTTTGAAAAATCATATGACAAGCACGAAACTATTAAAGTACGCTCACTTGGAAGCATTTAAGAACCAAAATGTCAAATTCTTTGCTTATAGTTTTCTAACTATACTGTAGAAATACAAAGGTTTAATGTAGACAGATACTGGTTCCTCAAGTTTAAATTAAAAAAACCCAAACCAACAAACAAACCAACAACCCAAACCCCAAAACACTCCGGTGTACACAGTCTAGCCCTGCAATGGGATCACTCTGGGTACAATGTATTTTAAGTTTGTTATTGGTATATCTAGCTTGTAAACCACCTTGAAGTAATTCCCAGTGACTGTGATGACTCTTTAATTATGAGAGCATAGCTAATCAGCTGAAAGCTGTCCTCTTGCTAACTTGTGCCAAGAATTCGTCTTGACACCATCAGATACTTTTTTTCCTTTCTATTTTTTTTAATATATATTTTAAGCCAGCAAAAACTTTATGAACCATCTTCTGTCATCTGTCGAACAAACTCAGTTGATATGATGGTGCGAGTGACTTGTTATGCCAATACCAGTAAAACAGTTGGCAGCTGTTGGAATGCAATTCTAGTAGTAGGTCATCTTACAGAAGAGAGGGTATTAGGTAGTTGGGGGAGCAGGGAAGGATCTTCATTGAGAACAAATGTATCAGGCCTGCTTTGTTTAATACAGCATATATTTTCAAAGATTTATTGTATAACTACCTTGATTAGATAAGAAAAAAGTGCCTGGAACTAATAAAAAAGCTACAATTCATTGGTTTTGTAATATTTTCTCTTTTCCCCTTGTGGAATGCAGGTGCTTGGTTTGAGTGTGAGGATGGTGGTGCTTATCTTCTATGAGGTTTGATTAATATCTAACTCTTTTCATCATGGAAGGAGCTAATCAGATATTAAATTTGCAAATCAGCTTCTCAATTTGATTAGGAATATACTAATCACTTAAAATCAGATGTGACATATGTTTAAGGTTTTTGACTTAAAAGTTACAACCATCATTGAAGGTGGGGAGGTGGGAGGATTTGCTTACTACTACCGGTTTGATGCAGCGGTTAAGTCTGAGGCAGCTGCAGCCTTTCCAAGAGTACCAGAGAGAAGAGAGAAAGCTCAGAAGCAGCTGCTGCAGGACTTGCTGTTACAGGCTGCACTTGAACTTGTGTCCCTGGTGCCTGCTGCTTTTCCTAGTCAAGAGCTCATTTACCTAGTCAAGAGTGAAAGTGAGAAAGCAATATCCCCCTTGCTCAGCTGCTTACTTCTGTTCCCACTCTTGAGATTTCAGTGGGATTTTCAGTTTGTGTGTTGTTTGTTTTTTTTTGTTGTTGTTGTTTTGTTTTTGATTTTAATTTTGTTTTTTGAGATTTTTTACATATCCTGACTGTGGAAAGATCTTAATTCTAGTATTTAGTTTTGCTTCATGACAGCTGTCACTGAGAAAGTGGCGATATGTGAAATACCGTCACGAGTGATGTTGGGCTTTTTCTTCGCACTGTTGACAGGTACTGCTACTTGGAGCAATGGGACTGTTCTCTTGCCTTCACAGGAGAAGCCTTTGCTGGCCATCCTGTGTTTTCTTTTTCTGTTTATCGTAAAATGCTCTCTCCTAATAAAATTAAAACTTGCTTCCTCTGTTGTTCATTCTCTTCACTTGATGAGAAGTGGACTCTGCTTTGCCACTGCTTTTGTTGTACATACGTTTTCACCTATGTTTGCTCTTTTACTGATGCTTGAAGTGCGTTATTGAGCCTGGACTCTATTAAAATGAATGGCAAGAGAAGATGCACTTAAGCCCTTGTAAACATAATAAAAGTCAGAGTTGGTTGCAGATATGCAGTTTTATTCATTAATAATGCTTTCTGTGTGTTACAAATCTGTAGGGATATCTCTGCTAGGGCACCAAGGCTGTGTTTAAATCCAGATAAGGAAGTAAACTAGGGATTAAGCTATGCTGTCTATAGGCTTGCCATTTATATTGTTGTGTAAATTAATGAAGCCAAAGTCAGATGAGCCATTTACTGAGGACATAAGAGACCGAACTGCATACCTTTGTCAGAGAGCTTATTAAAAGAGAATTTAATGGACTCTATTACATTAATTGCTTTTTAGTTCAACTTTAAAAACATAAACCAGCATTTTAATTATTATTTAATCAATATTTAGTTTCCACTTAAACAATTTTGTGCCTTCAGCTCTTAGATGGCTCATCTGTTCGCTTGTCCATTGCCTTGCCATATTTGCAGTGGTAATTGGCTGCATATTGGTCCAAATAAGAAGAAGGCATTTGTAGTTGGAGGCTGAAGGTGTTGTCAGGAAGGCAGTGATATCTGTGAATGTGTTCTCTTTGTTTGTCTTCATATAATGAGTAGGGAAATGGATGTATCCCCATCTGCTTCAAGTAGATATAATACCAGCAGTAGCAAAAGAATTGCTTTTAAACTGTATTTGACTAAAAGCCAACACATGCTGGCCATGTGTTTATCAAAATAGTAAAAAGCCTAGGAGCTGAATGATAAATATTGTGATCATTGTTTTTTGTATGCCACCTTCTAAAAGGCAATATGAATTTGGCCTGTGGATGATGGAAAAAAGTAGTTTTAAAATATAGGAACATGAATTCTGAAGTAGTGGTAGTCTTTAGCTGCCTTTGCCTGAAGTAGTTCAAGTTAAATTTTATTTGCAGGCCATCTCTAGGGAGTGTCCATGCAGAATATGAGGATACATTTTAATATTTGATGATCATTGAACAACCCTCATTTTTTTCCCACCTTTTGATAGTATGTGTCTAGATAGAAGGGTGAGTCCAAATTTTAGCTTGAACTGAGATTTAAGTCTGGGAGTGTTTGTATTTCATTCTCTATTTTAGTCAGATGACCCTCCTAAGTTGAATAGGGCAGACACAGAAAAGCATCACTTTTCCTAGTCAAGAGCTGCTTCACTTTAGCTCCACAAAAGTCTAATGACATTTTCAGAAGGAACCTGATCTTGTTCTGCTCTGTAACTGCAGAAGACTTTGCTAAGATGGTGTTCATGACCTTTAATTATTTTTTGGCTCAATATCCATGAGGGATTACATTCTTAAGTTAGAGCAAAGTTTGGATGCTTTGGTTTTATGACAGGCCAAAGGGGTTTTTGGGATCACTGTGTCAAGACAAACCTAGAGAAGGAGGGGAGAGAGGCTGTGGCTAAGCCAAGGCTGCTTCAAGGGCTGGCTGAGTGGTGTTTTTCTTCCAGAAAAAGTATATTGCCAAGCACTGAACACAAACCCCCCCTTTGCTATGAATGCATAAGATAATATTCCTCTGGCAGTATTTGTTTGACTTCATGAATATTTAGTTTGCAGTGTGTTTTGAATGCATTGTTACAATATTTCCATCTTAAATATTGCCATTAACAAAGAAGAAAAGAGGATGGCATCAATAAGGCAGGGGAGTGTGTGTCTTTATATATGCTCAATTAGCCTTAGAAATTACTAATTTTTGGCCAGATCGTGGCACTAATACTCACAGATGGAGTAGGATATTGTGGAAAAATTCTGCCCAAATGGCTGAGGCTGCAGGCACTGTCTCATTGGAAGAAAAAGCAAGGAGAGGATATTCCCCGTGTGATTTGGTAGTGCCTGCAGTGTGGCAAGCCCCGTACCTTTTAACTGCAGTGTCACTAACTATGAAAAACAAACAATCCTGTGGTTCAGACCTCATATTTCTTCATCCTGTTCTGCCTGTCAGTAGGGGTGCAGGGTGCTGATGCTTCTGCTATCTTTCCAGAGAGTGTAATAGCTGAGAATCAGACTTCTGTGGTCTTTCATTACTCTTTCATTGGTATTTCTACAAAAATAGAATTAAAAACTCCACAACCTTTAATGCCAGATCTGGGCACATGTCACATGACTCTCTGGCAAGCACTCAAAAGAGTATTCTGCTTTCTGGCATTTCCTTCACGGTAAATATGCACAGTTGCCTACTGGTGCTCAAATGGCATGTGATAATGTATTTTCTCAGAGAAATAGCAAAGTCATAGCAGCTGCCTTAATAAAGGGATAGCTTTAGATAACCAGGAGTATATTATTATTATGTAGAATTAAAAATCTATTTCCTCTGGTCTTAGGCTCAAAGAAATGTGAGACTTTTACTAGGTTGTTAATAAATCTGCCTGCTCTTTCTGAAGAGCCAGAGACTACGGTAATGGCATTCAAAATGATGCTGACATCAGCCTAGTGGTTCTTGCCATGACTGAAAGAGCAAATAGTTGCCATTTAATTCTAATGCAGCGAGATAGCCTGGAGCTAAATAATACATTTTTGTTAGTAATTATTTAGTACAATCCCAAACTGAAAAATAAATTTACATATGACTTGTCCGTTGTCAAGTCTTTCTTAAAGGGTATGTGGGAAAACAAGAAGGAAAATAACTCCAAGAGGATGATCTGTTTGCATTATTTCAACCATTGACATTATCAGAAGCCTTTAAATAAAAATGAAATCTAAATAAGTTACTGGTTTTAAACATTAAGGACTCCTGCATGCAATATTTAACAATATTCCATCAAAGATATTACCTTTTTATGTGAAAAGGAATGTATGAAGACAAAACCACTTTCCTAGGTTCTTAGATACAGAACTCCTGTGGTGGTTTTGATTAATATTCATGTAATTGAACATATACATTGAAGGCTGTGTGAAATTCCTCCTCTTCTCATTCAGTAAATTGGAAAAAAAAAATAATAAAATTACTTACAAATCTTTGTGAATCAATTTTTACATAACTTTAAAATGCAACACTGGTTATGTTGAACTGAAGATAAAATGTAGCGAAGGTTCATCTGTAGGTGATGTGAGCCCTGCTCTGTGCTTAGCTGTGATCTTTGAACCTGTGTGCTTCTGAATGAGCTGGATGTGACCTGAGGGGCTCCTAAGGGCTATGAGGAACCTGACCCTATGGGGACACAGTCTCTCCTCACCTGTCCCTTGCTGAGTTATTGTGAGCACTCCAGCCACCACTTCCAGTGTAAGCATGCTGGAGACCTGTATGCAGTGTGGCTCTGGAATATCCTGTAAATGATTGTACTGTTGAGTAAATAACATTTATCTTTAACAAACTCCTTCAGTGGAAAGTGCTGTTCCTAACTTATACTGTATTGCTCTTCTTTTATTTTATTTTTTCATCCCTGTAGTTTGGTTCCTTCAAGCTGGCATTGGTTGTGCCAGAATTGCAGAGCTTCTCCTGTTGTCCCTGTATGGCAGTGCATCATTGTCAAACGTTGATGCCCTAGTATGTATTAAACAGGATAGCACAACATCACTTTTCTCTGGCCCTTCTCACACGTGTGATGTTTTACTGGCTGACGAGCATTTCTTATGAGTGAAGGCTGGGAGAGCTGAGACTGTTCATAGGATCATAGAATAGTTAGGGTTGGAAGGATCCTTAAAGATCATCTAGTTCCAACCCCCTGCCATGGGCAGGGACACCTCCCACTAGACCAGGTTGCTCAAAGTCCCATGCAGTCTGGCCTTGAAAACTTCCAGGGATGGGGCAGCCACAGCTTCTCTGGGTAACCTGTTCCAATGTCTCACCACCCTTGTGGTGAAGATTTTTTTCTTAATACCTAATCTAAATCTACGCTCTGTCAGTTTAAAGCCATTGCCCCTTGTCCTGTCACTACATGCCCTTTCCAGCTTTCTTGTCAGTTCCCTTTAGATATCGGAAGGTCTCCCTGAAGCCTTCTCTTCTCCAGGGTGAACAAGCCCCACTATCTCAGCCTGTCTCCATAGCAGAGGTGCTCCAGCCCTCGGAGCATCTCTGTGGCCCTCCTCTGGACTTGCTCCAACAGGTCCATGTCCTTCTTCCACTGGGTGCCCCAGGGCTGTTCAGCCTTGAAAAGAGAAGGCATGAGGGGATCTTATCAATGTGTATAAATACTTAAAGGGTGTAAAGAAGATGGAGCCAGGTTCTTTTCAGTGGTGCCCAGTGACAGGACCACAGGCAATGGACACGGGAGGATCCACATCTGAACATCAGGAAACACTATTTTTTTTTTTTTCTGTGAGGGTGGCCAAACACTGGCACAGGTTTCCTAGGGAGGTTCTGGAATCTCTATCCTTGAAGGTATTCAAAACCCATCTGGACATGGTCCTGGGCAGCTGTGACTGTAGGTGGCCCTGCCTGAGCAGGGAGATTGGATGAGATGATCTCCAGAGGTCCCTCCCAACCTCAGCTGTTCTGTGATTCTGTGAAATGCTTGATCTGGTGTGTTACGGCTTTGGCTTTATAGTTATTTTTCATTTGTGTTTGACTTTCCGGCAAAAAAGGGCGGGGGGGGGGGAAGGCAGCATTAAAACAAACCTAGCAGGCCTTGTTTAAGCAGATGGATTGAAAGCAAAGGGAAACATAGTGCTTTGGGTTAGCTGGAGCTGTAGATCTTAGTCCTCTGAGCGTGGGGAAGAAGTTCAATCCAGGGCTTCCAAATGAGCTCATGGCCTAATTTGTCTGATCTAGGCATACCCAGCAGTCACTGACTGGTACTGAAGAGGCTGCACAGGGACCTCAGGGTGGGAATATGTACTTGCCTGAGCAGGACTGAGAGCTGCTGAAGCTGCAGTTGCCTGCAGTTCTTCCTTGGCACATTCTTCCTTGGCACATAGACCAACTGTAGATAAATAGGGAGACTAATGATGTTTTTGTAGAGAGAAGGAACAGAATAAAAAAAAAAAAGGCTGAGATGGTTCATCAATGAAGAAAGTTATATGTAGAAAAATCTGCCAAAACCTCCCCTCTCTTTATGGTACTTCAGGTTTCAGTGGTTATTGAAAGTGGTGTTCACACACTGGGATAGAAGAAACAGGATGCTCCATGCTCAGATAGGTCCTCTTAGACTAATAGATAGGTAGAGGGGGCTCTTATTGATTTGTAAAGTGCATCTCATCAGAGCCTCTTAAATCTGGGAGTTTTTTACCCAGCCCAGTCTAAGGCTGTGGGAGTTTGTGCCTGAAGCACAAACCAGTGATAATTTCTCTCCACATCAAGTCCCTTCTATTTAATCAGGAATCAGACTGATGGTGGCTTTTCTGAGGTGAATTAACGCGATCTTTATGGTAGTGTAATGTAGGCTACGCTGTAGCCAGTCAGGGTGTAGGCTGTCGGTCCCACCATCTCCTTCCTCACCTGGAGCCCGCAGTCTATTGTGGCTGAGTGGATAGCTCTTGAATTTGAAGCAAGGCTTACATGAATGTTTTGTATGCTGCTTAGTTCTAGTGTAAATGAGCTTTTCTTTATAGAGACCTTTTTTGTTCTTGGGTGCCTTAATATGCAGCAATGGTTGCTCTGTTTTCCTGTAGGAGAGGTGATGAGGATGCTTTTATCTTTCTGAAGCAATCTAATGTAAAGTAGATGAGAAGAAGAACAGCAATTATAAATGCTTCCTTTGATACCTATTATTTTTATTGATGATGCTTAGGATTTACACACAGAATAATGTTTCTGTGACTTTGTGTTAAGACTTTGAGTTTTCATAGGAGATTTTATATTGGGGAGAAGAGCTTTTAATGTGCATTTGCTAATTTTTTACAAACTGAACAGCAGCATTAAAATCTTCTGTTTACAGTGACAAGGAGTGTAAATCAGGTTGTAAAGGTTGCCAAGCTGAATGTTTTGTTTTTAAATATTAATTTGGACTGGCTCATTCTCAGGCAAGCACGTATGGGGGAGATGGTAGATTCAACCACAGTTTGAATCTAGCCCTGAACTGTGATTCATAGTGATTACATTATTAACATTTGCTACTAAAATACATACAATTGTATTCAGCTGCATTCATTCTTAAGATGGCCCATTAGCAAGCAGGCAGACCTCAGAGAGCTGCTGGAGGTTTCTGAAAAGAGATGGCATTTTATTATAACACTGAGGAAAGGGGAAGCATAGCATGGTTCAGGCACCTGTAGCATCATGGCAGTTGATTCTTTCTTTTAATTGGCTTGCCTGGGATTGACTTGCTTTTCAAGAGAGTCACATTTGGAGGATAAGGGAGTTAGATTGTCCTCAGATAGTGGCCCTCAGCACAGAGTTGAAGACCTGGTGCTTTTTTCTGCTTCATGGGGACAAGTCAGACATGTAGGGGAAAAACTGGGAGAGCTCGAGGTCTGTCTCACTGTTTCTTCACTAGCCAGCCACTGTACTTGCTAGGTGTGGGGCAAAGGAATTATTTTTACAGACATTAAACACTAGACAGCTTAATCTTCTCACAGAGTAAAAATGAGAAACAATTCACTAGGGTTTGGTCCTCTGTAGCGAGGCTGCATGTTACTGCTGACTTGAAAGCATGGTCTTACTGATTGTGTGCAGTCACAGGTTTGAAATATTTTAGCCTTGTCAGTCTGATCTTTAGCCAGGAAGATCTGAAAATGGTTGTTCCTTATAATGGTTAAATTATACACTGCACAGAATACCTGAGACTTACTGCTTTAGATATTTTGACTTCCTGACTTGTAACCATTTAACACCTTGAATCTGTTTTTTCTGAATTAGCCTTTAATTCACAGACTAATAAACTTTTTTAAATGGCATGTTACTGGGTTACCATCTAAGGCATGCTTCTCAAGTACACTGTTTATGCAGAAGTGTGTTGTTTCTAATTGATTACATGCCTTTCTGCATGCTGGTAATGACTTCATAATTAGAACAAATAAAGTGCATTAGATTTCAACATGTAGTAAATAGTGCTATAGCATTAATGGTGACTTACACCAAAGGTGTAACAAAGGAAGTGGAACAAGGAGCTAAATTAGCAATATTGAGTGACATCTAGTAACTTGAGAAATCAAATTCTGAAAATAGATTAATTATGAATTTTATCCATGATATGCTGCTAAAAGCCAAGGAGCTATCAAAAAGAATTCTCTTCTGTGTAGTATCACGCTTTCAAACTATTTCTTTTAGTAGTTCTGCAAGCTTTCTGCAGCTGAAGTGGAGACTAACTGTATGGAAGCCCTCAGCAGTCAACACCTTCCTCTTGAGGTACACGAAGATGGCATCATTTATCACAGGCTGTACCATGGGTAATGGCTATATTGTATGAAGTGGTGACTAGCTGCCTTCTCTAGCTGGAGGGTGTAATCTCTTAAATGTCTCTGCATGGCATACAGCATGGAGCTAGGATCATCAAGCTGTATGTAGGTGGGTTGATTTTTCAGATGCTTGACTACTAGCAAAAAAATTGAAGCACTGGAATTGAGATAAATGGGAAAATGGAGTTGTTGTTATCAATAACCTTGCTTTATATATATATATATATTTTCTACTGCCAAACAGTAGAAGCTTGTAGAAATAGAAATATTAGTGTTTAATGCCTCATGTAAGCTTCCAATATTCTTCAGTTCTTTGCTTTTGTCGTTTGAAGGCTGGTGCTAAAAGGTGAGGGGAATGAAATTGTTTCTTATGCTATTTTTTTCTTGAACATTTTTTCCCCTCTCCCAAGTCTCCATAAAGTTTTAGCTATTGTTGTTTTGAGATAGTGCAACTGGAACCAGGTCAAGACAGCATTCTTAACATACATGTCAGATCTCCCATTCTACCACAAGAAGAAGAATCCTTCAAAATTACAGGTCCAAAACTTTTTTTCAGGTGATGTCCAAATAATTGAGTGTATCTGTATGGATTTGTGTCACTGGTAAATGCAGTAGGTGTATTTGTGACATATTTCCAAGTGTTTGAATTGGAAAATTCTGGCACTTGCAGATGTTTGCTCTATTTTCTTGCCTGTGCCTATGGGAAAATATGATCAAGGTTACATGGCAGATTCTGTTGCTTATCTAGTTCTAACTGGAAAAAATAAATGCATGGGCCTGCTACAGGGCTTTCTCCCTGTGGAATGGCATTTTCTGGCCATGCAGCTTGCTTGTGCCAAGGAATTCAGTGATGCCCAGGGCAGCCTACAACATGATCTTGCCAGTGCAGTATAACTTCTATATTAGTTGGGCTCCTTCAGCCTCGGTCAGGCAGGGTGGTTCCCTCTTTCAATTGAGATAAAAGCATGGAAATACAATAAACAACAGACCTGTCCAGTTATGTCCGTGTAGGAGGACTGAACGGCTCTTCTCTCTTGCTGGGCACTGCAGTGTGCCCTCTGGAGACTCTTATCAACCTGGGGAGAGGTTGGGGGAGCTGGGTGCTGCTGGAACTGCTGCCCACTGTCACAACCATTCAGCTAGTACCTACCCTCCTGAATCTGCCTTCAGCCTGCTGCGTACTGTGCTGCACTGTGGTACCTTGTTGCAGGAGGTAAATTTAAGAAGTCTGATGAAAACTGGAGACTGAATATGAGACATGACAGATGATATGTTCCAGAGTGTCCTCTCTAGTTGTTGGGAATGGGAGAGTGTTGCTCAAATAATGTTTCCTCTCATTTACTCGAGGGCACCCTAAAAAAAGAAGGCTGTGAGTGTTCTTGAACTATGGCTTGAAGCAGGATTATTGTGGTAAAGATTTACTCTCTTTCAGTATTTCAGCTGTTTTCTGCTCCATCACCATCTCTGGGCAGCTGAGATTTTAATAATTTTTAAATACATTTCATCAAGATGCCTTTGGGATGCTTCCTGAGATTTCCTGGTAATTTCATTAAATAACTCTACCCATAGTTATCCCCAAATTTTATTTGGATTGACTTTATTAAATGGCCTTTGACTTGATACTTGAGTAGAAAAAGCAGCTTGTGGCATTTGAAAATGTTCAGGTTTGGTTGTTTTTTTTGTGGGTTTGTTTGGTTGTTTTTTTTTTAAGTTTGTAATTAAGTTTTATGACAAGGCTTGCAGTTGTTTCTATTTGAGTATGTGTACCTAGAACTGTGTTTTCCTTTTTAACTCCATTATGTTTGCTTCTGTACTTAAAATTCTCTGAAAGTTATCTCAGCTGTTTTAAAAAGATTCTGTGGTTCATTTGGTAAAACTGAATTGTTTTTTAAAGTGCATGTATGGATTTGCATAATCAGGTCTCTGGAAGGTGTCTAATCTTTACTGTCATTCATGAACAGCATCTCATACAATTTTGCCTTCAATTCTGATTTGGGGCTTTTAGACAAATAATTTAAATGGCAGATTTACAGTTATTAATGGCCAAAGTAAAGAAAATGAAAATTTTATGTGCCTGATGTTTTTGAACTCCCATATTCTCAGCAAATCCCAAATCTACTGAGCAGCCATGGTGAAAGTGAGAAACCATTACTAAGTAGATTAAGAAAAAGTTAGCATGCTTCAGGCAGGCTGATTATGTGGGCTGTTTTAATGGCTGTTTGATGGTAAGTGTGGATTTTATTTCTCTGGCAAAAAGTTGCATGTAATAATAGAGCCTGTAGTGCCTTTGAGCAACGGGATGGGAAATGCATACATTTATTTTTTTTCTTTTGTAATGTATTTGGGGAAATATACATTAATTTATGTTGAATGTTATGGAACAGAATTGAGCGGAAGACAAATGCAAGTTTGCTGAAACTTTAATTTGTAGTGAAAAGTACAGCTAATAAACATTTATGGGAAGCAATAGGTGTGCCTTCTCGTTTTTTTAATAGCTAATCTTGGAGGAAAAATGCCATCCTCAAATAGAGAGAAGTGGGGAAAAAAAAACCCCAACCAAAACCTATTCTAATTTTAAACTGCCTCTGACTCTTAGCTCATTCTGGAGAATATAGCTCCCACCATATTACAGAAAACTAAGATTTAAATTTACATCCCAGCAAAATGTCCTTAACCTTGTAGATATTCTTGTGATCTTGTCTTGAGAATTGTCTCCCTTTCAATCTTATCGGAAAATTCCAAACCTTCTTGTGTTTTGTAAAACTAAATTCTTTCAAATGCCCATGTAGGACTTTTGAAGTTTCCCAAACGGGAAATAGCTTTATTTTACTTGGGGATTTTCTGTTTTGTGTCTCAGCTGGTTTTATCCATATTCATGTAAATAGTAGTTCCCAAAGACAAACTCTCTTCAAAGCCTTGGCCCATGTATAAAAGCACTAGTACCTTCTGAGAACAATTCCAGAGTTTTCTTATCTATATATATAAATATCTACATGTAAAACATATTTATACCTATGTAATCTAACAACCCCTGAAATTATATATGTGCTTCTTAAATATTTATTATATATATAAATTTAAGAAATCTATACCTAGACAACAAGGTAGACTTCTAATTACTTTTGATAGCATATAGATTATCAGGGAAATGTTACTATTCAGGCCTTTTCATCTTGCTGCCCGAATGAAATAGACATGCATTTTGTTTGGGCAGCAAGCAAAATGTTTTTATGCTTTTCCACTGTATGTATTACAATATGGCCTGCTTTCCCCAGGACTGCTGCTATTAAGTACGTTTTTCTTATCTTTTTTGAGTGTTATATTCAGGAAAATGCTAGATATTAAATCAGATAAAAGGTGAGACAGTATTTTTGTATTTGTATTTATTTATTAAATATAAATATTTTAGTTCCATGAATAAATCTGGAATTGAGAATAGTGCCGGAAATTCAGAGAAGGATTGAGAACAGCAGTTGAGAGATAAAATTTGATTTAGGAAATAGGTTTTACTATCCGTAACACAGAGCTGAACCTATATTGATTATAAAAACTTGGCACTTTTGGGTTTTTACATGGCTTTGTACCATATTGGAGTGCCTTGGTTGTCTACCTATTGTTTTGAAGTACTGTCCTTGTATTAAAACCTTGTTTTGCCATCGTGTTTACCCCATTTCTCTGTTCTTCACCCTTTTGCTGAAAACATCACTCTGTGTAGTATTAACTGTTGAGAATACAGATACAGTAAGCTATATTGCAATATTTTTAGTACTTCAGTAATATATTATTTACATATCACTGACATAAGTACTGCATGGAACTCCCTTTTTGACAGCTACACAGCAGCACTCCTTCAGTCTTTTTATGTCCATGCTGCCTGGATATTGCGTGTTTAGGTAGTGTTATTGGTATGTGAATCAAATATTTTATGATGCAATGCCTTGTCCTTCTATATTGCATATATTTTTTGAGTCTCTGTCTGCATATGCCCCCCCCCCCCTTTATTCTTACAGAAAAATTTCTTCATTATCTGTCAAATCATTAACCATTACACTTTGCAGGAAAGCATCTTTGGGGTATTCTTGTATTATCCTGGTACAAAACATCTCCTATAACTTGTTCATTAGTGGTCTTTACTGTATTATTCCATGAAACTCTGCCAGTAGAAAGAAATTCTGCATGTCTCAGTCATGAGTGTCATCATAAAATTAATCAAGATTATTCATATGAATGAGAAAAGAGAATATTTGACCTATGTTACTCCATGAAGAAGTGAAAATCAGCCAGCTGTCAAATTTTAGTATCTTCTTCCAGAACCATGAAGGTATATTCTTGTGTTGTCCAAAGCTGTGTAATATCTCATTCTTTTAGAGCTGAATGCGCAGTACTGATTTTCAAAAAGCCAAGCAATGTCAGGAATTACTAGAAAGAAGTAGAAAATAGACCAGAACATCATTACGACACTGAATGATTTCATGGCGTGCCTGTGTATTCAGTAGTAGCGTCAGTTCTGGTCTTCATCTCTCAAAAAACATGCAGTAGAAATGGGGTAGATTCTAAAAAGGCGAGCAAGTATGATCAAGGGTATGCAATGACTTCTGTGCAAGGAGAGACTGAATTGGCTTGGACTCTTTATCCCCCAAAGAACGAGCTTATTTTAGAACATTATAAAATTGTAAGTGGCATGGAGAAAATGAATAGGGAAGAAAGAAATGTTCGCTGTCTTGTCGAAGAAAAGAACGAGAGGGAATAAATGAAACTAGCAAGAGCTGGCTTAAAGCAAACAAAAAGAACTACAGTTCAGTGCATAAGCTCCTTGCTGCAGGAAGCTGTAGATAATAAAGTTTGACGTGGGCTTAAGGTATGATTGGAGATTTTCAAAGAAAGGAAATCTGTGAAGTACTCTTTTAAAACAAAAACAAAGCCCACACAAAAACAAACAAGCAAAACCAAAAAAACACCAAAAAACAAACCTCAACCAAAAAAAACCCTCCAAAGAAACCCCCACAATTTCAGTTTTGGAAATCCACAAACTGTTGGAAACTAAGAGGATATTCTAGGTGTATGCGCTAGGTACTTGCTCTGTTTTCAAACTCTTCTATACATCCAATCAACTTCTGTTGTTGTAGACATGCCAGATTGACTTGTATTCTCTCTTATACTCTTGTGATCTAGAGCAGATTAGCAGATAGAAGATGTTTTTTCCATATGTATTTTAAAATAATAATTTGTGAAGTGTTTGTGTATATACATATCTAAAGATACCTAAAAATATGTCCATCACAACCAAGTGTTACTCAATGTGCTTTAGTTTAAAGTCATATGCCAGGATAGGAATTTGGTTTCCCAAATTCTGCACTTGTAACAGTGATAAAATTCTTTCTACTCATATGAAAATATGCAGAAATCTGGGGCTTTATGGCATTTGTTTTAAGGCTGTATGGTTTAATTTTGTAGAAGTATAATTTGAAGTAAAAACTAGATATTTGATAGTACATTTCAAGGACTATATGTTCTTTGAAAACAAAAGTGGTTCCACGTATTCCATTTGTATAACCCTTGCTTTTAAGTAACACTTGGTGAAAGAGTTTAATAGTGTAATTTCTTATTTTCTTCTTTTTCTGGAATGCTCTGTCACTAGACACTAGCACTTACATTTCTTGTCTGAAAGACAAGAAAGCCTTGTCTTTCATGTTGCTGGTGCAATATCATACAGGCATGTAGCAAGGAAACCCTGAAGATCTCATGGTTGTTTTCTTAAGGGCGATGCTCAGAAAACCATTTTGGTAGTGCTGGCAATGTGCAGGTGTGAGCAACACGATTCATGGTGTACTTGAAACTGGCCACTTTGCAGAGCTCCAGTACAAGGACCATTTATCAGGTAGTCAGCCCAGCAGGTTGTGCAAACGACACAATCTCCCGATAACCTTCTAGTGATAATAAAAGGACATGAAGGCATTGTACTTTGTACATTGTGTACTGTTAAAAGCAGTAGGATTCTGCATGATTTATTGAAACAGTTGTATCTAAATCATCATTGCAAATTTTAAAAAAAGAACAGTATCTCATTATATTTTAAGATGAAAATTTGTCAGTGGGTCCTACTTTTGCATTTCAGTTATTTATAGATTCCCACTGAGTGTCTTGAGCTATGCACATAGAAATAATTTTTGCTATAAAAAGGACCAACCAATTCCTTCCCAAGAGGCTTTTGCATGGTAGAAAGCAAAATAAAAAGAAAAAAAAATTCCCTTACAATACACATCTGTGATATTGTGTAACTTAAATTTCTCTTGCTGCTTGACATTTACTTACCCAGAGCGCATCTCAGAGAATGGTTTGTCATTGTGGTGACATTTTTTTTAATAAACATGAGTGCGTTAAATGTAAATAACTACATTAGTGCGACATTATTACTGGAATTTACACATGTAAAGTCAGGAGTTTCAAAATAATGATTCCCACAACTATCATAACTTGACGCCTTCTTATGTGAGGTGTACTATTTTTCTGTTACTCTCTGTAAGCATTTGTGTCTTGTTAAACACTGAATGTTGTTTCTCTGGTTGGACCACTGCCCTTCCATATGCAGCTTTGGATTTTGCTAAGGTGGTAATTGTTATACTTTCCTCAGCAGCAGTTTAATGTCAGTGAAATAAATACAGTGAGAAGCCAATACCCTTCTGTCTGAAACCTCTGTCTTTCCTCAGAGATTATTTTAACCTGAATGCGGCAGTGTAAGGGACTGAATCTGTCGAGGAGTTCTGAGTAAGGGAGGGTCAGCCATCAGACCTTCAGTGCAAACTAAGCAGAATGGAACTATTTAGTCTTTTGTTTGGTTTGTTGGGTTTTGGGTTTTTCTTTTACTCCCAGGGTATATTTTGACTGGGCATAGTTCACCTTTATATAATCATAATATATCTCTGCTATAAGTATTTTGTTAGGCTGTTGCAGCATATTTCAGTAACGGGTTTTCAGTTGGCACAGTGACGTTATTTTCTTAGGTGAGATCAATTAACAAAAGACGCGAATGCTCTGGAGTTAATTTAATTGAATCTAAATGAACAGTTACGCCAGATTATCTTTGTTGGCAGGAGGATATGAATCTTTTTCCTTAGAAAAACTTGTATCAGAAATCTTTTCATCCAGTGTTACTACCAGATCTTTGAGATAACAGTTTGAGTGTATACATAGCTTGCTTGAGGGGGAACTGCAGGTTTGAGAAGAGAGGTATCGACATATCCAGAACTTTTTCTTAGAACAATGTGAACTCTTTGGAAATAGGATACAGTCAGCACAAAGTGGGTGAGTGCAGGAACAGCAGTTTCTTTATGCTTAAGTGTAATATGTGTTTTTACTTGCTTGGCTAAAGTAAATAAAAACATGCATTAAATATAAGAAACATGGTATATTTGCACTTGGAGGCTTTGCTTTATTTCAAAAATAAACATCCTTCTAATTGGCAAAGGACACCGTGTTGCTCCATAATAAGAATGTCATTTTAAGGGCAGACCCTACAAGACAAAAAATCCTTTGGTGCTATTATTAGCAAGTCTTGTAGCCAGGAACAGAGGGCAGGATTGTCAGGCAGTCAGTAAGTGCCTGCAGGTGAATTGTTACAGTGGATACCTAGAAACCTGGCATCAATTGTATAGATTAGCCCTACACCCTGCGGTATTTAGGCTGGTATCGCTCTTCAAGGTGGCATCTCCACAGGCATCTCTGCAGGACAGCTGGCAAAGAAATGTTTTGGTTTCCTATCCGAAACCAGGCATTTTTCATTGTTCTGCTTTTTGCCCTTTTTTAATTTTAATGTCTATAGATACTGTAGGTTTGTGTGTATGCACTTGCAGTCAGTTTGCTCAATTAATCAAATGTTTTGCTAATTGTCCTGGTACTTAGTCTGGCTGAGAGCTAGCCAAAACTGATAAAAAGCTTCTTATTTCACAGTGTATATTTGGAGTTACCTGTCTACCTGTATTTGTAAATAATAACCCAATGCATGGTGAATAATGGTCTATAATGCATTTCACATATGTTGAAAACAAACAGAAGGAGCTTTATCAAGCATCCTCCAAGTGAATTAGTTCTTGAGCTAAGAAATTTTACCCTAAGAGTGATTTTCTTTTAATAATTTATGGCAGTGACTTATATGGAAGTGACTTATTTGAAAGTTCTTTCACCTTAATGACTTCTGTTGGTGGAACAAAGCTCCAGCGTCATCAGCATTCTGTGCCTAAACCTGCCATCTGCTGAGGAGCTGCCAGGTACATTAACTCTTGTCAACTTAACAGAGATTTGTTGCAAGAGAAGCTGCCTTCTTTATAAGAAGTTCAGACTGAGCCTTGACACTTCATCTAAATACTGAAGCTACAGGGATTTTCCTGGCGGTAATTTTGAGTGATTATTAGTACATTAAAGTAGTTCCCTGTGTCAGTTTCAATCATGAATTGGTCTTATATGTGTTGGAGTCAGTTTATCATGCTGATGGATATTAGTGTGCAACTGAGTTGCACAACAGAAATTGGAAAGAACAGTTTGGTAATCCCCTTTCACAAGCTGTAACAAAATCCCTCAGAGTAGCTCTGCAAACATGTTCATCTAATGCAGCAGCACTAAGCAGCTAAAGGTTAAATACACTTTTCACCTTCTGTTTTTAGAGGTAGACTGTCATCTGTGTCAAATCTGTTGTGTGTGATGCAAGCTTATTTAAATATAAATAGGCATTCTCAGATAATGAAATTTTAAGTGTGTCAAAAATGTAATGACTTGGATATTCATCTGTTTATTGACTATAAACAGAAGCTCTGATTGTAGCAAATAGTAAGTTATTTTGAATTTGCCGTACTGAAATGAGAAGTATGTTTCATTTTTAAACCTATAATCACAGCAGTGATGAGCTCCTGTGCCATGCTCCAAGTACCTTGTGCTTGGATTTTTAGCAAACAATAGGTTTGACTATTGCTTTCTGCCAGCTTTGCCTCTTCTTGCTGTAAGCTCTTCCACTAGATCATCTGTATGGTTTGCCCTGAAAGATCAGGCTTCAACACTTCAATGAATTTGAGTTTCCTTTCTGAAAAGATTATCTATTTCATTGGGCTCTAAATAGATACTTTACTATTTTAATACAAAAATGGAAAGCGGGTTTAGTAGTTTGATCTGAGTGCAGGAAGGTGCCTTCAGCTTGGAAAGAAATTATTATATTTTGTCCTCCATATACATCTGTAAAATTAGTAACATTGTGATCAAGTAATTAATTAGAAGAAGAATCTCATTTGAAAATAATGCATGGGAATTGTTTTAAATTTCAGGACTTAGTATAGAGTGTGAATTCTAATTTCCAGGTGTTTCTCTTCAGGTTTCTTTTGTGAGCAGTTGCCATCAATTTAGAATCTGGAAAGTTGACCATGTCATAATCACATTTCCATCTGCATTAATTTTATCAACATGCTTACCTGCAAGTTCTTGCTTAGTTAGATTAATCGAGAGCTTCATATAGTTTGGTATGGTTTATCTAACACACAATTTGGATAATTCATGAGTTTGCCTCCTTTTAATCTTGGAAAGCTGGTGATTGGAAGGGCACACTGGAAAAGACTTCTTTAGCATATAACCGCTTGGATCTACCACTCCCAAAACATTTAAGTGAGGAGGCTGCTGGGGCTGTGTCATGTCACTAGGAGGAGATCTGGCATAAAAGTGGGTCATCTTGGTGAATCCCTGCGTGAGAGAGGAAAGCCAGCAGGGCTTCCTGAGACCAGACATCTGGCATGTTGGTTTGGGCTTGTGTGCATATCCAGTCCCATGGTGTATAGAGGGAGATTTCCGGAAAACCATTGCTGGCTACTGTCTCCTCCTGGAATTTCCAATTTTCTGGCTTTTCTGGAATTTCAGTGTATGTTTTGTCTTTTCACACTTGTGTGCAAGATCTCATGCGCAAGGTATAGAATCAGGAAAGGTAGCCATCCATCATCCTGTGCACAGTGGCCTTCGTCAGGGAAGCCTTTTTGTAAAATTTGAGGTTTTTTTCAGATTAACACAGCATTTCTGTGCCCTCATTTTTCCAGTTTCTTGGTTTTAACATTCTTCAACTTCTTGTTTGGCTTCTGTAAATTCCTGATAACTGCATTGGTAACTCCAGACATACATGATTAAGATTCTGCTGATCATATGAAGATGGAAAATAAAGCTATTTAGCTTTTCCGTTGTTCTTGTTGAAGAATACAGAATTCTTCAATTTTACATAGTATTCAAAGCTGCATTAATTCTGTCTTTTTATTTATTTTTTTCTCTCCTCTGTACATTTTGTCATTTGTACTGTCTGTAGCTCTTAAGTTTTTTTTTTTTTTTTACCCGGAGGATTCTGTGGGAGTAACAGAAAGGTCATTCAGGTTTTTATGCTACTATCAGCTGAATATTGGATATTAGCAAATTTTGTTTTTACCATTTTCATATTTTCTATTTATATGTTTAAACGTGAATGATTTTTGCCAATTCCGATAGAAGGAAACTCCTCTGCAGAAAGTTTCAGGAGTAACAATCCTGTTCTTAGATTTGAAGCTCTTTATGTGTTTCTGAGCAATTATCAAGAAGTAGTAGATAGGAAGTTGATGGGGGGATGGGGAGCATTGGGAGGGTATAAAACCTTTTATCAAGAATTATAATTTTCGATAGATTTCAGTACATTGCTTCATGTCAGTAAAAACTGACATTTAATCTGTCAGTAAAAACTGACAAACCAGATCTATGACGTTCATGAAGGTTCTCTATATTTCTGTGCTGACTTGTCCTCCAGCTCGTATTGTAGACCTGAATCTTCTTCTGACTAAAACTTTTAATAACTGTATCTTTTTCAGTGAATATTTGGAAAAAAAAAAAAAAAAAAGATTTCTGGATGCACTGATTTATAGATATTTGCACAGTGAATTTCCAAATACTAATTTCATTTAAATGAGCTAAATATTCCATCTTTTCTGAAATTAGGGTATTGCAATACCAGCTACCTTAGAAAATCTTCTTTTCTGTATAATGGACAATACATGCTTTAGACAAAGGAAGGAAATATGGGCACAGAGACACATTTACTGGTTCAAATGCACAGTGGTTAAAACAAATTTTCATGTATACACTCACAGTCTTGTTTTCCTTTTCTTTCCCTCTTATCCCCTGCACAATCCCTGCTGTATGAATTTGAATACAATGCTGTGGAGCTATTCTGGGTGTGTGTGTTTTTGTTTGTTTGTTTTGTTTGGGTTTTTTTTTTTTTTTTTTGGGTTTTTTCCCCTCTTTTTTCTTATTTAATGAATGTTTATATATGAAGAAAGCAAGTATTCCCTTGCAAGTGTTGGCCACCTTTATTGGCAAATGGTGATGGAGACATATATATATATATATATATATACATATTTCAGAGGAGACTGATCCAAGGAGATGCCTTTGAAGCAGCTGCACTTTACATCTGTGCCAGTTCATCTTCATGCCAGCTTTGGGGTTGCTGACCACTGAAGGATGCCGTAGTCATTCTGAATCTTTGAAATCATGATTATTTGAAGTAGGATTGGGAAGAGGAAGAGAAAGGGTCAAATTGAGAACTGCATCATTTTCTGTAGCTCGGTTCTTAAGATACATGAAGCATATTTCCCTCTTCCTGTTCTTTTCTGGTGGCATTGCTTTCCCCTCAGAACAGTAATTTGCAGCCGTTGCATGACCACACTTGGCCATTTCATGTGTCGAACAGGATACAGCCTTCTGCTCAGGCAAAAAGGGGATTTCAAAATTGCCTTGAAAATTCAACCCAATTGAGTAAGTAATTGTATTGATCAGAAAGGTAATAGTGAAGCTGCTTTGGTAAACTGGCTCTTTTTTATCTTCTCCCTCTCCTTCCCCCCATATCTTTTAAGATAAAGAGACTGAGTGCCATTCAGTTGGTCTGGAATGGTTACAGTTGTGAGATAATAAAGTCAGCTCTTCTGTTTGTTTGCTAAGTAAGGCAGTATTATACTTGGAGATGTGCTTTACCTATCTGTATCACTCAAATGGTTTGTGAATGAAGAGGGAGGTAATTGATTTAGCAAGGATGCACTTTGAAATACAGCTATATATTTTTCATTAAGAATAAATAAATGAAAAAGGGAATTAATTTTATTCTATATTGTATCATTCTCTTTAGCATTATAAGCTTATTTTCAGGTATTCTTTATTTCTGAGTATGCAGATTTTTGCAGCAAAACAATATACTGGGAACCTACTCAATTTATATGTACCTCTAGGAAAAACATGTTTTTGAGACTTTATTTTAAAACAAAACTTTTATGACTTTTTGCCAAGATGTTTAAAGGTTTGATGTGATTCAGTTTGATTTACTAGACTTATATTTAGATGTTCCCATTGTTTGCATTCTGCAACTAAAGCAGTTTATCATAAAAATCTGTCTTGGTGTTCTCAACACAAGAAAGATAATCTTCTCAATTGCTCTCCAGACTTGCCAGTGTGTGTGGTTTGAAAATGTTCTCTGGCATGGTATCTGGTGTAATGATATTCTGTAAGACAGAAAGTTTGAGTTGTTGGCCAGAGAAAGAGTAATGTTCAACGTATGCTATTCATGCAAGCATGTGACCATCTTGCTGTACTTCCCCCCCCTCCCCAACCCAAGCCCTGAAGAAATATGCAGAAAGAATTACAAAGATTAATCCTTCAAAGACTGGGCCTAATTCTCGGATATATTAATTGCACCTTGTTAGAGTGTAAATGGTTTATTTTTGTGTGAATGTAATAGTAGAGCGCAGTGTACCATGAACATGGTATTTATTGGCCAAGTTTCTTGCAGAGAATTTGTTTTTTCTTTTTTGGAAAGAAAAAAAAACCCCAAAAGCAGAACCTCCCAACCCAACCAAACTCCACATACATGGATTTTTCATATCTTTTTATGTATACTTTTTATTAGACTTGTAGATCTCGTGGAATTAATACGTTGGCCTTTTTTCTTTATGTGTTGTTTCAACTGAAGGATAGTACAACAGGATGATACCATGGATACTAAATTGGTTTTTATCATAAATCTGTGAAGACACAGTTACTGTTTCTTCCCAGCTCTTCTGTTGTTCTAATTATGGAGATGTGTTCCAAAACCATTTCTTTTGCTCATCCTAGAGGGTTGTTTGGCTCTTTTAAATCTGTATTCACTGCTTTATATAAAGTGAAGATACTTGGAACAGATTTTAGTGCTTATCTCCTGCAGGTAGGACCTCATAAGTCAACTGTTCAGGCTGATGTTACTTGGCTTGTTCAGCTTGGAGAAGAGAAGGTGACCTCATTGCAGTCTAAACTTCCTCATGGTGGCAGCAAAGAGGGAGGTGCTGATCTCCTCTCTGGTGACCAGTGACAGGTCATGAGGAAATTCAATCAAACTGTGTCAGGGGAAGTTCAGATTGGATATTAGGAAAAGGTTCTTCACTGAAAAGGTGGCTGGTCACTGGAACAGGCTCCCCAGGGAAGTGGTCATGGCACCAAGCCTGTCTGAGTGCAAGAGGCGTCTGGACAATGCTCTTAGTCATACGGTTTAGTTTTAAGTAGTCCTGTGAGGAGCAGGGCATCAGACTTAATGATCCTTATGGGTCCTTTCAAACTTGAGATATTCTACAATTCTATGATTCTAGTTTGCATAGAAATGGAGGGTGACAGCAGTCATTAGTATTCTGCTAATGAGAAAGTGGCAATACGCAGCATATTCTAATGTAGCATTTGCAAACTGAGAATGTAAGAAAGGACAGCTGGGTTCATAACAGAAGAAATTATAGAAAAACTGATCAATATTAGCTTTTTAAGAAAACAAGTCTAAAGTGCAAATGTAAAATAAGGTAAATTAAGTATTTCCAATGAATGCTGCTTTGTTCATTTAATCTGAAGAGAATTAATATTTTAGGCATTTTAATTTAAACTGATCTAGGTGCTCAGAGAAACATTTTGACGGGAATTCTACTCCATGGTTGTTTGTCATTCTCATTGTAGAACATCTGTCTGCCTTAAATCTACTGTATTTGTCTGTGAAAATGTCACTGCAAATGGATTCTTTTTAATAGCTAGGATACCTGTAATTACTGTATCTAGCTTTAATATAAATGCTTTATGTACTCCATGTGTCTTCTGCAAAGTAATGTGATTTATTGAAATGTACCAGTGTCTAAAAGCAGGTTTGAAAGTACGTTTTACTCCATTTCCAAAATATTTTATCTCCTAGTTATCTTCAGAATAATTTCTTTGTGGTAAGTCCCTCATAAAAACAGACTAGGAGCAGAATCAAATAATTTCGAAACACTGGATGGGGTTCAGTAATATTGATGTAAGTCCTGATAATCAAATGAACTACTATATATACCTGCAAACTGTTCTGCAGTGCAGAGAATCAGAGGATGCCTGAGGTTGGAAGGCTCCCCCTAACCCCTCACAGTTGGGTATTTATACAAATTGATAAGATCCCCCTGAGCTTTCTCTTTGACGTTTACTTTGGGTTCCCCTATTTGTTCATCTGTGGGCATTTTTCATACATTTACATTTTAGTATTTTATAGTGGTATGTGGAGATCTCAAGGGTTATTTTTGGAAACTTTCTCATGCGATATATTATGTAAATTTAAATTCTGAATTGACATGTAACAACATATTCAGGTTGCTTTAAACATAAATTGATGAATAGTGACAACATGGGTAAAAATACTGAAATTGTTCTAACTGAAAAAAAACCCCAAACTTGAAGGAGCTGTCTGGCTGTCAGAGATGGAACTTTAATCCTGAAATCACTTCCAGAAGACTGTGTTTCTGTTGTATTTATATGAGTGATGCTGAATGAGCCATATAATGGGTTCCTTTTAAATTACCAGATCCATGGTAGCCCTGCCTACTTCCCATTGAGGTTCATTACATCACTCTCTAAGTAAGTTAAAAAGTGTTGAAGTGAAAAAAATGCCAAAGAGAAAGATCTATTACCAGTTATTTAAGATGATCAAATGCAGTTCAGGTTTGTACTACCTCTTCATCAGAAGCCTGTTCTGCCAAACTGAGAACTCATTTGTATAGAAAGCATAAACAATAATGACAGGGGAATTTTTTTCTTACACTCAAAGGATGTATATCTGCCTGCATTACCAAGAGCACCAGGAGTAGTTTCAAGGTCCTATCTTTAAGACTACTGGCAAATGTTAGAGAGTGAGAGTGAAAGAAGAAAGGGCATGGTACATAATGTTGTTAAAAAATGAATACCAAAATCTAACGCGTATGAATTCTGTTGTGTCCAAGAGTTATTATTCTTGCTTCTGCTTTAGATTCATTGGAGCTTCATTGGAGCTTCATTGGAAGAGACTTTAACCTTCAGCCATTGCACTCAACTATGATGACTCCAGCTTTTTTTGCAGACATTCTAATTAGTCGAGCAGAAATGTATGAATGTAGTTGTTGCCTTAGAGAATCTGTCAGCAACCAAAATTGCAATTGTAACTGCAGCCTATAGCAAGTACATTCTGAATCTCTAGATACAGCAAAATATAAAATAGCTTGTATTTTAACTTCGTGAACTTCTTTAGTAGTGCTTCGTTACATAAGTTGATAAGATAGACGTATCCAACAACTATAATAATTTTTTCAGTAGTCTGTATTTTTTATTTTGCAAATAAATTTTCACTTCATAAGTTGACCCTTTGTCCAGGAATACTTGTGCTCACGCAGCTGATCATAGTTGTTGCTGTCTAGAGAAACTCAAGATCAAATACCTGTAAGAGCTGGCTTTATGTGTCATCTCAGTTGAGTCCCACTTATATTGGATTCACTACCCTGATGAGGAGTAGCTGGTTTATTCATGTGCTGCAGTAAGTTCCTCTGTCAGAGGAACTCACTGTTCTGCTGTGCAACATGTGCACGTGAAGTTAAATGCAAATTCAATGAATAAAATTTACAGCATGGGTGATGCATTAAAGCGTCTATATAATCCAGCATGTATATGTATTGTATACCAGACTCTTACTGATTAAGTCCTGTGAAAATGTTTCATTTATTTTTGCATAGCTTTCCTCCTCAGATTCAGAATGTGAAATAATATTTTGTAAGCTCAGCTTTTTGTCATAGAAATCTGGTCTTGGGTAAACCAAAACACAAACCAGCTTCAGTTTCCAATTTTTTATCTTGCATGTTAACTATATTTAGAACATTAAAACTTCTGGGCAAATACACAGATAGTCACCTAACAAGGATATGGCCCAGAAAATCTGCAAGTACATACAAAAGAAAAAAAAGTGTTAAATTTAAAAAAATAGACCAATAACTCAGCTTATTAGCCATATTCCCTGGTTCTTACTTTTCATGTCCTTTTAGATAGTTCAAACATGGTGCTTCTCTCACAGAGTACTGTAATGCACAGTGGAGAAAAGGGAATTCTCCATGGCTGATGTGCAGCAGCCTACAGTGCCTGTCACTCTCATGTTTTGCATTGATTTTTTTCATTTGTTCTTTTCTCCTCTCTTTTCATCTCCTCCTGTTGCTGGAGTTGTCGTGCTGAGTTTTTATGCTTTCCGATACCTTTATCGCTGCTGAATGCCTGTGTATAGGTTTTGTACCCAGCTGTGGTGAAAGCATGTGCTATTAAGATACAGAAGAAACGTGAGGCTTCCTTGCTGGGGCAAACCCTTGAAACAAACAGAAACATTATACAAAAAAAATAAAACCAAACCATTTTTGCAGTCATTAAAAACATTTTAGGTAGGTGGGGGTGTGTGTGCGTGGTTTTTTTGCTTGTTTATTTGGGGTTTTTTTGGGGGGTGGGGTGGGGTGTGTGTTTGACCTTCACTGTTGACTTTATGTTCATTCGGGAATCTGTTCCAGGGTCACAGTCCTAAGCTGAATAGGAGTATTGGGAGAGATTTTACTTCCATACACCCTGTGAATGAGTTCTTGTTTTCCAAATTCTGTGTTTAGTGCAGTGCTAAGCTCGTTTTTCACAAAAACATAACAAGGAAATATGAAGGATTTTTCAATAGATTATGAATATTTGTTGAGTGACTGAATGCCAAGATAAAAGGGAGGTAAATCTGTTCTGCAGATCTGAAGAATGAATGCACTAGCTTAATAGTATGGCAGGAAGCATTTATAAAACCATATGTATACAAGATATAGCCCATAATATAGCCTAGTTCTGGTGATCTCTGACAGAAGTATGAAAAAACGACACTCAAGTGACCCTGAGCTGGAGCAGAAATAGAAGAAAAGAACTCTTACACTGTTATGTGAGGAATTCCTATAAATTACTCTGGCCCCAGAGAAGGCAAAATACTCTTTCTTAGCAGATGCCAAAAAAGATGTTTCTTACTTGACTATGGTTTAGCCTTTCATGTTAGAATGATATTCTTTCAGACAGTACCATTCATTTATCGTGCTAATTATATGTTCAGCTTGTGATTTATTCTAACATTCATACCCTTTAAAACTTCAGCCTAACCGGTTTTATCCCATCTTGAATTTGTGTGGGTGATATTTCCATCCCTGTCTTATGGGATGTTCTTAACAGGGCTTTTCTCCACCTTGTCAATTTAATTTTGAATTTAATCTTTGCCTCTGATGTGCCTTCCATACCTTTGTGCTTGATGTAATCTGTCAGTTTAATAAGTATATACTGCATTCTATCATCTAGATGTTAATGAAACTAATGAATAATATTGGACAGAGAACATCCCAGCAGAGCCTGTTAACACATATTTCTCATTTGGAGAAATGACAGTTACAACTTGGTCACCGTTTTCTCATAACTTTAGCATTGATCTCATAGAAGTTTCATTTAGATCATTTTTTTCAAAATGGCAAAAAGAATGGAAAAACAGTGTTAAGCAACTTCAAGATAAGAGTTAGTGTCTGTTTTTCCTCTCTCTGTAAGGCCACGTACTGCCTGAAGAGGTGTTTTTACATGATTAGTTTTGACACTTGCAAGTTGGCTATTATTCAGCTTTTTAATACTTTTTAGGTACCAAGTTTGATTATTTGGTGTTTTTCTGCAAGTTGAAATGAAACTGGATTGTATCTCCTTATTTTTTCATCTTTTCCTTCCTCCTAGTTTTTATAGGCAGACTTTATATTTGCCTTTTTCTAGGTATCTGACACTTTATCTGTCTTCTTTGAATTCTCAAAATTAACAACTCAGAATGTTGGGGGTTTTATTTCATTTTGTGTGTGTGTGTTTGGTGGTTTGTTTTTTTTTGTTTGTTTTTTTTTTTTTTTTTTTTGTTGTGGTTTTTTTTGTTTTTTTTGTTTTTTTGTTTTTTTAATTTTTTTTTGTTTGGTTTTTTTTTGGGGGGTGAGGGGGCTTGTTTGTTTTGTGTCATTTAATTTAACAATTCCAGAGCTTCTTTGTCAGCAGACAATAGTCTTGGGGCATTTCTACCCTAATATTGTTGTGTATCAGTTGAATTTATCATGACTCCCAATTTTTTTTCCCCCTTGCTGTTATTGATGGGCATAATAATGAAGAATTGAAACTGCAGACATTTATTTCCTTGTAATTGTTGAAGGGACTAGCAGTGGTGATAAATAGAGTTAATTGAATATAGGCAAGTTTGTTTACTGGAAGAGCTCAGCCTCTGACAATTCTTTCATCGTTGCTCGGTGAGTGAAGGAGCATTTTGTGCTCTTGCTAACAAGGAGTTCTCAAATCAAGGCACAGACACTAGATTGTTGTAGTGTTATGAACATTAGTAATTATATTTGCGCTGTATAAATATTCTCTCCATACAGACTGAGGCTGATTAAAGCTTATTTGTGCCTCCTATGTGATGGCAATGCAAATCACGATGGAGGACTCCTCACAGGTCTGTCTATTTTCTTTCAAGCCTGCCTTTGTTGTTGGTGCAGGTATGACCTGAAGATCCTCAGGGTGAAGTGTTGGCTTGGCTCAGCTCCACAATCCTTTCTGTGCATTGAGGGCTCAGAGCAAGTGATATCAGTATGTAGTATCAGTATGTAAACTGATCTGGGCACCTCTGCTTTGCATACCTGTAAGTTTTTGCTGCGGCTGCACTGGTTTTCTTAGCTGGAAGTGATTCCTTGCTTCAGACAAGAACTTGTTTCGCAAAGCCCTGTCCCATCATAGGCTTTGTAGACTGCTGATTACGCTCTGGGGACAAGCTCTGCTGTTTCCAAAGTACTCATTAGAATGTCCCACTGTGGAAAGGACACTTGAAATTCAGGTTGCAAAGTATGTTAGGTTATTCCTTTCTTTTCACTTGTTAATTTTTCCATGTGAAATAGGTCAATTATTAAAGCAAATGAGAAGAGTGTTTGTTTAACTAGGGAAATTCATTCAGTGTCTGATACCATAATTCTTTGTTGTTCAATACTGTTTTCAACAATATGATATATAAATAATGTTTTCAATACTGTTTTTATTAGGTTATACAAAAGACAGTTTATATTTATTCTTAGTATTAAAATTTTTTCCTGCCAAGCAAGTTCACAGGAAGCAGTTCAGTTTCTTGTAAGGTAAAGGTGAGCTACTAAGGTGAATCAAAACTCCATGATTGTTGCAATTTATTAGATAAACTGCACATCCTGTGTGAATACAAGAACATACCATTGCATAAGGCCATGGAGAAGCATGGGCCACAGCAGCAGGCATTTGAGGGTTCTCTACTCCAAATATTAGCTGAATTTCTGAATGCTATGATGAGCCAGGTGTACTTTACTGCTTCCTATATATTGTGACAGGTTGAATAATGTCTATGCTGTTTAAAGTTTCCTTTGAACACCTTGCTTCTGTCCAAAAAAACACATGTGTGAATGCAGTATACCTATAGATTACTAAAAGCTACTTTTTAATGATATAAAGGAAAAAAAGAAATAAAATACATTAAAATCTTTGTTATCTATTTCTTAATGCACGAAATAACAATCCATGGTAATAACAAAACCTTTATTATGAATGTGTCTTTCATTTCTGTGTTTAAAAGTGGCATGCATGAGAATGTGTATGTGAACAATAACTGTTTTGTGTAAAGATCATAAAATCACAGGATGATTTGGGTTGGAAGGGACCTTAGAGATCATGTAGTTCTAACCCTCTTGCTGCAGGCAGGGACACCTTCCACTAGACCAGGTTACTCAAAGCGTCATCTAACCTGACCTTGAGCACTGCCAGGGACTAGGATATGACCTTCCTTTCTTTTCGTATCTTAAACCATTTACTCTACAGAGGTTAAAAAAAGATTAAGGTACTGCATGTAATCTGATGTATAAGCCTATTTTATTAGAATATATTATAAAGTGTAGAAAGCTACTTCCAGACACCTGCCTATGTTTTAATACAGGCAACTGCATTTTGCCTACGTAACTTCCTCTTGCAGTTTTGTTTAGAGACTGCCCCTGTGTCTTTCTTTTCTCCATCTTAATGGATATGAAGATTTCTCAGTGAGCTGCTTTCAGTAGAACTATGACCATACTGCACACGGACTGTTAAGAAATCCTTCTCCACAAACCGAAATGAAGGAAACTAGGAAATTGTAGTAAATTATAATCACTTTACAGTTAAGACTAGGTCCGAAAAAGAAGCTTCTTTTCCTGTTGTAGGACTAACTACTCCTTGGAGGCACTAAGTTATTAACATGGTAATGATTTTTTTTTTAATTATGCCGACCAAGTTGTAGGCAGCACAAAAATTCCCAGCAGTTGACATTCAAAAGAGTTTTTGAATTACTAAGTGGAAAATTGAAGAGAAATAGCTGTTTTACAGTAGAGTGGATCTTTGATTAAATGTTACATGCAGTCACCAGTTTTCCCAAAAAGGTATGGAGTGCAACACACTTCAGAAGGTATTGTGCTAGTACAAATATTATACTCCTTATGTGAATGTATTTTATGTGAACATGGCTAATATTGTACTCTCTGGGTCGCTATTCCCACTTTAATATCACTTCAGATCCTCTTAAAAAGAGGAAGAGCAGTAAATAATTGCCAGAAGGAGGAACAATGCAACCCAGAATACGGCTCAAGTGACTGTATTGATTTCAGTAGAATAATAGGGAACTTGAGAAATGAAACAACCAAACAAACTCCTGGTTGCAGGAGAACTCAGCACATCGGTAGGATTAGACTGCAACATACAGTTAAATATTCTTGAAGTTTAGTAACTTTCTTATTTCTGTGGCTTGCTTTTGTCACAGATTTAATATGCTTTCATCCAGATTTATGATTTTGGGGAAGAACTTGTGGTTTGTTTTTTGTTGGTTTTTTTAAAATTTTGTATTGGTTGATAAATAATTAGTGGAAATGTCTTCTAAAAAGGCAGAAAAGGGCTCCTTGCTCTTTGGGATCTTTAAATCTATATTGCCAAGGCAGAGGACAAAATGCCTGTCCTTGAAACTTCCTGCTAGAATACTCTTTCTGTTCATAAGATACATAAAACAAGTGTTATGGTCGCTGTTAAATGCTGACATTGAAGAGGTGATGTTGTTTACTGGGATATATTGGATGTCTCTAAAATTTGAACAGTATGACTTAAATTTCTTTTGATCCTTTTTATCAGCCTCTGGTGTCAGTTTAATGTGTTTTAAATCAAATTCCTGGATTCAGAGCTGACTCATTAAAGACTTTTATAATGAAATGTTAGAGCAAGTGAGTTGTGTTTCAACATGACACAAGGCAAGTCTGAGCTAACCAAGATTTGTAAAAATGGACTGAATTTAATACATTCTCCCTATCTCTTTTTTTTTTTTCTTTTTTTTATTTGGAAAGAATTTGTACTCTGAAGTTGTGAACCCATGGAAATTAAAGATAAAGATATGCTGAACCCCAAACTCCTGAGTTTCAATTTCTGAAGAGTATTGATGTTCACCAGTTCTGGGCTTTTCACCAATGTTTTGGAGGTTTTCACATATCCGGTACAATTTGATTACTGTATTCTAGGTGAAGAATCAAATAAATTTTTGCAGAGTGCCCTTGTGCCTCAGTCGTTGTCTCTGACCTGTATTTCTGTTATAAAAAAGCAGGAGTTAGGAAGCTGGCATTGTCAGATTATTCACTGCTGATGTAAATTCATGTGTCTGTCTTGTCACCCATCCCCAGGAGATTTGGACTTTATGCCTGTGTTGTGAAACCTACATGTCATCTTATTCTGTCGAGTAACTGCATTTGAAACAACCTCTCTAGAAGCAGAGTTGCTATTTCTGTAGAAGATGATATTAAGCGCAGTGGTGGTATTGATTTATGCAGAGTTCAGACAACACACACTGGAAATACTTCATACAAATAAAATTAAGATGACCCTAATTCAAATTCTTCACTGGAGTAGAAACAATGAACAATCATTTATAAAAATAATTTTATTTCTATTGAACACCTAAAGTAATTCAGATTGGGGGAACTCCTGATCGTGGTGTTATTACTGGGTGGGGGGATGCTTTGCGTATGTGTGGGGGTGTGAGGGTAATATTGACAACATTGTAAGCAGAGTTTAGTGTACAATGGGAATGACTAAGAGGAGGCTGGGGAATGAATAACCTGCCAACCCATCTGCTCGTAGCTGCCTGCCCTGGGGCAGCATGTTGCACGCCGGGTAAGGAGTGAAATGTATGGGCATGATAGATCGTGAGCCCTTTTGTGTGGCTAGTCCCCTCTTTGTTCCAGCAGCAATTTTGCTTAGTTCCTGTGTGCATTGGCTTTAATTTTAAAATGTTAGGTATGTTTTTTTTATTTTGTAGGGCTGCCTGAGCCTACAAAATCCTGATCTTAACTCTCATCCCAGTAAAGGCCACTTGGGTTTTCTACATTTTCTGTACTTGCACAAGCAGGATACAGTTGTCCCTCAGTTAGTTGAGAAACAAATAAGTGATTTTTATAAAAGTTTTCTATTAGTTTTCTAATTTTGTTCCATAATTGTCTTAGAAAAATATTTCCCATCAAGTACTTACATTCTCTCTATTACTCACCTACAACTAACTTCTCACTTGTTGGCTAGAGTGATAGAATGGTTTGGATTGGAAGGGACCTTAAAGCTCATCTAGTTCCAACTCCCCTGCCATGGGCAGGGACACCTTCCGCTAGACCAGGTTACTCAAAGCCCCCCCTCAAAGTCCAACCTGGCCTTGAACACTGCCAGGGATGGGGCAGCCACAGCTGTTCCAGTGCCTTACCACCCTCACAGTAAAGAACTTCTTCCTAATACCTAATCTAAATCTACCTTCTGTCAGTTTAAAGCCATTGGCCCTTGTCCTATCACTACATGCCTTTGTAAAAGGTGCCCTTTATACAGTATAATCCTTAAATATCTGAAAAGACACATTTACCTACAGTCTAAAAAAGTCTGACCCACACTGCTTTGGTAACAGCACTCAGCTGTTCTGGAGAATGTTACATGTTCAAAGCACTCAAAAAATATTAGCAAATTAATCGATTACATTAAAGAACAAAGTATTCTTCCAGCAATGCAGAAGAATGTGCTTAGCACACATTACAGTACTAATAAATGGATTCCAAATCTCCTTTTAGCAGATTTAGAGGATGCACTCTACTGTTGTCTGGTGAACACATTTGGGTGTCTTAATCTGATAGTTTGAAATTTATGACTCAAAATTTTGTGCCACAAAATGGACAAAGCCAAATGTAATTTCTTTTAAAGTCCATGTGACTACTGAGAAGTATTTGCATGTTTCCCTTATGTAATGATGTTTTCATGATTAAATATTTTTTAATTATTTCTTAGTGATTGCTTTTTCAGAAATTGGAGAAATATACATGTAAGTTAGACTAAAGTTAAAGCATACTACGTGCAGGTTTTTTGGTTTGATTTGTTTTCAGGCTCAGTTTGGGCATGATTTTGAGGTTCTTATTCCTTAAGAAGAAATGGTACAAAAAATATAACCATCATGTCAAAGATTTATTAATGGTCTAAAAATTTCACTTCAGCCTTTTGTGTTTAGGGTATTCCTAGGATTTGTTGTGCTTCCTATCTAGGAAGCACTAGATTAAAATGATCATGAACTTAACTGCTATTTATCTAGGATATTTATAGTATTTTTTCCTACTGAATTCCCAAATAGCAAGATATCGAATAGTCTTCTAATGTAATTTTCCTTTAAATAGTAAACAGAAGGGAGCTGGGTAGACAAGGAAGAGAAGCAAAGTGTGTGTGTGGGGGGTTTCAAGAAAAGGAGGGAAATCGTCCATTAGTATTAGAATCTGAGCTAGGTTAGGAGCCCAGAAAGCATGAATTCAAGTTTCACCTCCTACTCCACTTGGCAACTGCATGACTGACTGAAGTGGTTTTGTCTGGATACAGACAGGAATTGTACAAGATTTACAAATATGGTAAAAGGCTTTCAACAAGGTCGCTGCTGGCAGCACTGAGTGTTGTTCTGTAACGTATTAAGTGTTGTTCTGTAAGGTATTTTCCTCAAGCTCCTACAGGTAATGAAGAAAATATAATAGTGCTTTTATCTAATCTTCCCAACTTCACTGTTATTTCCAGTGCTAAAATATTACAGTACTTCATAATGGTCTTTTATTCTAATAATGCATTTAATTTAAAGACACTTCTGCTATGTTTGAGAGTTCAGAAAGTTTTTGTCTCTGTTGTGTCTCTGTAGGTTCTCTCTCTCTCTCTCTCTCTCTCTCTCTCTCCATTTTTAAGATGGTCCATGTTTCCTTTAATATACTTTGAGAAAATAATGCTTTTTTATAATGGGAATGAGAGATCTTTGGGCTTCACAATAATGTAGTTCTAGACTGCATGTTCTTTTCTGCTTTTAAACTGTGCCTTTCATGCTGATACAAGATTTAAAAAGTTATGAATATGTCTTAATAAGACTGTACCTCCTTAAAGGAATTACTTGTTCTGTGTGATGAAGTGTTTCTGTGATGAAGAGTTCTGCATAATGAGTCTACTTTGGGAAAGGGGGTTATATCTCACAATATGGAAGTGGTTGGGGCTATTGGAATAAGTGGGTGTGTGGTGGGACAGGACTGTTCTGCAGCCCCATGTAAATGGTCAGCTCCAGATGCAGCTTTGATATAAGGAACTGGGAGGAAGCATGAAATGTAAGTGCTCCAGGAATAAAGCTATCTTTGCAGTATTTTTAGGGGAATCTTATGTGAGTGATTAGCAACATTCTGTTGGGACAAACAAATGAGCTTAGTGAAAGTGATGTAAAACTAGAGGAACAAATGTGAAAGTGAGCGTGGAAACAAACATGAAACTAGTGAGGTTCGGTGTGTTGCATAACCAAGGACAAAACATTTGTTAAAGACATGGACTGCATGTTCTAGCCATGTTTAATGCAGAGTTGCTCATAAAGAAGAAATCAGAATCAAATTGAGTAATTGCAGGGAGACAGCCCATGGAACTGTGAAGAAAATAAAAGTCTTGACTTCATGAGTTTCTGAAAGGTCAGCCTTACGGTGCTCTCCTTTCTCTTTGTTCCTTGGCATAATCCTGAAGTGCAGTTCTAAGGTCTGAATGCCCCACAGTTTACAGAATTACTATTATTAAAATGGACACCAGACCTTACCAAGCTAACATCTGCAATAGCAAAGTGGATTTCCTCTAGTTGCATTTCTAGATATATCTCTCTCTCTCTCAAGAAATATATGTATAAAAATAGATATATTTTTTTTCCCTTTGCCTTCACTAATGAACCATTAGTAGAGGGGGTTCTGTTCCATGTGGGGAAAACAGAAAGTCCTTGCAAGTGTGCTGAGAAATGTGACTAGTTAAGGAAGGTAGGTAATATCAAGTGGTTACCTCCAGAATCCTCTGCTTTCCTTACTCCTGCAAATCGGTGGAGCCAACAGTTCAGATCCAAAGGATGAATTCAGCAAAGTCAGTGTGAGAGGAAGGCTCAGGGATGGAATAGCTTGGGTTTATTATATTGTTTTATGCCAGAATTTACCATGTTTGATAGTACATTTTGTCAGGGTTAGCGGTTTTCATCTCTGTGGTGAGCAAGAGACTCCTGCAGGCAGAAATAAAAGGATCTTGTGTCATCGTTTGTCCGTGCTAATCCCTTTGTTGACAAAATGCTCTCTCAGGTGAAGAAAAACCTATGCTGTGTTCACAGGTGTGACAAAATATTGTGCCACTGTGAAACTTACTTGTATCTAGGGTGTTGGCTGCTTGCTTTCATTTCATACTTTGACTCTGGGGCACTTGTGTTTCTAGTAGGCTTGTTCTCAGAGAAAGTCCACCTACCTTCTGATACCTCTTTTGCCGGTTGAAATGATGACAACAGGAAGAGTGGTAGCTGCTTTATCTCCCACCTTAAACTCGTAAGTGTTGAACATGTGTTAGTGGGTGATTGAGATACTCACTGTACTAATTGGCTGTAAGATGAGCACATTCTCGTGCAGAGCAAAATTTGAAATACAGTGATTTACTGTTGCTTCAGCCAGAGGACCCAGAGGCTTTTGCTCTTCTTTCTCATTAAAATTTAAGTTTGTGCAAGGAAAGTTGAAAAGCTATTGTCATCTTTTTTGTGTGAAAAATACTGATTTTGGCCAAGCTCTTTGAGAAAAAATTTCCAGTGTTTTTGACCCCAGATGATTAGCTCAGCTGTCCTTAGATATCTAAATCTGTATATATATTTACATATATATTTTATTTTTGTATACGTAAGTACATGCAATAAATGATACTTTCCTGTCCTTTTTGAAGCTATTTGTTCCACACAAGGGTTAAAGCTAGTTGGCAGGACAGAAAGAAGTGTGCTTTGTGGCAGACGATGTTTCAAAAAAGTCCATGTAGACTCGTAAGTGGTTGGTGGCCATTCAGAATGGTTAACTTCCTAAAGCCGTGTGGTTAGTTATTTGTGTGTTATAGATTTTTGAATTCTTCAATACTGAAAGATCGTGTCTGTTATGAAATAGTAAAGATAGAAGTCATAGTGCTCTACAAGGGGAAAACCAACTGCTCTTTCTGCTTACTTGTGGGTAAATACTTTGCAATCGTAATGGACAAATGATTTTCTTTTCTTAAATAAATGCAGATCACTGCAAAAAGTCTTGATATAGTAAGAATTATCCAGTGTAATGCACCAAATTGCTTTGATTTGTGTGTGCATTCTTGCAACAGAAGTCTCAGAATTTGCTGAAGCAATAGGAGAGCAGTAGTATGGAATGAGGTTTAGTGAATGAAGAGTGATAAGTGTAGTAATCAATGATCAAGGGATCTGTGAAAAGCATTTGATGACAATGAGTGTGTGTTGGTTCCAGATGTGTGTGTACTGTAGGAGCAAGGCATGCTGAAGTGGAAAACACTGCTATACTGTGGGGTAAGCCATGCCCATTTGCTTTCTGACAGTGAGTGTTGATTGCAAATGACATCAATGGGCCGGATTTAAATAATGCTAAAGTAAAAGAATGATAATTTTGTCTAATCTAGGGAAATGAGAGGTAGGATGGAATAGTCTCTTGTGCGCAGTGGCTTAGGGGAAGGTCACTTGTTCAGTTATTTGGTTTTAGGCTGTGTTTTTGGTGCCTTTACTTACTTGCAGTGCTTACTCTTCGTGTGACTGTAACAAACAAAATGAAAATATGACAAAGATTTCAACTGGATTGCCATCAAAATGAAACAAAAGTAAATGAATGTATATTGAAAAGTGTTCTTTCTGTTGTCCATACCACAACAATTTTTCCTTCTATAAAAGAATTTTTTTCAGGAAAGAAACAAAACTGACAATCTCAAGGCTTACAATAGAAGTAGTAGTTTGACATAATTTGTATTTTTATTACCTTACAGGTCTTCTCAGGAAACTAAACACAGCTGATTCATTAAATTAATAATTAATGTATTGCAGCTTTGTGAGTCATACAGTCAACAATGAAATTTTAGCTATTGTAGCCTTTGTACTTTTTCATCATTAAACATTTCCCTTTTCTGATTAGAAAAGCTTTGCAGTTCTGCAAAGCTTTTGTCATGTAAGAAGCTCTTAGTCATTCAGGTAATCCCATTAAAATTCCCTCAGACTGCTAGTGTGAATAGTCTGGTAGTCTGGGTTTAAATTAATAAAGGAGTCTCATTTCTGTTCTTCTAGAGTAGAGGTCTATCAAACACTGAAAGTGCTTTAAGTGTTCTTTAACTCAAGCTATAAAAGATAGGATAAATTTGAAAAGTGACAGTTTCTATAATGCATAGCAAGAACAGCAGAAATTATGGTGACTACCGAGATGCTGAAATCACAGCATGAATTTCGAGGCAGAAGGAAAATGGGGATTTGATTGCTTTTCTTGCACCATTTTTATTCCACTGTAACGCCACTGACTTCAGTGGCTGTCATCCTGACTTGCACCTGAATAGGAGTATGTTTATCTTGCCATTTTATGAAAATGTATTTACTTAGATGTCTGTTTTTTAGTAGAAGGAGCCCCATGTTGTGTAAAGCTCTGTCAGTAGCTGGGGGTCACTACTGCACTTGTATTTAACACTTCTCTAACTTGTCTGAAGAAGTTGATTTAGATTGAGGTCTTGTTTATGTCCAGTGAGGTGCAGTGTTTTAGACGATGAGGTTAATCAGAGAAGGTATTTCTGAGATAAGTCTTGAAATACCGGGCCATTCAATATTCTGTGAAGTCTTCTAACCTCTTGTCCTAAAATCATGTTTCAAAATGAGTTAATCCTGAAAATTTCGTATATATTTTATTCAGTAGCCTTACATGACCTTCAGTGCTAACAAACATTTTAATGCCAAATAAAGCTGTCATTCTGAAAAGTAGTCGGGTAGGTCCCAGGGATTTTATAAACTTTTCTTGTGTCTAATAGAGTTTATAAGCTGCTTCATCTGAATCAGCATGGCTGAAGGAAGAAACTTCATAGGTCTTACAGAGCTTTAAATTCTACCATGCATGACTTCTTAGAGGTTTTCAACAGCTATAGCCTACCCTGACAGGTCGAGAGAGATTGCAGATGGCTGGCGGAGCTGGAAATATTTTACAGACTCAGCAGCAGTACTTTTTGCAGATCACAGCGGCTGAGCAAAGTGCTCAGGCTTCCCAAGTGCAGCAGTTCTGGGTCTGCACTATGAGCATTTGCCACAAAGTGCTGTACTGCTGCAGAGGTCTCCCAGAGAAAGCCAGAAAGCATCAGATGTTCTAGTTTGTGTGTTTTGTGGTGTTATTCCCATTCTTTCCATGATTCTTTTTCAGAAGCACTGTTTCTTTTCTCTTTTTTTTTTTTTTTTGCTTAGGACAAAAGTGACTTCCAGTCATGTGAGGATGTTTCAGAAGTAAGCACTGATGCCTTTTATAATTATTAGCAACCTGTGTTGTATAAAGCTTAACAAAAAATATGGTGGTAGAATCTTGAAGGCGGTGGTCCAGGAAAACTTTGCACGGAAAAGATATGTAAATATACATGCATATTTTTTCTGTAAAACTGAAACGCATTTCTTAGTTTAGAAGTCCATTTTGTATTTCAGCAATGGTAAAGCACCATTGACTAATGTGTCCAGGAAGCTCCTGGGCCTCTCTGGTAATATTCTAGATTTTGGAAGATATTGCTGGAATATATTGCAAAATCAGCAATTTCAAACAGAGGCTGATCTTTACAAGCAAAGTGAAGCAACAGTGCCTGCACTAGAAGGGAGGTATGGGCTTGAATTTTCTAGTTTCTCCATGTTTTCCTCTATTTCCATATTTTTATTATTGAGCTGTATATGATGAAATTGTAAATAGGTAACATATTTAAGAGATCTCGGATGAATGAAAACTTAACAGAAATAATTTCAAGCCCTCCCCTTATACTTTACCCTAAAAGCTATTTTAATGTGGGTAACTTATAAAAAATATAAGCAAATTGTCCCCAGTGTTCCTTACCCTCATTTTCCATATGTTACTGCAATAAATATCTCATGGCTCAGTAGGTCCTCTTAGGTCCTGATAGTCTCTGATACATTTTCTTGGAACTACACTCACCCTGTGCGATGATAGCAATCATATCTTGAAAATACTTTTGCATTCACTAATAGTGAATCACCTGAATTTATCCCAAATGAAAAAATGAATCATCCCAGTTTTCTTTTTTCAGTAATTAGATCCCTTTTGCACATTTTTATTTTTGATGCATAACCATTTCTATAAATGCATTACATCTGGGTGCTGTGATGAGAAGGTTATTAGAAATGTGACACAGACAGACAGGCTTAGTGTTAAAATAATTCCCCATCTGTGTAAGTGAAGCCCTATGTTGGCCTTGTGTGAATGTAACAAAAGACTTCAGTTGCTGCTGTAGCATACTATGTCATCGTAGGGGAATATGAAAAGGTCCAGATATCCCAATTTGTCTTTCAGAGTTTTACTGATACATGTCAAGGATAGTCTGGTTTGCTAGACATTTATCTCTGTATCCCTAACACTGATGAACAGGTTGAAGTAGTTGATATGAAAGAACATTTTATCAGCCTCACATGCAATAACAAAGACATTGGCTGTCAAGGCATGACAGAGAATATGCTTTTTAAATTGAATACAATGTGTTTATACTTCTCAACTAAAACTGCACAGTCTACCCCCCAAAAAAGCAGGCTGGAAGCTACCAGAAATTATGTTTCTATCGCCATGAATGTAGTACTAAATGCATCCTCTTTGTTAAAGAGAATGCAGTCTAAAGGTGCAAGAACAAGATAAACGACAATAACTTTCACCTGCACTCACAAAAACATCTGCTAACCTTTCCAAACACAACAGACTCTTACCTTGATGTGTTTGCATTGCTTGGAAAATGATCTGCTCTCCATTAAATTCAACATTAAATGGCCCAGTGTGTGTAATGAAGCAAGAAAATAATAATAACACAAAATCCCTACAGTTGTAAATGCTGCCAGAGCTACCTGAATATTTATAATGAGCAGATAATCTGGGAAAAAAAGGAAAAAGATTACTTTTGTGGAAGTATGAATGATAATATTCAACTACAAGACCTAATTCATCAAGCTTTTTTAACACAGGTGTTTGCAAAAGTGCATTTACAGAGAAACAAAACATACAACATTTGTTTGATCTGGAAATCTCTTCTAATTGAAGCACTAAAGTTGCTCTTTTGCTCTTCTATAGTTCTTCTGTTTTAAAGGTCTTTTGTTTAAAAAATATCCACATAGCAACTCCCTAAAGCAAAAGTATTAAAAAAAAAAAAAAGGGGGGAGATTGACTTCTAACTTTTGGCTGGTTTTGTATGTAGTAAACGTTGCTACTTTCTAGGGCCCGAGAGGGTTTGAGAATTCAAATCATAAACTCTGGCAATCTTGAAAAATTATCTTGCAAACTACAAGAAAATAATAATTACTGAAATTGCTTATGTGGAAAAAAAAGTACAAACTCAAACTTCTGATGTTCCTTCTGAAGTGAAAAGGAAAGAAATTCTGAGTTTTAGTAATCCCTTGCTTGTGACCTTTAATTTCCTTTTTGCCACCATGACTACATTTATTGCCAGTTTATTTTATTTTATTCAGTGTCTGGAGGCTGTATTTGATATGCATAACAAAAATTGTAGGGGATGAACTATCTATCTCAAAATTACCATTCTTTATTCTGCAATGCTTTTTGGGCAGGTGGTGGGGTTTTTTTAAGCAGAATTCCCACAGAGCTCATTCATGTGACTTGCCTTTTAATTTTTTTTCTGTTTCATCTTGTAGATGTATTTTCATTAGCATATTGCTGAAATACTTAGCCACAGAAGAATAAAAAAGTGAGTTGTGTTTCTAAAGAGAGAACCTATCAACAGAATAGAAACAAACACTGAAAGTTAATTTAAAAAACTACCTACTTGGATACAGTGGTAACTAGTGGTTGTATTGGAGTGTTAAGAACAGAGCTTACTTGTCTGCAAAAATGAGTTGCTCCTTATGCCCAAAAACCTGCTCATGCTCTTGCTTTCTGCTGAGATGCAAAGATTTGACTGGATGTTAAGTTACTAGGAAAACAAAAGATCTTTTAAGATCGAATATGGCACTTAGAGGATATCTGGATGACTGGTCGTAGGCTGATTTCACATCAGGGAGTTGATCCAGAGAGGCTGAAAGAGATTATTTTTATCTATGAAGTCAAAAGTAATATTCTTCAGAAATATTGTGGCCACAGGACTAGCGAAGTGATTGTCCCCCTGTACTCCACACTGGTCAGGCAAGTCTTGTGAGGAGTGGCTGAAGGAACTGGGGTTGTTTAGCCTGGAGAACGGGAAGCTCCTTATTGCTCTCTACAACTACCTGAAAGGAGGATGCAGCAAAGTGAGTGTTGTTCTCTTCTCCCTATGGAACAATTGCTAGAATGAAAGGAAATGGCCTCAAGTTGCACCAGGAAAGGTTTAGATTGGCTATTAGGAAACATTTACAGTTGTCAAGCATTGGAATGGTCTGCCCAGGGAAGTGGCTGAGTCACCATTCCTGGAGATATTTAAAAGATATCTAGATGTGACGGCTGGGTCATGGTTTAGTGGTAGACTTGGCAGTGTTAGGTTAATGGTTGGACTTGATGATCTTAAAGGTCTTTTCCAACATAAAACAATTCTACAATTCTAATTGCAATATCTACAAAAATTTTGTAATTCTGTAGGAAAAGGTTGGTTGTCATCCTTTCCCTTTGCACATCCTTTTTTCTTTACACCTGTCTGTGGACCCTGCTAAATAGTCTTATTTGTAGCTCAGAGTTAACTTGAAAAATCTGGTTTTTTTTTTTTTCCCCATCTAATACCTGTACTTACTTCCTGCCTTCTCAGAAATAATGCTTGACCCAAGATTTTGTTTAGTAGAGGCATTCCGGATTGCAAGCAGTCACTTCTGTGCATTCTTTTTGAGCCAAGCCAACTCAGTGCTGTTGACAGGAGTTTTGAGGCTGAGTGGAATTCCCGAATATGGAAGGCAAGAATATGGAAAATAATACACTTCAAGGTGCGTAGCAGAACCAAATTTTTTTGGTAGGCAGAGCTCTCATAGCTTTGCTAGCTATGCCTTTTGCCATTCTATACACTGCCTTCTATACATGGTCTGTACCACAAGATACCACTGTTGGAGAGAGAGGTGAGGCAACGCAAACAGCTTGCTTTACCTGCATGGGAAAAGCATCCCTAGGGACCTGGGTACCAGACACATAGCTGAATCCATGTCTTTATTTGGCCCAATTTTAGGCAGAAATCTTTGTCTTCACAAGGACCATCTCTGAAAGCAGATTGAATAAAAAGCAAATGAGGGAGTTTTCATGGCTTGGCTTTGGCTGTAAGTCACCACAGTAGTGCTTCTCAGATTTTAGAAGCTGATGTTTGCAAATTAATTACTTGGCCTTTAAATAGTTCCAAACCACCCAAAGTGCTCCATTATGCTAGTACAGGCTTGAGAAATAGATATGTATTACTAGCTAATTGAATAACATATGGTGTTGATTAGTGCTTAGCTCTTTTTATAGAACTCAATTAAAAAAATGACTGCAGTATATTTTGAGACTATGAGATGTCTGTTGGTTGCTTCTGGCATGAGGGAACTGCTGAACCAAGAAATGATGAACTTTTTCTGTTTAGTTCATCTATAAGTTCCTTTAGGAACTCGTGGTGCACGTGGCTGTGATGGGAGATAGGCTGGAGACTGTTCATTTGCAGCAGTATTGAAATGCAGCCTTTCCTGAAAGATTTAAGTGCTCTCCTGGCAAAACAAAACAAAAGCCCAGGCTTTTTTATTTTCTCTGCTATTGCTCAAGGTATACAAATATACAATGAGCCTATTTCAAATGGATAAAAATCTACTCTTATAGAGTTCAGTTTGCAGAGATGCATTTCTTGGGAGGAATCCCAGGACACAGACATTAAGTTACAAAGCCCTTCAACCCCAAATAACCTCATTCTTCTCCCCCCTCATCCTTCTACCTCCTTTCACTTCCCTCAGCAATAAACATGTGGGGAAGACCTGCCTTTATTTCTTTCACTTGACACAATTTTTGCTCAAGAGATTATTTTCCTCTCAAACTTCACAAAAATTACCGGAGATGATGATAATTATGATTTTCTTATTATTCACATAGATGATTGAAGTGGTATAATAGCTAGCAGCAGTGATCAGACTGGGAGGAGCTGGAAGAATACAGAGAAACAATAAACAGGAAAATAAGGTGTTTCTCTCTCTGACTTATCCTTTTTTTTTTTCCTTTCTCATAAGCTATCTCTTCTACTGTATCTTTTGTGGATTTTTTTTAAGAGAAAATTTGGTAAATAGTGACTTCAAGCATGATGTGCACTGTATGAGACAGCAACAAGAAATACTGACTTCTGTCTGCAGTTTTGTCACTGACTAGTAATTTAGCTCTTGGGTGTATGATCTGATAAAACTCTGCCTTACTTTTTAGAAGCAAGTGATGGTTATTCTTACAGTCCTAAAACTCTTAGTAGAAAAGCCTACCAACAGTGTAAAATTACTTAATGCATATATTTTCCCGATTTTCATCAACAGCTTTTATTATATACTATTTTGTATTTATTTTTTATCTGAAGGACAGCAATATCTGAAAAACTCAGAACAAAGGAGGTCCTGAAAAATATTTAAAAAGTAAACCCTTTCCAGTCCTAGTAGGTTCCCATAGCTCTTCCACTGAAATGACATTCATTCATCCATCCAGAGAAAACAGATGAGGCCTGCAGCGTATCCTGAAGGTTACTCAGGTCATTTGGGAGGGAGCTGTGTTTCAGAGATGCAGTGTTTTTCACTGTGAGTGCCATTTCACCGTTTCCGCATTGTGTGTCCTTCTTATTGTGTGCTTGTAACTGCCACAGCAGCAATGTGTAAAATAGAGCATTCATGACCTAAATTACTCTGGGCTCAAAACCAGGAGCAGGTGCAACCCTCCCCAAAACCAAAAGGCTGCAGTGTCAGGACCATGTCATCCAGTGATAATGGGGGTGGAAGAGGCAAAAACTACTTTATTTTAGTATTCCTGATCCTTCCCCCGGCCTGTCCTGCCCCCTCCATCCATGTATAAAATAGATGGCAATATGTTCATTTTAAGCTTCTCCCAGGAACAAATTTCGAGAGCCTACTTTTTTTTATTCAGTGAGGTCAATCTAGAGGTTGCAAAAGCGAGTTAGCTGTCACTGGCTTGTTGTTAAAGGTGCCACAAGTACCCAATGCAGCAGGGATTTTTGCGAAGCACAACAGGGAAATAGGGAGCCCTTAGCATACAGATGCCAGTTTTGGGAAGGTTCGTGTCACATATACGTGCTCGCAGTATGGAAGATATTCTTTAAAGACTGATGCAAAGGTCACCCTTACTGCCATGGTTATCATCAACCAGTAACGTTCTATCACTTAACAGATATAGCAACATATTTGTGATGTTTGAAAAGATTTGAAGATTCCAGTTATTACCAGAAGCATGTTTGTGTAGTGTGCCTGTAACATTCCCCCAAGATGTGAAAACTGACAAGGTGATAATTAAAGAGAGGATCTTGATAAGTCATCGATCTTTTTTTTTTTCTTTTCTCTTTTTTTTTTTTTCTTAAACATTGTGCTAGCAACAGTTTCTTTGAAAGCAGCTGGTATCTGTTGATGTCTGAAAATTGTGTTTTATTATTACCTGCAAAAGTTCAGTCCTTTTAACATTTTCAGAGGCTGTTATGGCAGGCAGAGTGAGAGTCATCCCATCTAACTTGAGATCTACAGCAAAGAAAGAGGAATATATATTTCTAGGAAAAAAACCCCACCTATGCTTATAATTTTAATCTATTTCACAGGGAGATGACTCTTTTCATAGGCCCTCTTGGTGAGATTTACAGTGACTGCAGAGTCTAGGGGTGACTGAGATGCAAGCATCTACACCTTTGATTGCCACTTAACTGTCTTTCACAGTTTTGGAATGAAATATTAGAAATCCCTGAATATTGTAATTAGGGGGCTTTTCTCCTTAATGCCTTGCCTGTCTTTTCTGTCCTTCAGCTATTACAGGAATGTATTTGTTGTAGCAACCTGTTGGGAAGAACACAGGGAGATATTCTATAAGATGTACTGTATCATTCATCAATGGAAAGTGGTCTGCATTGAATACAACTAGCTTACCTGCATAGCAGTCTCTTACTATTGGATTCATAAGTCTCTGTTGGTCTCTTAAATGTGCTCAGCATACATGACTATTACATGCACTGGGTCAAAGTCACCATTACTGGGATAATTTTATGCTGGCAAGACAGTCTGGAAACAAACCAGTTGTAATACAAATGAGCAAAGTTTCCTTTCAATATCCTTGAATACAAAGCATGCTATTGTCTTGCAGTTAAGAAGGTAAGGATTGTTTCATGGAAAGGATGTAATTTCTAATCCCTTACATTCAAGCACATTTCAGAAGAGAAATCCCCAGGCAGCATCTATGTTAGCTATGCCAGCAAACACCACAAATTGTAGTTGTGCTGGTTTTCCACATGGGACAGTCTTCTACTTCACAAAGCTATAATGTCATGCAAAGTTCATTTTACTGGTAAGCATCATTGAGCCAAAATTGAGTTCAGAGCTCCAGGGAAAATAAATGTAAACATTTATCCACAGTGCTATTGGCTTGAAATTTTGCAGTCTTCATTAGGGTTCCTAAAGGTTGAGGAGTTAGCTCTCTTTGGGGGGAGTGGGAGAGTGAAGAGAATGAAGGAGGAGAGGGAGAGGGGAAGGGGAGGAGAGAAGAGAGGAAAAAGTTGTCTGCAAAACTGATGACTATAAGATATGTAACAAGGATAGTCAAGATTAACTCTCTAATATGGTGGCAGGGAAAGAGAGTTTTCATTTAATGCCTGTCCGTTTGCACATAGGATCAGCAGTTCAAACCAGTAAGATATTGATAGCAATTAAAAATTGCATTTTAAATGAAGATTATGATGTTTTCTTCTAACCATTTTCCATGGAATTTTCCAATAGACTAAACTAAGCATTCTTTTCCTTACTCCCACAAATCAAAATTGCTGCCTAAACATCTCAGTCCAGAAAATAGAAGTATGCGGTGATGCAGGCGCAAACTGAAAGTCTGCTGCTTTGTGAGAGTTAGTCTGCAGCTGCATTAATTTAAACACTGGTGGATCTTCACAAGATTTCACAAACCTGATTTTTTTTTTTTTTTTCCTTTTAAAATACTAGTTGGAGTTGTAAATTGTATTTTAAAAATATATCAGCAAGTTACATTCAGTAGGATATCTCCCTCTTTATCCTTTGCTATCTTTATTTCCTTGTCCTTTAAGGAATATTGGGTAAGAAATACTCAATGTTTTAAACTGCTGCTGTTTTTCCAAATTTTTTTGTCTCCAGCATCCCTGTTGGCCCCCTTCAGGTACTGGAAGGCTGCTATGAGGTCTCCACGCATCTTCTCCAGGCTGAACAGCCCTAATTCTCTCAGCCTGTCTTCATACGGGAGGTGCTTCATCCCCCTTATCATCCTTGTGGCCCTCCTCTGGACTTGCTCCAACAGCTCCATGTCCCTCTTATGCTGAGGACACCAGAACTGTACACAATACTCCAAGTGAGATCTCAGGAGAGCAGAGTAGAGGGGCAGGATCACCTCCTTCGACCTGCTGGTCACACTCCTTTTGACGCAGCGCAGGATATAGTTGGCTTTCTGAGCTGTGAGCACATGCTGAAGCCAGCTCATGTTCAGTTTCTCATCAACCAACACCCCCAAGTCCTCTTCTGCAGGGCTGCTCTGAATCTCTTCTCCACCCAACCTGTAGCTGTGCCTGGGATTGCCCCGACCCAGATGTAGGACCTTGCACTTGGCTTGGTTGAACTTCATGAGGTTGGCATTGGCCACCTCTCAAGCGTGTCAAGGTCCCTGTGGATGGCATCCCTTCCCTCCAGCGTGTCAACTGCATCACACAGCTTGGTGTCGTCAGCAAACTTGCTGAGGGCGCACTCAATCCCACTGTCCATGTCACTGACAAAGATGTTGAACAGGATTGGTCCCAACACCAACCCCTGAGGGACACCACTTGTTACCGGTCTCCGATTGGACATTGAACTGTTGACTGCAACTCTTTGCATGCAGCCATCCAGCTAATTCCTTATCCACCGGGCGTCCCATCCATGAAATCTGTGCCTCTCAAGTTTAGAGACAAGGATGTCATGCAGGGCGGTGTCGAATGCTTTGCACAAGTCCAGGTAGACGACGTCAACTGCTTTGCCCCTATCCATCAGTTCTGTAGCCCCATTATAGAAGGCCACCAAATTGGTCAGGCATGATTTGCCCTTAGTGAAGAATTATCCCCTTCTTCCTCCAGACCTCAGAGACATGGCAGAAGGCAAAAATGTATTACAGCTCTAATGCCATCACAGCTTTCTAATGAAAGAGAAATCAAATAATAGATGCTCAAATTTTTTATTTCCAAGGTGGAATTTCCCTTATTACTTTACTGTGTCTCTGTTGACTGTGCATTTTGTAATTGCTTTTTCTGGAATGAGATGCAAGACAGAAGTGTTCTATATGCCAAAAATAAGAATCTCATAGATTATTGGCTGTGTTGACTTGAATATTAGAGGGGTGTAATAACATGCTAGTATACTTTATTAGGCTGCCAGCTTATCTGTTTAAGTGTTTCAGAAGGAATTAGACGTGTACACATAGTGTACAATATTTGTTTATTTACTAGATTATATTTGCTTACAAAGTTTTACACCTTGGTTAGAAGATATCTTGTATTATAGTAATCTTGTGCCTATATGACTAGCACTATAGGTCTAGAGGTATATTGTACTTGTAATTTTAAATTCATACTGCTCTCTAGTGGGGAATACTTTCAGTGCAGAAGTTTATATATACATAATGTACAGCATGTATATGAACTGGGATTTCTGAAAAGTTACTGTCATCCAGAGCAATTCAGTGCTCACTAGTGCTATAATATTAGCATGTAATCCTTGTAATGTTTTGAGTAAAGACTGAATTTCTTAATTTAAAAATGTTTTAGATAGATGAATATACCTGTTTGGAGTGAACACTATCTCCAGCAAACTCTGCTGCTTCCTCAGGAGAAACTTCCTCCTTCTGGTAGGAGAAATACACTATAGATCTACTGTAGAACAATCTGTAATTTTCTCCTAAGCTTCCAGTCTCATAATGTGTTATGGGAGAGTTGTAATTTGTCTATAAAAGTTCCTGTCATCACTGTTGATATAATAGGTTTGATTTTATTAAATAACTACTTTTATGCTGCCTTTCCCCTTCCCCCCTCTCCCCCCCAGTAATTTTGCTTTGGAATGAATTGTTAGCCTGCTTTCTCATCTCTTGCTATAGATGGCTAAAATCCTAGGTGAGAATTGACTGTACACAAAAGCTGAAGTAATAATACCGGCTGAAATGGTTAAGTGAGGTTTTAATGTATAGCAAGTGCAGAGCTTTCTTAGAACTGGGTCTCTGCTTACTTAAATGAAATAGGGTTTGTTACTATAAAAGAACACAATGCTAGTTAAATAGCAAGCAAATCTGAAAACTGAGATTGGAACTGTTTTGATAATTGATAGGTTTTAGATTTGCATCTTTAGATAAATTGATCTTATGATTGGAAAGCAGTAAATGTGTTTAAATCCTTAGGAGGGCTGACAAAACGTTTTGCTGATGAAATTTGCAATATTTGAAGCTCTCTCAAATAATTTGCAGTATTTTGGTGTAATCAGACCCAAATCTGAAGGTGTGTTTAGCTCTATTTTTAGATACTGAATCTTGTCTGGATCTGGGATTAAATGCGTCTGTAGCCCATTTTCTTGTGTTGCTGCAATCATCTTTTTTGTCTCTAGGTTGACTGATTTGTCAGGTAGAGATCAAATAGTATCATCATATTTAAGGCTGCAGTAATTTTGTCACTCAAAGTACCGATTAGATTCTTTGGCTAGACCTTCATTTATTCACTAAGTCTAGGAGAACAAGGAATTTAAAGATTTATATGCTATATAAAGGTCTCATCAAGATGCTAAGTTGGTATAACATTTCGCACTCCGTGAATAGCAAATTAGGCTTGCGGTGCATAGAGCACTTCACCTGTGCCATTTCATCACAGAAACTCATGTTTACATTGGCTTCACTTGAAGTTTTGCAGATGGGATTATCGTCTCATTTCTTGTAGTTGTTACAGTTTGGTATTAGCTGAATATAAATTAACTACCTTTGAATTATAATCCAGGAAGGTTAAAATAAGAAACTAATAGAACATGTTTATTGTTTGTATGTGAACTATTTTGAACCAGACAAGTTATGGAATGATTAAATAGGCTGGAAAGCACTCATGGGAATTGGAGAGGGGATGATTAGGGGTTGCTAAATACCTAATTAATAAACTTGGGAGTTGAGACTATGCATTTAAGCTAAGGTGAATAAAATATAGGGGTTATTTTTTCTTCTATTAGTTGCAACACACCAAAATATGTAAATACAGGAAATCCAGACTAACTCCCCTTGCCCTCACTGCCCCCTCCTTCCTCCCCCCCCCTTTTTTTTCCCCTCAAAACATGGGCTTTCCATGGGCTGCAGCTTCCTTTATGGCACGTCTGTCTGCTCTGGTGTGGGGTTTTCCATGGGCTGCAGGTTGGAGATCTGTGCCATTGAGGTATTCCATTGGCTGCAGGAAGACAATCTATGTCATCATGGCCTTCACCATGAGCTGGAGGGGAATCTGCTCCAGTGCCTGGAGCACCTCCTTCCCCTTCTTTTCCACTGTCTACAAGGCTGTTTCATATTTTTTTTGTTTGCAGATGTAGAAATCTTGCGTATATTGTTTTGTGTTGCTCATTGCTTTTCCCTCTTACGTTTTATCCCCTAGAAAATATGAAGAAACCCTGGAGCCCTGATTTGCCAGCTGATAACCAATCGTACAATTCAGATTTCACATCCGTCCCAGACAGGGAGGGTGAGAAAGAATTAGCACCTCATGGTGCTGAAGAGAAGAAGGAGAGAGAAAAGAAACACACGAATTTCACTTTGTGTAATGTTTGTAACATTCAGCTGAACTCTGCAGCTCAGGCACAAATCCACTACAATGGCAAGTCCCATCAGAAGAGGTTAAAACAGCTCAGCAATGGAAATCTCAAGGGCGATAATGGTAAGCATTGAAATATATATACCTGTTTGCCATTTTTTGATACGAGAATTGCAGCAGTGTGCAGTAGATTCTATATATGTGAGTCTAAGCAGTTTTTTAATTCGGACAACAAATTTTTTGAAGCTAAGGCAAAGGCTCATGGTGACCTCAGAGCGCTTGGGGTCATCCCTAGCGTGAGCATCTGGCAAATAGCTAAAGGTATACCATCTGTGGTGTTAGAAGTGTTTCCATTTTATATTTTGCTTATGTGATGATGTTGATTCAGATTCTTTCTCATTCCATTTGCATTTTGATGGTTTTCAGCATAATCAGTGATATTCCATATTTCACTGTCGACTAGAAAGGTTATACTTGCTGGGGGTATGGTTGCTTTTGACAAATGTAAGGTGGTTGCAAAATAAATTGAAACAAATACATTACACAGAACAAACATATTCCCAAACTCATTTCACTTTAGTCTGCTAGTTCAGGTTCAACCCATAGCTAGCATATGTCTGTTTAAAGATCATAACTGAAGTCAAACAGAGATGGAACAAAGGTTATTTTGGTTTTAATTGATTTCATTGACAGCTTTGGGAAAAGCATTTTATAGGAGGTTGCATATTTTCCTATCATCAGAGTGAGTTGTATGCCTCAAAGAAAAATGTTTGTGGCTGTATGTACGAAAGTAGATAATAGAGGCAAATGATGGTCCCTGACAAGAAAAAACAGATTACTGTGTTATAATTTTCTCAATGTCACAACCGGTAGTAGTCAACTTTGCTGCGCTATGGGTAGAGTTGTACTGTATTGTACTCTCTGCTTCTTTGTACCATGTCACATAAATAATCGTTTTAATACGATGTACCTAGGACTTTCAGACTCTTTCCTCACACCTCACACTTTGCTTAATATTTTGCGCCATGAGTTGCTTCTTGCCCCACCTGCAGAGGGAGATGCAGAGCATGAATCCTTAGATAGGTATTTTAATAATGTGTGGGGAATATTGTAGGTGTGTTACTGAAGTGTGCTGGGTGTGAGTGCTTTTCTGTGTAAGAGGTGTTGCTCGTTTCCTTAAAATAAAACAATAAAACAAACAAAAAACCACTGAACAGCACAAATCATTTTATGTTTGCATGGCAGGACTATAACATGTGCCACTGTTCATGGTTCAGGCTTATGAGGAATACCACTGCCATTAGTAGAAGCTGTGAAAATGCGTAAAGATTGATTTCCTAATTTATTAAAGGTGCAGTATGGTTATACACAAATGCATTTGTTCTAAAACCAAATAAACACAGTCTAATGTTATTGCTATCTTCATTTAAGGTAAAATTTTGTTATCATTATCTTTAGCACAACAATTTTGCTAATGGGAGAGTGTGTTTTTCTCCAGTTCATTTTTCTGCTTTTATCCATGGTAATGAAAGAATTAGTAATTAAGCAGTGCTGAAATTAATGTCAAAGGGCTTCAATCATGCTTCAACATTTATATTCTGGCAGGGTTTTTTTTTTCCTTCTTAAAAATATCCCTACGTCATGTGTAGCTGCATCCATTTGTAGTTGGAAAATAGCTGATTGACTATTTAGCTCTTTGTTTCAAAGTGCAGTTAGTTTTGGGGGTTGCCTAAAACTTGAGGCTTTTCAAATCTGGCAGATCTTTGAGTATCATCAAACGTAGCACTCCACTGAGAGAACTACGTAGGGAAGAGCATGAAGAAGTGATACTCCCATGTTACTAGACTTTGAGATTTTAGTTTTTTTAAACTGAACATTGACTGAAATAGACACCAATATTAAATATTTCTTGCTGGAAGTTTGAACTGTAGTACAGCTGAATGTCTGAGTAACCACCCCTCTCCGCACTTTGAACAGAGACCCTATGTTAGAGATTCCTTTTGTAAGTCAACTAGAAATCAGAACTTGACAGACCTTCCACGGTAAGTTTTCTCAAAACTAGTATATATGAAATATGGGCAATGTTTTTCGGCCAAATTAACATTTTGTTGATAAGACCCCAGCAAGCTCAAGTGACACATGACCATGACTAAAAACCACTTTAACTTGACTCTTTCAGTTTATCATGTGCACACAGATGATGCTTTTTGAAGGTCACTGAAGTAACTGTTAAACATACATGGTACAGTTTATTCAATATATAGTCATTGGTATACATATCTCAGTAGGTTGCTTTATTTATGAGAATGGTATTTCTTGTTTAGAAATCTGATCATCACAGAAGACAGCTGTTATGCTCAGTGTCCAGGTTAATGTTCTAATAATTCTTGAGATTAAATCCTGCAGTAAATTAAAACTAAGTAAAGGCTCTGCCTTAGAATTGTCTCCCAAGGCTTCATCGTCAGTAGTTTTTTGTTATATCTCACATTAAATGAGTGAAGTGTTTGCACTATGCACAAGAAAACCCCATTTCCAAATGCAGCAATTCATGGACTGTACTATGGGTTGTATATGTCTTTGCAAAATTGTGTGCTCACTTGGAATTAACGTGCATGGAAAGGTTGGGAAAAATATTGGGATTGTGACTTACTATCTTGCTTCACCTCTGAATTATTCCCACAAAGCAGGACAGGTTTGTGTGTTTTATATCGCAAGGGTTAATAGAAATGGAGGACTGATTTGTATGAAGCAACAGCCCATGTTTTGTTCCAAAATAATTTGCAATGGACTGCTGAACAAAGGTAGGGTTCAGTTGTATTACCATTTGACTGTGTAATTAAAGCTGTCATCATCTTCAAACTGTGTGAAGTAGCTTTTATCTGCCGGAAGTAAATAACAGAGCATGTTACTATTCTTGAATATCTCTGCGTAATTTCATAAGGTAAGTTGCTTAAGCACAAAGCTTATTAACGTCTGCAAATATACAATTAATAAATAATGTGCATTGTGGGGTTAAAAGCAGCATTTCTTTGCTGCTGTATTGGTATCTGTACTGAATTTGCACAACTCATCAGATTTACTCTGGAAGGTTTTGCTAGTTGTTTATCTGTCAGCCTGGCAGGTTTATTGTATGATACCCACTTGGTTCCTTCCTGGGTGCAGGGCAGCCTCGAGCAGCACATTCTGCAGTCATGGAAATGATGTGAACCCATTGTTTCTTGTGTCATTACTCGGTGCAGTGATTTGTGATGACTTCACATGACATAGTGAGACGTCAGCACTTCTATTACTGAACTGTATGTGCTTGGAAATAACACAATTTTCCGTGTTCCTTCCTCCTAATAATTGCCTTTTATGTCACTTAAAAGCAATTCTTACACTTTTCTCATTACACCCTATTATGTCATCTTCTTGCTGGTGATTTTTTTGCCTTTCTGCTCTCATACATGCAGTAGCAAGGTGGCAAGCATGTCAGTGAAGATTTTGAGTAAGTTTGAGGATTAGAAGAGGGCAAAATGAATTTTTTATCTGGTCTGCTGACATTGCACCACTTCTCACAAAACCAGCCTGGAAGCTGTGGGAAGAGGTGGCCTCTTGTGGGAAATGGTTTATTCCGACCAGTAGGGGCAAGACTTGTGTTTCTGCTGACAGAATGGAAAAATAACTGTGGATGCAAATAAGTAGCAGTACCAGAGAGAAAGCTGATACTTCTGAGACTTTTAGGTAAACCAGAATTTACCCTGTGCTTCCTTTTGTGTAAATTGCTGAATCATCATGAGTGAATGAGGCATGGTTAGGACAAAACCTAAAACTGCTTACTTCTGTAATACTTTCTACAATACGTTAGATAGCAGTTGGAAAAATAATGAAGGAGATGAGAAATTTTTGCACACTAATCATGGAAAGTATTTAATCTTTTATAGGTTTTTTTTTTTTTTTTTTTTTTTTTTTTTAAAATCTGAATCCTGACTTTTTACTGTCCTGCAGGTAGGAAATCCAGAAGGTTCACCTAAAGAGACTTGCAGAGTCTCTTCCTTGCACTTTTCTGCTACCGGTTCTTTTCTAGTTCTGTGCTGTTGCTACACTTTACACTTCTGCTGTCAAGTTTTTTGATCATGAAAACTGGCAGCTTTGGTGCAGACAGAATATTACTTTAAGGTGGTAAACTACCAAGCTACAGCTTTCAGGGAAATGGTGTCACCTGCTCTTTTCATTGCATTAGGCCTCCTTTCAGAGACAGGGGATTGGATAAGGCATTGAGGAATGGAGGAAATCTTCAGACAAAGTGTGTTTTCCTTCAGAAGAAGGAATTCTCTTTTTGTTTCCTGAAAAACAAGCATTGTCACATCAGCTTGAGATGTCTCTGGAAATCATGTCTCTTTCAAACTTTTTTTTTTTAAATGTTCTGATGCAGAACCTTGTGGCCAGTTAACAGTAAATCCAATATGTGTTATCCTCAAGTTGCAAGCCTCTAGTTTGTGGATTATAGATGCCAGTATTTTGTAAAGAAGCAGAGCATGTTCCTTCAGGGTATTCTCTAATACCTCCCAGATATCAAAGCTGGAGATCTCTGGACAAGTAGGACTGGCTTAGGGCAGTGTGGTGTCACTTCCACTGCTCCCAGATGTAAATCTTTCTGCTTATTCCAAAGCACTTGTCTGTTTTCATCATGTCGCTTTCCATTTAGTGAACATAGTTTCTGCTTTTAAGAGCACTTTTACAAGCAAGATATGCTTTTAAAGCGCTACTTGTGTTTGCAGAATTATTTTTTTTACTATATTCAGAAATGTAATACCCATCATATGATGCTGTAGTTAATCAGTAAATTTTATCACATGGTAACATGAGTATCATTGAATGAATTAAGTTCAAGAAAGAAGCAGCTCACACCAACCACATGCGTGATGTTCTAATTTGCCCTAATAAGTGCAGTAGGATCCACTTGGCTTTGTGAATACACAAAAAATGATGGGTGGTAATTGTGGACAAACTCTTTACATGTGTGCGAATATCCATTGTAAAATTGCTATAGTTAGCTGACTGCTATCTATTGTAAATAAATACAACGGGACATCACTTAATTTTAATACAGACCAATTATAGGTAAACCCTGGCATTGTATCAACTTGTGGGGAGGCTGGGGAGAAAGTTTGATGAGTGCACTTGGAATAACTTCTATAATGCCATGCAGTCACTAAAGTAACATATATTGTAGCAATCCTCAAAACATTGTTTTGGATTCAGGGAGGAGAAATTCGTAGTATTTAAAGAATTTTTCATGTAGTGTATCTGTTCTACTGAGTAGCATGACAATGAAGAATAATATAGGAACCTAGAAAAATGTGGTTAATTATGATTAATTCTTCAGAAGCTGGGGGATAAGTGGAAATTTATGGCTAAATATGCTTAAGGTATTACTGAAGTTCCCTATTGTTCATCAAGGGCACTTAAGAATGTGCTTATGTCCTTTGTTGAAGTATTTTTTTGGTCTCAACTGGCAAATTCCTTTTCTTTCCACCATTTTAGGTGACACCTGACTAAAACCTGCTGTGGCAGTTAATTATGAAGCCATTTAAGTTATATGAAGAATCTTAACCATGAAGAACATCTGCCTAGGGTCTAAACAAGCCTCTGACTGTAGGTTGAGAAACTTAAAAAGAATTGGATTTGTTCTAGTTTTCTGCCTGAATGTAAGACTGCACAGGTTCACTTTTTATATCCCCAGCTGTATATCTTTTGGGTACCATCCCAAAGCAAGATGTTTAGCAAGTTGTCTCCATCAAAAGGACATGGATGTTTGTTCATGAAAAATTTCACAACAGTGTCATACAGCTGAAACAAATTCAGAACTGAGTCCTTGCTTTGCTGCCTTCTAGCAAACCTGGATAAGGTTTGTGATTGTTATGCTAAGACAATAGGGGCTGAGGTACTTAAAGGTTCCTTCAACAGCACACAAAGGTTGCTGTTATATGCAGGTTAAAGAGTGAAACTCTTCACCTCTTGTGTACCTGCTTGCTACGTACATTTTGTCCTCTTAGAATCATAGAATAGTAAGGGTTGGAAAGGACCTTAAGATCATCTAGTTCCAACCCCCCTGCCATGGGCAGGGACACCTCGCCCTAAACGATGTGGCCCAAGGCTCTGTCCAGCCTGGCCTTGAACACCGCCAGGGATGGAGCATCCACAACCTCCCTGGGCAATCCATTCCAGTGCTTCACCACCCTCACAGTAAAGAACTTCTTCCTTATATCTAATCTAAACTTCCCCTGTTTAAGTTTAAAGCCATTCCCCCTTGTCCTACCACTACAGTCCCTAAGGAAGAGTCCCTCCCCAGCATCCTTGTAGGCCCCCTTCAGATACTGGAAGGCTGCTATGAGGTCTCCACACAGCCTTCTCTTCTCCAGGCTGAACAGCCCCAACTCTCTCAGCCTGTCTTCATACGGGAGGTGCTCCAGCCCTCTTATCATCCTCGTGGCCCTCCTCTGGACTCGCTCTACCAGCTTCATGTCCTTTTTATGTTGAGAACAGCAGAAGTGTACGCAGTACTCCAAGTGAGGTCTCAGGAGAGCAGAGTAGAGGGGCAGGATCACCTCCTTTGACCTGCTGGTCACGCTTCTTTTGATGCAGCCCAGGATACGGTTGGCTTTCTGGGCTGCAGGCGCACACTGCCGGCTCATGTTAAGCTTCTCATCAACCAACACCCCCAAGTCCTTCTCCGCAGAGCTGCTCTTCCATGCTTCCAGTTCTTATTCTGTATGTTCCAAACATTGTATGCTCACAGTTCACTTGTACTTTTTAGACATTTATGTCCTCATGTCTTCAGGCCTTTATGTTTCTTCTAGATGTACAACACTTTCTTCTGTGTTGAAAAATTAATGGAGGACTAGAAGGTCCTCAAATCTGTGCTTAAAATATGCTTGCAAAACCCAGGAAATAATGTCATCTTGCTCTCTTTGCACTTCTGCTTAACATCAACATAGCCTCTTCTTGTGGCTTCAGGATAGAACCTGCCGTACACCTTATTTATCTGAATTAGTTTGTCTCTCCATTTTAAAGTTAATACTGTTTTAGGTGTGTTGTTTTAATGTTTTCTGCTGTAGCATGAATATCAATAATCAATACTAAATTAGCTGTGTAAGGTTCAGTTACTCTGGGAGCAATCCGTGTCCATCTGTGGTGTTTCTGAACTGTGCTGAGGTGTTGGTCTGCCATTCTTTGCTTCTCCCTGAGTGTGGCACCAGTCTTGTTTCTAAGAGTTGGCATTTGATCTCTGCTTGCATATACAGCTAACAAACTGTTGAAACTTTTTTTGCAGGATCTCTGCTTAGTTCTGATTATATCACTAGGTCCAATATAGATTATGATGACCATGGCTTCCTTCCAGACCTTCTCAGTAACTTGTCATCTTTTAATATAACGGGATTTCTTTTTTCTTCTGCCTTGGCATCTGGTAGGCAACAAATCTTCTATGAGTCATGACAACACACTACGTTTATCAACAATTCCTGGTATTAATTTCCTGAGAGCTAGCTTTTCCCATGTTCAGTTATTTTTCTTATTCCTCAATGAGGCTGCAAAAGGATAATTTTGTACCTCTTGTGATATAATGTTTTTTTAATTTTTAGGATATTACAGAATGTAAGGAGAATCTTTGAAGTATATCTGAGTAGAAGAAAAAGCAGATGTAGTGGCACACATTTCTGATATTACAAAATGTAAAAATTTTTGAAGTATATCTGAGTAGAAGAAAAAGCAGAAGTAGTGACACACATTTCAGTAATGGTTTTCTTATTTATGACTTTTTATTCCTTTGTTTCAAAATATACTGTCTTCCTCATAGTCACGTCACTGAATCTTTAGTGACGTGAAATCTTTTTTATCCTCTGACGTTTCACCATAGGGAGAACTATCTCAAGATTAGTATTGTAAGACCAGCTCCAATGAAATTAATTATAAACTCCTGTTGATGTTAAGAAAGCAAGTTCGACACTCCTTTGAGGAACTTAATTAATGTTAGCACACATTTATGCCAGTTCAGTTTACGTCATCGAGGAAGCACCAGTTCTAATCTGCAGTTCATGCTACTACTGTGAGAGTGAGTTGATTTGTATAATGTATTTCCTTTTTACTCACCTTAATGCTTACACGTTAGCCTGTCTGGAGTCCCCATGCAGACAGCATTGTAGGTATATAGACATCATCAAGAATTCCCCCCAATTTTTCCATATATATGAAATTAGAGAGCTGGAAAGATTCAGTAATTATAAGCAAAGCAGCTCCCTTTTAAATTAATTCTTTGTCTTGTAATAAAAATTTAATTTCGTAAAATTCTTCTCTAGACACTTTAAAGACATGTCAGAGTAACATGTCTTTAAATGCAAGTCTCCCTAGTGGGCATAGTATAAAATTTATTATATGGAATATAACATGTGTGTGACTTTTTGACTATAAAAGTAATATTGAGGCTTTAGCATCATAATGACTATTAGGCTAGAACCAAAACCATGACATAGTCTCCCTCCATGCAGGATCCCATGATGTTGTAGAAGAAATGAGAAAGTTAATGAAAAATAATTTTCTGATCAAACATTTTAAGAGCTTTAAGCAATTTCATTCCTAGCTAAGTACAGTGAATGGAAAACTGGAAATGTCAAAATTACTCACTTTGATATCTCTGAGTGCAGTTGGTTGGCAATTTTGTGAAAGATTATTCAGAAATGGAGTATTATTATTTTTCTTCTGTTGAATCTTTTCCATTTGTAATTATTCTTGGGAACACTTCACTCATCTGTCCACTTTTTTTGCCATGAGAACCCCATCCCTACCTTTGAAAAATTCTCATTCCATCCCAATAGAAATAGCAATACTGTTAAAAAGTGCATAAAAAAAATTCCTCCTTCCATTTCCATTCCTGTCCTCAAATTTGGTAGAGGTTTGAACCTTTGCAGCTTATATTGTAAATAGATGTTTTTCCCACTGGGGAAAGACAGAATTTGTCTTTTTCTTGGTCCTCGGTTTTAACTATTCTGATAATATGTCCTAGTTTTTCCATATGGTGTTGTTTTTCTTTTTTTCTTTTTTCTTTTTTTTTTTTTTTCTCCTTCCTATGTTTTTATTTGATCCTCAAATGGAAGAAAAAACAATCATTACGTGGTCATAGTTCTGGCTTCACTTAGCTCCATTTTCCTTACTTTTGATTGAGTCATTACTAGTCATAAAACTTTGGTATAGTAAAACCGCAGATGTATAGTAAAACACAGATGGATGCATATGCATAGCTGCTTATTCTCAGTAAACTTCCAATTTCAATGCTGCATTTTTCTCTTTTTGCTGTTGCAAAAATAGTACCTTTAATGTTTCTGTTTTTCTAGAAGAAATAGGAAAACTCTATTTTTAAACCAGCAGTGTTCTTCTTACCAAAGGCAGTTAAGGACTGTAGAGAAATGCAGTTAAGTTCAAACTGAGATACCACCAGGGATGTCCCTCAGCTAAGTACAAATATGTGATACTCTGAAGTATCTTTTTTATGTGGTTTAATAAAAATTAGATGCCTTTAAAAGAAGCAGCTCTGCTTTTTGAAGTATTCTCTGACCACACACCCATAGGGCATTACTGTCAAGCCTGTAGGAGTTTTTCTTGTGGAATCATATACTGGGAAATTTTTCAATGGCAAGCAGGATAGTACATTTAAAAGGGATATATATGGGAAGAATATAAAATAAGGATGCCTGCAAAGAGGTAAATGTTACTCATGTCTTCAGAAAAGGCATGAGTAGAAGCCAGTCAGTCAACTATCAGTGGCAAGAAGTATATGGAGCAAGTCTTTATGAAAGCCATTTGAAGGTACATGAAGTAGAGGAAAGTGATTTGGAGTAGGCAGCACAGATTTACATGCAGACTTTGTAAGACCAACCTCATTGCCTTCTATGGTGAAATGGCTGGCTCTGTGAACATTTTCTGACTTAAGGCTTTCATGATGGTCTCCCATAGGATCATTATAGCCAAATTGGTGAGATAGGGATTGGATGAGTGGAGCACAAAGTAGATTAGAAACTTGCCAACTGTCATGTTCAAACTGTAACGATCAACCTTTCACAGTCTAATAGGCAGATGATTGGTTATGTCACTCCCCAGGGACTGATAGTGAGGCCAATGCTTTTTAACATCTTCATTAGTGACCTGGGTGATAAGATGAAGTGAATGCTTACCAAATCTGCAGATGGCACTAAACATGGTAAAATCAGTAGCATTGTAGTATACAAAACTATCATTTACAGGAACCTTGATTAGCTGCAGGAGTGCCCCAGCAGTAGCCTCATGAAGTTCAATGGATGCAAAGTCATGCATCTGGAACATGAGCAAGTACAGGCTGGGGACTGACAGGGTGGAGAGCAGCTTTGTGAAAAAGGAGCTGGGTGTGCTCATGGGCAACAAGTTGAACATGATGCATGAGCTTTTGTGGAGATGAAAGCTTAACTGCACACTGGGCTGCATTTGCAAAAGGATGAGTAGCAGTTTGAGGGAAGTGATTATTATGTGCTCTGTGCTTTTGAGATCATACGTGGAGTACTGGGCACAGTTTTGGGCCTACAGTACAAGAGAGACATCAACAAAAGGGAGTGAATCTGGAAGAGCGTCGCTGAGGCAGTCAGATAGCTGGAGCACATGACTTATGAAGAGAAGCTGGCAATCTGGTTTTATGGGCTAATGGGGAATCCTGTTGCAGTTTTCAACTTAGAGGGATTTTAAAGAGGAGATGGATGTGAACAGTGAAAGGATGAGAGGGGTTAGTCACAAGTTGCAGCAAGGGAAATTGTGGTTAGATACATGGAAAAGAGCGTTCAGAACTTCACTGTAAAAATGGGTAAGCACTGGAATAAGTTGCCCAGAGAGGCTGTGGAAATTATTCTCTGGAGATTTTAAGAACTCAGCATGACCTAACCTTGGAAGTTAGTTCTGCTTTGAGTAGGATGTTGGATAAAATGAATTCCAGAGATCCCTTTCCACCTGAATTATTCTAAGGTTCTGTAGAAAATACATTGGGAAAAAAATCAGTTTTAAATATTCAGGGGCCTACTTGGTCAATTTACATCTGGCAGGAGTGAGATATGTACAGCCAAAGGCTTGGATTTCTCTTCATAGCTGTGTGTTTAAAAATAAAAAAAATGACAAGAAAACTCCACTCAATGTCAACTTGCTGATGTTATGTGGCAGAAGCAAAACAAATAAAGTAAAATCTGTATTCTTAGGAAGGCTTTGAGATGTAAAACAAACTGTTGAAGCCTTTTTTAGTATTTTTATTTTTTCATCAGATTGCCTGTAGCAGTCGGAACTGCTGTTGATGCATGTTACAGTCTATCTAGTTAAAAGTTATAAAATTCTTGTCCTCTAAGAGGGGAAATCTAGGAACAAAGCTACTAGTATACATGAATCTTGTTTTTAGACCTTCTGTCGCTAGTGGTAAGAGAGGGAAGATGCTACAGGATGCAATAACAGATACCATGTTGTTCAATGATGTATTAAGATAGACTTGATCTTCATGGCAGGCCAGTGTTAATAGCCATTCAAACTTATTTCTCTTAAAAATGCATAAACTTTTAATGTAAACCATTGAAGATGTCGACAGTAGACCCTACTATATAAGAATGGAATGATCAAACAGCTCATTTAAAAAATTATCCAGCAATTGATATCGAATTTGTGTTTTCTGGGTTTTGTGTGTGTGGTGGTGTGTTTTTCTCACGGATCACATCTTATCATGAAATTAAGTTATGATTAATTAAAAAGTAATTTTTTTTATGTGGGGGAAACATATACATCTCTTGAGAATTGTCATTGTAATCTAGTATCAAAAGTACCACACATCAGTAATGGAGTATTCCTAATGTTTTAAAATCTTGAGATGCTTAAGGAAAAAACATTACCATAATATTTCACTGTATTTTATTTGATTTTAACACTGAGTCTTTTGATGTCAGTGACCCTTGTCACAAACAGATGAAATATGCTTGAGAAAGCCAAAGAAAAGATCCTTGAACTGTCAAGCTTTGAAAAATATTTATTATTCAGGATTGCAGCGTTGGCATTTAATGACTTACTACTGTGAAATAAATTGTTTCAGGAACAGTGGCAAGCCTCTCTGGTCTTATGAACACTCCAGATTAAAAGATTCTGGAAACAGTGCTTTAGCTAAAAGCCCTAACAATTAAAGAAGTTTATAGCTGGCATAGAAGTCTCACTACTATTCAACAAGGAAACATTTTAATTTTTCCGACACTTTATTTTTTACAAGCCAGAAGATTTTATTTCAACAGATTGACTCTTTATCTCTGTGAGATTGGATGTATGTGTAAATAGTTATAAATTATTCTATGTGTTTTGGTACAGGCTGAAAAATTAGACTGATGATTAGTTTAAACTGTTATATAACTGTAAATCTCTTCGGGGGAGGAAAAATAATTTGTTTCTTTTGTATTTACTTTGATACTGTACACAGGCCATCTACAAAATCCATTGACCACATTGATAGAGTACTAGAGAGGTTAAATTTGAATATGTGTGCTTCTGAGTACAGCGATTATATATTCATACGCACATATATGCACACACACAAAAATTATGGCACAGTTGATTCTTAGTCTGCATAGAAATATGTTACCTCTTGGGCTAGTTTGGAAGAAAATTCTAGTGCTTTGCTTTACTCTTGTGTGCCATCTCCATGTTTGCTCAGAGTCAGTCCTATATGGTAGTCAGCAGCTAGTTAGTTTTTAAGCTCTGAAAATTGTAGTGGATGATTTATTTTTTTTTTTTGCTGCAGAGCTGCAGTTATTTATTTTTGAAAGAAATTTTCCAAACAATATGTTTTTATTTTGTCAAATCAGAAGCCATATCGATGGTGTTTTCAAGTGAACATCAGTAGGAATAAAGCTTTCCACTCCTTAATGGGAAACCTGAGTTTCTTCTAATTCAGTTTTATTCACTGATGCTGCAAATATTGTAGACCAGAGAATCTGCTCTTACACAATATGACTAAGGTTTTTTTTCCTTTTTTACATATTTATTTTTTTCTGTTGAATGCACTCAAGAAAGCCTCTTACACTTTTAGTATTCATATTATGTTATGACTGATGTAAACCAGTACTTAACAAGAACAGGTGTTGCTACTTCTGACAGATCTCTAGGAGTATGTTAGTTGTTGCTAGGATTACTGAAACATCATATCTTCATGCAAGATTTTATTTTTTCCCCACTGGGAATATGAAGTAGAGCAGTTACTGTTCAGTGCTATTAAGATATCCCTGGTATATTTGGGTTAAAAAACATACATCCCTTACAACAGCCATTCTTTTTAATTTCTTTGAAGAATGACCTTCATAGTGTTGCTTTCTTCTTTTGCCAGCTAACTGTAGGTATTTTAGTAAGTGTCATCATAGAAAACTTGAGTAATCAAGCTTAGCTGATCCCCAAAGTTACCTGGAAAGAGAGTTGTCAACATGTCTTACTGTTTGTGGATACCCCAAAGATTTCTAGTTAATGTGTTCTGACAGAGCTTTCCATGCTCTGCAATTCATGTGCTATAGATGTTATGCCATTAAAATGCGGTGGCTGATGGAGCATGTGCAAACAGAGAATGGCAGGACTGGTGAGTTTATAGTGCAGTTTCTGAAGATAAGGTGTGGGGGAATCAAATGATATCTGCCTCATCCTCTATATGCCTTTGGTGATAAAGCATTTCACAACATTCTTGAGACCAAAGCAGACAGGAATATGTACACAAAGCACAGCATGGATTTTGAAATGTGCTCAGTTTGTTTATTTTGTGTGCAAAGTGAGGTGCCTAAGGCTTCTTTTCTCTTGACATTGTGTAAGGTCAAAAACCACCCACTGTGATCCAAAGAAGCCCTATGGGAAAAGCAGATATTACCCATACAGAGGGCAGTAATCGGGCCAACAGCAGCTTCCTACTAGACCATTTTGCTGTAGCAATATGTGAGGTTAGATTCATACTGTTTAATCTCATGGAAAACTTTAGAAGGGCTTGGTTCCCATGGAGAAGTGCTCTCTCTGGTGGTAAAAGGCCCTTCAGAACCGCCTGTGAACAGTTGCGTGAACCGCATAACGAACTTTTATGCAGGATAAAAGGGGATCAATGCTGCGGCATGAGACTAATGAGGGGATAGTAAGATTCAGATGGGGCTAGGTCAGTGCTCTTTCATGATTCGTTAGGAAACTGAGGCACGAAAATTCATTTTTATAGGGTAGGATTAACTTGCAGAGAGAAATACAAGTATAGAAAATTATTAAAATGAGTAAATGAACAACGGTGGGGAAGACTACGGGATAGGGAAGCGTCTGTCTTGTATATCAAAGTAATGAAAACCTGACAGAACATAAAATATTCTTTTCTTCCTGACCATCTTGAAGTCATTATGGAAATTACCATAAACTTCCATAGAGTTTATATTTCACATTCACTTGAACGCCTGGTGCATATATTTTCTACTCAGATGGTGAGCTCCTTCTGCTAGGTGCTGGCAGGTTGGTGTAAATTACCCAGCAGAGAGGGTGATCAGGTATTTGAACAGGCTTCCCAGGAAAGTGGTGGAATCACCATCCCTGGAGGTGTTCAAAACCTGTGTAGATGAGGCAGGTTCTCAGTGGATATTTTCAAAGCACCAATTGAACTGTGAAGTTCTCTTATGTCTTTTTGGGATTTTAACTTGTGTCTCTAAAGCATCTTACTGTTTTAAATCCAAATATTAAATGGTTGCCCTGGAATGAATAAATGTATCAAACTTTCCTTTTTGCCTGTACAATGCACATGCTGCAAGTGAAAGTACATAATCTCTTTATATTCCAACCTGTTCTTCCATAAACAAACAGCAGTATTGTTAACTTCAATGTGTACAATAACAATAGTATGATGTGTACAATAACAATATTATGAAGGAATAAAAAATACTAATTATTTGTAGTATGCCGCCATTTTTATTCCTCCTTCCTATCTTCCTTGCCACCCAGACATTATTTTCTAAAAAATTCAGTTAAACAAATAATTCCATCAGAAGTTTCCTTTCAGCTTTATTCTTAACTCCCCTATTAATACTGGAAGCATCAGCAGCCACCAGATTTTCATGATGTTTACAGAATTGCTCAGAAGTTTACAGCTTTTTCTTTTTTTTCCTTCATTCTTCTTTGTGAAGACCAAAATAACAAGTTTTTATTGTTCAACAGTTGATAGCATCTAAAACCTCATATTCCCACAGGTGTATTATATCCTAAACCCTTTGGCTTTTTACAATTAGGAAGAAGAATAATCCTGGTGGCTATTTCATATATCTGGCAATTCACTGGTGTCTGAAGCTGCTACCGCCAAACTCTGGAAGCATTTGTCCTGAGTAAATGCTTGATCTGTGATTTTTAAAATGCCTTTGGGAGGTGAGGTCAGATGTGTAAGAATGTGATTGTGTTTATTTTTTACATGAATCCCGCTGGTAGAATCCTTAGGGATTTGCTGTATTAAAGATATTTATGAGAATATTGTTCTTGGCTATAGTTTGAAAGGGAGCGATGTAGGACAGGGTATGCAAACTGGTGACTCTGATCAAAGAGAATGGGTAGGGTCTCCTAAATCTGGAGTCCCTTTCTGATACCTAGCACTCAAGCAAATTACGTGAATGTGCAAAAATCTGCAATCTCATTTCCACTTCAAAGGTTTGCTTTTGTATTACAGTTTCTGAATGTTCATAATTTCAGAAACAACAAAGCATTAGCACAGTTAGTCATGCAACGGATGGACTCAGTATATGCAGTTGTCTGTATTTCAAATAAGCCCATGGCGTGGGCTTATTTGAAGAGCAAGATCTTCAGGCATCTGACTATTATATTTGGCCTTTGGTGTGAAACAGATGTTTGCCATTTGTGCACATGAATACTTCTGTGTTCATGCAGTCTTCCTGCTTTAACGGGAAAAACTGGGCAAGAAGATGGTAAGTAAAATCTGGCAAGTTTGTCATAACAGTTCCACAGCATGTCTAGGTTGACATTTCCCATGAGTATTAGCTAGTAAAAATGATGAAGCAAGCAGAAAAAAAGGAGTTACAAAATCAAGTATATGAAGTTTTTTTCACTAAGGGTGTATTTTCCCAGTAAGAAGGAGGAGCTATTTGCCCTCAGTTCAGTAAGAGATCTCAAGCAATGCAGAGAACTGTTGGATTCGATTTCAAAGGTCTTCTCCAACCTAAATGATTCTATGAACTAGCTGAAGTGCTACATAAAAAAGTAATTATGAAATCTAACATTTATGTTAATTTTGCTGACCAGAATAGTTACATAATCTATTAGCAATATACATTTGCTGATTTAGAAAAATAAGTTTATGTATGCACACATGCATGCACATACAGAGGTCTTTGAATTAGTTGCTCAGATAGTGCATAAATCTCTGCCCCTTTAAATTTGCTGACTGAAAAATGAAGAATTCCTGCCCTTTGAATGTTCAGCTTTCACAGAGGTTACAGTAAATCTCTTAATCTCCCAAGCACTTATTCTCCACTGGGTTTTTCATGGGCATTTATCCACAGGACATTCATTTCCAATATGTATTTAAATCCAGGAATAACTATGTGGGCTTTGAGCTATCTGCTTTCATGCACTCCTAATGGGCTTTACCACAGGAACTCTGGATGAGGTGGAAAAAAAAAAAAAGATTCAAGCCCAGTCATATTTGGCTTCCATTTCAGCTTAAGCTGAGCCTCTATTTATTCTTGGTGAAGAGAGCATTAAAAAAAACAATTATTTGAAGGTGAGGGAAGGGCAGTAAGGATCCACAATAAAGGATTCATTCTGGCTTTAGAGAGAACACCAGTGTATCAGGTTTTCAGGCTTATATAATGGAACGTAGTTGGATGTATTGGCAGAATTGGGTGTGAGGATCTGAAACATATCCTCACACCCAATGCTCCTGAAAAGTATTTTTTAGCACTTTTTTTCTTGTTCCTTACAGAAACTATGGACCAGATTCTTAGATGTAAATGGTCATAACTTTACATTGTCTTGTAAATACACAGTAACTCACAGTAGCATGTTTTCCCCATTACATAATACATTCTTTGCCGTTCATATGCAAAATGGCCCTTTTCTTTGGTAATAGAAACTTCATATCAAATTAATACTATACTGTGAAAGAAAACACAGTGTTAAGTAGTTAAAATGTAGCTGTATCTTGAACTTCTGGTATTTTCTCTGCTGTACATCAAAGAATTTCTTTCAGCTTCATTAAAAGTGTACTTAGGGAAGGTAAGTGAAGGAAATTGAAAGAAACTGTGCAGACGAGGCTTTTAGTTCTGTATTTCCAGCCCTTGTGAAATAACCTGAATTTGAAAACTATATGAAATTGTATCCAGAAAAATGTGTGCTATTACCAATGAATATGAATCCCTTAAACAGGAACTTATTCATATTTTTCTGGTGTTTTTTTTTTTTTTTTTTTTTTTCCCCATCCTATTTTCCTCTCTGGCATCATTGTCTTCATTATAACTCTCCTCTTTCTTCATTCTGCAAGCCTTTCACAGAATCACAGGATCATTAGAGTTTGAAGGGACCTCTGGACATCGTCCAGGCCAACCCCCTGCCAAGGCAGGGCCACCCAGAGCAGGTTACACAGGAACATGTCCAGGCAGGTTTAAATGTCTCCAAAGAGGGAGACTCCACAACCTCCTGGGCAGCCTGTGCCAGTGCTCTGCCGCCCTCAGTGTAAAGAAGTTCTTCCTCATGTTGAGGTGAAACTTCCTGTGTTTTTGTTTATGGACATCGCTCCTTCTCCTGTCGCTGGGCACCACTGAAAAGTATAAAGACTTGGAACAATATTCATTATTTTCTGGTAAATATGCTAAAGTTGAGATTTTACCTTTGAAAATATTCTCACTAGGGAACATATAGAGTGATGATGAATTGTTCAGTAGAAGATAGATTTTTGTACTTATTTCTAAATCGCATGTCTTGGTCTCATGCAGTGCTATGAATAAAAATAAATGGACTCATTAAATTGTGATGCTTATTAAACTCTTGACAAATTCAGTTAGTCTCTCTTTCCTAGTGCTGGAAAAGTCCAACACAGATGTAAACTTCTGGATAGATGGTTATTAGGAAGAAAATTCAGGTCGAACCTTATGAGACGCTGCTTAAACTTGGCCCAAGGAGTACCTTGAAGGGAAATGATGGACTCACACCAGTATCTTGGCCTTTCATTGTGGCATGAAAAAGAAATTGGAAAGGGGGAATCTAGTCCAGGTGACTGGATTAGTACCAGTTTGAAGTTTGACTTCATAAATTACTGATATGCATAGCCTAAAGAGCAGATCATACTTGATCTAATTAAATGCTGTCCAGCTATTTAATAAACAATTGCCTGAGCAAATTTACTTAAAATCCTCTGGTGATAGGAAGAGAATAGCAATAAGTCTGAAACTTGCTTTTTATTTATGTATTTATTTTTCCCCTTTAAGGGAATAAAGCCCTGGCCAACAGTTTTAGAACATGTCTCTGATTCAGTAAATTTATACAGTGTTGTCTGTTTTCTTACCAAGTTAAGCAGACACTTATAACAGAATGCACAATATTTCTGTGACCAGGAAAGTATTATTTAAGATCACTGCACTTGTTAGATTATTTAAACAAGAAGCTGTTACATTGGCCTGTGTGCAACAACCTATCCTTGCACTCCAGATTCCTAGCTAAAATAAAATTTAAAAAAATGTTCAAGGTGAAATTAAGTCATTTAAAAATTGGATTACTTTGAAGTGGGAGGTTTTTAAATCTGGAAATCTGTTCTTTAATAAATTCGTGTTCAGTGACTTCTTTTCAAAACCAATGAGTTGTTTGGTCACATCAAGTTCTCGTTTGCTGTAGATTGCTGCACACTGCTGATGAATATGCATGCTTCCTAGCAGTAACATTTCTTAGCAGAATTGACTATAGCAATAAAGAGAAATATTCTGTGAAAGAAACTTGTTTGAAACAGCATTTAACTTGCAAGCCATAGAGGTTTATGCTGGCTGATGGCACATTTAATGATCGTGATCATGTGGACCAGAGCCCAGAGAATTCTGTTCAACTTACTGAATTTGTTCTTCATTTCTTAGGACCCTGGATATTACAACTCTTCCTTTATTTTATTTTTTTTTTTTTTATTTTTGCAAAGTAAATTTAAGGAAGTGAGATAAAGCCGTGCTTTTCAGAATTTGAAACCTCAAAAACTGAATCGGTTCTCTTATAGAAAAGATCATAGATTGAAACACGAGTTTCTCTTTGTCACTTAGAGATTTGGCATTTGAGCTTAATTAATTTTCCCAACATTTAATAACTGCATTTAAATGAGGCCTGTCTTGATGGTTAATTACTGGGAATTTATGACTGTCTTGACATTTCTGATATACCAATGATTACAGTGGGATCACTTACAAACTTATGTACGTTTTAAGTTGTTTGCTTATGAATTGTTTATTCATCCCCTTTCATGGGAAATTGCTGTAGCAGAGGGGACTGCTGGTACTCACTATGCTGCTGTATGAATTAGTTTGCATCAGCTTCTCATCTGGCAAATTATCTAATAGTCTAGCAGGCATTTTCACCTACCTGTAATAATGATGGAGAAATTCAGTAGTGCAATAACACTTCTTATCCAACCCAAATATAGGCGTGGAGTATGAGACATAGAAGTTTCCTGATTTGTCCAAAATCTTGCAGGGAGTTTCTGGCAACTACAATGAAGAATATCTGATTTATGTTCCAGTTTTGGCTTGCCTTTCTTCTGACATTTACATTCCAATGCTGACAGGTAATTCACTTACTGGTCTCCATATTTTCATCAAAAACTGTGGTACATCTCTTCATGCCCAGCTGTCTGACCAGAATCAAATATATATTTAATTTAATATTTTCTAAAAGAAATATTACAAAACTTATTTTGATTCAAGGATTTTTGTCCTTTAATACGTTCCGTCTGATAGTAGTTTCTAATTCAATGGCTTATACAATAATGTAAACTTTGATGGCAGCAGGTCTGAGAAGAAGGCAAATTCTGAAGAGAACTATGCTTATATGGGTATACTTCTAGGATTGCAAATGCAATATTCAGCTATGATTCTTTCCCCAAACCTTGACACAGGAGTGGTTTATGAGAATACCTGCATGTCTGCTGAAACTTCTTTTTCTGTGAGTTTTAGTTTGAGGATTTTCTTACTCGTAAAAAAAACCAAACAGAACCCCAAATAAACCCCGCAAAAAACCAAAACCCACTCACCCCCCCCAACCAACAAAAACCAACCCAAAGCACCCACAAACAAACAAAACTCCCCCAAACCAAACAACCCCTCACAAAGCTCCCAGGAAACAAGCCAACCCCAAAACAAACTTCAGGACACTTTTTAGTGGAGAAACATGAATCATTTTAATCCTCTTAGGACATCAGAATCGTTTACAGCATAAATGTTATGCTATGTTATAACCTAAAATAACAAGTAGCTCCACAGAGTACAAAATGGAAATTTGCAGCTACACCAGCTACACTCATAATGCTTAATTTATAAGTAGTAAAGATGAGGTCATGAACTGGAAGTTACACAAGGTTTCAATACCAGCCAAATTCATAAATCATTTTGCTACTCTGAAATATAGTTGAACTCGTCACATGCTGAAGGGTACATGCCAAGAACTTATGGTCATATATTTAGGCTCATGCCAGTGAGCTGCAGTTCCCTTCACTTCTGTCAACCACACAGAGCTTTGCTGTCTTAGGGTCTTCTGATGTTTCAGGTAGGCTTCTGTGACTGTCGCTGTCTTTTTATTGTTTGTTCATATTGTCACTTTTTCATAGCCCATTTAACTGTAATGGATGGATGGATATAAAAACCATCTGCAGCTACTATTAATATCATTCTTCAGTGTGTGTATTTCCACAAGCATTTGGTAACAGCTGTTTGAGCAGAACACTTTTTGATTTACTTCCTTTGAATCTAATTTTACAGTAGCATTTCCATTTTTATTTGTTTTAGGTAATACTTGTATATCGGAAGATGTCAATCATAAGATTTCAAGAAAGTCATTTCCAAATGTCCAGTAAGGTATTTGAAGTTAAAAAGAAAGCACATAATTTAAAATCAAACCAGTTTATTTTAGTGTTATTTTTGGCAATAGCTTGTTGGAAGTTTTGAGTGTTACTATAAAGCTCATTTGTTTTACTTTAATTATATGTGTGTTCTTCTGGCAAATCAAAGAAATTATTTACTGTAAAGGCTGTACTCAGCATATATTTATTGAAAGATTTAAGATTATTGTTGTATTTTAATGACTTCAGTGGGCATATATTATGCTTACTACATGATTACTGCTTGATGTGTGATATTTACATCTAGGTAGTAGAAATGCTTTCTGATTAAATAAAAGGTTATACAAACTTAAAACATATGTAGCTTTTAATCAGGTCAAGAAAGCTAAGGCCCAGTTAGAACTGCATCTGGCCAGGGATGTCAAGGATAAGAGGAAGGGCTTCTTATAGGTATGTCGCCAATAAAAGACAGACTAGGGATAATGTGGGCCCTCTCCAGAAGGAAATGGGAGAACAGGCTAACCTGGATTTGGAGAAGGCCGAGGGTCTCAATGACTTCTTTTTCTCAGTCTTCACCAGCATGTGCTCTGGCCGTACTACTCAAGTCTTGGAAGACAAATGCAGGGACTGGGAGAATGAAGACCATTGCAGGAGAGGATCAGGTTTGAGATCATCTTAGGAACCTGAATGTGGACAAGTCCATGGGACCTGATGAAATCCATCCACAGGTCCTGAGGGAGCTGGTGGATGAAGTTGCTAGGCTGTTGTCCATCATATATTAAAAATCATGAGAGTCAGGTGAAGTTCCGGACAACTGGAAAAAGGGGAATATAACCCCCATTTTCAAGAAGGGGAAAATGGATGGTGAGGCACTGGAACGGATTACCCACAGGAGTGATAAATGCCACATCCCTGTCAGTGTTCAAGGCCAGGTTGGACAAAGCCTTGGGCAACATGATCTAGCGTGAGGTGTCCCTACCCATGGCAGGGGGTTTGGAACTAGACGATCTTAAGGTCCTTTCCAACCCTAACCATGCTATGATTCTATGATGAGAGTTTATTGCTGCAGATTATACATCCATGGAGAAGAAAAGAAAATATTTTGCCCGACACGAATTCCTCTTCTGTTCTGAAGGAAATACCTTCAATTAATGTGGTTAAAGCTTGGGATATGGAGGAAAAATTAGTGACCTCTTTAAAAACAGTTGACTGAAAGTAGCGATGTCAATTATTTTTTGAGCAATAGAATATATTTGCCCTTGTTACGTTCTAGGTTGACTTTGGTAATTTTCTTTGAAATGACTGATTTTCCAGACAGTTGTAGAACAGCGATAACAATGAGCTTTTGACCAGAGGAAGGAGTACACCAGATTAAAAATAGGTTTCATTGTAGTCTTCAGAACCACAGGACACAAGGAAAGGAAAAGAGTCGGGATGTTAAAATCTTTTCGGCAGCTACTTTGGTTCCACAAGTGTCATTCTTGTTGTTTGGCTGAAAGAGACTTCCCATGCTCTAGTAGATGTAAAAGTGCTTGGTTACTATTGTAAACAAGTGGCAAAGATGTTTTATATTCTCTTTTACCAGGTTATTTTTTTTGGTAGTTTGATCAGTGTATTTTCTATTTATATTGTAGTAAAGAATAATACAAAATTTTCAATTAAAAAATCTTCATTTGGTGATGCTTATGCAAGCTAAATTAGTTCTTGCTGTTACAGACTGATGGTGAGTGAAGCATCTAGTACTAGGAGATAAAGAGAATCCCAACTTTTCTTGGCTCTGTAAGGAGGGTTGGCAGATCTGCCTATAGGGTTATTGATCCTTCTTCCTTTGTAACTCACCACTTGGTCAGGCTATTATTTACACGTTATCTGATGCTCACAGTATTTTTCTTTTTTTCTTTTGGCATTCAGGAATTTATAAAGGGTTCACTGCTTTGAAATGTCTTCATCTTGAAGGGCAAGAAATGTGCAAGATCACTTTCTGAATAGGCTTTTCAAGTATTTCTTTAGTGCAGGACTGTGCATCTTCTACCCTGCAGTCTAAGGTAAATCATGGACTTGGAGAAAAATTCTATTTTAAGTGTATGATACCTTTAATGGGGATTCTGTTTTGAGAGCAGAATTATAACACTGAGTGTGTGTTCTTTGAAAATATATGTGATGATGACATTGCTGGGATCATTTTCCATTTGATGCTTCTGTATTATCTTGACAGCTGGATTTTTCTTTTGCTACCTTCAGCATGTTCACTGAGTAAGATTAGTTCTAAGTCAGTCTTAGTGGTTTGGGTGTACAAATTCAAAATCTCCAAACAAATTGGACATTTCTGTGACAAGCCAGTGATTTCCAAAAGTAATACTCTGTGCTGTACATTCTGGTAAGTAACTGCTTTACATTTCAGCACTACAAACAGAGTTTAGGGAGAAAAAAGAATGCTGGTTTACAGCCAATTTTGGTAGGATGCAGCCATGACTTTGATAGGCATTGTACTGCTTCAGCTGAGGAAACTGCCCTGGCGGCTTTTCCATTGACATAGATAATAAAGCTTCTGTATTTAGTACTTTAATTATTATTTTTATTTATTTTTTTAAATGTTAGTCAAAGACAAAAGAATGTAAGTCCTTCCTCTGAAGCGTTATTGTCTGTTTTCACCATAGGTAAGCTGGTATCTCTCTGAAAGCCAAACAGCTGTTGTACCTTGTTGAACAAACTATCCGATGTTGTCAGTTCTCTTACCATAGTAATCATAGCATCAGCTAGTGAACAATGCCACTGAAGCAAGAGTTGATTTTTTTCTCATTGCTTATGTCAGATGCTAACTTGCAGTGCTTCTTCTAGCCTGACCTGAATTTCTTGGAGGTTTACAGATGTTATTATATTAAGGTACCAGCCAGACTACATTAAAATGAAATACAGTTCTAGCCTTTTCTTTTTGACAGGTGAAGTGCTTAACAGTTCTGTTTTCTAGTCCTATCATTTGGAAGGATCAAAAGTAGCTCGATAGTCTGAAATTTAACACTATGTCCCTTTGAGGGTAGAGTAATCTGGTTTTATGTCACCTAAAACCAACTAATCTATGTCAAAACAGGAGAGATTAATTCCAGGTTTTTGTGCAGAACATACAGAAAAGAAGGATTGTTGACATGTTATTTTTGAATTTAAGTGCACTTAAGAAATTGATAGCTATTTATCAATATAAATTAAAAAAAAAAAAAGAAAAAAGAATTTGCTCCAATACTCGCAGCAGCACTCTAATTGTAGAAGAGGAGATGCATTTCTGGAGTAAAAGGTAACAGCTTGAAAATGCTGTCTTGGCTAGCTCCAGCTTTATGTAGCTAAAATGCTAAGCCCCTCCAAAGAGAAGGTTTGATGACCCATATACTAATATTTTATGGCCAGCATTACTCCTGATTATACAGAAATCTAATAACCTTCATTGGCAGAGATTGCCATCTTCTCATGCCCCCAGTGATCTCTATCAGCAGTTTTGAGTGGGTGGGTTCATGGGACACCCATGCATTTTTGCACTGTTCCACAAAGATCTGCCCTGCATGGCTTCGTTTGGAGTGCTTTTGTGAGTATGATGTTATTACTTGCCTCACCAAATTTCAAGGATGACTTCAGACTAAATATCACAGTTGAAGTGTTTTATTTTGTTCACTAGGAATGACTTTCGTGTGACAGCTGCTCTAATGGTTGTGGAAACAGATACGTAGACATGTAGGAGAATTTCTCTCTCGTTAGTCGTAATTCAGTCTTCTGGCAGGATTCATTCATGGTTTAGTTTGTTGTTCCTGCTATACACCTATAACCCTTGTTAATATTTCTATCGTTGATTTAAGAAAAGGCTTTTCTGAAATGCAGGTGACATTTATGTTTTTGCTATGCTGTCATATCCTTGTTAATACATTTGGGATCTACCTTCTCAAAAGTATGCATTCAAGAACTACATTTTGTGTGTAGTGAACAAAATTGTGAATGTCAAAATTCCCAGAGGCAGCACTTTAAAAAACAAAACCAAAAAACCACCCCACCCAAACCCAACAAAATCTCCTTATCTGAGGAGTTTAAACTAGTTATCTACAAACATTTCCTGAATATTTTTTCATCTACCACTGCGAGTCATATAAGATACATTACCAAAAAGGAAGGAGACTTAAGAATTGAACTTAGAGACTGATTTTGAAAGGTAAGATGAACTCCATGTTGAACTGGCTTGCCTGGTTTCTTTTCAGAACATTTTTAATATGAAGAACATGTGAAGCCTAGGTCATGTTTTACGAGAAGTTACTTGATACTTTTTTTCCATGGAACACTTGAAAGGTTTTGCTGGAGTATCACTTGCTCTGTGATAACATTATGCTGTGGCATAAAGAATAACTTTATATGTTTACTTTATATGTTTACTTTGAGTGCTTCCAGTACGTGATGAAAATTTTAATTTGGGGGGAATATGGTTTTCTGTGAAATTCAGTTTTGAAGTAACATCAAGGAGACATTAAGGGAATCTCTATTATGTCTGGAGAGTTGTACAAATTGTTTGCAGTCTCCTGGATATAGTTTTTTGTAACTTAGAGTCAGAGCCCATTTCTGTTTCTCAACTAATTTTCACACTTAGTAAGTGTAGATTGATCAGCATCTGACAGAAGTATTACCATTCTCTTTAGCTTCATCTCCAATTTTAATTAAATGCAGGTGCAAGACTAAGTGATAACTTCAGCACTGTTACCACACAACGAATCCATGTCACTTATAAGACGTTTAATGTCTGTTGCAGTTTCCTGTCTGTTTATGAGAAATGTTTTCCTTAGGAATTAGTGTCTTATGGAGAACCAGCTGAGCTCCAGTATCTGCTGCAAGTTGCAATCCATTGTCCAGCACTAGAAATCTAATCTCTAACTGCTAAGTAAATATTTTAAGCGCAGATTCTTAAAGAGCCTAATTCACCCTATTTGGGATATAATACCTTCTTTACTCTTTCCCTTTCATGATTTTCTACCTGTTCTCCATAATCTGCAACTTTCAAATCTAATAGGGTTCCTCAGGATTTCCTTGAATTATTTTTGAAGAGCAAATTAAAGATCCTCAGAACAAATGAATGAAAGCTCAGAGAGGTACTGAGTTTTTCTGTATGTGGAAATTAACCTACAGTGCTTTACGTAATTTCATATGAATGATATTTTGGTATATGAGTGGGAATTATTTGTCTCATGTGTTTTGTCTTGGAAATGTCTTGGAAATGTATGGCAAAGAATTGTCATAATACTTTTTCAATGAATTAGAAATATTTCTACTAAACCTGGCTAACCTTAGTGTACTTTTCACTATACTAAAAAGGGTTATTTGTCCTATGTGAAATTTTGCCACATTCTCTGAGCCTGTTTCCAAAAATAGTTCGTTTTCACACAAGTGAGAAAGAGATCTTGTAATTGCAATTAACATAAGTCCTGTTTTGGCTCCTGAATATAGGATTAAATTAAAGTCATTATTTTAACTTCTTCACTACCTTTTTCTTATTTCATATTTAACTCCCTTCCTCGCATTTGAATGTAGAAAACAAAATCAGTGTGTAGAAATACTTAAAAAAATAGGTATGCCTGAGCATTAGTTGCATTTTCCCCACCTGAAGTTTGAGACAGGAAATTCTTTACAAGCATTAAAATTGTAAAGAATACAATTCCCTTAGTATAGTAATAATTCAAATTCTTACGTATCATACTTTTTAAATTTAACTCTTTACTATTAAAGTAATAGTTCAGTTTTCCTATATCTGATGAACATGTAGAAAATATAACATCAAGAGCTTTTTGTCTGTGAGAAAACAGGTTTAGAGGCGAGAGTTACCCTTTGTGTTTTGAACTGGTTCTAGGAATGAAGACTGTTGACTTTTGGTCAAAACCATGAATTTTGTATTCCTGGTTTTGACAAAATTGCTAAATGTTGCAATATTTATCATTTTATATGCGTGTACACACACATTTATACCTATGTATATAGGTATAAAAGGAATATATGTGTTGCTCTAACTCCATAATATGCCAAAACAGAAATTAGCACATCGAATATCTGTATCTGAATTTGCATGTGTTAAATGATGACAATGGTCTAAATTGTGAACCAGATATCCTGCACCTTTGCAGCTGTCTGTCATTTCACAACCTCCTTAAATTTAGTCGGTCCAATCCCTGAGGTTCTGTCTTTAACCAGCGGAGTAATTTGATCTATTTCTGTTATCATGTCAGAAACTTTTAATTTCCAAAAAACCCAAACCAGAGTTCTAAAAATATTTCCAATTTTGCATACAATGAGATTTGCTTTAAATATTCTGCATTGAAAATATGAGCCAAATAATTGGCGTATAATTGAACAGCAGATCACTTTTTCCCTACCTGCAGTGCCACACAATTGTTCATGTTTTTCTAGTAATACAGATTGAAAGTGTAATTGAGAATTACAGAAAAGTGCTTTATCATTTGCACTTCTATTGAAGGTTTCTGACTTTGCTGAAGATCCATGATAGTTGTTTCATAAAGCATTTTATTTGATTTTCAGTATAATTATGTTAGTGCTTTCCTTTCATTTTGTTAAATGCTTTAGTACTTTTAAACTTTTTATAACTGAATTTAGTTCTCTGTAGAAACTGTGTACTTCCAAACTCCTACGCTCCTATTCCAAGCTCTTAACAAAACTGTTATTTCATTATAGCCAAAACTGCAGTTAAATGCTTTTACTTGATATTTATAAAAGGTGACCCCGTTCTGTCGATATCCTGGTGGTTCATGACAGGTATGACGTATGCATTCTAAGGAAGAGTCCAAACCAGTATTTGTCTTCTACTTCCAAGTTTACAAGATTTTATACAAGTATAGCTTTGTTGTCTTCTAGGCTTATTATTAAACCTTAAATTTTATTTACAGGCATTAGGCCTTTACATGAATGTTTTGATTGCATTTGGTAATTTTTAGATTATTGCTTATTTTTCTCATGCACAGATCTAAAAAATTCTACTTAATAGATTTTTTCCACTGGATAACATAGTATTTATGCAACTAGGTATGTTGCTTGTCCATCGTAACTGCTTGCAGGGTTTTGACAAAGATAATCTGTTTTCCTATTGGGTTTGTTAGTCCTTTTAATACTTTCAGAAGATGAATTTTAAAAGGACAAATTTATTTCTCCAAAGTAATTGTAGCTATATAACTTTTTGCTGGAAGAGTTACTTCGGTGTCTCCCAGCAAAGACCACAACCTGGATGTGTTGTGTTGTATTATGCTACCTGTGAATATAAAATGGAAAGTAGAATAGCTGGGTCTTAATTGAAGACACTCCTAGAAGAGGGCAGAATAGCTTGAGAAAGTTGTCATAATTGATTTGATACTGAAATATCTGATGGGAAGATTTGGTCATGGATCACAACCCCAGAACACTGCCTTTGCCTAAAGTTCTGTAGGTTCAGTAATGACTGTGGATGCAAAGTTAAACACTTACGGTAATGAGTGAAGTCAGTTGGCAGTCAGCAGCTTTTATGACATCTTTGCTTTTCGTGGCATTTTATGTAACCTGTTAGGTCAGGGATGAAATGGTGTGATCCCAGGTTTGGTAGTGCGACTCTTTCCTGTTAGGTGTTTAGTATCCATGAGAGGGCACTGTAGCATGTTTTACAGATGTGGAGAAAAGATGCGTGGAGAAGAGATGCATGGAGAGGCTAAGAGAGGCAGCATGTCTTCAAAGACAGCTGAAGATAGATCCGCTAAGCGTCTTATGCTATTAAACTCAAAAACCAAGGCGAGCCACTTTTATTTCTTTAGATATATGAATAAGTTTTACGTATGCCGGGACTTCACTGTAATTTAATACTAATACACTCTATGCAACAATTAGCAAGGGAAGATAGTACAGGTTTTTGAAGTACTGCCTGGTTTATATTGCTAGACACTGAAATTATTTAGGCACATATATCTAACTAATTTATGTCACGATTGGAATGAAAGTGAAACTAATGCATCAAATCTCCCCCCCCCTCCCCCTTTTATTTTTCGTAGCTCACAGACAGGCAGAATAAAATGATAATTGTCACTTTTCGGTGTTCTTTCTGAATCCAGGCAAACTGTTAAAATGCAAAAGCTAAAACTCTGACACTGTAAGTTTAAATTATATTGGCATCTGCAGAACTAGATTTTCCGTTTTTCTACATGGGCAAATTAAACCTAATAACATGCACCCAGCCCCCGAGGGGCTGCCATAGCAGCACCAGGCACAAGTAATTTCCATACTGCAGAGCATGAAAGAGTTCTGCTGAGGTGAAATTGAAGCCAGTACCGGGATTTTTTCTTGGTGATTACCTGTATCAGCTCTCCAGAGAGTACGTTAAAATGCTGAAGCTTAAAGGCTTCCATGTTTTCGAGAGCTGGGAGGCTATCTAACATCAGAGTGTTATTTGTGCACCAGCCCAACTGTTTCAATTACCAATTTATCGCTGGGGAGCAGTAATGGATTTTTAAAGTTTGAAGATAGATCTGAGCTCTTACTGTCTAAAAGAAAACTCATGATTCCATTAGGAAGATAGCATAGATGCTGAACAACTACACAATTTAACCCTACTGTTTTTGGTAGCGTTTATTAATATGCTTTTATAAATCCTATTAGAGCTGCAATATTACCCATTCTGCTCACACTGTAGTATGGAACTGAAGTCTGTGTAAAAATACTTGAAATTGTGTTATTACTCCTATTAGCTTAATGTAATAAAATTACTTTATCGCTTCCCTCAGACTCACAGTCCTTTGGCAGACTTAGTAAATGGTCGTGAAAGCCCAAGAATCACATTATCATCTCTTGAGAGGTGAAACATAATGTATGTTTGTAGTGCATAGTGCCACTCTCACTCTGTTCCATGATGCACCTAGACAGCCAGTTAATTTTCTGCATGTGCTTACATTAATTTGGGCGGAGCAGGAAGCATTTAAGGTAATTGTCTGAAAAATCTGAAATATTATGTTACTGCATATGAGTGTAATGGGATATTATTTTGGTATTTTTGTAAATATCTAATTTGTATTAACTGCCATTAGGAAATGTATTCTTCTAGAGCTCTTTTGCTGACCCTGAGTGCTACAAATTCACAGCCTGTTTCAAAGGCTAAAATATGCCAATCAGGGGACATGCATGCATTATTTCAAAACTGGAATTTTATAATCCAGTATGGAGTGATCAGGACAAGATAGTTATGGTTACATCCAGCATATTTTGTGTCTTACAGCTGGGACACTTCCTCCCCCTGCTCTCTGTGGGTGACCAGGGACCACGGTGGGAGCTGTTGGAGGAGCCCAAGCCTAGGTGTAATGCCTGCCTTGCAGTGTAGGCATGCTCAGGGATTTTTTCAGTCACCTCCTTTTAGGTTTGAACAACTACTTTCTGTTTCTTCTTCCTTAATTCTAGGTACATTTTAGTGAGGGTTGGAGAGCTGATTTTTCATTTCTTTTGTGATTTTTTTTTTTTGGTTTTGTTTCTTCCAAATAAGATGCTCGTGTCAGTTTTCCTTTTGATTTCTGTGGACTGGTATTACACTGGGAATACAGAGGAACAGCTGACCGTGACTGGTTTGCTCTAAGAGCTGGATTTCTCTATAGCCTATCAAATAGCTCTGTTGAGGAGGGTTACCCAAGAGGTGTTTTGTTAGTGCTGCTTCAGGGTTTTTTAAATTATAAGACAGTGTTCTCAGGAATGCTGATGAATTTCAGTGACAGCTTCAGTAAATCAGAAAAGCCATTATCAGCTGTTCTTTTAAATCTGGTGCCTTATTCTTTGTGAGGTTTGGCCATACAAAAGACTCTCTCAGAGGGAAAGAAGTGACTGCTGTTTCACAATTCACAATGTTAAAAAAAATATAATTTAAGGTTTTGTATCGCTGCTTAATACATTTTAAGAAAGTAGGTTAGAATGGTTTATGAAGCTATCTATTCCAGCATGTCAGTAATTGAGGGAAGGGAAGTGGGATGAATTCTTCAGTATGTTTCTAATACTCATCATGAATCATTTTGTCTAGCGTGTCATCCACAACTTCAGCTTCAGAGCAGCCTGTTGACAACAGTTCATGTGTTAGAGCCATGTGGCTTAGCAGTATCTGCCAGAGATTTAAAAAAAAAAAAGGTGAAAGATATTTTGCATTTATTTATTTTCATTTTAAGCGTGAAGGGGTTTAGTGTCGTAACTGCTTAATTCTGGTTAAAGAAAATGGAGTGCCCCTAATGGGGCATTGGGAATTTATGGTATGGTGTTGAAACCAAGATCGTGACTAGCAGCACTTCACACCCTGTCTGTGGAAGCAATTACGTTTTCAAAAAGGTTGTTATGCGGCAGGTCACGTCTTTGCCTTCCATCAAGATTCTTGTATAATGCAAAATGTCATTTGTGTTTTTAAAATCAGTGCAAAATGTTGAGAGTGTGATGGCTACTTTAAAAATTAATACTGTAATTCCTATTTTAGAAACAATTTTGACCATAGTTGCAGACTCCCTGAATCATACTACCTGGCTATCAAATAGTTTATGTGTATACTTGTGTACTTCCAGCTGGTTGAACTGGAAATATTTTATAATGCTACACAACAGGTTTATTTCACACAAGTAATCTTGTTTACCTGTCATGGCATGCTGTGGGTGTCCTAATTGCAGCGGACAGTTAGGAGATGTTGGTAAAAAAAAATTAATTCCTGGATTCAATATCAAATACAGTCAAGTTATGCTGCCTAATGAAATCCCTAATTTCCCCCAGTTAAATGGCTTTGTAAATATTTTTTATAAAAATAATGAAGAAAAATGATCCTAGGGGTGAAATCATGTCTCCCTTAACCAAAATTTCACTTCAGTTGTTCAAGTTTGAGTTCATGCACTCATGTCTGGAACATGAGGAAGAACTTGGTTACTGTGAGGGTGACTGAGCATTGGAATAGATTGCCCAGAGAGGCTGTGGAGTCTCCTTCCCTGGAGATATTCAAGAGCCATCTGTACACAGTCCTGAGTAATGTGCCCTAGGTGACCTTGCTTAAGCAGAGAGGTTGGACTATATGACTTCTGGTGGTCCCTTCCAACCTCAATCATTCTGTGATTCTGTGTGATTTAGTGGCAACAGCAAGCGTAAACTGCTCTATGGGCTGGCAGAAATAAAGCCATGTGACTGCCAGTGAAGCGCAATGCAATGTGAGTGCAGAGGTCCTGCCATCACCCACTGGTGAGTCCAGCAGCTGAACTGATACAGAGGACAAAAGCATTCCATCTCCTTCCTGTGAAAGGGTGGCTGAATTGACTTAGGTATGTTGCCAGCATTTCACTCCTTAAAGAAAACTCCAGAGAGTGAACATAACAACCCTAAAACCTCAGGCAAACCTGGATACAGAAGAGAACTTATTTGTTTACTGCCCCCCCCCCTTTTTTTTTTTCTTTTTTGAGAGAGAATAAAACCAAAATATTCCTTAAGTAATTTTCAAGAATATAATTGCTGATTTATTTATTTGTTTGGTTTTGGTTTTATTTGGGTTTTTGTTATGTTTGTTTTTGTTTGGTTTTTTTTTGTATTTAGTTCTTTCTGATTTATTCAAATCTTTCATGGTTTTTGCATTAACATTTGCCAAGTAGAATACAGCTAAGAAGGGCTGTTGTGACTAAATACCAGATAAATAAGAATCATTTAGACTGTAACAAACCCCTAAATTCTTATCTCTAGGCAGAAAATAGTCATCCCCTTTAATCTGGTGATAAGGTACTCTACTCTCGAATGAGAAGGCTAATACCCTAAAAAAGGTTATCTACATGTTTGCTTCTCCTATTGGCTAGAATGGATGATTATGAATGATCTGTATTTCTTTTTCCAGTTTGATTGCTCTATGAAAGAGTCTTACTTCGAAGCTGCTTTTGTTGCTTATAATGACATGTCAGGAGTGTAACTAGCTCTCTGCTTAACTGTAATACCAGAAATAATGATCAGCTTAAGTCAGGCATAAATTCTGCTGTGTCTAATTTTACATTTGGTTCTAGTGTTTCTTTTTAACTCAATGTATACCTGTCTATAAACACTAATTTCAGCTAACTAATGATGTCAAAGTTATGCAGTCAATCTATAAGTACAGGGAGTTAATCAATATAAACCCATGGCAGTTGATCTATTCTAAAAATATATCCAAAGTTATTACTTATTTTTACCTGAATTTGCATGATATAGGGGGAATGTGAGGAGTTATGGGGCTACCATTAAAACAGAGAAAAGTAATTTACAACAGCAGTGCTAGCTCACGATTCTCAGTGTTAAAAAAGTACATAGATTAGGTCAAAAGAACTAAATGTGATAGTATGCAGGATGGGTAGGAAGCAGTCTAATACAGGCATTCTTCAAAGTGGCTCATGCTGTCGTAGCAAGAAGTACTTGGCACTGTTTAAAGCTCTGACTGTTTCTAGGGCTTTGTCGTGCTGTAGAATAATTTGTAACATGTACAAGCTCCTAGGTCAGCCTGAGGAGTTCATAAAAGCCAGCTGCTGACAACTTGTACCTTGCGCTTGTGCCTCATTGGCATGAATTGTATGACAATAGTTCTTAATTTCATGAGCCTGTGTTTTTTGTTTTGTTCTGCTTTTCCAAAAGACCTTTGTCTAATTTGGTGCATTATAATAAGCAGCGCTCAGATGTAAAAAGGAACTAAACCCTCTTGCTGTATTTTCCCTTTTTACTTGACAGTATTTTAAAGTTAGCATGCTTAACAATACAGATCAGACATTGTAAAACTCTGAACTTAATGATGATATCAAGATCAAAACGCACCTAGTTTTTACATTTAAGTGATTTCAACATGTGCCATAATATATTTTGTTGCATTTGAAAACTTAAGTAGGAATGAGGAAATTACGAATTCTGGGCTCAGTTCATTGCATCGACTTTTGAAAGGCAAATAGCATTTCACTGTGGTCAATTTGCAGTGTGAAAATATTAAGCGGATCTTTGATGCAATGGCTTTTCAGCTATTATGACAACAAAACTATTTTAGTGTTAACTCAGACCCAGATACAGCTTAGAAAGTAAAGATGTCATGAGGAAGGCATAGTGGGCTTGATGGGGCACCAGATACCCTTCTGCTGATTTCTGTAAGCTTTGTTGCAAGTTCTGCTTGCAGTTGATAAGGCAAGAGGTGATAATGTGATTGATTTTTCAGCAGCAGCAGATGGAAGGCATCAGCAGTAATTGGAACAGGTTGAGCAGAGAACGTGTACATGCTTGTATTCCATTTCTGTGTGGCTGTAGAGATGGTCATAAGTCCTGGAGGCTTCGACAGCTTATTGCCACATGTTTACAGTTAAGAAACTACAGGAAGCTGCTGAGAGCTGCTGCTCTTCCATGGAGAGCTGGGAACAGCTGAGGAGGCTGCAGGCATATTTGTGTTCATTACTGGTCTCTACAGACCTCTTAGTTTGGATGCTACTTCAGGGCTACCCTTCTGCATTGACTGGCTTCAATCTCCCATGCTATTAATAGGACTCAGCCCTCTATTAGTAAACTGCAGTAATCTTAAAGAAGAGGTGGCATCTAGGCGGGCATGAAGTACATCGTCTTTTGAAGTTGTTAACCTCTTCATTTCTGTTCCCCACCATCCTCTGTCTTGTATCGCCACATGTTCTTCAAAGCAGATGCTTTTGCTTTGTGTTGCAGAAATAAGAAACAGGCAGAAAGGAATCAATAATGTTAAATTCAATGCAAAATAGTTGTTTTTTTTTTTTTTAAAAATCTGAAGAATTTTGCAAGGAAATTAGTGTTTATGTTATTTCCCATGGGTTGCATTTCCCACTTGGCAAGGAACAAGAAAAAGAAATGTATTTGTAGAATTAAACTGGCATTATAATAGACTGTACTTCAGGCCTGATTATTAATGTATCCATAAGGTTGCTCCCCTTTGAAGCTTAAGGGTTAAAACTGTAGTTTCATAACCAGCTATCTAATAACAGCTTAGCATGTGAACAACAGGAGCCAAAAATCTGGATGATTGATTTAGTACCTGATTGCATTACATTTGTTACAACTTCCCTAAAAAATAAATTCCATGCTGGCAAGAGGTGCCAGATTGACAGCTCTGGAACCTTACTTATCTACTGAAAGAGAACATTTCTGACAGCGGGAGTTTGAAATCACTCTTACTGCCCCGAAACTCAGCCTAGTAGGATTCAGTGCAGAATATAAGGGTGCAGTTTTGTCCACAAACCATTTAAGACTTAGTTTCTCTGCAGAGGTTAGCCAGCTCTTGCACTGCGTAGGGAAGGCGCAGCTCCATGAAAGGTGTTGAAGTCATGTGATGGAAGAGCCCCAGATTATTGTTGTGCACATGATTGCTGACTGTGAAGCAGAGTTAGAGACTGTCCAGGAGCTGTGCCCACATCCCAACGTGTGCTGCCTTCCCAGACCATGCGGAAATGGACCATTCAGCTTTCCGTTTGCAGAGGGATTCCCCATGCAGTATCGTCAGGATTTGGGAAGTGTGGGGGAAAATGGGTGGGGAACAGAATAAAGGAGAAGAGTCATCATAGTTTCTTGAGCATGCTGACACTCTTGTGCTTTTAGCAGTGGAGAGAGGAGGGCAAAATCCTCCTGTAGGATGGCTCACTGCAACCTTTGCTGGACTTGCCTTGGTTTTAAGAAAGAGCATTTGTATTCTTAGGTGGATGTGTGAGAGAGTGTGTGTAACTTCTTTCTTAAGCCTAGTGTATTTTAACATCATAATTTCTTTAATGACAGAAAAGTGGTTAGCAATTTTGGCCTAGAATCTTTGGCTTGTTTTTATGTTTTCTAGTGGTTTTCTTCAGGCTTTAGGGTTTTACTCACTCTTGAACTTCAGTTTCATACGGCTTGTTCATTATCCTTTCATCCTAAATGGCACGACAGCCTCTGAGAGTGGTAAGCTGTAAATATGAATTATGTTGGTGCAGTCTTTGATATCAGTGGCTCCTGATCCATCAGCATTATTGCGGATGAAGATGTTTTTCAAAGAGGACTGAGAGATTGTACTGACTTGATGGTTCTGTGGAGCACCCGGGAATTGTGCTTTGACCAGCCTGTGCCTCTGCATAATCTGCTGCTGTACTTCTGGAGTTGAGTCCTGGCTTTCAGAATTTATATCCATCCAAGCAAGATAATACAGAAAAGTGAAGGAAGGCAAATAACATTTCTATCAGTGATTTTAATTGAGCAGCTAAGTTTGAAAGAAGTTCAGAAGAACCTTTAAGATTATTCTTTAACCATGAATGGCTGAGAGATGTGCAGATAATGGGGTCTTCAGATAAAGCTCAGATGGACTGAAATGTATTTAGTTCTGTGATAGTACTAGAGAAAATTGATGGAAAATGCTGTTTAGAACAGGATTAGATAAAACTCTGGAAAATATATTAAAACATAATCTTATATTGGCAGAATGGAATGGATGATTACTGCTGATAAGTTATTTATGGATCTACATAACTAGTATGTGAAGGAATTTTTTGTAAAATCTAATTTTACATTTTCTCAGTTGGATTTTAAATGAATGGTAGTTTCTTCTGAAATAGTGTCTTATCAAGCACATCCCAGCATCCTTGGCATTTCAACCTGAGATATATTAGCACTGCGTTAGTGCCCAAGGTTGTCTGTATTAAAAACTTGGTGTTTGGAGAATGGAGAACCAGCAGATTTTAATCATAAATTAGTTTTGTGTAATCATAAATTAGTTTTGTGATTTGGCTCCAATTAAGAAAAAAATAATCTTTTTGTTTGTTTGGTTGGTTGGTTGGTTGATTTTGTGAAATGCTGGCTTTTCTATAAAGATGGTCTGTTTCTCCCAGACCTATAGCAACTCCAAAGGGCTTGTCAGCATTAGCACAGCTTGGGTAGAAACAGCCAACAGATGTGGCATATTTGTACAGCCTTTCTAATTCCACAAGGGAGTAAACACATTTGCTGTTTGAGATGCAAATACAAGAGTTGTGATATAAAATGCAAAGAAAGAGTAACACAAAATACAATTGTTCATGTGTTTGCACTGAATATGTCAAGCATTGCTATTCATAATTGAATGTCAATTCAGATTAAATTAAGATTGTTAAATCAAAGTGAAATGAACCAATCAGGACTATATTTTTTTTTTATTCAACTTTTTTTTGGTAGTTTGTTTTTAGGGTTTATGTTATAATGCAGTATGCTCTATTGTCATAATGTAATACAGAGATAGTTTAAAGATGCGTATTGCTTGCAACATGTAGAATTCTCTATTTATAAATTTCAGGTTGAAATTTGGCTTGTCCACTGTCTTCTTGAGGAAGAATTTGTGAGCAATTCTAGGAGAAAACCAGTAGGGAAAAGCTGTTGATTTTAATAAGCTTCATGGTAGGAGCATGGGGGGTGGTAGGAGCATCTGGGAGTAGAAAAGTAAATCTCTCAGAGAAAGTGTCCTTGCTGAGGAGAACAGTCTGAAGTGGTTGAATGTATAGATTTGTCATCGTGATTCCACTATTAAGTGGGAACAATTCTCCCTCACTATTAAAATGGTACAACTCTCAGCACAGCATTAGTCCTTGCAGTTCACTTTGCTGGTGTACAACTTTGGTTTTTTGGTGAATTCTGCAAATACTAGGGAAATTCCATGGGGAAAAAAAAGATTCAGTGCAAGCATAATGGCCAATGGAGAGTACCTTGAAGTACCAGCATAATCTTTAGAAACCAAAGAAATGGCAGTTACTTTGGGGTGGCACTGGTTGCCTGCTCACTTTTCTAACCCTTGGGCCAAGGGTTTATCTGCTAGTTCAATGTATTGAAGAGGAACTCACTGCTCCAGGGTAAACAGAATTAAAAATCGTGAGCATCTCTCTCTGGCTGTTTATGTTAGGCGAAGTCTGTTGCATTGGAGAAGCCTGGAACATTATCATTTTGCTTAGAGAAGGAAATCTGAGCTCCTATGAAAACTGGAACAGTAATAAGCAAAATGGAGTTCAGAAAAGTGTAGTTTTTGTCTCCCTCTTTCAAATATAGTGGAGGAAAATTTAGTTTGTATTCATGAAGTCAGAGTGAGGTCATTCAGTGTCTGGACAACCACAAAAAAAATTTGAAAGGGTGACTACCATAGCAAGAATTTGTATTATATTTTTACTGACTTCTGCTAAAGCTCATATAACTGCATCCTTCTCAACTTATGGATGGGGAAAAAAAAAGAATCACTTTTTCCAAGCAAAAGGGGACATGATTGCCTTCCTCCCCCGTCCCCCAGCCATTTTGAAGTGGTTGCCTTGACTGTGCAGAAATCTGTTGTTTGTACCAAGTAATGTTGAGCACTAAGTCATTCGTTTCTGGCCATGTTGTAAGTATTTTTCAGTTATACATAAGTGTTTTGTGTTATTTATCCCTAAATAACGATTCCTTTATTTGTGAGTACATTTTTTATTTTTCATGTGAAGGAGAGAGATCTGGTTCAACACATTAACTACTTTGTTTGGCATTATCTGATGTAGTGCATCTGACACCTTGCCAGTTCATAAATATTCAAACTTGCATCATGTGAGTTGAGGTTGGAAAGTGGTATCTCCTCCTTTTCTCAGGCCAGGAGAGTGAGGCACAAAGAAATTGGGAACTAGCTCCTCAAAGTTATCCTACTACCCAGATCCACTGATTTTCACAGGGAGATAGGCACTTAAATATCTTTCTGAACTGGCTATTCTGGCTTACTGAGAACTCACAAGAGTCCATGGTAGACTACTGTTATAAGCTTCAGTCTTATAAATCTTAAGCTATCCAGACTGCTGCCTTGCCTTCCTTCTAGGGAATTTTAATGTTTTTCTTTCATCTCATCTTTCTCAGAGACAAAGGCAAAAGCAAGGCTTCATAGTATCCCTAGTACAAGTAGTTTGGAGGGGGGAATATGGGGGAAGCAGGGAGAAAAGAAGTTCATTCATATTCCCCTGTAAAGTTTATTTTAATTCTGATACAGTAGTCAAACTGATAGTTTTCTGCTAAAGCGTATGCCTGAATACTGCAGACCCATCTTTGACAGAGTTTGTTTGACTTAAGTGTCAGCTTAGTGCTTTGCCAGCCTTTAATATGCTTAGTATTTCTGTGACCATGAAGCAACCTTCTATAAATACGTTACAGCAGTTGTACATGGCTGTCTGAAGAAGTCTGTCTGTAAAGATCTATTTGTAAATGTCCTTTTACCCTTTTGTTTTTTTCTTTAACAAGCAGCTTTCAAAGGCTGTTTATATTTTTGGCAGAGCTGTGAGTTTTCTCTCAGGGCTACTCACATTTCAGAGAACAGGTGACTTGCATACTTCTTGTTTATAAATTACAAGTAAACTACATTGTCAGTCCAGTATATATTTAAAGCATCGTAGCTGATCATATTGCTAACAATTTCCAGTTCGTTTTAACATGCTCTGAATTTCTGGTTGGTGTTTTCAGGGGTCTATTTGTTTAGGTATGTTTCTTTTTTCTTTTTTTTTTTTCATTCTTTCTTTTTTTTTTCTTTTTTTTTTCTTTTTTCTTCTCCCCCTATTTGGAGACCTCAAGATTATTCTTGTATGTTTAAAATGATATTTTCAAACAAAGCTTCTCTCTTTCTGCACTCTGTTGTATTTCATATGTATTCTATGAAAGGGATAATTCTCCTATATTTGCTTAAAATAATAGGTCACTAATAATTACCTGTTAGTAAAGAGAACTACTCCAAAGATTGCTAACTAAATTATATATACAGAACACACAGGAAATCACAAAGCATCTATCAGCCCAAGAAAATGAACTTCCTGTCTCTTGCTGATATGAACACCATAGGACATTTCAGGACTTTTTGTTTGTTTTTTGTTTGTTTTAAATTCTGACTGAGTTGGATAGAAACTTTTGGGAAGCCAGCATAATATCTGCACTTTTTTTGTGCTTACAGTGACGGAAAGAACTTACCTTGTGGTGCCCATGGCTTAATTCCCTGTTGGAATCATCTTGATTCCAGCAAGCTTGACTGTTGAAATTATGGCAGTGGATAATTCTGCCCCTGCTATTCCAGGAAACAGAAAAATGGATGCTGAAAACTGCTAATATCCCTGGTCTGTAACAAAATATCCCTTACTATAGGGGTGGGGGAAACAACATTTTTTTTAAGGAGTGATGTGTCTAGCTCCAAGGTCAGGCAAACTGTATTTTTATATTCATGTACCAGTCAAAACTTATTTCACGAAAGAATGAAGGTTATTTGAGCACTGTCATTCCTGTAACACTAAATATTAGAAATCAGGAAGCCGAACAACACAATTAAATAGAAATAAAAGAGAAGGTGCTAACACTAGAGCAAACTTAAAAGTGGTACTTCATACAGTCACCTGAGAATTCAGAAGCCGCAGTTTCCTCCAGCTCCAGAACTCTCATTTTCCCCTTTTGTTGTCCAGCCGTACGTTGGTTTCCTTCCTTGCTCAGCCCCTCTGACCATCTGACCTCTGTCAGATGGTATCGGCTCCTTTTCATACTGTGATTAACTGCACAGCTTTTGATCTGATCACATGCAAGTCACATTCTACCTGGCAAGGTCTGTGAGGGAAATGCCATCTCTGTGCATGGCGTGGGTGTCCAGGGGAAAGCCCTCTACAATTCCACCCTTTTAACAGTTACTGGGAAATCCAGGCCTGGCATGGTGGGGTTCCTCATCTCCCTTGCCCCCTGTTGAGACTTCTGAGCAACAGAAGCCAAAATAGGCAGGAGCAGACCAGTAGCCATGGCAGTTTCTTCTCTGGATGTCAGTGATCCTCCTTGGCAAATGCCTCTGCCTGAGAGGTTGCAGTCAACTTTCAAGCCTGTTTTATAGCCCTTCTCCCTTTCTACGGTTTCAGAGGATGGGAACAGGATGAGAGGCAGTGAGAACACAAACTGCATCTGAGGGTGTCACAAGGGCATAGGGTGCTCAGGCTATGTAGGAATATAATCTTAAAGCAGAAACACACATTGGTTCTGTGTACGCTAATACTAGCTGTGGTTCAATCATGAGAGATCAGTATCACAGAGATCCCCAGACTCACACTTGTTCATAATTGCTTTTGTTTCCTGTTCAGAGCTAGACTGCCTTAAACCATGAAGATAATAATTGTTATCCTGCTATTTGCACCATAGCTGAGATACCAATGCCTAATGGAAAACAGCATGCTGGCAGCACTAGATTTTAAGATTACTGTAATGGAAGTTATCAATGCCTGCAGAAACTTGGTAGGGAAAAACCAGTATTCTTCCTTTCAAGAAAATTTTTCATTTATAGACTATCAAAATACCCAAAATAGCAACAGCATTTTCAGTGTTCAAGTTTAGACAATGTGTAGTAAACTTATTGATGAGTGTGTTAATAATACATAAAAAGTCCGTAAGTAGCCACTGACAACATACATCATAAACATTTGGGCATTTTATCATTGCATTTCTTAATAGTATACAAATGTATATGGTGGAAAGGAACGTCTCTCAAGGCCTTAATACAGAGAAGCATAAATAAGCTGTGTTTTTAAAAGTGTACAAATAGTGTATGGCCTGAAAAGATAAACCATGTGATGGAAAAAATAATTTTCAACTATCTCTGGGCACAGTCTCCTCACAATAAATAAACACATCAAATTGGTTGTAGGTAACAAATCCCAGGCAGACAAATCCAGGTATCCCCAAATTCTGTTTAGAACTTTGTTTTCACATGAGCTGGTCAGTTAGTTACTCATAGATACCTGCATGAACAGGTTTAAAGCAAATTGGTCAGTCTGATGTTTTGTTCTATCCCCTAAGCACATATGTGCTTGGTTCAGTCTGTGCATTAACCTTGCAATATGCTGTCAAAGTCCATCTGCAGGTGCTTTTCCTTTGTCTCGTTGAGGTTGCGTCTGGTACTTAATGTGAGCAAGTGCAAAACAAGGTGTGACGTTCCTTCCTGATATCGTAAGCAAATCTTTCATTTCTTGTATCCCTGTGCCCTTGTGGGATTATGATGCTCTGCAAGTTATCCAGAGTCTGTAACCTATCTTATATTTTTTTTCCTGCTGTCTGTCGCATCATTTAGACTCTCCTTGAAGCATGCACCATCATATTTTCTTGTATGTGTATATATTTTTAGTGTAAAGGCACCTTGACCCACCTGTGATCTGCAGTCTAGGTAGCTATTATGTAAATTTTAGCCTTTAATAACCTTGAATAATTGCTTTTCAGTAATATTGATTGGCAGCAGTTATCTGTGATATAGTAGGTTTATGTTCTGAGAAAAGGAGGAGACTATCACTTAAGACAAATCCTTGAAAGTGACCTTTTGATTTGTGGAATACATACAAAACAGCAAATCCAGCATATTGCTGAGGTGCAGCAATAAACATACTCGACTTCTTTGGTTGACTTGCCATCCTTTCCCTGCTGTTTGCTTAGCCAGGGCTGGAGTTGAAGTGCCCTGAAATATGTGTGATTATTGTTATAGGCCTTATTTTAACCTGTAGAGTATTTATTAATCTTAGATGGAAGTAACGTTTTGTTAAAGAGATCTCAAAATCTAGAACGGAAGGTATGCATTCAACTGCAGTCTAACTATCTCTTGATTTACTCAGTGCACTTCAAATCCTATATAATGTGTTTTCTCCTTGTACTTACTAGGGTCATCTTGCCCTGGCCTGTGCTGAGCTCTGTTACACCACTGTGATGCTTTATAGTTCAGTATATTTTTTTCAAAGCTTATGTGCTGTATGACTGAGCTGTTGAAAAGAATAAAAGTGTTCTGAAACTGTTCAGCAAGTGAATCTACACTGTGCTACTTCCCAGCGACTGCTTAGTTCAGCACAGCATTTAACTTAGCCTCCAAGAGTTCCCCTGAGCCTCAAATCAGCATCAAACTGAAAAGCAGCATGGTCAGGATAGCACACTATGTTTCCCACAGCTTCAGAACATTTATTTTCTTTTCAACTTATCCTCCAAGCAATTGAGTCTCTAAATTGGCATCACACTACGTGACATGCTTAGGAGGGTACATCACTAATAGCATTAAATTGCTGATTTCTCTTAAAAGAAATAAAAAGGAACCAGACAAAAATACAAAAGTTTTCTGACGTTAATGGAGCCTAGATGAGAAGGGTGGAAATAACTGCTTGTACAGTCATTATCAGCTTTGACTTTCTTTCAACTACCACACTTCTTTGGAAGTAGTTAGAGCTTGTGGCTTCTTGAGAAATTGTTTATATTTTGTGGAAACAAAAGGATAGAAATGGTCTGAGTGAAAAGCATTTAATACAGTATGCCTGAACAGTGCAGATTCAGTTTCAGCCTCTCTCATGGCTATAGTTTGGGATGGAGACCTTAGTCGCTATGAGAAACAGATCATTCTCATCATCTTTGTGGCCTTCCTCTGGACCTGTTCATTTACACATATGATTAATTTTCACTAGTCACAACACTTAGGCAACAGTTTTGGGTATAGTCCCTTGACTTTCAAGAAACAAGTGGTGTTCATGGGAAATTCATAATATACTAGTAGCAGGTTCATGGGAATGCCCCTCCCAAAAGACTAAAATGATCTCATCTGACCTTTGCAAACTGAAAATCTATTACTTCTATGCTAATATGCGTGTATCTGAATCATCATTAAAATCAAACTAAAGCTGTCAAAACGAATCATCCAAATTAGGCATTAGTATCCTTTCTTTGATTTCAGTTTCTTGGGGTTTTTTTCAGCTCTATCTTTCACGGTTTTGAAAAATGGTTGTACAAAGAGTTTTGTGTTGGTATGAGTTGATAGCATTCTGCAGTATTTTCCTAATACTCCTCTTTTTGTCAGTTACTTTGCTTATTTGTGTGCTGTCACAGAAAGGTACTCCTTGTATTTTTGAGACACAACAGAAGATGTCTTGTGTGCAGACAGCTGCTTGTGCTTTTGTATATTCGATTGCAGGCATTTCACACTGTTTTTTCCTGCTGTGTCCATTGCTGGCAACAAATTCAATGTTGAGATAATCCAACTTCAACTGCCAAAGTGCTTAATTTTATCTGGTATCCAAATTTTTAGTGTGTTTATTAGTGTGTTTATGCCAGAAAATGGATGTGACAGCATTTGGATTTGGCCAAAGAAAAAAGAGTCCATAAACTTTTTTTTTTTTTTTTTTTTTTGGCATATAGAAGTAGAACTTTAAAAGAGAGAAATTGTGCTGAGTGAAAAAGATTCTTAATGTATGTTAATTATTTTGTTGATGATTTTGTACAGGAGTAAAGGTGTTGCTTTTGCACATGGGACTGAAGTATTCTTTGTCCGAAAGAAACAAGTGCATAGGAAAAGCAAGCACATATACTATTTCATCCTCTAACACTTTGCAGCTTAGGGACTGTTGGAGGCAGAGGTGGTTTCTGTGTGTTTAGCGCACCTTTCACAGGATTATTTCTTTTTCCTGTTGGTCTGCTCAGTCTCCCTTTGAACCCATGTAATCCTTAACCATCCCAACATTTAGGCCAGAAATTTCACAGCTTAACTGCACGTTGTATGAGGAACCATTTTCTTTCTTTCAGTCTTGCTGCTTGCTTCCTTTGAAATGTCCTAATACTTGCTTTGGAAGAAGCAGTGAACAGTTGGACTTCTAGCACACTATTTTAGGAAGGATAAGCTTTCCTCATACTGTATCATAAGTTTTACCTTGGATACTTGGGGTGGCAAGAGAGCTAAATATCCCAATCCTTTATAATTATAGATTTCCTTGCAATATCTCTATGAATTAGGGTGCTATTAAGTAGAAGCACAGAGAGGCTGTGTCTCAGATTTTCAGATGCTTAGAGATACATAGATAATAATGCAACAGGAATTCCAAAGCTCAGAATTGTCTAATTCTATCATCTCATTTTGGTTTTCTATGTACTGTTTGTCTTAATTGGACAGAAAGTATCTTGCTGAAAATTCAACAAATATTCTGTACTGCAGCCAAAAGTGAATACCTACCTCTAGGGTGTCAAAGTAGCATCTACAATAGTGGATCATCCTGTGTCTTGGATATAGAAACAGGTTTTTTTGACTTCTGTAGGAACAACATAGATCCAGTTTGAGCCAGAAACAGTCCTTGACATTTGTAGCCCTCAGGACTGCTTTCTCAGGCTACCTCCATCATACCCAAAGCAACATCTGTAGGCTGCAATAACTAGGGGGCACTCAGGCACAATACTTGATTGCACTTCTCCATGCTCTTCCTCATTTGAACTGTGACTCACAGTGCAGTCCCACGTAAGATGTCCTACCGGCCACTTGTGAGCATGAAATAGCAAGAGAGGGAGCTGGGGGTACCCAGGTGCTCTTGGCAGGGGACAGAGGAACACCCAGAATGTGTGCTGGGGAAAGTACCTTGGTGTTACTGCAGGTCCAGGGCATCACCTCACTCTGGGGCAACAGGCTGGCTACTGCTTGCTCGCTGTTCAGTGTGATGCCTTTAGGCAGGGAGTAACAGTTGGGGAACAGCAACTGGTCCACAGTGCTCCTGAGATCGCCATCCTTTTCAAACTTCAAATCCCCCAAATGTGGAGTAGAGAGTCATTTTCATTCTGTCCCTGATTGGTAAGGAAGCTGATGTTGCTATAGTTTAGTGCATCCAATTATTATAAGATACTGTAGTAAAAAGGCTGTTACCTGGTATAAGCCCATGGCATCAAATAAAGTAACACCAGGGTGAGTAAGTTTTAAGCTGTTGTAATCAAACAAAAAACTTATGTACTGAAGTTTAAATAAGATTCAGTTTGGTGCACATTTTGCAGTCCCTTGTGAGTTTGTTTTATAATGACAATTCTGTTAGTCCTTTGGAGAGTTTCCTTAAGAATCTGTCCAATTCTTTAATGGTGATAATATTATATTGATTTAAATGAAAGCCAGAAAAATCTAACTCTGTGCATTACAGTGAGGCTAAAGATACCCTGTTTCTAGAAGATAAAATGCTAATATAGTTGATATTCTTTTAATTGCAACCATATTCTAGGTATAGCTCATCTTTTCCATTAGTTCTGTAGGGACATCCCATTTTTAAAAGTCCAGCTGTCTGTCCTATTTCTTAGGTAACTGCTGTAATTAGCATTGTAACATAACATAATTTTAGTTGTTTTACAGCTACTTGTAGCTGTCTATTTCCCTTCCAGTCTGAATAGTTCTGAGTTTTGTTTCTGAAGTATTTTAAATTTGACTCATCTGCTTTCTATATTGAGCAGAAAAAACAATAATACTGTTAAAAAAAACAAAAAAACTTGCACTTTTGTACAAGTCATAGAATCATAGAATAGTAAGAGTGGAAAGGACCTTAAGAATCTAGTTTTCACCACCCCTGCCATGGGCAGGGGACACCTCGCCCTAAACGATGTGGCCCAAGGCTCTGTCCAGCCTGGCCTTGAACACCGCCAGGGATGGAGCATCCACAACCTCCCTGGGCAATCCATTCCAGTGCTTCACCACCCTCACAGTAAAGAACTTCTTCCTTATATCTAAACTTCCCCTGTTTTAAGTTTGAAGCCATTCCCCCTTGTCCTACCACTACAGTCCCTAAGGAAGAGTCCCTCCCCAGCATCCTTGTAGGCCCCCTTCAGATACTGGAAGGCTGCTATGAGGTCTCCACACAGCCTTCTCTTCTCCAGGCTGAACAGCCCCAACTCTCTCAGCCTGTCTTCATACGGGAGGTGCTCCAGCCCTCTGATCATCCTCATGGCCCTCCTCTGGACTCGCTCCAACAGCTCCATGTCCTTTTTATGTTGAGAACACCAGAAGTGTACGCAGTACTCCAAGTGAGGTCTCAGGAGAGCAGAGTAGAGGGGCAGGATCACCTCCTTTGACCTGCTGGTCACGCTTCTTTTGATGCAACCCAGGATACGGTTGGCTTTCTGGGCTGCAGGCGCACACTGCTGGCTCATGTTAAGCTTCTCGTCTACCAACACCCCCAGGTCCTTCTCCGCAGGCTGCTCTGAATCTCTTCTCCTCCCAACCTGTAGCAGTGCTTGAGATTGTCCTGACCCAGTGAGCAGTGCTTGAGATTGTCCTGACCCAGGTGTAGGACCTTGCACTTGGCTTGGTTAAACTTCATAAGGCTGGCATCAGCATAACTCACAAGCATGTCAAGGTCCCTCTGGATGGTATCCCTTCCCTCCAGCATATCAACCGAACCATGCAGCTTGGTGTCGTCGGCAAACTTGCTGAGGGCACACTCAATCCCACTGTCCATGTCGCTGACAAAGATGTTGAACAGGACCGGTCCCAATACCGATCCCTGAGGGACGCCACTCGTTACAGGTTTCCATCTGGACATTGAGCCATTTACCACAACTCTTTGCGTGCAGCCATCGAGCCAGTTCTTTATCCACTGAGTGGTCCATCTATCAAATTGATGTCTCTCCAATTTAGAGACAAGGATGTCGTGCGGGACAGTGTCGAACGCTTTGCACAAGTCGAGGTAGATGATGTCAACTGCTCTGCCGCTGTCCATCAGTTCTGTGGCTCCATCATAGAAGGCCACCAAATTGGTCAGGCAGGATTTTCCCTTAGTGAAGTGATGTTGCCTGTCACCAACCACCTCATTGTTTTTCATGTGCCTTAGCATGCTTTCCAGGAGAATCTGCTCCAAGATTTTGCCAGGCACAGAGGTGAGGCTGACTGGTCTGTAGTTCCCTGGGTCTTCCACCTTCCCCTTCTTGAAAATGGGGGTTATATTACCCTTCTTCCCGTCATCAGGAACTTCACCTGACTGCCACGATTTTTCAAATATGATGGACAGTGGTTTAATGTGATGGACAGTCCTAGCAGAAGCCATTATATTTTTGACATAGGAAGTTCTTACGGTGTCAAAATAGCACTTACTAAAGACATTGTCTTTGAGTGGTCTTGCCTGATATTGACTGTTGTATAAACATCTAAAATCATGTTATACTAAAGAAGCTTCATATATATAAAAGGTACAAAAAATTCTTTTGCATTGCTTAGGTTGATGTCTACTTGAGGTAGAATGAATGTAGGCTTAACTTGTTCAGGCATGCAAGCACACTCTTGCATAGAAAGGAGGAGGTACACTGAGAATTCAGAAGGAAGGAATAATTAGGAAATTACCTACCAGCGATGGTGGGTTATATACAAAGCCTAAATTTCTTAATTTTGGTACCTTAGTAAAATGCTAAATTATGTCTTCAACTTTAGTGTTTTGGTTAGGTGGTAGCTACACATGGATCGATTCACACCATCCTGCCCAATAGAGCTTTCTTCTTCTGCTCTAGTCTTCTTTCTGCAGAAGCTGCAAGACAGTCCAATGAGAGACTTATAAAAGCCCCAAATAGTATTTGGGGCTCTTATAATTGTTAGACTCATCTAGAAGTTTCAGTAAGATGAACTTACAGTTTTCTTTTTAAAACTGTTTACCATTATATTATCAGTATAATTTTTAAATGGTACTGAATTTTCAGAAGTCTGTTCTATGTCTCTGTGCCCCTGCTGATCACTGACTCCTTAAAAGAAAAGCTGCAAATATATTTCCGTTTCAGTCTGTTGTGAAAGGGCAGTCGGTATAATACACAGTGCAATGTACTGGAGCATGAGGTCTGAAAGGAAAGGAATTTCAGTATTCATCTCCCAAAAGCTGACACTACATTTTTGAGGATTGGTAAAGAATATGAATTTTCTAAAATTAGAAAAGGCATCTCTAACTGAGAGATTAGAGGAAGAATATAGTAACCAACCCTCCAGCTACAATCCACAGCAATTTAAATTTGTGGAACAAGCACTTTCTCATGCATGCAAGGGTACTCTTGACATAGAAATTAACAAGTTGTGAAGAATTCCAGAGAGGGAATAATTAGGAAATAGTCTGAGCTAATTCTTCTTGGTATATATTTTTGTGATGAGAACAGTCCAGTTTCTAATTAAATGCTAAGCCATGAGAGAGACACTATTTAACTGGATTTGAAATTATTTTAATTCGCTCTGTGTGTGTGTGTAGCATTAGATGTTTGATTGTGTCCTTGGTCTTGGGCCAGTTCTAAAGCCATAAAAAATCAGGAGATATTTTCTCTGACAACTATACCATGAACACTTTTCTTCTCCCTCCAAGGCATTTCAGCCTCTGTGACTGGTCTTTCAAACTGAATTTTCTGTAATTTGTCAGAGTATGCTGCTGAAAGAAAATGTCAAGCCCATTCTCTATTGAGGTTCATGACTGTCACATAATATTAATTTTTCAACAGTATATAAGGACACTACTGTTGAATTTTAGGGGTGATCATTTTGATACAATATTCTGCTGCCATAGCCAGCAAAACTTAACATGTGGAAGGTCTTTATTTCTTTTATGGGAACAAGAAATGACTAGCGCTTCTCTGCTGAGCTACTACATTGAATGTGGGGAGGTGTGGGGCATATATTGTGTTTCTAAAAGCAACTTTTGTTTTTCATAGAATCACAGAATTATTTAGGTTGGAAAAGACCTTTAAGGTCAGCAAGTCCCACCGTAAATCTGACACTGTTAGGTCCACCACTAAACCATGTCCCTCAGTGCCACTCACTGGTGGGGTGGTGTGAGAAGGCAGAAAGGCCTTGGCTCTGTGCAAGCACTGCTCAGTAACTAAAACATCATTGTGCTATCAGCACTGTTTTCAGCACAAATCCAAACCAGAGCCGCATACTAAGTACTCTGAAGAAAATTAACTCTGCCTCAGCCAAAACCACTAGGTCCCGCCCCCTTGTGCCACTGTGGGAAGTGAGGTAGAAAAAATTGGGATTGAATTTGAGCCTGAGAAGGGAGGGGTGAGAGGAAGGTGTTTGAAGATTTTGGCTTTATTTCTCGTAACCCTTCTCTGATTATTGCCCTACTGTCAACAAATTAATTTCCCGGAATTAAGTCTGGTTTGCCTGTGACATTAATTGGCGAGTGATCTCCCTGTCCTTACCTTGACCCACAAGCCTTTCATTACATTTTCCTCTTCCCTGTCCAGCTTGAGGGAGGAGGAATGATAAAGAGTAGCTTGATGGCTTCTGGCATCCAGCCAAGGTCAACCCGCTGCATGCATCTAAATTATTTCAAAATTCATGTTTACCGTGCATTCCGCACTAGTTTTTTAAACAGATTAATAAAGTCAAGCTTCGAACTTCACTCACCTATGTAAAAGGTTCCCCAACAGGAATAATCATCGAGACATATTGGAATATTTTATCTAATTTCAATTTATTTGATTATGTGAAAGATTGTAGAAAAACTTGGTCTTCAGTTGAAAAGAACATCTTGGAAGTATTTTTGAAACTTTGTAGTTTTTTAATCTCACTTTAATATTTTACTTGTCCAGAGAAAAATTCTGAGAACGATTCTGTAGCCTGGCGGTGAGGTCACTCATTCCCACCTTCCAATCACTATACGTGTAAACCATTTTAACAAGTTTGTTTTAATGGTCTGGGCTGAGAGAGTGCCTCTCTCACAACAGACTGTATGTAGTTCAGTGGTTATGGAGCAATCCTGGCAGTCTTGATTGACAACCCAAACATCAGGATCTCTTTGAACTAATATTTCTGACATCCTAGACGCTGCCCTAAGTTTTCAGAATGTGTTTGAGCACCAGAATATCAGGTATGGGCATTATTTATCTTCCCCTATTTTGGTGTTTGGAAGCGAAGTCTATGAAACCAATGCCACAACATTGGAATGTTGTGGTTTGGAGGAGAAATGAATCCCTTATACTTCATATATTCATTTTTACCTTTGTGTCCATCTGAATTATTTAACAAATGTTATTTTGATGTAAATTGTTGATTAATGGAAAGTTGTCCAGCTGTGAAGGTATGGTGCACAAGTTTTCTAAAGTACAATTTCTTTCTAGCTGACATATGCAGGGCACCTAGAAACTGAAGTACCTGAAATCACCAATAGTTCTTTAAAATTCTTTCATGCTTGCTATATCTTGGAATTCTTCACGGTGTTGAAGTATGTACTAACAGGTCTGCATCTGAAAAGAAATAAACAGTGGCACATTACTTTGAGGTTAGGTGGTTCAACCCATTGTTGTCCATTCCTTGAACAAAACATGAATGAGAGCTTTTAGCAGGTTTGCTAAGGTTCTGCTCATTTGAATTTTTTTCTTTTTTAAGATTTCCAGGCAGGACTATGAAACATAACATGGTATTGGCTCTTCAGGGCAAATCTTTCAACTGAAGCCTGTAACACAGTGCTTCCACTTTCAAATGTTGTACTAAACACCTGATTGGACCTAAATCATGATTATCGTTCTCTATGGGTGGTACCAGAAAGGTAGCAGAAAGTGTAAGCCTGTTTAACCTTGGCAACACCTCCATGCTAGAACCATCATCCTCATTATTGTTTGGTTCCATGTGCGAGGCCTCATACCTATTACACAAGGACACCCGGGAAGGTGGGGTAATCACAGAGGAGAGGCGCCTGCTGAGCTGGGCAGGAACTTGTCTTCACTGCCCCCTATCCGTTAAGTCACTGTGTTCAGTGAGGCAGACAGAGGATAGGGAATCCTCCATATTATGAGTTATGTCTGCCTGTCTAGCCTGTCCCAGGAAAGGTAGAGTGTGTATCCAGTGATATATCTCTCTTCATCTCTGATACTCCTCAACCTACTCATCTCCTCACAAAGCTCTGTCACTAAGGGCTCCTTTCATATATGTGGGAGGGCTTGGCCATCGTTGCTCCTGGCCTTGCCCCGGTCTCAGCAACTGCTGTCATGTCTTTCTGGTTCCCCTGGCTCAGGAAAACCTGCTGTGCACTGAACTAGAGCACTCCAGTGCCGACCATGTCAGCACCCGAGGCACTTGCCTCAGCAACTTGCAGTCTTTAAAGTCCTTTGGAAAACTGAAATACTTATTTATGATGAAACCTGAGTTTTAATTTAAAACCAATTTACTAAGCCTATAAGGCTTGTTTGACCTTCAGGAGAAGGAAAAGACAGTTTGGTCTTGTAAAGTCTTAGAAGAAGATATGAAAACCACCTGTGATAGCGTTGCAAATTCTAAAACTATGACTAAGGAGATAGAGAATGGTATTAGCTGTCCTGTACCATTGCTCAGATGAGCTAAAATAAACTGTCATATTATGTGACCTATAAGTGGTATTAGGCATTTTATTACCTTCTTGCTATCCACTTGAGCTCTAGACTTTATTAAAGATTGTTTACAGAAGTTATTGAGTGCCACTGGTTTTATTTCTAAAGTACTGACAGGATGGCATTAATGTCCCTAAACGTAAAAGGAAGGAATGAGATAAATTGTAAAATCATGATCTAAGTGCAAGAGGAAGTAAGATAAATATAAACCAAGCTTGTATGTTCTTCCTTGCCAAGAGTCTCTTTATATGCCAACACGTCTGCTGTTACTTTAACAGCTTCTATCAAAGTAAATTGGAAGGAAAAACATTAAAAGAGTAATTCACTGCGCAAAAATGCTTCTTTAGAGTCACATTAGGCACAGTCTCTGCATATGATCTTTGCTTTCATAATGTATTTGCTGTTTTGATGGATGTTAAGGTTATGAGGATGTTAAATGGGGGTGGAACATTTTTGATTGTGGGCATCATTGATCTTGATGAAACACTAGGTATGACTTGGGTATAGTCATGCAGCCCATGTTTTTGATTTCCTTGTATTGATAGCTTGTCTTCAGGGCTTCTGCTTTGTCCCCTGCTCTGCTGTTAATATAAATGTGGTGACTCTCTAAAGCCTTTTTAATTACAGATTTTGAAAGGTGTGTAAATGAAAAATAGCTTTAGGAAGCAGGAAAGCTCAGAAGCACAGAAAATGTTTCATTTCTTTTAATTGTCATAGAGAATACATGCAGCTTGAAAGATACTTCCACCCATGGCTTGTGTGTAATTTTGGAACTAACAATCTCTATTTTGATCTGTCAAATTGGAATTAAAGTGTATGTCCTGGCTATTTGTGGCTCAAATGAATTTGAGATTACCCATTTAACAACATCTACCAGGTTGGTCAATTTTTAACACCATTCTTCATAGGTGAGTAATAGCGAATACTGATTTTGGTACACTTTTTGATAGTGGAGCTGTGTTTGAAAGCTCTTACCCATTTCAAAACAGTCCAGCTAAAAACTACATGGGATTAAAAATTTGTCCATAATGTCTCACCTCAGATAAATTATTGACTATAACTAGCATGATACAAAAACAGTTTATAAAATAGTATTTCCTCTAAGATTATAGTTAACAACAGGTTTTAGTCTGTTGCTAAACTAATAGGGATTTTTTGTTTGTTTGTTTGTTTCATAAAAATGTCTGATAATGTGCTTCCTTTAAATTTAGTTTACTACTAGGTCATTGAATTCCTCCAAACCGTGACAAATCTGGGTATTTTTGTGTGACTTGGTGAAGACTCTTCTAGTCTGCCTGTTGTACAGCTGCTGTGAAAATACTTGCTTAATCAAAAGATTTCTGTGCCCTTGGGTACAGTATGTCATGAATTGTGTTTCATTACTAATGTATGCAGTTTCTGCTGCTGGAACATCTGCTGCTTGTTTGGAAAGGTGTAGGAAAATTCACTATACAGATAATGGATAATAAAACCATTGAGCTTGAGAAAATTGCTTCTGCTAAACTAAATTTCTTTTGCCGCAGGCCAGATCCTCATTCATATCTTTGACCTATCTTTCTAAGGGATTAAATCAATTTGATTTTTACCAGTACTGTATTGAATTTTAGTAACTGTTACTATTTGTTGATAATTTGTTGGTAGCTGATGGTTTGTGTTGGCCTTATTTGTTGTTATTGTTTGCTTCTAAAATGTAAATCTAACTATACTTACGCTTGTTACAAATAGCCAGTACTCTTACACATTCTTAGTACATAAAGTAGTTCTGTTTGGTCTTCAGCAGTTTTCCTTTACGAATTTTACACAGATAGCTGCCAGTTCTCTAAAATGGTATTTAGTGTTCATTAAAAATTCAGTAAATTTTCAGGACAGAGAGTATAAGTCTATTAAATTATATTTAATTATTTACTTATTTTTATTAATAAGTTGTTTTCTTTCCCTCTACACATGAGTCAGATTATTTTATTGGCCTTATGGCAACTGAAACACTTTTGGAATAACAAATAAAATTATCTAGAATCAGTGATACAGTTAGAAGTTATTAAATGCTTTGTACTTCCTATGTATTTTCAGGGATACCAAGCAACTGATTGTGGCTGAAGAATATCTTAAGCCCCTGCAGAGCAAATTCAGTTCAATGGATTGAATATGGGAGAGAGTTTGTTAATTTTTCACTAAATGGTCTGTGCTGACAGTGAATATGGCAGTGATAAAAAGTTTGCAAGATCAGAGTTTGTTTTAAATAGACCTCAGTGTTGATTCCCACAGGGGTTCTGAGAAGGCTTTTAAGAAAAGGAGAAAGTGAGAGCGGAGCAATCCTGTGGGGAAGAATAAGTATTTGTTAGAAAAAAGCAAGATTTGTTAGAAAAGAACTCCTTGTAGCCCATAGCAATATTACTCATGATTTCGTTCACTGGAATATTGAATTGTTGTATTTTCAGTTTTGTTTCTTCCCTGGAGTATTTAACTGACTTTTCTGCTTTCATCAGGATTGTCCATCCCTATATGCTGAACACTTCCCTTAGCTGATGGTGACTCCCTGACCCTGCCAGAGATTTTCTGGTTTTATCTGCCAAGGCTGATAATTATTTTAGTAACAAGTGCTAGCTCAATAATGTTTAGCCGCTCAGGCCTCCTCCCTTTCCCTGGGGGGAAACTGATCTGAAAACGATCTCTGTTCTCACCTGGGTTTTAAAGATATGAAAATTCATTCAGATCAGTTATCTTTCCTGCTGTCTTCCTTGATTCCAAGTATGGTGAGCTGAACTGAAGCTCACAAGAGCACCTGGTATAAATGGCTTGACCACTCGCAGTCTACTTTGAATCCAGCTTGTTATTTCGGTTGCACGAGGCAAACAGCAAAAATGAGCAGGAGTTTTAATTACATGTACATTTCAATACCATGTTCTAAATATTGTTAGTAGCTTCATTGCGTGCCTTATTCTAAGGCATGTGCTGCCAGAAGTTCTCACTTCTGTCTTTTCCTAGCTCTCAGCAGGAGGCTTTCAAGCTGAGCCCAGGAGTCCTGGCACACATAGGACATTCCCAGTCTGTGTTTATTACTGTCACAGCCACAGGGGACCATAGCTACGGACTACATTAGTCTTTGCCCCAAGAAACTTATGAAGAAGTAGTGAAGTTACTTTAGAGATGCTCTTTATTAACTAAAATCTCAAAAGAGAGGGAAAAAACCAGACTTCTCAAGATCTGCACTGTCATTTCTTGGTAAACTAAATGGGCTGTTCATCATGCAGGGTCAAGCAGTCTACTCAGTTAAACATTGCAGAGATTCATACTAGATAACAAAGCTGGTTTCAGTGTCTTATGAGGGACATTTTCCAGTATAATTTTATTAAGTAGTATTGTTATTTTTGAATAGAAAAACAGAATTTGAAAATGAAGCACTTTAACTCCCCATTCTCTTGTGTGTAGTGGATCTCTCCTGAAGTATTCGTGTCAGCAACAGCAGTATTGATAATGGATTTAGACAATTTGCAATGTAAGGTAGATCCCACAAATAAAGCATTGGACAAGAGGGAAGAAGCTGTTCTTTCTGTCCCTGACAAGAACAGTTTTGGTAATACTAGCTTATGGCAGGGGGGGCTTGGACTAGATGACCTTTAAAGGTCCCTTTTAACCCAGACTATTCTGTGGTTCTAAGAAGAAAGTGTCAGAAAATGGAGTGCTACCAGTGTCAGTCTGTAGTTTAACAAAATATGCAGGTCTGAGACTGCACGTTTTTTTAATAGTCATTTTAGTACTTTGATAGAATTTCCTAGAAGTCCCTTAAGGTGAGAAAAATGGGTGCTTGTAAAAGTCTACTTCAGTGCAAATCACTGAAACCTATGCCACTAAGCAGTGGCTCATTGCTGGAAACTGTTGTGTCAGGTATGTGTGGTGAGATTCTCCTGGCTAGATACACAGAGAAGGAATCTGTCCTTGAGCTCCATTCTCTTTTTGAAGGTACAAAAAGATCAGTACAGAGTCTGCAGAGTCAAAGGTATGATTTACCTCTTTTCAAAAAACAGGTCTAAAATAGATTAGATTAATAAGCTATGTAGATCATCCTTTGGCTATGGAAGGATATGACCCATGGTGACAGTCTTACATACATATATTTGATATATATATGTATAAAATACATGTATATGTATATTTATATCCATGTATCTTTTAGATGTCTAAAGTTAATGAAACCTCTGCAAAACTAATAGTGAAAGAAAATTGTGTTCTCTGTTGCCATTTAGTAAGACAACCTTAAATCACAGAGGAAGGAATCTAAAGAAATCAAACTAGGCTGGCAAGTAAGTACCACACAGCTGCTTTCTCACTCACCTTCACCAGTGGGATGGGAAGGAGAATTGCAAAAAAAACCCCTGTGTGTTGAGAAAAGAGCAGTTTAATAATTGAAATAAAGTAAAATATAATAATAATACTAGTAGTGCTAGAAATGGAGATATATGCATATATATGCTCTCAAATGTGTTTATGTATGTATATTTGTGAAAGAAAATATTCAAAGTTCATTTTGGATCTTGTGTAGTACATCATAGAATTCTGACCAAAAACATTTGACAAAAAGCAGCTGTTTTCAGCCTTCAAGTTCTGACTACTTCCACATGCAGACTAAAAAGAGGTCTCAGCACGACACAGCTGGGCCCATGGAATTCCTCCATGACCCTCTCAACAGCATGCTACTCTGCAGGATGAGGAACAAAGGGAACATCCCTAGAAAATCATGGAGAATCCTCCCATTAAGATAAATTTAAGGATCAGTTTGTGGCTCAGCAGATGAGCATCCTGCGTATGATCAAGTAACTTTCTATTTTAGTTATTAAAGCAGAGTTCAAATAGGAACTTGAAAGCTGAACATATTAGATCTGACAAGGTGTGTGTTTCTAAAGCAGTAGATGAAGGAAACTGGCATTAGTTGGTGATGAGGATCAAGTATTTTTCCTCCAGCATTATGTGGGAAATCATAGCATATGAAGAGCCATAAAGGTAAAAAAAAAAAAAAAAAAGAAGAAATTAGCGTTAAATGTGATAGAAGTAAGGGACAAAAGAAAGGTAGAAAGTGGATCTCTGATGATCAAAAAACAGACTAAGAACTGATCTTTATCATCATAAGGGGTTACAGCAAGGCTGCTGGAGGAAATATTGCTGCATTGATCAAGGCTAGGGCTGACTACTTAATTTTTTTATTTTAGTTGCCAGAAGATAGAGTTTCAGGTTGACTACGTATGTTTATGAATTTTCATAGAATTTCACATATACGTCTGGCTGAAAAACAGTGAACAGTTCTGTTTTGTGATTTTAAGTAGTTATTGAAACTGTAAGGGGGAAATATGTAATCAGGAAACCAAAGCTTCCCTCCACCCCCTAGTATAGTTACCATAAGAGAAGAAAAAATAAAAATTAAAATGTTTTGGTTTTGAATCGGATCAGGCACTTGACACAAACTGAAACAATTTTATGTCAACTCTTAATTTCATCCAAAAGATTGCCTAACGTACATTGACTCAAAGCAAATGTTTTTCTCCTGATTTTTCAGTTCAGACTTTCACTGACTTAGCAGTGATAGGTAACTTTGAAGAGCAGACTTGGAAAGGATGTAGGTAGATTTAGATTAGACATTAGGAAGAAATTCTTCCCTGTGAGGGTGCTGAGGCACTGGCACAGGGTGCCCAGAGAAGCTGTGGCTGCCCCATCCCTGGCAGTGTTCAAGGCCAGGTTGGACGGGGCTTTGAGCAAAAATCTTCCACCTGGTGTAGTGGAAGGTGTTCCTGCCTGTGGCAAGGGTTTGGAACTGGATGATCTTTAAGGTTCCTTCTAAGCATTCTGTGATTCTATGTCCTCTAGAGAAAATTTTAAATACTTAGATGTTGTTTAAGAGAGGTGTAATTTAATTTAATGTTCCGGCTAGTGGTTAATTTTCAGCCCTAAATTATAGGAGTAATCCCAACATTGGCCAGAAATTGATGAGAGCAAAAAAAGTTATTCCCATCTTTCTGAAACATGTTTATTACCTTCACGGATCTGGACCTTGAATTCTTATTCTTTCCCTGCAACAATGCTACAGTGCATTTGAGTTTCATCTGTCCCATGTCCCAGCAAAGAAGTGCTAGACCAGTGTTTGTTTTTTGCATAAATGCATACATATGCTTTTTCTTCTTTCTACCACATACTGAGCATGTTGCTTTGTAAGTCTTTATAATGAGCTATCAAATACTATTTTTGTTGGTAACAGGTTGCCACTAAATTGAAACATGATCCATGTTAAAGTAAAGCTACTAATCTTAATTTAACTTCTGTTTGAGGTCTCAAGCATAAATTTCAGAGGCATTTATGTTTATTAAAAATTGAGATCCAACAGCAGAAAAATTAATTATTGGGTATTAGCCAGTTAGATTGCACAAAATTGTAAATTGGATATCTCCACCTAACTCCAGAGGCTGCACAGCCTTATTCTGCACGGATCTTGGTCTTTCAGAAGTCAGTCTTATGGCATGAAGTGCTGAGTTCTTGTGCATTGGGTATGGGCAGACAAGCCAAATTTTGTATGGCCTGAGCAGTTTTCAGTCGAGTTCTAAGCAGGAACATGCTTATTTACTCAGATTTCAGGCTGAACTTGACAGACATTACAAAGAATGAAAACAAATGCTCTTAACTTCTGCACAGGGGTAGAAGGGTCTTGACATGTGAAAATGACTACCCAGATTGTAAGCATTAGAATCGAAAGTTAATTGATATCTGCACTATTTTAATATATATTTCATATTTCTATACATGAACATATGAATTTATATTCTATGCACATATGAATAGATATATGCTCTGTACAGCTTCCTGAGGAGGAGAAGTGGAGCAGGAGGTGCTGATCTTTTTTCCCCGGGATAGAGTGATAGGATATGTGGGAACGGTTGAAAGCTGTGCCAAGGGAGATTTACACTGGACAGTAAGAAGCATTTAGCTACCAAGAGGGTGGTCAAACACTTGAACAGGCTTCCTAGGGAGGTGGAGTGTTCCAAGCCTGGCCTGGATTTTGCTGGCTACCTCCAAGCTTGCAGAGATAGATATACAACAGCTTGGTTTGAATGTGAAAAGAGGTTCTTGGAAAACAATTAGAGACCTCTTTGTTCTTGCTGGTTTTCGTGCCTTTATATTTCATTTTAAAATGCAATAATACACCCAAAAGCACAGTGTTATATAGCATGTATCTCTACTAGTAAAGACCTTCAGGACTGAAATGAGTGGTTGTCAGGATTTTGATTTCATGGTTGAATGATGTGTTAGATATCAAGTCATAAGTTCATTTATTGACTTTTCCAGCAGAGAAATATATCAGCAAGGTTTTTATAGCATTTGCAATAATTGAGTGGCTTTCAGCAGATGAAAATAGCAAGCAGATTGTAGAAGTATTAAGATAACCTGAAATGTTTAGATTGGACTGTTTGTAGTGCAATACTGTTGGGATGTCAACAGTCTACTCTACAATGCAGAAAACATTTTGGATTTAGTTTGGACGAACTTGGATCAGAGACAGAGAACTATGTAAATGTTTTCTTAGTCTACAAATAACCGGTAACTGTATTACGTATATTGTGTAATTACACACACACATTTGTTTCACTGTGGATTTTGTACAAGACTATATAAAAGATACATATAACACAATGAGAACATGTTTGTCCAAGTCTAGAGCCCTGAGGAAAATAGCTGCTCCGAAGTACTTTGCTTCATGACAGTATTCAAAGCCTTTTGTGATTATGACGATGCATTGGTTTATTTTATAAAACACTTGAAGCTTCATATATTCATATATATATTTGAAAGCCAGCAGTGTGAATAAATAAATTTTCATTTTGTCAGGTCTTTGGAAATATGGTTGCTATAGTGTATTGATTTAATTTCAGTCTTAAAGTACTAAATGTAATGTCTATGTAATCTATATATTGCTTCTGCATTATGGCTTGTGCCATCTTTGCAATTTATTAGTGTCTTGATAGAAAAATGATTGAAAGTTGAGTCGTAGACATGCATGGATGTAATTATTTGCAGTTCTGTTTCTTAACAAGTTTTCATTAATCTTTTTACTTAAAAAAAGAACTGGAATAAAAGTTGTGTATTGTCATTCTCTTCCAAGCTAACAGACAATGAAAAATACTAGTAAAAGGCTATGCAAAGCAGTTTTCAAAGTATCTGACACAAATCCTCTGACCCACTTAAAAATAGGTAGGTTTTCGTTTTCCTACCAGTAAGTCACTTACTTTAAGTTCTTGGGAAAAGACAGGAGAAACCTGACACTGCTGGAAATCTTGTGAGTCCATCCGCTTCATTTCTTGTTGAAAAGGTCTGTATGATAGGTCTTGAGAGGTATTGTTTCATTTTCAGTGTAATAAGCATAGCTGAACTGAAATTGTGATTAAAATCCTAAAAGCAAAATTAAAAACAGAATCACCGAGGAAGAATTCTTGCTTTTAATAATACGGATTATGATAATTTAGATTAATGTCAATGAATTTAAAAGATACAAGTAGGAGTATGAGTCTGTATATTTCGCCTGACAACACTGCCAATGATCAACTTGTACAGTACCAAAAGAAAATAAATTCTAACAAGTACAATGAAAGAGGTGGAAATATAAAATGCAGCTTGTCATCTAAATGCACTTTTGAAAAATACATCTTTAGATTTTAATGTTTTATTTATAATCAGGATTAATGCCTTTGTTGACAATATACTTTCTAACAATAAAAAAAAGGCATTAGGAATGAATAGCATATTCCATGCAGCCTAACTGTTTGCTTGCAGTGGGGTGTCTAACAGCAGTCTTCGACATCACAAACTGATGATGCAGTGCTTGTTATAGTTTGTCAGGTGTTCTGACAGTATATGTGTGAAGATGAGTAGTTAAATGTTAAAAACCTTTTCCTCTCTGTTCTTTTAGATACGAAACATTTTATACTTTTTTTTTTTTCAGTAAGAGAGATACTCTGTGCATATGCAAAGTACATATCTACATTTAATCATAGAATCATAGAATTAGCTAGGTTGGAAAAGACCTTCAAGATCATCACATCCAACCATTATCCCAGGACTGCCAAGTCCACCGCTAAACCATGTCACTACGGGCTTTGTCTACTCATTTCTTTGAACACTTCCAGGGATAATGTGGGTATACATACTTATATATTTATATACATATATGTACAAATGAGAGCCATCCCTTCTTTACAGGAGCTAGGAAAATCTTACCTGGTTTTTTATTGTTTTTGCAAAATGAGCCCTATTCAATGAATTTGCAGTTCTTGTAATGTTTTTCTCTTATGCAGATGGAGATAGATTTTATGGGTTTTTTTCTGCAGTCTGTCAGAAAAGGTGATTTTAAAAAACAGTTTCTCATTCCTAAATGCCTGTTTTCCACACCAATTAGTTGAGTGAATGTTACTGTCAGAAAACTTTTTTAATGTCTTCCAGTGAACTTGAGGGAAGAGGCAAAAGCATTGCTATCTCCTTATCTGAGTTGCAGCTGACACCTATATCTGCATACCAGGTGGAGGTTCTGACCTAACCTTAATCCTCTTGAAAATCAATAACCATTTCTTTGCTTTGAAGTTTAAAAAAAGTGAACTCATGGGACCATGGTATACAATGGAAAAAAGTGCTCAGACCACAGAAGAGAGTGTAGGTTGTCTCCCTCAGACCTAGTGAAATATGAATAATTTTACAAGAGGAATGAAGGCAGAAAGAGGCTAAGTAAATTCCAAAATATTTCTAGCATTAAATCATGGACTTATATCCGAGTAGGTTTCTCTTTTCTGACTGTCCTTTTTCTCTCGTCTGTCTTCTGAGATCATCATTCTAAAATGATGCAGCACAAGAAGAAATGCCGAAGCTTGAACTTAACTTTTCTTGATTTCTTACTTTCTGGATGGCTGAGAAATATAACTAATAGGAAAGAAAGTATGGAAAAATGTCTTTCATCCATTAAAATTCATTTTCTTACATTGTGGGAAGGTTTCTGTGCGGGGGACTGTCCCATTCTTTCCCTGTCTGTTTCTCACTGGAGAGGTAGCCAGCTGCTTTGAGCAGCTTAAGGTTCGACGTTGTGCTAACTGCAGTTTTGGATGACAGGCATTTTCCTTCATTGCCGATCAGCTTGTGCACTTGCATTTTTTCCCTTGCCTTTCCTTTGCAGCCCAGGGAACTGGTGGAGAGATTACATTCCCCTGACAATTTTGTTCCATCTTTTGGTGCTTCTTTAAAAGCCTTGTTTAGTTGCTTGTTCAATACCCAAGTAAGTCAGAAATGAAAGTGAACCGACAGATGACATTTCCTGTAGGATGTCAGAAAGAGTCTTGTATAGTAAGCAGATAACTTTCCTATCCTTTGGTCATTAGCCAAAGAAAGCACTGTGCTCAGAGACATTTGCCTAAACTTTGTGTTGATTATTAGCATTGTCTCAGCAAGTGGAATAGCGAGATGGATGTTGACGGCAACCTGTGTGATAGTGTTCACGGCACTGTCAAGTAGTATGGTTTACAAGAGAAGAGTGAGCTGCGTGAGATGAAATGCTGTCAGACGGCTTCTATTTCAGTCACATACGAAAGCGTGCTTCCATGTGTGCAAGTCACATGAAGACACAACATGGTGTTGAGATAGAGGCTTAATACATTCATGCATTGGCAGAATGAAGACAATCCATATGGAGCATGATAATTTACAGTATTTTTGTAGTAATTCAGGGGGTTAAACCAATAAAATACAGATTTAAGAAGCAGCAGATTGTGTTTTCTTGGTGTTTGTTTTTTATTTTTTGGTTAAGAAAGTAATATCTGTGCAACATTCTTTTGTTGAGAGTCATTGACTCAAATTGTTTCCTCACTAAACTACTCTGTGTCAAAGCTGAGCATCGTTACTGTCAAGTACTTTTTCTCCGAGCTTTCTCATTATTACAAACATTCAGCATCAATGCAGTCTCATTAATAGCTGAATTAAAATCTATGCAAAAAAGTTTTAATTAGGTCAGCTGAATGAACAAAGGTATAGGAGCCTAGACAAAGGCGAACAGTAGTTGTCTTTTGGATCTGAAGGATCACAGCTGTAACAAACCCCATCTTTTCTCATTTGAGTTGTGTCAGAAATGAAAAATTTGATTATCTGGATAGTACAGAGCTACAGTAGCTCAGTGAGGAACCTCTTTTAAAGCTGGAGAGAACCTCAACCCTGTAACTTGCAGTTCCTCTGCAATGCTCACTTCAGGCTTTTTTTTTTTTTTTTTTTAAGATTCAGTTTCTCATCTATGTGAAAGCAGTCAAATTGTTAAAGTGATGGGTTCTAACAGGATGATAATGCTGCTGTAGTCTTTCTTGCACTGCCATTACTGGTTTCTTTCTTATTTTTTACCACTGTAAACTAATTGTCAGATTTTCAGTGTTCACGTCTGCTGGTTTTGGAGATTTCCACTACTATAAATGCCAATCACTATTTGTAGATACCAGTGAAAAAATAATCTAAAACTATTCTCACCAATAAACTTTTTCAGTTATTGTAATTATCCAGCTGTATTTGTTATTCTGGTAACATTATTTTTTGTGCCACTTATTAATGTCATTCACTGCAGCATAGTGGGATTAAAGCATGGAGTACCTTGCCACAATACAAACTCTTGCATTCACCAGATAGAGCAGTGTGCTTCAATAATTCGTTTAAGGGAGTGGGATATTTGGTGTCTGCAAGCTGGCCAGAACAAGCCACAGCTCTTTTTACTGATGACTTTTTTTGAAGAAATTTAGGCTTTCAAGTTGAAGAACATTTCTACTAGCTGGTGTCACTAAAGCGTATGACAGTAAGACAAAAACAGGGACTTGAATCATAACCGTAATACTTGCATATCTCTTTGTTGTCTTGTAATATTGTTTCATCTGTTCCTTAACAAAGTTTAGCTGTTATAAAATAACTGCTTTTTCCAAATTGTTTTTCCACTGTGATGCTCTGTCTTGTTAGATGTTTTCTGCTTACGTGTGCTTGTTTTATAAGCATGGATAAACAAAATGGAATCTATCATAAATTATAGCAGTTACCAGTGAGAATAAATCAAATCTTGAAAAATAATTCAGTGTGCTCCTGGGAACAATTTGGATGTGATTCACTGCTGAAACCTGTGGAAAACAAAGTATCATGACTGCCCTGGTAGTTAAATCAATCTTAGTGTGAGTTTGGAACAGAAATATTTTATTTAACATATTTCTGTGTCTTTTTACCTTTTGTGGAGTGTTCCCTTTACCTACCAGACAAATATTTTCCTTTTTAATTGAAAAAACAAACTGGTCTGATTCATTGGAAACAGATGCCATATGTTAAAAACCAAGTCATCTGTTTATGTCTATCTTGTTTGTATTGTGTCCAGGATACATGTTTTTAACTAGCTCTCTTTCCTCTTGTGCTTAGCTGTTACTCCCATGGGGACTAGAAAGTCTCATAGTCTTAAAGTCTTAATACAGTATCTAATCCCCAGAGAAAAGAGGTCAAATCTGGCCTGGTACATATCAATCTACCTCTCTTAGAATTAGTGGAATTAAGACAATTTGCAACTATGTAGGATTTGGCATAAAGGATATGACCCATTGTTTTCTATAATGAAAGAGCAATATTGAGATTGTGAAATGAAGCATTCAAAAGACTGGGAAATGACTGATTTATATGGCTTTGATGTTACTGGAGCGATGTTTGAATTTTTGTTTTAACTTAAGGGATGTCCTGAAGTATGCTCCTGATGAGAAAGCCTTTCATCGCATTGTGAACTTTGTATTTCTCTTTTTGAGCCATCCACAAGGAAGACATTGTTAGCTGCAGTTCAGAATGGTACCTATGTGTGTTCTTACTGCTAAGCAGGCAGTACTACTGGAGTAGGCATTCTCAGGAAACAAAGGAAACAAGCTAGAATATAGTGATGTGTCATTGAAGATACTTCTCTTGGGTAAAAAACAAAGTAGGAAAGAGACATAAGATATTTTTGCTCTACACTATCAATTAACATTCATAGTGGTACTTAGGGATTCATATTTTCACCATTATGCCTGACTCAGGGCCTATACTGGATTATCCATAGATATTAATTTCTTTCACCTTTGTTTTAAATAAAGTTCCTGTGATTTTTCTATAAAACTCTAAAGCAAAAACTAAAGAAGTATTTCTGGGTTAAAAATATTATTACTTTAGAACAATTACTATATTCTAGAAGTTCACTTTCCTGCTTTGCTAATACTGCTTCAGAGAGGCTTTCACTATTAAGGGTGCAGAAGTAATTGCAGATGCCCAGTTTAGATATACAAAATGTCAAAAGAGTAGATCTTTCTAAAGGGCACTCACTTTCTCTGGATCATATTGCTACATACATTTTAGATATTATCATAGTAACTACTATATGTAAAATGTGTATGTTTGCTATAATCTTTTCATGTACTGGTGGCCCATTATATACGTGGTATAAACGTGGCTGTCAGTACTTTATTTAAAATCTATATAACATCATCCATGTAACATACCATATTTTTTGGCATATGCATGTGTGTTTATGTTTACATGCATGTACACTTACCATGTTTTGTGTACATATTTATGATAAAAAACTTGAAATGATATTTCTATAACATGTAATGAGGACTATTGGGATTATACTTCTGAGTTAAAAAACTTCACAACCACCTAAGGGTATTGGTTACTATGACAACCTCCTAAAAATACCTATACAGTTTTAAAAAAGGACAAAGCAGTCTCCAAAAAATGAAATTGTAGTATATGATTAAAATCATATGTAATTATATATGTCATCATAAGTCATTAATAAAAAGGTGTTGTTTTAAATAAGGAATTGTTTGCATTATAATAACATGTCAAAATTACATGTATTTGACATGCAGGAATCATGAGAGCCGTTGAGAAGCATAACATGGAGTTTTACTTGTGAGAAGTCAGGCAGGCTCATGAGGAAAAGCTTAGCGAAGTATTTGGTGAAGCTCAATGTGCACCACAGCAGCCCGGTGCTGTAGGATCCAGTGCGGTCTGTGGGAGAAGGGAGGCAAAAAAATATAACTGGTTATGTGCCAAATGTCTTCCTACTCTTTAATTGAACTTAATTTTGTCTTCAGATGTCGGAAAGATTAGAGTATTGCCAGTAAATAAATGTGATAACTATCAGTGAGCCATGACAGGTATTTGGCCTGAAAGTCATAACTGATCCATGTTTAAGCAAAGCCTGATCCTTGTTCTGGAAGTCAGTGTATTTTTGCACTGACTTGACAGTCAGATATCTTTAGAAGGTTTTTCATAACTTTGCAGAGATGTGACATATTAGGGCTATTTCCAAAAGACATGGAGTGGTGTGTGGAGTTGAATGAACGACTCAAAGATTCAGGATCACTCACATTAATCAAACGGATTTGCTGTTTGTGACAATTCCATAATAATATGGTCACAATTCTTGGGAAAATAGTTTGCTCTGTGGCTGCTGAGGTCACTGTTAGGCTTTTTAATAAGTCATATTCCACCTATAAGCATGATTCAAAAGACATTTTTAAGAGAAATCAATAAATTGGCACTTGAAGGTGCACCCACTGGAGCACATTGGGTAGTGTTAAAAAAATAAGCTCTCAAAAATAAGTTCTCAAAGTAATAAGGCAAGATTACAGTTTTATTTATGATGAGAAAAGATCTGAGCAGCCGTGTTTTGTTTAGCTTTACCTCATTTTTCCAGGTGTGTGCAATAGCATACCTTCTGATAGCTGAGCTGGGTGAGCCATAAAAGCTGTACCAAGGAGTTGGAATTCTGCTTATGGCTAGTGAATGACTTTTTAAGATTAAACCATTCTGTCGGAACAACTGGGTGCTTTGTTCACCAGAATTATTTTCTCAACTGGCTAACGTTCAGGAGTAAAACTTTTTCAGTGTAATTTAGAGATCATCTATTTTCTTCCTTTTACGATTTAAAATGCATAAAATAAGATTACTGTCACTATAATTCTCACCAACTAAAGAATCTTTTCTTATCATCAAATTACCACACATTAACTCTTTACTGATTAGGAAGTGGAATGCACGCCATTTGCTTTTTAAGGTGTGTAATTTAAAAAGAAAACCAGAACAACCCTCAGCTGTATGATGGTAGGGGAGAAATTAGTTGAGAGGATGAACTAAATGCATTATTTGTTTTTAGAAACGGTCTGAAAGCGATCATAATTTGTCATCATGGAGTGATAAAACTCTGAAAAATGTTTAACATTTCTTTAAGCTGATGTGCTTTTCAGCTGCTTTAGGGAGAATATCGCATGCTAATTTTTAATTTTTTGCTCAGCCTCTTCATCGAAGAGGTGGTGGCTCTAATCTCATTAAAATGTATGGCCCAGTTTTAGGAAATAGGGGGAAAATGTAGAAGGCAAATAGAACAAAAGAAAATTAGAGATGAGAAGTCCTTGGCAATTTCTTGTTCAGAGAGGGTATTAGACTGAGAGAATGGTTATCTGGCAAGGTTGAGACAGTTCTGTTTAGCTCATGAAGAATTACAATCTACCTCATATACAAAAGTCAAAGTAAGGCTTTCTTGTAATTATTTTGGCTTTAATATACTCAGAATTACAAATTATTTTGCATGCAGTTCTTTTGAGGAAAAAATTATTAATACAAATACTTTTTTAATAAACAAGGTAGCTCAGGAGTCATGATCAGTGTAGTTAGGAGAGTATTCCAAGAGAAAAAAAGACTCTCGGAGATATGGGAACTCTACAGATTAGATTGCACCAAACAAAAGAGATTTAAAACCACTTAGTGACATGAGCTAATGTTGCTTTACTCATGAATGCTGACAGTTTCAGAACTTATGGCAGTGTAGTATTACAATGGCTGTGTTGACAATTACATTGTGAAGGCAAACCAGAGTATTTCCACTGAAATGATTGCAGTAATTTTTACTGTCATTTTGTGGTGAGTGGAAAATAATATTTATTGTAACTAGAATGACAGATTTAATAATCTACAAAAATCAATAGTTAATATATGCAGCAGTTTACGTCTTTCAAAGGGTGGGAAATAATTCCTTACAAAAATAAGGTTGATATATAATGCTCTTTGAAATATTTTTAAAAATTATATTGATGTTGAAGCCTTTTACAGCCTGGAATCATGCAGTCCATTTGAGTAATGGAAGTCAAAGGAGGTCCCCTTATGCGATCATAAAAAGAGATGCATGGTGTTGTTCCTTAAAAAAAAAAACAACTTAGGTACAAAGCAGCTGATAATTTAAAACCTTAAAAAGCCCATAGTCAGAAATGAAATGGAATATCTGCCACTTGAGAAAAAAAAGGGTGGTTTTTTTTTTTTGGCAGATAAACTGCGTGTTAATGCAAAAAGAAAGGAAAATTATAACACCATATTTTTTCAGAAATGCTTCAGTATTTTTTTGTCTTTAAAATGCCTGACTTCTTTAGGGCCTTTGGTGTATTTTACATGAATTTTCTTCTGTCGCTTTTGTATTATACTAGATATACTTTCCTGATCTTTGTTCTTGTTACACTTTGTGCGAAGTAACAGGGAGAAAAAATTGTACTATTAAAAGTAGAAGGCGCTTTGGTTTTGTTATTGTAAAGAAACTAATCAGCCTTATCAAATGTGCCACGTAAGTGGATCTATTTTTTTTTCTTCCAATGGCAACTTATTATAATTTAAGTACTACCTAAACCAAAATATTTCAGCTGCAGAACTAAGTGTTCCAGAACTTCCCTGTTTATTCTGCTGTCCACCAACTACCTTCAATGAATGAGGACGCAGTGCAAAATAGCCCATTAGTATGATACTATTTATAGCAAAGTAATGGGAATCTATGTATAAACGCTCTTTTGCAAATAATTGAGTCATCCTTACAGCTGCAAGTAAGTACAAGTTTGCCAAAAAACCCCACTCAAATTCAAGAACGGCTTTTTGAAAATTTAGCTGCCTCTTTTAAATAGTCTGTGCAAAGGCTGATCATTCAAACTGTAAAGAAAGCAGCTGACATTTATATACTAATATATGTTTTTGAAGTAGTCACAGGTTAGAGACATTTTAATATCTCCATCCAACATAAATGGGAATTGCGGATTTAATTGTAACCTCAGTGGTAAAAATTAGGGATGGTTAAGTCCGATGTATGCAATTTATAGTTGTATTTACCAGGCTTTTGATATAACTAATTTGCCATAGTCTTTGCCAAAACTCAGTCACTTATAGAAAAGTGGAATCCTGCATCTTACAATACTTAATGATTTTTCCGAACTGTATGAGCTCTAACAAATGCTGCACTCTCTGTATATAAACTTAGATTTGCCTTATAAGCTTGTCTGGAAAAGTCCATATCTACTCTGAACACAGGTACATAAAGCACCAAAGGAGAAGAAAGTAAATCTTAGTATACTAACTTAGAACACAGGATGTACTTACATTTTCATAATTACACAGGCTTGTTTTACACAGAATGTTATACATTTTTAGTTGAAAATTGTAATTATATAGCACTATTGGTGTTTTATTAACAATTTTTGTCTGTATTGTTATTCTTGACCATCTGGTCTTTCACAGTCTACCTGCTGGCCTAGATTGAGTAACTAATATTCAGTCCACCACATGAAACTTTTTGCTAGATAGTTTCATGTTATTGGGTGTGACATAATGCTTTGAAGGGGAGGCTCAGGGGCTCATCTAGTGTGGATTATTTTTCCACACTGAAAGTTGATAAATCTCAGTTTACTTCCTAAGCTTAGGTCACAAATATTTGTTAAATATAAACATGCACCACACACACAGAAAACAGATTTAAATTGATATTTAAAACAGTGTTGCAGTGAGATAGAGGTACTAATTGGCCTAAAAGTTAGGAAGTTCTTGTTGAAAGCAAAACTCAGAATAATTAACAGATGCTTGCAATTTTATTATTTGCATATAATAATGTCCACAGTGGTCTAGCACTGAATGGCATGAAAAAGTATTCACCTTATTACAAAGACATTGCACATCAAAAAGGGGATATAGAAGCTAAAGATGCTAAATCTGGTGCCCTATAGGTCCTTTGGTCCAGGGCTTTTATTATCTCCTGAGAAATTGAAGTAATGATCCATCAAGTGGGATCAGGAGGAAGGGAGTTTGGAGAGAGCTGAGAGACAAGCTCTTTTGCAGTAAGTATCCTGGAAGAAATTAAAGTCCTGTGCGAAAAGCATTGCATCCTAGAGTCATTTAAGTAAAAATAACACTGGTGCATTTAAGGCACAAGTTGAAATTGATATAGTTAGTAAATTCATTAAAGATACAATGAGCTTTTTTCTTTTTATGCTCCTTTACACTAACTTGAGCCCTAATCATCTCTCCAATAGAACTGCACCATATGAACTTACACGCTTCTTGGAGCTGTTTTCCCCCCAGCTCCCCAGCCATTCACTATACTTTCTTGCCTGTTTGCTATGTATTCTTTGAGGCTATACATCATTATGATTTCTGTTTCTAAAGATTCTAAGTCCTGGCCTTTATTGCTGTCCCTACATGTGTTTCTTATTGTCTTCTGATATAGTATTATCAACCTTTCATGTCCAATTACAGATATTAATGCCCCTTCCTTCAACTGATGCACGTTTTCCACTATTTTAATAATGAAACTGCTTTCCTATTCCCATTCTTGTTCAAGTTCTTAATCTTTTAGTAGTTAGAGTTTTTTAGTAATAAGATATGCTTACACTTTATCTGCTTTTGTCTGTTATTTGCCTCTTCATTTGCATAAATTCTACTCCCCTTGGATGCCTCTGTCCATTTTAGACTTGCATCTGCATGTTATTAGATGAAGTGTTTCAGCCTGCCGTGTCATCTCAGAGTTATATTACTCTGTCCTCCTCCGTCTCTCTTCTCAACACCTTCTGGAGTTCTAAAAGAAGTTGACTACCAAGGGGATGTCTAAATTGAACAACATATTGGAGATAGGCAGGCTTGTTTATAAGAAGTTTTTTTAAAAAGAAGAGTTGAGCATTCAAACACTTGTAAGCCATCAAAATGAGTGTTATCTGTGTTACTATGCTATCTGATCACAGTTAATTTGGTTCTTCCTACTCCCATGCTATCATACTGGTCCCCCTCCCTGTTTTGCTGATGCTGTGTTTCAAATTACAGCATATATTTTTCAGGACAGTGACTGTCTTTATTTACAGACTCACTGCCAAGAGGCCTGCAGCCTTGATTAAAGACATTGGATAGTACAGCAATATAGATAGTAATTGCAGTTAAAGCAAAGGTCCTAAACCAGCTTCTTAGTGGGAAGAATCTATTGCACAGCCAAGTCTTTTGTACTTCTCCTTTCTGCCACATGACAGAGTCAATCCTGCAAGATTATGAGCTTTCTGTAACCTATTGGACTCCTGGTTGCGCCTTGCAGAACTCTTCACAACAGAGACAGGAGTCTTGTTTTTATTTTCCTCTTCAGATAAACTTGCAAGGTCTGAAAATCATATTGTAACAGACTTGCCATGTTGAAAAAGGAGTGATTTATACATAAGAGGTCTTAGAATCTTTGTAGTATTGATGGGGGAAGGCGGGGGGAGAATAATCTTTACATAAAAAAAAAAAAATACTCCAAGAGAATAATTTTTAGATGGCACGTGTGCAGAAAAAATTACGACATAGTGCAGAGTGGTAGATTACAGTGCATCTTGTTCAGGCTTCAGTACTTAACGTCTAAGAATAAGCTTGAATTAGAACTGAACAGGAAAATCTGAAGGTATTTTCATCAGATGCCTGAATGGTCATTTGTGATGTTCTAACTAAAGCAGCAAATGCTTTTTCTGGTATAAGTAGCAGCAAAAGGAAAAACATGTTCCTGCTTAATAGTTTGACAAATTTCGTCACGAGAAGTGACAAGAGCCAAGCAAGAGAAGGGAGGCACTCGTTATTTAAGCAGAAACAGTGAAGGCAATGTAGCATAGCTAAAAGAAGGAAAGTGCTTTAATTTACAATAAATTTGCAACACTGATTTCATGTCATGTTTTTGCCAACTTGGCAGAGGATATTAAACTCTTTTTCTGAAGGGCAAAATCCTCAATACTGTTGTTTCTTAAATGTTCTTTAGGATAGAATAGTTTTAAAATCTAGTAAGGCTGCTTTGACACTCAGCTGCAGGATTTTCATTTTGTTTAACTAGGATTTGCATAGTGATAGCAACATAAAAACATAGAAAATACAAAATTGCACCTTTTGAAATAAGTGCATCTGGTGGAGAAGATAAAAATACAAGATGGCTTAGTGTTTCCATTAGCTTATCAAATGCTAGAATGCTGCTAGTGTTAATGACAAAATTCATAGTTTATATTTATCATTCAAGTCCTAGAGAGTACCTACAGTGAGATAAATTAGATAGACTGCCTTTAACGTTGTGGACCAGATGAGGTTATGAAACAGTGCAGATGACTGTAGGTAATATAATGGAAAGGACCTCTGATGTAATTCTGTGTATTGTCATTGACAGAACAGGAGATCACCTCCTCTGCCTTGTTCCTCCTGCTTTAAAGGGAAAAAAAATTATTTCAACCATTTACTAGGGAAAAGAAGAATTTTCTATATTTTATTTAGTTTTGTCTGAATTTGGCCAAAATATTATTTGTATTCTTGCATTATGTACCATCAGGAACTTGCCAGCCTGCAGTGATTGAAAGGAAAGCTCTTTCATGCACTTAGATGCAGAAATAAAGGTATCGCTCACCCTAAGTTGTCACATACTGTGACAAGTATGTGAGCTAGGGCATGCATTGCAAAGACTTTCCTTTTGTTTATAAGCACCAGAGAATGTAATTTTTTGTGAGTATCAGAAGAGTCCACATAAAACTAACTGACCAGTCTAAATGTTTTTTGCTATATGCACAGTGTATACACTGCAGTGTGCCCAAGTGTGCAAAGGCCAAGTTGTGTCTTGCAGAAGCTTTGCTAAAGTGGTGTTTTAAGCATAAATAACCAGCATGGTAATAATTCTTTTTTTGAGAACCAATTTGTTAGAGAAACTTAAGACTTGACAAATTATAACTGCAGCTGGTGTATAGTGAAGCTGCTAAATACATTTCCTGTTTTTTAAAAAAATACTTATAAAAATAACTTTTTTTTTGCATTTTTAACCTCAATAAGTACTTGATTATTTTAGCAAGTTAAAAATATAAGTACTTAAATGACATGACTGCCAATTTAACTTGACTTTCAGATTCATCGCTCTTCCATAATGAAGAGTGTTATTCTGGACAACCCCCAAGACAATCAGAACCATGTGAGAACACAAATTCTGTTTCATAAATAAAATCAGAATGTAGAGTTTTTAGTATAAATTTGAATGAAATTAGAGTCCAAAATAAATTCCGTAGAAAATCAACTCCCCTGTCGTCGTGAGCTTTAGTACTGTTTCAGTTGGAGAAGAGATATTCACCTGTGAAGTGAACACAAATAACTTTAGAATCTTCTAGCATTTCTTTTCACAGTACTACTTTGCACATAGGTCACAACCTTCTGCCTTCAGTTTCAATGGATGGTAGGGTCTGGAATGGTTATTAAATAATATTAATGACCTCCTTTCAAACCTGCAAAAGCTTCTTTCAAATGAAGACATCTGTAAAGTGTTGTTTTGGAATAATCAACCTATCTCCTTACTGAACTATCATAATATGCTGCTGGGCCCATCTCTTTCTTCTCCAATATGACATGTACTTTAGCTATAATTTCTAGTTCTACATTCATAGTCAGAAAACTCTGAATTTAAGCTCATCCCTTTTTTCCTCAACTTGGATCAGGCTGAGGGTTCTTGTTGATGTTGCACCTGGCTTTAGTGCTCACCATGAGTGTAAGCAGACGTACTTTTTGCTGCTAGGATGGAAGTATCTGTGTGTTGTGACATTAAGCTCAACAGCTCTTGTACACTTGTTGGTGTTCATGGCTCTGGGGAATGATAGATTGTGCTTGGTTTTAGTTTTGAAAGCATAAAATTTGCAATATGATTTTCATTATTTTTATCTTAAAAGTAGTATTAATTATATCATTCTTCCACTTTGGAAGTTCTTCCAGTGAAATAGCACAGTTACCATGCATTTGGAAACAGTTATTGCAGTAATCTAGGTTGCCATGACATTTCCCTATATACAGTGCTCCAAATGCTTATGGCTTGATATGAAAATGCTGACTTTCACACATTTTCAACTGTTAATGTTGTGTTTGTCACTGTATATACTAGGAGCTAGCTGTAAAATTCCCAGGAGGTCTGGAGTTGTTAATCTGGATGTCTTACCAGCTTGTTCTCTGTGGACGTTAACATGGGTATTAATATTCAGGGTGTCTCATGTATTCCACCATTATTGCAACCTGTCTGATAATTTAAATGCATATTTAGGCTAATGGCAAACTAAACACACTGTATAAATACGAGGTGTTATGCTTCAGTAAACTATTTGCACTCCAGATAATTTGAGATTTTTGTCAAAAATGCCAAAATAACGTAATAACATTGCTTAATACCAAATAACATTGCTTTCAACTTCCAGTTGATATCCATGTTCATGACGCTAACTGGCAGCAACAGACCAAACAGCGTTAGAGGTATTTTTTTTCCTATTAGATAGAAATAACAAGTAAATTGGTGCCATGCAGTCTTACGTATTCTGCTAAACAAATACAGTAAGTCAACATAGTTTGACAGTTGCTTTGGGCCAGTTGGGTAGCTGATTTGCAGAAAGTAAAGGAAGTGAAAGGAAAGATACAATCCTCTTGCTGTTAAAGTCAATGGCAAAGCCTACATGTATTTTGGACTTGAAAGATATTTTAAAAGTATGTTTCTATACAAACAGATTTTAGAATCGAATTTTCGTATTCATTAGACATGCTCTATTTGAATGTTAAAGATTCTTTTTTCTTTTGGTAACAGGCAGTAATTTAATTAATTTTTTGTTGTTGCTGTTAAGAGAATCAGCATTAGGAGAAGTTAAGCTATGTTCTGTTCTTTTATGTACATTGATGGCTATTGTGCAGGCATCTGGTTGTTATTCTTTGTAACCGAGAGCCTGATCTCGTCCATAGATTCTTTTAATATTTTAGCACGGAATCCCTCTTTTTATATTTTCCTTTTTCCTGTTTATTTTCCCATTTTTCGTCTTCCAGAGCTTTTACATTTTTGAGGAATAAGAAAGTTTGGATGACACCATGGATAGCAAATTTAAAATTCTGAGCAACAGGTCCAATCAGAGCCTTAGGATTATGTCTGTGAAATTTGCATAGTAGAGGAAAATTACATATTCACAGAGTAGTTACTGAAAAATACCCCAGAGTGATTATGCAGATCCTTGCTCTTTGATTGGCTAATGATAGGTTTCAGGCAATCACAGTAAAGGAAATAGCACATTATGCGGGTATTTCAAAATTAGCTTGTGCAAATCAGACATCTATAGTCAATCAGAATGCAAGGAAGCAGATAAATTTTGAGGAAAGAGCAGAATTATTTCAGTAGAGTAACAACCCTTGTGAGCAGAAGTGATTGATTTGTCTTTTCTGAAACTTAAAAAAAAAAAAAATCATATTTCAAGAATAAGAAAGCATGGAGAATATCAGTGTAAATGTTAGGCCAAACTATACATTAGAGTTTGGGGATTTAGGAAAAAGATATGCCATCTCTGCCAGCTGTTGCATCTACGTGGCCATTATAACAGAAGAGCAGGTTTTAATTTTGCTATTAATGCAAAGTGTAAGACATACATTTAAAGGCTCTGAGATTAAATTTTGTGATGGGATTTTCTCATTATGAAGAAACCATTTCCTGTTGATCCATTTATATTTCCTGAACACCCTTTTAATCTATTTTTTCTGAAATGGTTACTGTGATGAAAAGTCCATTCTAGCTGAGCAGCTAGGCAATAAGGCAATATACAAGTATTTTAAAGGTTAATTTGATATTGCTACTTTCATTCAATGGCCTTCTGTAGATAAGATCAAGGAAACTGTGTGCTCTAACAGCTGCTCTAGAATAGTTCCAGGTTGCTAAAAACTGAGGACTTCATTATCTAGTCTACAGCTAAAAGGCAGACTGTTTTTCTTGAGAAACTTATAGATGGAAAAAAGCTCAATTAGTAAGTGCATTCCAAGAAACGTATGGCAATTTTATGTGATTTGAAGTTTAATACCCATACAGGAATTGCCTATAAACTGTTTTTATTCATACTGTGTTTGTCACATGGAAGGTGATTTAAATTTGCAAAAGGATGTCCTTTGTTATTTCCTTGAAATCTTCACTGTAGAACTAAGGTTGGTTTATCCCCAGACCTTTCTCTCTCATTTTCTTCTTCAGGCTCTTCCTTAATTTTGTTTAAGACTGAAAATCAAAATACTGACTGTTCTATGCATATAAAAGTGTTTTAATTCATCCACTATAAGGTTCATCTTGGAAAACAGTTTTCCAGCTCTAAATGCTGGTAAATTATTTGCAATTTTAAAGCCAGAAAGGCCTGTTTTTTAAGTCCCATCAACTTCCTATCTAGTGATGCTGTCTGTGAAGGGATTTTTGTATTACTTTGGATAAATGGGCAAAGCAAAACAAAGAATTAATTCCCTACTTCCCATTGTCAGGCAGGTGTTTGGCCATCTCCAGGAAAGCAGGGCTCCATCATGCATAAAGGTTATGTGGGAAGACAAATGCCATCACTCTAAATGTCTCCCCCTTCTCCCCCCCCCCCGCTTTTTTTCTTCTTTCCCCCACTTTATATGCTGAATATGATGTCATATGGTATGGAATATCCTTTTGGTCCCTTGGGGTCAGCTGTCCTGGCTGTGTCCCCTCCCGACTTCTTGTGCACCCCCAGTCTACTTACTGGTGGGGTGGGATGAGACGTAGAAAAGGCCTTGACTCTGTGTAAGCACTGCTGAGCAATAACTATAATATCCCTGTGTTATCAACACTGTTTTCAGCACAAATCCGAAACATAACCCCATAGCAACTGCTGTGAAGACTATTAACTCTATGCCAGCCAAAATCAGCACACAAAATAAGGATTTTAGATATACTGAGAATTCAGCACCAAATTTGTTGGCACAATATTTAATAATCCAACAGGATCAGCGTACGTCAAGTACAGAAGACTAAAGCATCCTTTCAGTACTACTTTTCACTTTCTCGTTACTTTGCTGTGAGTCTCACAAACTGTACTATCTTTTCTAATGTCCAGGTGCTGAGCTCTGGGAATGTAACCTTTGAATGACAGCTAAAATAGTACTAAGAGAAGAGTCTTTTAGGTCTTACAGTGTGCGAAGAAAAGGTTTAAAAGATGAATACAATTTGCCAAGAGGCAGAGGTTTAAAAGATGAATACAATTTGCCAAGAGGCAAATAGAAGGCACTTTTACTATTTGATAATATTTCTTGTTCTCGTATTTTTTTTTTTTTTTTCTTTTTTCCTTTCTCCCAGGGTCCTTATGGTCCCTGTTTCCCAAACAGCAGAACAGACAGAGTTTAGTGCTAAGCACTAGCATTCAGAAAAGGTTCTAAATCTTTCTATTGCAAAGAGTTGGTGGAAGCACGGCTAGTAGATACATGGAGCCCTAGGTTTGGAAGAACCAGTCTTTATTGGAGTGTCACTGTGCTACTATTTGGAAGCTAGCAGCCGGAATGAATCAGTTACAGGGAGACTGCCCAGAAAACTATATGAATTAACTTATTCTTTCATCAAGATTTTTTCTTTTGAATTATTATTTTTACTTTTTTAATCCTAGTAAAAACATCCTCTTGTTTTTCTTTCAGGCCTTGTTCCATCAGGTGGAATATTCTCAGGACTCCTGACTCCTACCTCTGTGTCCTATACTGCTGCTGGTTGCACTAAAAAATTTCCTTTATTTCCAAACCAAAACATCCAGATTAAGTCCAGTTCAGTGGCATAAATTCATATTTTAGATTCATGTTTTCTTAAAAACATTTGAATTAGAATATGTTGTAGATTTAATTTTAATTAGCATATCAGGCTAGCATGATAGATTTTTCTGTATTCCCTTCAACGTTTTTATTAGCAGATGTCTCCAGTGAATATGCGTTCTGTAGCTAGATTGTTCATCATGAGGAGAAACATAGAAAGTAACTCAAAGGGCAAATTATGTTACTGTAGTGCCACAGAAATATGGTTGCAAATAACTTGCTTCAGAGGGCTTAAGTTACTTGGATAGCTTAGAGTAAATTGCTGTTTTAACAGTGCAAAGGTGCTGGAATCTGCTCCCTAGCACGTTACACTGTAGTATACAGCATAGTTCAACTTCCTTTGCAGTGAGCTCTGCGACTCGTGCCCTGCTATGAAGACATTAAACAACAACTGAAACTTAATTGCTCTTTGGCTGGCATTCAAATGGCTGTGATTTATGATGGAAGGGTTTCCTATTTGTAGTCCATCAGTTGTCATCGTACAAATATTCTTGCATTGGTCTTGTATTAACCAGTATTTGGGTAAGAATTACTGCTATTTCAATTCACAGAATTCCTGTGGGTCAGACTGGGAGTCCCCTTTTTCACCTTGGCTAACAACTAGGTAATGCCCCTGCCCTTGCGTATTGGGGAAATTTATTCCTCTCTATTTCTGAGTTTTGTCATATGCAACATAATTAACTAAAAATTAAAAATTCAGGAATGACATCAAAATTTTGCAAGATGATGGTTATTGTAAAGAACCCTACAGAGAGATCAGTTTTAAGTTAGAAAAATATCCTTTTTTTTGCTCCTGCTCCTTCTCTAAATATTCTTAAATCCATGGTAAGAAAGTGTGGCAAGTAAAGACACAGGCCTGTTCTGTAGGAATGAACAGAAATGGAAATTGTGAATAGTGGCATGGATATTTGAACAGACAAATTCAATTAGTATCAACAGAAAAGAATGTCAGTGTTACGGGAATAGCTGAAAGTCATGCACAGCAGGAGAAGGGAACATGGTTAGGATGGATGAGTGTCTAGGGTAACGCTAGGGGACTTTTTCGGTGTATTTTACGGTAAGATGTGGGGAAAAAATGGACTATTCTTGTCAAGATTACCTTTGGTTTAGATCACATCATGTTAGCCACATTTCTGTATGCTCTGCTTATTCTGCCAGTACAAAATTGTTTTGGACTAGAAAAGTTAGAAATCTTCATTGGTTATGGATGGGTTCAGAAGTTGGAATGCAATCAAAATATAAGTACCTTTGAAAAGAAAAAATGAAAGTTAGTTCCTAGAATAGGATTTATTATTAACAAGTTGAAACTTGTTAATAATATGTAAGCTCTACATGAATTCATTTTTATAGTAAAGTTATTCATACTTACTTTGTTTTTTGAGTACAGAGAGCCTTTATTTCAATGATTAGTAAGTGAAGTCTTGTCATTCATAATGAAAGTCCTCATGCATTGCAGCTAATGTTTAAGCTTTTTTAAAAAATTGTTATTGCATAGTTCAAGAGAACATAAAATGCTGAATATTTCTATGTAGTAACATGCCAAAGACAAATGCAAATTCCACTTTTTTTTTTTTAATCTGCTGTCTACAGTGAATATAAGGTTATGTAAAAAAATAATGAAAGTAATACAGATTTACCACCATTATTCTTGCTTATCTCCTAAAGTAGCCATTAAAATCAAATGTTGCCTAGACATTGTCACGTTCTCCCCCTGCTGTTTGTGATAGCTCTATATTTTATCATTTAAAGCTCCTTTATGTGTAAGTTTATCTACAACAAAGGCAGGAGAGTAATTTTAATTAAACGTGTGGTATTAGATGCCAATTGCAGCTCATAATAAAGCCTAAGAAAAAAACCCACTGTTTACCGTGTAGTTTTCTAGATGCTAAATGTGCATTTTAATGTGGAAGGGAAAAGCAGAGAGCTCTTCTATTCTTCAGTGACACTAAACCCAGGGGCTCCAGTTTGCTGCAGCCAAACGCCTCGTAGAAAGCAACGTGAAAAGCTGCAGATTAACTGTATTTAGATGCGCTGGTTTGATGTAACATCAGCTTGCTTGAATTAATGTCCTGTGACAAGCTCTCCCTTGCAAACCTTTAGAAGCAAACTGTTTCTTTGTCTACAGTTTTAAGCTTGTCTACAGCCTCTGGTAGATTCTGCATTGTTTCTTACATACCGTTTTTTGGACAAAGTCGAATCATCATCTCTGAAGGACTACCCAAAGGGTATAAACCAAATTGCTAGTGGTTTATTCAGCTTTGACACTTCTCAGTGTGATTCTTACTGCCTTTTGTAAACAAGCAGGCAAGGGAAGGGCTCCAGAGACTTTCTCCTATTCATTTCTGTAATAGTTTTCTTGCCACAGGAGGCTTAAGAAGATTTGTACTGCCTGCTTTCTTTTCATTAGCAGTGAGTGCAATGCTGTTGGGTAAGTTGATGTGTGAGACTATAAAAGGAAAAGCACAGGAATTGGAAAAAAAAGTGTATTTTCTCATAGATCTATTTTTAATGTTATTTTTCTTGATTTTTTCTGTATGGGGTGCAGAGAAAAATAAAGTAAAATGTAACAGTTGAGGTATGTTCAGTTGTTCTCAGCCAGACAGAGAATTAGAATGTAGCTGTAGTCTGTTTCTTGAATGCAATACTATGCTTCACTGGGTTTTGGCAGCAGCATGTTAAAATTCTTGTTATTGGACTGACAAAGAAACCAGACTGAATTTTCAACACAATCATACTTCTTGTCATGAAACGTAATAATATTTAATTATTTCTTTGTATTCCTGTATGCAACAAAATGCCTCAATCTTTGAGCCTTACTTTGACCACTGTATTGCACTAACCTTTTATACTTAAATTACCTTTATTTACCTTTAAATTATTTACTCTCTATTTTATTCTGAATGTTTACTTTAATGAAAATTGAGCACATTTGTTGAGAAAACCCCAAAGTTTGGCAAATGCATTTATACTTTCCTTAGTACCAGTAGCTATTTTCATGAGATTAAAATTTCACTCTGTGTAGAAGCACTTCAGTAGTCAGTTTTGTGTGTTGTGACAGTTAATGTGTAAATCTACATCTGTATGTATACACGTAATAGCATTTTAAAAAATAATACTATACCATCATTATTGTTATAATTTTCCCCAAATCTCTGGGCTCATAAAATTTGTTACAAACAATGCAGAATAGGTAATGAATATAAATTAGCCTTAGAGAATAGTCCTTTTAGAGGGGGATTAATAGTTTAAAATTTGTGTCTGATGGACTGGTGGATGATAACTCATGCAGGACAATATGTGTTAAGAAGAATGAAACTGATGATAAATACTAATAGTCATTAAAAGATTACTGGATGCTACATCTCTGAAATTTTTAATCATGCTGCTTTTCCTTTGTCCCCCAACACACACTTAAATTTCTCTTCTGGGATATAAGGAATACAATAACGACTTAGGAAAAATGCTGGTAACTTAGCTGAAACAATTCTTTTTTAAGAGGGTGAGCACAACTCTTCTCTCCCTGATAGACCAGATGTTCAAGATTTATAAAGCAATTTTTTAGTGAAATGTGTGGGGCTTTTTAAACGCCAAGTTTTATTGTTTTTTCCAGACAGTTACCAGTTAATTCCTGGACGTTTTGAAATATTCAAGCAAAGATAACTGTTGATAGATGTAACTCAGCGGTATTTCATATTTATAGAAATCACATTACCTCCAGCCATACTTGTCAGCAGCTCTGCTCTTTTGAGTTGCCCAAGAACTGTAGCTTGAAGCATTGTCAGTATGTGATATCATTAATCAAGAAACCAGTTACACTCTCTTTTATTTCTATTTGCATACTCATGACTATAAATTACCAGACACAGTTACTCAGCCCTCAGAACACTATAGTCACTGATTGATGGTTTACTTGTATTCTATTTGTGTTGTTTTACTAAGAGACGTGACTCACTAGAAGCTAACATAGATCATAGCCTAAAAATGGCCCTTACTCATAAGAAGTTGTGTAGGGAAGGAAAGCTTCTTAGTAAAAGTTGTATAGGGGAGTAAATGCTTCTTAGACAAGCATTTGTCTCTCAGATGGAATTATAATTTTGTAAGATGCAGTTCTTTTTTGTCCAGAAAATGTGACTTTTTCCCGTCCTGGTATTTTATTTTTGCTGGCTACGATAGCTCAGTAGTGATTTGAAGAAGAGAGCTTCTTGTGAAATCTGGAAGTCTGCTTGGTTGTGGTGCAGGGGCAGTTACAGTTTGCTGACCAAATTCTACCAGATAACTCCAAAATCTTTTTTCCTGGCATAATAATCAAAACATTTCTGGATAGCATGTATTAGCAAATATACATAAAAGCAACACATGAACACATTTTATAGAATTTAACATGATTAATCTCTTGCCCTCCTTATGAAATGTGTATTAGCGCTGTTGCAGCTATTAACTTTATTTTTCTTTTCCCACTTCCTTGTATTGTGTGCATTGATCTATCTTCATTAAAAGTTTTATCCCATGGTAAGCATGGGATAAAATTATTGCATCACTGAAGTCAATTTATTACCATATCGTATTTATACAGTACTCATACTGCAGTGTGGAAGGCAGAGGATGAAGGGAGAATTGCTACAGTGATCCAAGCTTGAAGTTTTGTAGCCATACACTGCAGAAGTGGGTAGTGACATAGAGGTGCTTATACTCTAAAAGAATTCAGCATAATTCTGATTCATTCCACCTTCCTCTACCTTTAAATATTTTGTAAAGCATTTAACTTAAAAAATGCAATGTAGTACCTTAAGAATGCCATTTGTAAACTAATAAAGATGATAGGTGTATTTCTGCCTATGCAAGCAATTATGTGAGCTTTTTTTCTTTTTTCCTTTTAAAGGTCCCTGCTATGTACAGGTTTTTTTTATAAGATATTTTCCTATCATAGGAAAAAAAAGATCTTTTGCATAGCCTTTCAGCAGAATATAACCTCTAATAATTTTTTGTACAGACAATTCTTAACAGTCTCCAAGGACCCTGATCAGTGTTCTTTATTCACTCAAACTCCCCTTGAATTCAATAGACATTTTCATGATTAAAAAAACCCAGAAAAGAATGTTGAATACAGTTCACTTATTCAAATGCAAGCACATCTTTCAGGCTATATTTTCATAACAATCTGGTTATTACACACAGGAGAAGCCTAAGCTTTCATGCATTATTTGGGTGTCAAAAAGATGGGATCTACTCTTTTAGAGCTATTTGTTATTTTGACAGTGTGGTTCCAAGCTACATTGCACTAGATAAACCCTTAATATTACAGAACAAATAATGAAATATTGCTGCTTCACTGCCTCTCTTCACATGATTAAAAGAGATTAACTTTGTTTAACATCACTTCATATTAATTCCTGATGCTATACCTGCTATTGAATCCTGATGCTGATTTTCGAAATATGTGTATTGGATTTTTCTTCTCATTATAACACAGTCCTTGTTTCAGCACACTGAACTAAAAGCTAGTCATCTTGTCATACAGTGTGACACCTTTTAAGGGAAAGAATGATCAGGAAATTGGAAAGTAGCTTGGGAAAGAGTTCCTAACATTCCTTGTGTTAATTAGGTGACTCCCAAGGGGACAGGGGGTCCAGAAAGGATAGTTAGAGGACTGCACAAACTCCCATAAAGGGAAGGAGAAAACCTTAATGTACCACCATGTGTCTCAAGAGAGATGACTGAACATTTTTGAAAAAGGACAGAGAGGTATGGGAGATAGAAGTAGACTTTGTGACATGGGAAGCTTGCTTGAATCCTGTCAGACATTGAAAATGGCTTGTGGAGTCCATTAATAAAGAGGAAAATCATGTAAGATTATAGCCCAAAGGAGGAGATGATGTATGAAAAAGGCTTTCCAAAGATGTGAAATGGGTCTCCCAGAGGTAAGAGCTGGCTCAAAAGGAGCTGGAGTGGATGCAGGAATCCAAATGTGTTGGAGGGGAAAGAGTTTGAATACGCTTTATTAAGTCCCCAAGGAGATGTTTTGTACTGTGATCTAAAAATTCCTTGGTAAGCTATAGCATCAGCTGAAGGTCCAGAAGGCCTCTGCAGAGCCATCTGTGCCATTAGGGAACATTACAGGGTAGAAGGATGCAGATGGATTCCAGTTCTCTCTCCTCTTCAGGCTAATGAGAAGTGAGCCATCTTCATTCTGAAAGTGATGTACCTATGTTAGTATGTGCTGTCACCAGCTAATTTTTTTGTGTCATGCCATGACAAATTGGATACACAGGTTCTGGACTGGGTGTCATTGGATACCAGCCTGGTTGGAGAAAAAGCAGTGGGATAGACCTTCCCTATATTATCCAGGTCATCCCTAGAGCACACCATTGTGCAGTGTGATGTTTCTTTGAAACAAATGCAGACAAAACTGTCTTGATTGCTGAAGTATGCAAGAGAAGCTTTGTCTATTAGTGCTTTCAAAGGAAACTGGATAAGTTTTTTTTTTATAAGTCTTTAGATAAATTCTGTTTATGTAGAGAAGATATCAGACAAAAGTGGTTTTTTTGTTTTTGTATCAATACTCAAATATTGTAGGATGAAATCTGATTTGTCTTCTATTAGATTCACAATTAAAGCAGGGACTTTGAATTTTCAGCTATAACATGAGCTTGCTCAGATTTCAAGCTTCTATCAGGAACTGTCTGTCCATCTGTTGGTTACTCGTGCAAGAGCTGCCTTTCTTGACTTGCATAATTCAATTAGGAAATTGTCTTGTACGGAAGAGATGATAAATGATCATCAGATGATTGCTCTGTTAATGAGGAGACAATGTAGGTTTCTGAAAGGTATGTAGATAGGATGGTGAAGAGGAATGCTAGTTAAGGGTATAATTTATTTGCATTGTTCATAAAATTTGCTAGATTATGAAAACATGAAGTTTTTAACAAATGTGGTAGGATTTATTCTTTATTGGCTTTGGAGTTGTCAAATATATGAATGGAGTTTGCTGTATAAAGAGAAGTTTCATCAAGGAATAAATTTTCCGTGACATACAAGAGAGATGTAGTGGAAACTCTATAACTAAAGACATATTTGTGATGCTTGTTAAGTTGTACATTATTGTATTGAAGAGAAAGAGTTCTTTCAGTTGTATTAATTTGCTTTGGGCATTTTGCCCTGTTGCAATGAGAAGAGAATGCTGGAAAAAGTGAAGTTATTCCAGTATATTTATTGGGATGTTAATTTCATCTTTGAGAGTAATAAAGTCCTTTGTACAACTCCTTTTTATGTAACTTCAGCTCTTCCCAATAATGGCATAACCAGCTCTTCATCTGCATTGAGGCTTCTGTTTCAGAGCTCTACCTGATCTGCTCTGTCTGTTTAAAGCAAAGGATATTTATTGCTTTTATGAAGAGGCCTAAGGTTTCCAAGATTTATTTCGAAGTCCTTCTGGAGACTACTCTCTCTACACATATTCTGCCTGTCTTTTTCTGTTTCTCTATCCTTATTTCCTGATGCTTTCTCAAACATTTATTCTCCAGACAGTTGTTCCTGGCTTCTTGTCCTTCCTCTTGAGCTGTGTGTAAGAACAGTTGCTGTTACACATCCTCGTGTACTGCCACGTGCTGCGGACAGCATAAGTAACTTACAGACATAGTTTATAGACTTAGCATATGAGATCAGGCTCTTATATGTGCTTTATCGTATGACAGAAACAGTGCAAATAAAAATGGGAATGAAAAGGATTAATACGTGGTTCAAAAAGAGGAAATGCTAACCAGCACCAAAATCAAAGCAAAAATGCATCTCTCTCATGAACTTGAGTACTTTACATGAGATTTAAAGAACATATGTATGTGTGTATATATATCTCGCATAACATATATATATATAGTATATTTTAGATACGTATTAAACAAGAACAGTTGCTGGCTAAGAGTAACTGTGCTCACATGAATAGAGTTCCACAGAGAACTTTTCTTTGTAGAAAACCAATACAGTTAGGTCTGACAGATCTTGATAGCTGGTTCCATGGGAACTGTTGAGAACTTTAATTCAAAGCAATATTATGTCGAGATGCATTACAGCTCTGGCTGCATTCCCAGATCAACAGACACTTCTCTCACAGGCCTACTTGAAAGATTTTAGCAAGGTGTTTATCTGTGGTAAGTCTTTATTGCTCCTGATATGGAAGGTCCTTGGTGACCAGCCAGAGAATCTTTATCTATGTCATTTGTCCTATTCAAGCGTCTTCCACGACTGCTCTGTTGAACTCAGCAGGTTTATATTGTTCAGGCTTGATAAGTGCTTCATTGATCAGTTTTCTTTCCATGAAGAGAGAATGCAGTAGAATAATACAATCTATGCTACTTTGACTTATGCTGACTCAGAGCAATGCAACACAATGTGCCTATTTTTTGTGAAATTTCCACAGGCTAGCCGTGAACAGGTACATTTTATGGTCCATTTGGCATGCTCTGTATATCTGTTCATACTAGAAATGATATCCTTTTTATCAAAGTCCATCTTTCATGTCATTATGTAGCATTTTATTTTATGTTTTTTGTCAAGCAGAGAACTGGAATGGTATCCATTAACACAAAAGTCACTTTAGTCTCCCTGTGATTAGACTGACTTGGTTCAGCACCTCTTGGGTGAAACAGCTGTATAAATCTTTAACCTCTGTAGAAGTGCCCTTTAAATCAATAAGAATGAATGAAAAAGGATTAATGTGTTGTAATCACTTGAGAACGCTTCTGTTCGTGAGGTTGGCAAGTGTTTGTGACCGGTCAAGCAATTAACAAACATTTGTGGCAATTCACATCTTTAATACACATTTACTTGGTTTTAGCTAGCCTTTCTTCATTGAATTTTCAGCACAAAAAGAGTAACTGTTTCAAGGGTGCAAGGAGATTTTTTGTGTCTGTCATCTTAGGCACCTATCTTCCCATACAGCAAAATAGGTATGTAATAGCTGGATCTGGATTCCAGGTCAATGTCAAGTTTACTTCTTGTCTTTAAACAGTGACCTGCACTAGGAAAGAATCACCTGGTTTCTATCAAACTATTTTACTGCCCGAGATCTTTGGGGCTACAGAAGATAAGGCTGATATGTTGGAGGGAGGCTGTTACCTTCTCACAGTTCCGAGGTAGATAAAGCTCAAAAATATGCTGCAGTTGTAACAGAGGAGGCCAGAAGAGTTTCTTTGCACATTCTGAAATTTCTTCTAGGTTTTACTTTGAAGAATAAAACAGTCCTATGAAAAAACTGTAGGAGAACTTTCTTGGCTAGGAGAAGAATGACCTTTTTATATGAGCAAGTAGGCTCACTGGGGCTGGGAATGGCAGCTGGAGGATCTGCTCCAAAGAAAACTAAGACAAGCAGCTATCTTGCCATCAGGATTTCTGGCACTGTTGCCACTCTTCAAGGAACTTGTTTTTATTAGCTGTTAGGTATATTAATTAGCATTCATTTATTCTTTAATCAAGCCATTTTCTTCTTGATATAGCAGAAGTACTTTTACTACATAGTCATCTTGTTGTTGTAGTCTCCTAGCAACAGAAACTTTTCTTAGGCTGACATTTGCTGTCTCAAGAGTTCTGTAGTTCTGTGTCCAAATTACTTTGAATAGCCTTAATTTTCCACAGAGTTCCTAAAATTTAATCAATCTCATCTTTTGTTAGTTTGATTTTCTAACAAAGGCATCTGATTAAGTTATTTCCTGGGCCTCGGTTACGGTATCATCCCAAATGTGAGTATTTTAGATCATACCGCAGAAGAAAAGAAAAAAAATGAAAAAGTCTCAGCCCATTTTGCCTGCATCTTGAATGGGTTATATTACTAAGATACATTCATAGAATCATGGAACGGTTTGGGTTGGAAGGGACCTTAGAGATTATCCAGTTCCAATCCCTCTGCCATGAGCAGGGCATCCACAACTTCTCTGGGCAACCTGTTCCAGTGCCTCATTGTTTCTCAGGCATCCTCAGAATCAGTGATCTTGAAGAGAACTTCTGCAGTTACTTTTTAACTGACACAGAGCCTTTGCAGTTATTGTTTGTCAGAGCCATTGATCAGTGATAACAAAATTTGTACCAGATGGTCTCACTGCCTGACATTTGGAAGTGGTAATGGAACGAGAGTTGAAATGTCTGTTTGCAGACTTCTGAATACTTTCTGTGGTCATAAAGGTGCTCTGCTTTACATCTAAATAGATAAATTCAGAGGGAAAATTTAAGAGCAGAGAAGTCACGAAGTCTTTGTTCATGCAAAACAAATGCATATCAGTGGAGAATGGCAACAGTTATTCATCCAGGTCATAGACGGGGAGAACTTCTGGATCTGTTGCATCAAGTCGTCCACTGAATACTCTGCAGGCTTATTGCCACCTTTATTTCTCTGAGACTGGCTCAGAGCATCTGAATATCAGAGTACCTGCCTGGAATTACAAGCTGACCTGAAAGTGCTGGCATCAACAATTACATGTATGCAGCAAGTACACATAGTGTATACAACAGAGTTGTCCTATTCCCTAATGTCCTAGTCGTGTGTCCTGTGGTTATGTCCAGAACTGATTGTCATGTGGTAGCCAGATTGCAGCATCAGGTTTTCAAGGCTACCTGATATTTGGAAATTCTGGACAAATGCGTGTTTTCAAAATATTCTAGGATCATTATTTCAGGAAGACAAGAGCTTGAGTATAGGAGAAATTAGATGCATGCTAAATTTGGACAGGACATCCTCATGTTGATCTCTGAGTTATCTTAATTCATTGTGATCAATACAGCCATTGAATGGCTGAACTGGTACTTATCTTGCTTATTTCTGTCTGGCCTCTAATGATCTTTATGCAGTCGTACACCTTCAATTAGTTCTACAAGATTTCTGTTCTTACCTGTGGAACTGCCAGTGTGTTACTGAGGAGTATGTTCTCCCAAAGTGCAGATCCCTTAGTTCCTGTCTATCACTTTATACACACATATAAATAAGAATTTAATGTAGTACTGGATATGGAGGAGTTGTACATCTGCAAATAGGACTTGCCTTCTGGTTACTATGGCATAGAGAGGAGTGATTTTTTACCTATTCCTTGTTAAATTTCTAGCTTCTCAATGAAAAACAAATTATTTGATTCTTGGCTCTCGACAGTTTTATTAGGAGCAGTTGCTGCCAGTGAATGATGTATTTCCTCCTCATGCATTTGTACAAACCAGCAGGTATTTTTAGGAAAGTGTGTGATATAATGCATGGATTAATATAAAAATATTTTGGTTTTTTTTTTCTAGACATTCTACCTGCTCTCTGGTTTGGCCTTATTTTTTATCCAAGTGCCATATGGCCTACTGCTTCCTTGGGATTCTGACACCACTTTGGCACTTGGGAGTGCCTAGTCCTGGTTATAACCCATGCAGCTCACTTTATTGTATTTTAAGACATACTGCAATCACAGTAACAGTCTGTTTCTTAGTTATATATGTTGCATAAATACCAGGTTTTTATATATGAAAATGCAATATGTTCTGTATGTAATATGGTTATAATAATACTTTGTGGCTTTCTGAATCAAAATGTTTTGAAGTAAATGGGGAGCCAGCTATCTGTACAGATGGGAACATGGGAGCAAGCTGGTTCCAGGATACTCGACAGTTGCTAGCTTGGGGAAACTCCTCACAAATAAATAAAATAGCGCTATCTTCTGAATAAAACATTTAAAAATTGAAATTTTGTAGCTGCAATAAGGACACCCAGACCTGCAACAGCTGTGATATTTTTCTTGGAATATGAATCACAAATTCCTATGTCACTTTTTGAGTTGATCTGCTTATGTGGCCCTTTATATTAAGATCATGCCTTTCAGCTTGTAGGCATTATCCTATTATGCTATTCAGGAGAAAAGGTAAATAACTATAAAGCTTAAAAATACCAAGGAGCAGTCATAATTAAAATTATAGAAGCTTAGGAAAATCCCCACAAGAAACAGATGGATGTTGGGGGGTTTTTTGTACTTTTTTTTCCCCTTCAAAATCTGTTGTTTCTTGTCTTGACTAAAAGGTCTCTGTTCAAACTTACCGTGAAGAATGCCATGACATCAAATTTTCAGTTTCTCTGGAACATGGCATGAAGTGTGGACATTTCCCTGTATCTTTTTATGAATGCATGTAGAATCGATCACTTTCTCACTTCCTCCACTATAAAACTATCATTGTAATTCATAATGAAGATCATATTGGTAGAACTGTGATATTAATGAGCTTGTAAATTTCTTGTGCTTCTGAATTTCACATCTTAAACATTAATTCACATAAAACTTCGTGTCAACTTTATAAAACTGATCAACATTTGTGCAAGAAAAACGTGTTTCTACTTTAGAGGAGGTTGGATTGAAAAAATAGATTCTCAAAACCAAGTTTCTTCACTGTGTTTTGTAAAATATTATATTATTACTGTCTTAGCACTCCTAGTACTTATATATGTACTTATACATTCTTCATCAGAGTATTATCAAAGAAAGCCAGTTTATGTACTAGAAAATAGTTTGTCTTTTCATGGACCAAAAAAAAAAAAAAAAAAGCCTTGTGCTTCCATATTTTTGTTTCATTTTTTTAAATGTGTGGTTAACATTTCTATTTTTATTAATTGTAGGTATACACTTTGCCAATGAAATAGAAGTGTTCCTTTTACTTTTGTGATTACATTAAAAACTTAAATAGCATTTCAAATTTGAAAGCATATGATTTGCTTTAATTTGGTGACCTGAATTTTGTATTCTGCTGGTTAAGCAACAGACCTACAATTATCTGACAGAGGCTGCCTTCTTGACATTTTCCAGCTTATTTTTCATCCTCAAGTAGAGCTGTGTATTTTGCATAAGCTTTAGATAATCATGTAAACTAGTTGCATCACCGAAGTATTTTTATTTCAAATTCAAATACATTAAGGGTTGCATACATGAGCTTAAAATAGTTTTTGCAAATCTTCTAATCTAATGTCTATCTGATTTAAATTGTTCTTGAATCTCTTTCCCTCACCTTCCCTATCAAGGCAAAAATCTATTTAAATTTAAATATACAAAAATATGTGAGCCACTTAGACTACATCTGCAGAAATCTAAGTATTGTTATAGTGTATGATATTTAATCTATACTTTTTTTTTCCTTCACTTTACCATATGTACTGCATCCTTGCTCCCATGTTACATTCATTGTTAGGTGCAAATATTGTGAACAGTTCTGCTAGGGCAAAGCAATAGGACTCTTCCAAACAGTCAATTATTTGCACAAGTTTTGAAAGTTTGGTGTCCTGGGTGGGTAGAGTTTCTGGTACAGTTTTTGCTGAAAACACCAGGTGTACTCGAAAATTGCTTACTCCTTCCTAAGGGTTAACGTTAACTGCTGGTGAATAAGCTGGTTTTTTTAAGATCCTGGTGAGTAGCAGAACAGCTCTCAGTTTTCTTATAGGATCAAAATACAGATCTACTGAACTGTCAGGTGTAAAAAATGCTAGCTGTATATCATACTTAATTCAGCTCAGGCCAAAGCACTGACATATAATAAAGTGCTATAGGTTGTGCATGCACAGAACATTTTACAGACAAGTATTTGTCTCTTCTCTTCAGCTGTCAGCCCAGATACATCATCATATATCATTATCACTTCTAGCAATGACACTGTAACATCTTCAGCAGTAGTATACTTACTGTGCACATATGAATATAATGTATGGTAGTTACCTCCCTATGGAGTATTCCAAAGGCAGAGCCACCTCATTTCAGGATTAATATACCTTGCTTCCTTCTTGTGTCATAAATAAGCCAAGTTTGTATTGGTGCTTAACTTGTTCAACCCGTGTACTCTCCTTGTTGTGAGAGTGCAAAGGTGTCCTCATACTGCACTGAGAGCTTAAGGTATCCTTTGCACATAAATGCCTTTTAGAAAAAGTTATGCTAAATTATCAACAGGGGAAACATGAAACATCCAGGGAATTTAAATTCTCAGACTAGGTCAATTTCATATCTTGCAAGGTGAAGAAAAGAAAAAATCACAAAGTTTTCTAAATTGCACTACTCTTTTCTGTAAGACTACCAGGCACTGAAAGCCAGGTTTTGTAAGGTATTTGGATGCCCAAAGATCCAAATAGCTACCTTTGGGTTATGAAGGACACCTAGATGCTTTGCCCTGTACAGAAGTTGCCTTTCAGTTTGTCAGGTATCTAACTTAGCTACTTTTGTTAATTACACAAAGTGTTTATCTGGATTTTGCAGCACCTATTAAAATTAAAATGCATTTTTAAAATTTTGCTTTCAATCTCCCAATATGAAACTCCTCTATGACCTGCTAATGTGTCTGAAAATCTGGTTCCTGTTACAGTCATTGAACTGCCAGGAAAATTGTATTCCATTTGGTACAGACTCTTAAGTGTACTCCAGCATACTCCGAGTGTAATGTTCTCTACACTTGAACTGTCCTTGTGCCTGTGGAAGTTTGAATGTCTTTTATGATTTCAAAATGATCAGTGCTAATTGTTGGTACTACAGGAGAAAGATTTTTGTAGAACAGGTAAAGCTGTCACAAGAGGTGTGAACGATTAAGTGTTCATCTCTTGATTGTTCCTAGTTACTGCTATTTTGCAGGGGGTTGTTTGATTTGGTTTAGAGTAATGTGGTTGCTTGTCCAATGGATACCCAAATAAAACCATCAATTAATTTCCTATGAAATACTGAGCAGTTGTTAAATAACTATAAATAATACATATTACTATATATCTATATATATATGTAGTAACTATAAATAATAACTATAAATGATAAGACTTTGTAATGGTAATAGTTGACATTGGTAACAAAAGTATATGTAAAAATTTAATCATACAAAATGCATGTATGTTAAACTGTAGCTATTCAAATATTGGTAAACAGCTGTAATCTTAATTCCCAGTTTTTCCCGTGACTGAATAAAGCTTAAGTTGACAATCTGTAAGCATTATAAAAACCAGAAATGAAAAAAAATTTGAGATAAAGATATGCTTATTTTCCAAAATATCTTTTTTTATCCATATAAAAGTTCCTAAGGACTACAAGATTAGCAGAACAGGAAAAAATGAAGAAAGAAGTGCGCCTTTTGGGTGTGAAAACATAGCTCCTCAAGTCTTTTCTTTGTCTGTGTGTTTGTTTAGTCAAAGAATAAAGATTAGAACCAGTAAATTTTGAACGTTTCCAGGGACGGTGATTCCGCCACTTCCCTGGGCAGCCCGTTGCAGTGCCTGACTACCCTTTAGGTGAAGAAATTTTTCCTAATACAGTCTAAACTGGATATGAAATCATAATCCAGTTATGTGGAGATCTCTGCCCCTTAGTTAGCTGTTGAGTTACAAATTTGCTTGATGGAAATAACTTTGTTATAAATAAATAATTTTAATTCTAAATCCAAATCTGAATCAGTTAACCTTTTCGTGGCAGAAGGATATGCTTTCTGTACTATTTAACAGATATAAAGGTCGGGGATTAAAGCTCAGCAGAATGACATCCATATGCCCATTTTTTAAAATAAAATTCAACTTTTTGCATTAATATCCCTGGATCTCTCCTAATTCAAGTTTTTAAACAGTATAGAAGGGGGACTAAAACTCAGATGAAGTGTTTTAAATGGTTGAAATAATACTCATGGTGGCCTACTTTGAAAGTCATTTTGGCGGCTTTACTTAATTTAGTCTTTTCCTGAATAAATGCAGCAAACTGGTAAATAACAATCTAGTACAAACAATATCCAGCTGATCTTAGAACCCGAAGTAATGCTTCAAAGCAGCTGTACTGCAAATTGCAAGGAATTGAATCAAGAATAGGATGGGAAGCTTTGTTTACTTTTCTGTGTAAGTTCTTGCTTATGTGGCTCGTACCTGACCTTACGGTTATTGTGCCACAGCCACCTTGTATTTCACTGAATCCTAATGTATGTAGATGGAAAGTGTATTTGTCTTAAGCTGTGAGAATTTCAGGACACATGGATGAACAGAGAACATCACTTGAATTCTTTGAATCCCATCTGGTTAGTAGGTACTATCAGGACAGAAGGAACATATGTTGCTTTAGCTTGCCCTGTGTCTTGCCAGGAAACACACATGCCATGGTCTAGGGGTACATACATCCAGTTTTGGAGATACAGTGTAGATCTTTGTAGGTGTGAGAAATTCTCACTGATAGCAAAGGAAGATTTAACAGTCCTGCTGAAATCCTAGGCAATTGTTGATCTCTGAAGCTGATATATGTGGGACATGCAGAGTATGACTTCTGACATCATCTTGCCAACGAGTGCATACAGACACTTGTTTAACTAACTTCATGTCAGTTATTTTTCCTGACCTGCATCTGAAGTAGGAAGATGACTTTGGATTGATAGAAGAAAAAAACATGGGTTAGACTGTGAAAGGCAAACTTTGTTCTAGGCTACTGCTGCCCTCCACATCAGAGTCTGGTTCCCTGACAAACTGGAATTGAAAATAAATAGAAAAAACATGTCCCTGAAGGGAGGTGAAGGATGAAGCTGGTGCTCAAACTGCCTGGTTCATTCCCTGCTTTTTCCCCATCCTCTTTCCAAGGGTCAAATCAGCACAGATATATTGCAGCCCCCATGCAACTGGGTGCCAGTGGGTGCTCAGCCTCATGCCACAACACAGACATGACTTACTGACCTACACTAATGACACGAGGCTGGTGAGATTGCCCTTTCAGTACCCAATCACCAGTAAGTTCACGCCCAAAGGTGAACAAATCTTAGCAAGGGTATATAGAGGGTTAGTGAGAGACTACTGTCAATCTTTACTAGACACATTAGATTACAAAGAAAATATGTGAGAGGTCAGCTCAAGGTAGCTATTCCGTAAGAGTGTGATTTGATTAAGACCAGGCTGTGGCCTAGCTAGATGGAGCAAGAGATGGTGTGGAGAGTTCTGCCATTAATCTAAGTGGGAGCACAATCTTTTGCCAGCCAGCAATCTTTATCATTTATAGTTTGTGATTTCATTATTAAAGCGAGCTGTTTGGTGAAGCTCAGAGGCAGAATTTCTATCGATTATTAGATAGCTAGTACTTTATCTTTGCTTCTTGTTTAAATATAAGCTTGTTTATTACTTGTCAAGCAGCTGTGCACTCAAGTATATAAATAGCATTAGGAAAAGAGGCATTTAACTTTTAAAATCTAAATTTACTTTCTGCGTAAAAATAAATTTTCTTTGAAGATTGTTAGTATTCAGCAGATTAAGCTGGGTTTTTTTTGTCAGGCTTTCACTTTACTACCTTTTTAACAGCAAGATAAAATATCCATTGAAACCACAATTATAATGAAATGGCACAATATAAATAGATGACTTTCATCCTAATGCACTGTTTTTAGAAATGTTCGTAATTTAAACAACTATGTTCCTTGACTTCTCGCCAATTAAGTTTAGTCATCTAGGGACTGAATTTTAATGAGAAAGCTCAATGGTCTTTTACAGATATGATCTGTTGACAGGAACACAGTCAAACAAGGAAAGGTTTAATCTTTTCTTTTCCCCTTATTTCTTTAAGTATCATTAAAAAAGATAAGAGAAAAAAATTTAAGTGACAGAGGAAACAAAACCGCTGTACAGAAAATGGTTTATAGCTTTATGTAGATTGAATATATAAAAAAAACTTTTCTTACTACCCCTTGAAATCAGCATGATACGCTTAAAAGATACAAGTTAAACGGACCTATGAGAAAATTAAAATAAGAAGCAAACTGTAGCCAATAACTGTTACTTTCTGATTATTCAGGCAGTTCTAATGAACATTTTCACAAAAATTTTGGATTGAGAATCATAAGAAAAAAAAATTAAAAATAGGAATGACATGAGATACTTCAGATAGTACAGATAGTAAACTCTGGTCTTTGTACCTACCTTTCAGTGGCCAAAGCAGAAACCCCCTGGGGATTAGAATTAGATTAGCTAAATGACTAACAGCTGTCTCACAGGCAAGAGACTAGATAAAGCAACCAAGCTGTAAATCTGTACAAACTGCATGAAAGGCTACATAATGCAAATTGATTAGTTTAGGACTTGCATTAATGTGGTTTGAATTAAAATAACCGAACAACAAATCCTCTCCTAATTTTAACAGCTACTGAAAAGAAAAATTTAACAGATGGGTCACTATGAGGTATGAGTCTACAATGAATTTAGATTGTGATCAAAGAAAAAAACCCCTAAATTACTAATCCCCATGAAGTAAGAGTTCTAATCTCTGTGCAGAAAGGCAAATATTTGAGGTTTTAACTTGGATTGATAGGTAGCTTTCATGGAATACCAATGCCCTTTGCATTTTGTAAAGATGAAAAATATGAAGACCAATTGATTTACATTCAAAGGTAGAATATGTGATGTGGCACACATAGTAGATAGATCATAAACTATCAAAACGTAACATACATTATTAGGACTGATTAGTTTTCTGCTGTTTCAGGATTATAACATTTGAAATTAAGAATGGTAGAAGCATTGACTTAGTTATTTGAATTTCTTAAACTTACAGAACCTGATGTTAAATCGGTTACATAATATTTCTTGTGTGCTCAAAATTGTATGTCTTTTATTCTGTTGAATTTTATCACTTAAAAATTAACACCATTTAATGAGCGCTTTATTTGTACGACATTTGTGAGTTGTAAAATTTTATGTCATAGCTAGTCAAGAGGTAGTAACCATGGGATGATAAAACCACAGTAATATGAGTGACCTATATTCTTTCTTTAACTACTATGCCTTTATTTCATCTTACTCTGTATTTATGGACTGCTACATTAATATTAATGTGGATTTGTTCTGTGCCATATACTAAAAGAAAGTGAAGTTTCATGAAATTGTCAGGCTCTTGGCTGCAACCTCCTTGTATGAAGTGCTGAGTTCTCAAAGCTTTGGACATTGAGTAGTATGCTTTTGTGATGTTTTTGAATGCAGATAGATAGAAAATTGTTCTGCCTATTTTTAGAATCAGCCAAAAGTCACATAGCCATCATTTGCATAAAAGTGAAGCCCAAGGTAATAGGCAAGTTGTAGTGAATCAGGTGCTATTGCAGCCATACAGCTTCTGACTAGGTAGAGCACAAGCAGAATAAATTAATTTACAGTTTCTCTACACGGTTGCCTAAGTTCCCACAGCCACAGAGCACATAGATACCTTTCTCACCTACATGCCCTGAGAATCCACCATTGAAGAGTTTCTCTGCTTCTACCTCTGCAAGGCCTGATATGTTTTGTGTCTTTCTAATACCAATCGTTATTGTAATAGAACACCTGTAATCCCAGTTCTAAAGCCAATTCTCTATGTCTATGATACTTAAATGCTCACTTGACTTGAATAAGATTTCCCTCAGTGATAACAGTAATTGTTGGTCTATAGAGAGTCCTGGTCTCTCTAACCCAGCAGGCACTGATTAATACAGCATTTTAGTTGTTTCAGTGTGAAGGAAGAAGTACAAAATTGTATTTCAGGTTCCAAAATTTTACTCGCACAACCAAAAATGTATACAGTTTGCAATACTTTGGATTTCTTTCACTGCTTCTGTGACATAGGAAGAAGTTTTTAATTTTTGATTGTAACTCATGAATGAAAAATGCCACAACCTCAGTAGTTGTTATTGAGGATGACAATTAACATTACTGTACACCAGAACTTATTCTAACCTGTTGGTTTGAGTATTTGTGTGCTGTACTCCTGTTGAGGAGAAAATGTAGTCTTCCACTTCTTAGAGGAGTGCTTAAGCCATCAGTATGCTAGGTGACAGCTGCGTATCTGAGTTCTTGTTCACTGTATTTTGGAGAGTAAATAAAGCAATTCAAGAATTCAGTACAAATTAGTGAAGATACTTCATACAGGTAAAACTGAATTTTGGCACAGAGTTAGTCCAGTTTGGCATTCACTGGAAAAACAAACAAACAAACAATAAAACCCCAACCCCCTCCCAAACAACCTCAAAGAAGAAAAAAAAATAAAGTACAGGATTTGTGCAAATGAAATAATGTATTTTGTTCTGAAGCATAGATTGTGCATATATTACATTATTTCATCATGTACAGCAAATAATGTTAGAAACCTTAAAGTTCTGTAGCCTTTTAATATTATACGTTAGTTCACTCACTGATTTTCTCTAGCAAATGACATACGTAGATATATCTCCTGACTATTTTCCCCCATCTTTCCTAAGAGTCAGTGATTTTATTTTATTTCTTTGTATTTCTAGTCACATTAACTCACTGGCTGCTACAGCCATATGGCATCACTCTTTCTTCCTGGTTGAGCCTTCTGACCAAGCTACAGAAAAGTAATAGAAAATTACAGGAAATGTAATCCCATTGCAGCATTCCGTGTCCTGAGCCATTAAAGCACTAAACATTGAGGCCATGTTACAAAGAAATTGAAAGTGGACTTAAAGGAAGTTATTTCCTAAATACAAGTCCCCTTTACACCAGTCCTTCTTTCAAGGGCATGTTAATGGAGTCCCAGCAGCGGGGAGAGATTTAAAGTGATGGGTGGTATGTCACCCCTAGCAAAGGGAGCTAAGGAGACAAGGAAAAGTCTGATGTTATTACCAAGTATTTCAGAAGTGAATTAATGCATTTGTGCTCTTATTAAATCTTTTATTGTGTTGAAGTTTAGTTTGATTTGGTATTGGGAACTCAATCAAGGTATCATGTGGGAAGGCTGTAGCAAAATACATACATGCATACGCACTGTTTTTTAACATTTTTATTTACTTAACCCAATACTACAGCAAAAAGAGTACTTCAATGATGACCATAGAGCTGCAGTGACAGTGTGGTAAATAGGAAATGAAAAAGTAGAGTATGTCCTCTGCAGAAGTTGAGGGAAGACAGGCACAGATAAATCAAGTATGTTTTTACTGGAGGAGATAAGGTTGGAGCCATTTCTGCATTTTTGTTTGTTCTTATTCTTGTACATTCTGTGACTGTTTTACACCTTTGTGTTATTTTCACAGTGTGTGTGATATTTTACATATGTCACGTACAAATTCTTTGCTCTTTTCATACTGTCCTAAAACCAGTTCTAGCCAACTGTCAAGGTGTCATTCTTTCAGTGATCCATAGTGGACTATTTGTGATTCGTAGTCTAGGGGCCTCTGGTGTCATCCTATGCCTTTATTCTCTAGGCTTCTGCTGCTGTCTCGGGCTTGCTCTCTTGACAGCCCTTGCTGCTCTTTAATCTCCTGTGCCTCATCTGTGGTATGCAGGAGAAACATCACTGTGTATCTTCTGTTAGTTCTTGGTATAAGATTTTTTTTTAATCCCAAGGTTTGCAGAATCTTCCACTTGCTTGTGGTTCTAAGGAGAGCTGGAAAACAACATTCATGGTAGCTTATCTCAGTCAACCTCCCAAAGTTTCCAAAGGCCTTCATCTTTCTTCTTGATTGTGCATCATGCAGCTGGTAACTTGGAGCTATACGTTAAAAACATTTTGAAATCTTTGTATGGAAGGGATTATTAAGCAATTATATTTGCTCTTGGTGTCTGGGGTCAGCTCTACCTTTGTGACAAAGTTTGAGGGGATGGTGCAATAAATGCCAGCTGTTGTATCTGTGTCCTTTCTTGTTGAAGAAAGTGATATTCTAGCATTGACTTCGAAGGGTGATGAGTTTGTTACTGGATGTACCCTGCTGGGCAAAGGCCAAGAAGGAATTCTAGTGAAAGAGTGGGGCATAAAAGGGGTTCCTCCTGGTTGTGTGGTACATTCATTCAGTACATTCAGCTTAAAACAGCTGTGTCTATGCCTCAGATGCCTGTTAGCAAACTGCTAACACTCCCAAGTCACACATACCAATTTAAGGTCAATGAAACAGTGGTTACAGGGCCTCTGAGGTCCCTCCCATCCATGTGTGGTTTCATGTTCTCCGTTAGGATGCCCACAAATTCATCTCTCTGAGTCATCTTCTATATCTGAGTATTAAAGTAGAAAAAACTTCTTGGGAGTGATGCTGAAGGTATGAAAGTAATATCTCGTGAAAGTAAGTGATAGGAAATGGGAGTTGTGAATAAAGGAGAGTTCTGTTCTAAGTCAAAACATGCATCAGATGCTGATAGATCAGATAAATTGATGGACTAGGTTGTGTTGAAATATGATAGCATTTACATTGTTTCCTTGTGCATACCTATTTATAAAATTGAGACAACTGCACAGATAATACACATACTTTTTTATGAGCAGCAAATGCCAATTTATGTCCTCTTCTCCCTTAGAAGATAGCTTAATTGTTTCAAACAATACAATAAAGCAATCCAAGTCCACATTATTTCCCAAGGAATGCTGGAATGTTTGAATTTGTGGTTCCTGAGATTTCAGCCAGATTACCTCTGTATGTGTCATGCTTTACTTGTGTATATTTAGTTCTCACTGATCTACAGATATTACACCATGGCAACATGGCCACGTTTTGGTTTTTTTTTCAATATATATTTTTTTCAAGCTGATGGTTTCATGGGGAGAGGAGAAATTGCCCTTTTTTGTTTTTTTTTTTTTTTACCTTTCTTTTTTTTTACTTTTTTTCAGAACAGAAGTTAAAAATATGTTACTGTTTGTTTTTACAGGAAAAAAAAAGCCAAACAAAACAATTGAAGCAACAAAACTGATTAAATGCAATCGCTTCTTCCACTGGGTCGTTTCAGATCTTTTCATCTGGAATGCTGACACCCGAATCAGCATTTTGCTTCATAGTAGGCATAATATAGAGTATAAAATTAAAGCAAGCTGTGCATTCAAGCTTCCTATTTCCTTGTGTAAAAAGTAAAACTTCCATGTGATGTCCTGTCAAAGGAGAGAACTCCTTGGAGAGCCAACATAATTGTGACGGGCTAGCATTACTTTTTAAGACTTCATAATTTCACTTATATTGGAGTCTTACCATGAGTCGTAATGACTATCTGTCCTTTATTTTTATAATCGTAGAATAGTTAGGGTTGGAAAGGACCTTAAGATCATCTAGTTCCAACCCCCCTGCTCATAGAATAGTTGGGTTGGAAGGGACCTTAAAGGTCATTTAGTCTAACCCTCAATAATGAGAATCAATATCTAGTAGTTCTTCTGAGCAGAGGTTATCTTTGAGCAAAAAGTAGCTCCACAAAAGCAAACTAAACAACATGGTTAAAATTAAGTATATTTGATTTGCTAGTCTGTGGCTTAGCAAGCTTGTGGTTCCAAGTAGATGTTTACCAAGATGGCTTATCTCAGTCACTCTCTTTGCTAGGTATGCAACATTGTATAGCAGAGAGAACAGTAAGTGGTGTAGAATAAAATAAAAGCAAAATGTAGTCATGCTGCAGTGAAGTTTGTAAACAGAAGTATTTCATAGTGAGCAAATCGGGAGGTAAAAGTAGCAGTAACAAAGTTAGCAGCTTTGTTGTAAGCTGCATTTTCTCTGAAATTAGACAAAGCCAAGCATACTCATATGAATTAGTCACAGTGTCTTGAACTGATAGACTTTAAGAATGAAAGTGTATCTTGCATTCTGGGAAGGGCAGGAACAGAGCAAATCTTGGTCAATATTGGAAGATATGTCTTTCTCTTCCCTGAAGAATTATTTTTCTCAATTTGTAATGGATCCTTCTGAGGTGCCAATCATACTTTGTAGACTTTGACACTATGTAGAATTAAACAAACAAACAAAACAAAACAAAAACCAACAAACTGGTAAAATATAGGGTGTATAAGTTTCCCAAGTCATGTATTTTTTTCTTTCCAAGGTCTAGCCTAACTTAAAAACTGAGGTCTTTGGAGGGAATAGTTTGGTTTGAAACTTAAAATGTTAAAAAGTTTCATTTGCAACCTGTAGATTTTGTGTGGCATTCAATAAAGTCAGTAAAGATGCTGTTGATATCTGATATAATTGGAAAGAAAAAAAAGCATAAATAAAAATCCCATCCCCAAAGGGATTTGATCTCTTGGCCTTAAATGTGTGTGGCTGTTATTTGTTTATTAGGCTATACAATTAAGTACATAAGCAAGTGTGAAGAGTTTTGAATGTTAAAATTACCACTGGAGGGAGCCCATATTCCATAAATGCTGTAGAAAAAAAAAAATAAATTATAATTTTAAAAGGAAAAAATAGTGCATTTTTATGCTATAATACAATTTTCCTGGTGCTGACTTTTTATGTATGCAGGTTTTCTGATATACTTACTATACTGTTCATTTTTATTCCTTCCATGTAACGTTGAAATTAAAGGTCAGAAGCCAGAAAATCTGAGTTGCCTGCTTGGGATACAGCTTTTTCCAAAGAGATACTTTGTAAAAAAAAAGTATAATAAGTACCTTAGTTTTAACACTGAAATAAATAGGTGCACCACTAGACAGTTATATGAGTGTAGTTCCAGATTTACAGTCTTCGAATTTCTTGGTCTTTAAGTCTTTGACTATCATTAAGTTTCATTTTTCATAGCAATAATAATCTTCTAAGATAGGTGGACTTGCCAGTATGATTTTTCATCTTCTAAGCCCTCTGACTTTTTAAATATGATCTCAAGTTAATCTATTCTAAAGCAGGGTTCAAATGTCTAGAAAAGTTACCAGTGTAATGCTGTTAGTCATCATCTTATAATAACCAGTCGGCAGGCAAGAAGCTATTAAAGCTTTCTTCTCGCTTGTGGGTTATTTGAATTGTCATTCTCCATTTTTGCAGCCTGTGTACTCAAACCAATTTGTGATAACATGACCAGAAAGCTAAATTCAGTAGAGTTCATGCTGACATTGTTATTCCACTCAAGAGGCCCAGCAGGGAGAAATGCTGCTATAATTCAGATAACATGATGAAATGAGATCTTGTATCACAAAGACTTTGGTGGATGAAGAAACATAAACATCTCGTCTTTTTATATAAATTACAAGGAGATGTGAGGTCATAGTGAAGTTGTATCAACTATTTTTATTTCACTTTTTACAGCCAGTTCAGCTGAATTAAAGCTTGGGGAGATGGTTGAATTACAAAACGTTCTCTCAACACATATTTTAAGAATTTAGATTTACTTTGGCAGGTAGTTTTTATTTAGAATATTTGAAGTAGGTCAGAAGAAAAGCATGCAATGAGTTATATTTATCACAGTGAATACTTTAAAAGTAAATTACCTAAGCCTGATAGAGTTTTAAGTTTCTATAATTAAAGTGATATTGATTTGCTGTATATTTTAGAGAATCATTTTTTGAGAACATGCGGCAGAGAAGAATATCCTTGCTTTTAGCAGTGAGACCACAGACACTAACAGTAGTTTATAGTGGAAAAGCTCATTTTCTACCTACTTTTTAGCATTTTATTTCAAACATTTTTCATCTTGATATTTGAAATGGGATATTCCTATTCAGTTTGGTTTTATTTTATATAAATGCAACGTAGCCTGGCTAGAATTATGGTTCGTGGATTTGCATGTGTGTATTGCACTTTGGTAACTGAATTTAGCTTGCATGTTATATGTTTCTGAATATGTCTCAAGAAAACCTGTATTTGCATGATAGTGTAGCAAAGCAAATGAAATGAAAATGAAGGTAGAATTTAGTGTATTGAAGAGATTAAAGAGGAATCATTATCTTGTAAAGCTATATTGAACTGACGTTAGAGATATGTGTTTTAGAAATTATCATTCTGTACTGTCAAATTTGAGGATTGTTTTTCTTGAAGACTTTGTTCTGACAAGTCATAGGCAAATAACTTCATTCATTCTTGCTAGTTTGTTCTGAAAAAAACATGTACTGAGATGAATACCTGCAAATTTTAATGAAGAAAATTGGTAAAACAGCAGATAAAGAAACTGTACCTTAATTAAAACCAAATAAAGTTAGTATAAGTATTTACAGGGAGAGTTTCTGAATGTTTCGTTGATTTCAAGGTAAACAATGGTTTCAGAGTGTTTCGTTTTTGTTTGCACAGTTAGAGGCTTTGCTGCCTAGAATGTGCTATTAACCACAAGGGAATTCCATTTTCAAATGGCTTTTCAACCTTTTCTTTAGTATCAGGTACATTTATCCTCAGAACAGCTCTTCAGTGAAATGTAAAATAAAGTAAATAAAATATCTGGCTTCTGTAGCACTCTTTTGATGTAGACATTTCAAATAGTTCACCTGAGTTTCTTTTCATTAGGAACAGGTAGGGAATAGTATTTCTGGAATCCTGGTCCAGCTTAATTCATTAGACATCTTCACATACTGTGGAAAATCACAGGTTAAATCTGCTTAATACTTCTGATGCTTTATATTTCTGAAATCAGCATTATTCCTCCATCTCAACAGTGGGTTTAGTCTTCCTTCCTTAGCGGATGCATAGCAAATGAGTATTGGCAGTGTTTTCAATATTGTTTATATATTTGCTTCACAAGTATCAAAAGATCAGCTCAAAAAAAAAAAAATTAAAAAAAAAAAAATCTGAGAAAGCAGATGGTGTACCAGAAACTGTCATTTTTTCAGCAGGAGATACAAGAGAGGCCTCTGTGACCTTGACCCCCACCTTGGTGTTCCAAGGGGTTTTCCTGCTTGAGCTAATGACTCTCTCTCTCACTCTCCAGAAATTTGATCTGAAAATCTTGCTCTGTTTTCTCAAATAACTTGCAGAGTAAAACAAGGAAAAGAATTGCCCATGACATTTTAGAAGAAAACTCATACCAAAGACTATTTCTAACGCATGGGGTATTAAACCCCCCCCCCCCACACTTTTCATGTTCAAAATTCAGCTTTATGTTTCTGAGCAGGAAGAGGAAGAAAGCTGGAAAAAGAGAAGGCAAATCAGATTTAATGGAAGAAACTTTCCTTTGCAGGGCAACAGGAAAGTTGCATGAGGGGATGACGCACACGACTGTATATCCCAAATATCATGAAATCACAGTAAATACCTGCTAATTAGTTAAGTCACTTGAACAGAAAGACTCTAAATTTCTACCCTATCCCAAAAGAACAAATTTACATCCATATTTGTTTTTACAGTTAATATATCCTTGAGAAATTGTGATCTTTTACATACTGTAAAAGATCAAACAGTTTTCTTCAACAAGTTTTTATCTACCAATTGTTAGTGCTTTCTTTTAGGCCCAGACATTTTTTGCTGATCCCAGACATTCTTTGAAGATAAAGGTCTGAACCAGAATCATATTCTTCCCCTGTGCTTGAAATAGTTTTTTTGAATGCTAGTACAAACTAGAGGCAACAGAAACAAAAAAGAAACACACAACAAAGTGCTGGACACTAAGAATTAGAAACATGAAAAAAAATAGTTGTAGCCCCAAATGTTGTTAAAGAGATTAGATTAAAAAAAATAAAATAATTGCAAAGCCACCCAAATATTCATGATAAAACTGAGAATTTATGCATATATCATAATAATCCATTCCTTTGCACTTGGGCACAGATTAAAGCAAGGTTGAGTTTGGCCGCACAAGGGCAGAATGTGTTTTTCAAAATTCACCCAGTAATTGTGTTGCAGTGACTTTCTGAACCCTAGCCATATACAAGGTCTAATAGTCTCTGCTGCTGAGATGTAAGATGCTTAATTTTTTCTTCTCATAGGATGTTGTGCCTGACACAAGATAAACTGTGCATGTGAAAGCTTTTGGTTCATTGTGAATTGCAGCACTTCATATGTGTCATAAAGTTCAGACTTGAACCCAGTATGTTTTTAGGACTTTTTTTGAACATGTAGAAGATTTAGTATAAATTAATTGTCCTAATTTGAAAATAATGTGTATTTTAAAAAACTAGCTTAGGCCCTGTACTAAGTCATGTGCTGTGGCAAACATATCTCAAAGTGAAATTTGATAAAGAGGAGAATGCAGTAGTTTGTTTTGGAGGACATCTAACAACTTGAAGTTACTGAGTAGGATACATAAGTGGTAGGAAATTTTCTTAAAATCATGATGAAAAGATTCTTTGGTTTTGTTGCTGGTTGTATCAGTGAGTCATAAACAGGCAAGTCATAACCTCTTTGTGTCTGACTTTTGTAATATTACTATAAATATATATCTAATTCACAGGTTGAGCTAAATTAGTATTTGGAAATGTATTGAAGTCTTTTAATTGAACTGTTTCTAAAATTATAAAACATTAAAGTATGTGAAAATGCAACTGTTTAAAGTAGGATTGAGAATGTGTTTTTTATTTTGTATTTTAAATTGCAAGAGAGAAAAAGTAAGCAACTTAAAAGTTATGTAACAAAAGAATGAAATGGAAACCGAAATTATGCAGCCATCTGCAGGACATATTTTAATGACTATCACTGAACTATTTTTATAGGTTTTGAATCCTTTAGAAAACCAACTGTTACTTACAAGCTGGCCTTATTGAGTGACAAGGAATGGCTGTGGCTTTGGTATCTAGATAATGAAACAAAACAAGTCGATGTGGATTAGAGATTTAGGTAGTTATATGAGTTGTTCTTTGTGACAGTATAAAGGAAATGGATACAGCTTTCTATTTTAAGGAAATCAAGCAAATTGAAGAGTGAAAATAAGGTGTTAGATGTCTTAAGTTCATGCAAATAAGCCTATTTCAAAATAGCAATAAGATAATAGAAACTTTTAAGGACATGGGTCTCTAAAAGGACTGTCGTTTAAATGACAGCTGTAAGGCTTGCTTATTAGCAGACTAGGAGACGTTCCCTTCCTTCACAAATTATCTGTTTATTCGTTTCTCTGACACTGTGACACAGATTAATTTTAGTAAAAAAACTCTGTTTCCTGAGGTCTTCATTTAAAACACCAAAGACCACTAAAGCAACACCAAAGCAAAACGGTTTTAATTATCTCTGAATAGCCCTGTCCCTTAGTGGCTAGGGGAACCCTCTCATCTTTTCACCCACACAGGGGAGTTCTGGAGCTTGCTGTAATCTGTGGCCTACAGAAGTGGTACAGAAGGATAGGGGCAGAAGTCAATCCCAGTCTTCTATCCACAGACTCACTCAAAATATAATTCTCATCTTAACAATGATTAGCTAGGTTTTAGGAATATTGAATTAGAGACTAGAAATATGTTTTGTGGCTATAAAGGGGTGATCCTGCTAATTTAGAGTTCATGATTTAATTATGTGGCTACTGTAAAACATATATCAAACAAGAATACTTAGGATTTGGTTTTATGGCATTTTTAGAAAGTCTGCTCAGTTTGGAAACCTCATTTATATTATAGCACTTGCTCATCTGGGTCCCACTAGACTGTCCATTACACAGAGTGTAGCAAGTAGTATAAGAAATAGTTCTGGTATGGACAGAAGCGGTGTCACCTTCCTTTTGCTTGTTTATTCACTCTAGCTATTGTATACTAACATCAGGTTTCATGTAGTCCTGTGGTGAGTTGGATCAGGGAACTGGTTTGGTAGAAAATGAACAGATTTTTTTAAAGTTTCCAGTTTTATAAATTCACTAATCCATTTTGGAGATAGATGTGATGAATGTGAGCACCAGAGCAGGGGAGGCAGTAGGGTTTAGTACTGAGATTACCTCATTTTACCAAAATATGGGGTTTTGTTGGATTAGAGTGACTGCTTTGCCTAGAACCAGAGCAGAGAGGGTAAGTACGGAAAGTTAAAGAAAGCATACAGAGTTCCTATGTGGAAAAAACTGTTGTGGTTTCTCACCCCCACCCCCCTCCTCAGCATTTATTCAAAAAGGACTAAAGCAGTTGATGGTAAAGTTGGTTTACTTTCACTGCAATAATGGTCCATTTGTAGGAAGATTGAAAAAAGTTTCACTAAAACTGAAACATTATTAAAACACACACATTTGAGCTTTTATCACTGCAAATAGTTCTAACTGCCTTGCTTTTAAAAATTATGTAATTTATTCTTCTGGAAGAAGCATCATCATTTTCTGTAGTTTCTCTGTAATTTTGGACTGTTCACACAATTGAACTGGTGGCTTTCCTCAGAGTAAGGGTTGTTTCTTGAAATTTCCCATTACTCTTTTCAAGCTTCCTAACTCGAAGTAGACTGTAGAAAGTTTGAGTGTTTGCAGCCAGCAGTATAGTAACTATGAGGTCCTTTGGCACGCACTGTAGGCAGGAGTTCATAATTCCTATCTTTCTGTGTGGGGTGGTGTTGGTCCTGGGGTAGTTAAACCAACAGCAGCAACAATAAGAAATCTTTGAGAAAAGTTCTACAGTGACATAGCTGTTGACTTGAGATATCAGGAGAATGAGTTTGCTGACACATTTGGTCTACCTAAGTAGCCAACACAATGAAGAAATACTACAAATGTGAGAAGGAAGAACTAAACCACAAAATATGTAATTTCTTAAAATGCAAAATAATGTGTGTGCATAAGAAGCATCAGAGGCTTTAAAAGTAATTTAATATCTTCTCCCATAGCCCAGTCTTTGCAGTGTCATGTCGTTAAGCAATAAATAATGGAATTTTGCAGGAAAGATATCTTACATTTTCAAATCAGTGACATAAATCTAACCATATGGATTAGGAAGTCATCCTTATCTACTTACAGTCTAATCTGCTGATGATACATAGTGTGTTCCGTTGTCATTTCTTTAATATGGTAGGAGATGAAGAACCTATCAGTCATTTCCAGATTACCTTCAATAAGGTTTTCAGAATGCTCTTTTAAAGAGGATAATTTTTAGTAGAAAGTTGTGTGCAACTGCCTGACATGGATGATTGTTTAGTTCCAATGAAGAAAAAATAAAAGGCAACTATTATAACAAGAGCTTACTTGCTGTCTCTTACTCTAGTCTTATTCCTCATGATTAGTCCTTAGTCTTTGCATGTCAGAAAAATCCGTGTCTGGAATTTCTGCAGATCAATGGAGGCATGCACATCTGAATAACAAAGAATTATTGATAATGGATTCAAGTATCAAATATAAACAAATGTTTATATTAATGTATTTGAAAAATATGACCACATAAATATGAATTCTTGGCAATAAATGCTGATAATTTGTGCATAACTTCCGATCTTGTACAATTTATTTTTTTATATTTTAAAGTGGTTAATGCATCACATGTTGTGTGATGCCTCTTGACGTTCCTGCTGCAGTTGGTTTACACTGGTTTGTACATGTTAAACTTTTTCATTGCACCACTGCCATACATTTTTTAATAGAGTGAGTCAGTAGTATAATATATTTGGGGAATCATTTCTTTATTACAGCTCTTAATAGTATGAAAACAGACTAAAGAGATGATTTGAGGAGGGAGACGTTGTGTTCCTTTCAGTAATTCTTTTCATTCTCCTTTGTAAGTAAAGCATGTTGAGACTGTGAAATCCTGTTTTACCTGATGAGTTGTATGAAGTAACAGTCTCTTATCTAGGTCGAAGACTGACAATGTCAAGGAGTGGTTTATTAAGTATGGTACTCTTTAGTACTTGGTTGTCACAAAGTTACTTATATAAAACAAAACATGAAAAAATAGGTAAGGTTTTCTTACATAAAGATGGCCTCTTTAAAATTAAAGCAGTACTGCATTACAGTGATGGCTGCTGAAGTATTTTTAAACTTTGAAGGTAAAATCCGAGAGCTTTTTATAGAACCAGTAAGTCCTATATAATGACTAATTACTAATAAACTAGATAACATTAACTCAGGGTCTTGTGACTAACTAGTTCAGATTCTTGAGTATTAAATAAGAATAAAAAGCAGCTCCCTCTGCTTCAACTTTGTGCTATATTAATACATGGCTTTTGATGCAAAACAGCTATATTAACTGTGAAGACAGCAGCAGCTGTAAAGGTAGCAGTGAGCTAGCAATATAATCACAAAGATAGCAATAAATTGATCCCTTGTGTTTTCTCATGAGTATACATTCTGTCACTTAGATAACTCTACATTCAGTCAGGAATAATTTATGAAAATAAACTATTCAGTGTCAAGAGAACTGTATTCATTGAAGTCATAGGGCTTGGCAGAAAGCAAAATGGTCTTTTTTCTGCATCTGTGATGCTTTTTTTTTTTTTCCTAATCTGATAAGGAGCAAATTATCTCATCGGATGACTGTCTTGCTAGTGTCACTTTTGATGAGCCAAATGTGAAGGTTTTGACATGTTTTAAAACTCTTGATGTATTTGTATGTAAAAGGAAAGAAAGAGAAAAAAGGGAAAAGAAAAAAAAAGAAAAAAGAAGTATCTCTCAGAATGAAAACCTGGCATCCCAGTTTTCAGGGTATACTCATGGCATATCTAAATGCAATTGGGAATGATAGTAGAAATGGCTGTGGAGAGGCTAACTAGTTTGTTCACTTTTTTGCTTTTAAAGGAAAGCAGGCAAAAGCTAGGGTTGTTTTTAACACTGTGAGATTGGGTTTTATAATGTGTTTTGAAAAGTGTGGTGGTTACTTTGTTTTATACAATATAACATAGTTTATTATGTAATATGTTATTTCCTTTTAGAAATATCCAGAACTACACATTACTGATGAGTTTTCTCTTATTTTTTGTGTTGTACTTTGGAAAGAAAGAAGCTCACACATATCAAGAAAATCTGCATCCAGAGCATATCACTTTTACTTCTCTCATTTGTGTCTTTTCATTTATTGTGTGTTTACATTCATAAAAATAAATAAGTCTTGGCAGCATATTAAAAAAATAATTGCTCAGAGTTAGTTTCATTGTTCATAATAAGCACATCTAGATAGTGTTAACCAGCTGTAAAACCTGTATAGTCTTACTGGAAGGTACTTTCTAGTGTATGTGTGTTTGGTGCAATAAAAGAATGTCAGGAATTCAGCTGATCTCAAGCAAGTGTCAGAAGTCTGTTTTCCAGGCTGATCTGGAGGGCTAAGAGTTCAGATTTGAAATGGACATGGGGATTACCAAGCTTAACCCCTTGTACTTTGGCTGAAGGAAATGTAATGAGACCGTCTGTCTCAGGATCTCACTCCACTGCTTTTAAGAATCTACAGTTGAGTAGATACCTCTAGTTTGCCATGTTTCAGTGTTTAATTACCATAATCATTAGAAAGATTTTACTGGTATTAACCCTAGGTCTTTTTGCCACAGACTAAGATGATGGTTTTTCTCCCTCTTTTGTAGACTGACATGGGGAAATAGCTCTGACATGGGGAAAGAGCTGATGACTTTTTTTTTTATGAGTTGGACGTAAAGGGACATGTCTTTCCAAAATCATTTGTTTATTTGCAAATTATAAAAATCTTAGTTCCTTATACTTTCTCCCAGGAGATCTAGTTGTAGACCCTGGTTTTGGATGAAGAAGCCCATGAGTAGAAAGCAAAGTTGACAGATTTCATTCCAGTCTTCATGAATTGCATTCTGAATAAATCCACAAATAAGGTTTGTCTTTTTTTTAAGCAGTGTTGCATTCATGATTTGCATTATTGCTCACTGCAAAACTGCAGTGACAACTGACTTTTTCCTACTTGGTACTTGTGCATTTGTCTTTACCAGATTTATTGCTCTTCTCAGCTGAACTTTTGCTGAATGCTTTGTTCATTGCAGGACATGTCTTCAACTTGCCAAAATCATTTGGAACTTTGACGTTATTCTCCAGATACCTATCCTACAGGAGAGGTTGCAGTTTCTCCTGATTTGAAGCTCTTGACATGGTGAATGTATCTATTTCCTTATTCCCTTGGTGAAATTTGCCAGTAGGAGCTGTTTCAAGGCACCTTTTGTATATGACTGTCAGACACTGATAGTTAGCTTTTTGGTGCAATTTCATTTTTTAGCATCTGCCCTTGTCTTATGTAAGTGGCCTGTAAACTAGATTGCTTCGCTTGAGTATGTTTACAGTGGAGGATACTGAAGCCTTGCTGAAGTTTCTGATCCAATACCACACTATACATTCAGCTATTAGCTATTGGAGGCAGAGAAGTTTGCTATCCCAAACTAATGCAGATAAAGCCATTCAGTACCACTGTCTCTGCCTCCCTTGTACATATCATATGTAATCTTTAGTACATCTTGCTGATATATTTGTCAGGCATTCTTCTGTTGTGGCAGTGCTAAAAAGTATTTTCACTGAATTAACTTCTCATAGATCAAAGCTTTAATATTAGCAAAGGTTCTCCATAATGAGCTGCGATCACTTTATGCTATTAGTAGGACATCTTGAGCTCTCTCAGGATTTGCCTTGCAGCTTTCAGTTACGAATCACATCTCACTTTCAGATGGAATTTTTGCTTTGATGGTCAGAGTGATGTCTAGTATGCTCATGCCCTGCAATATGCTTTTGGCATTAGTATGATAATTTATGGCATAAGAACTCTATTAAGAATTTATTCTAAACCTGGAAAACTAATTTTAATAGGAATCTACATGCAGCTTTTATTGTTTTTGTTGTCTGAGGAAGGAGCAGTGACATTTAATTAACACTTAAGGGAAAGCTGCTGACTTGAACCATTGCAGTAGTTTCATCATGTTGGCACCCCAAAAACATTTACTGAACTTTTGAAGTGGAACTGTGGTTCCTTTTGCTGGCACAATAAAGGGACCAGACTTATAATATAGATAGTTGCATATATTTGGGGTCAAAAGAATCAAAAAGCAGAAAAAAATAATGCTGACATTTGCCAAATTGCATTCATTGGGAAGTTTCTTTAATTAAAATGATAGACAAGATTTTGAACACCATCTTTGAAGATGTGTCAGAAGGTTGTCGGTAATCACAGGTGAATGAGATTAGGTTTTGCTTCCTTTATTATCAGCAGGTTTCTTTGACCAAGGAAGTGCAATAAAAGATGTGTTCAATCAATATCAAAAGAAAGATATTTATTGCTCAGGTATTTTATATTAAGTTTTACAATTTTTACAATATTGAGGTATCAACAACATAGGCAAATATTGAATCTGGATTTTTTTGCTTGTTTGTTTGTTTTGCTTTTTCTCTGCTTCTCCTTTTGGCCTGTAAATATTTTTTCCCCAATATTTGCCAGTTGAGGGAGAAGCCACACTGCAGTACTTTTTCATTGAAATTGCAGGGAAAATGGTTTCAGCAGCGCTCTCCCTGTTTCCCAGCCAGCTGGAGGCATGCAGCTGCCAGTTCCCCACCCCTCCAGCTGCCTCCAGAGCTGTACTGGATTTAGCAGAGGTGTGGTACCGTGGTTGAGACAGGCAACTGAGGAGGATGGCTTTGCAAACGCCTTCTGCGGTTTCGGAAAGCTGCACAAGAATGGTCCTTTCCAAGACTAGCTTTTACACCTGGAAATATTCTGACTAAAATAGAATATTCAGCAGTAATATGTGCTATGTTATATTTATTCTTATGTTATGGATCTCATTACAAAGCTCTGTGTGATGTTCAGGATGCAGGCAGGAGTGTAATATTAATTAACAGTACAGATCTCTACTGCAGAAAAACTTGGAACTTTCTAAACAAGCATTTTCTGGTCATAAACAACCATAGAAAGCAATCACATCTACAGTTGGAAGGCTTGTTGGCCATGAGTGATTATGTGTTCTTTAGCAGAGAAAACATACTTGGTTCTTGAGTGTTTTTCTTTTCAATTGAGGTAATGACAAGCTCTATTAAAGAGGATTGTGTGCTTGTACCTTGACTGAGGACTGGAAATGAGGATATGGGATCAGTACAAAGGTACTTGTCTGAAATGGTTCAGAAAAATTGGAAGGTGGAAACTAAGGGTAGTTATTTGGATGTGATTTTGGTGATGGCTCTCATTTTGAGACTGGGAATTAGCTGAGGAACCACAGAGTTTGCTAAGTATGTCAGTGGAAGTATTAGGCAAAGGAGACTAAGGAAGTTAAAGGCTAGCATGGATTTTGCTGTTTTAAGTTTGGATAATGCCTTTTTTTTTGTTTTTTTGTTTTTCTGTAGGCTGTTCTTTGTAGTTTAATTATTCTTATAATATCTTGGTCGCTCATATATATGTTTCTTCCTTCGCCTGCTTTCGTGGCTGTGATACATCAGCTGCACTCCGTTCCTGTGTTGCTTTGGTTGTCATGCTGCTAGATCTGAATAGATCTGTTCTGTGATTTTTCAAAATCTCCCTTTACCTCCAGAAAGCTAATTTTCTTGAAAAATCCAGTGTACTGTAGCTGCCTGTGCTTCCATAACATGTCTTTTCCTTCATCACCATTTTCTGTTTACAGTCCCTTGTTCACCTCACCTTTCCAACAACTCCTGATGCAAACATGAAATGTGGAAATAAACGAAGTCTATAGTGGGTAGAAAAACTCTAATTAGGAAGAAAAAAATGGCAGTGGAAGATGAATGAGTAGAAGAAGCAGTGATTGCAGGGTACCTTTTCACAGCTCTGCTCCTTAGCAGCTTTCACCAAAGCATCTTTTTAATATTCCTTTGCGGGTTCATGTAGAGAAACACTGCTGAGATCTGGGTGAGCAGAGGACAAAAAAGCATCTAAGGTCAAAAACCACTGGCATAAGAGGTTTAAAGCTAAGAAGGTAGCATCAAATGATGGAAATAACTGGGTCGTTTCTTCAGCTTCTCTTTAGAAAATGAAGCCCTTTTCCATGTTTAAAATTTGCAAGAGCTTTCTGCCTGAAAATATTTGCCTGGCTGTCTGGAATTTGTAGACTGTGGTTCATTAGCTATTGAGGCTGAGAAAAATACTGACATTTTAATGAAAATGTTTTAAAAGGTATATTTGATTTTTATGCGTTTCCTAAGCATGAAAGGAAACACCTGTATATTACAGAAGATCGATCTGTATTCTGAATGTAACATGTTAAATATTAAATTAAAATTCAGTTTTCAAAGTTTGAAAAAGAAATTGTATAAGCCTTAACGTGACCTTAAATATGATGCTACCATCAGTGCCTTTATGATAAATTGCCGTAAGCAATAATCTATATCTGTAATCAGATACGGCCACAGTGTCTGTGGAGTTAGTTTTCTGCTTATGCAGAGGGCTCCATTCAATTCATCAAAAAAAGTGGATTTAAAAGCAGAATGCAATCTGTTAAGATGCAAGACCTGGCAAGGTTTGTGTTTCTTCAGTAGTATAAAATCTGAACTGCTTTAGTTCTTGATGGAATTAAACTTTTCCCTAAATGTCTGTGATATTACTGATTTTTTTCAAGAGGCACAGAAAGCTGGCAAGGGGATAAAAGAGGAAAATGTTTTTAAATATTTGCTTTAAAGTACAAAGGTGTATGTCTCTGTGTGTATTAAATGGATGCCTGCATACTGTTAGCTACTGGAATTGGCAAGCACTCATCTCTGGGTTTCATATTTTAAAGCAGGTTTTTAAGCTTATGAATTAGTTATAGAAGGGAAGAGTAGGAATCTGCAGGGTAAACTTCAGAGCTGTCTCTGTCTCAATCTGGAGAGAAACCTGGGAGACATGTTTGCATCAAGAATGTTTGGTTTAATTTGTCTAAGGAAGAAGCTGAGACAAGTAGCCTGCTAAATAAATAAATATGTAGTTATTGGGATGGTAAGAAGAGCAGATTTGTTGTATAAATCTGGTAGTGAGTAGGATGGTTGTAAAGGTGAATCAGGCAGAGCTGGAGAGATTTCTGGGGATCACCCTGGCAGTTCTTCTATGTGGGAACAAACAAACAAGAAGATGGGCTAGCTCAAAATCTAAAAATATATGTGTTTTTTATCATATGTTTCAATTTCTGTTGAAGTTGGTAAAGAGACTAATTTTCTCCTGATGTCCTTGGCTGAGACAACTTTGGATCAGCTCCCTTAAAATGCATTAGATCCGTGCTACAACAGATCTTTGATCTGCTTTTCTTTTAATTACTTTTAAAGAAGTAGTCATACTTTTGTTGCTTCTCTGTTTGTAACAGGAACCTAATAACAATTTGATTTTGGAATGTTTTGAACATGTTTATCTTAGGTCACACAGTGCTTCAGAATTTATATTTAGTTTTTCTTAATTGCGTGTCAAACAGAAAAAATATCTTTTGAAATCTTTTCAAAAAAGGAGTGCTCTTTTGTGTTGAGCTTAGCACTTAATATTATTAATTAATGTATGAACTACAGACTGGCACAAATTATTTCCTTCCTTGAGTTTTAACTACCCATGGTGGATAATACAATAAATAAACCTGTCTGGCTGTTGAACATTTTAAATGCTTCATTAAAAAAGTAGTTATCTTCCTGTTTGAAATGGCACCATGTTTATTTTAACAATATCGATTAATTGGGTTTCTGTTTTATGATACACATGCAAGGTAGAGAATATCTGGCTGTGTATAGTACAAAGTACTCATCAAAGTGAGGCTTGAATTGGGCGCAGCAGGTGCCTGCTTATACAGCTTAAACATGTATCTAAATTCCTGCAAGTTCACAGCCTCATAGGCAAAACACAGGTGGAATATGGGAAAATGTTGATGTTTTGCATGGGGGAAAATGAGAGCGAGACAACACTTTCAGAGGCAGGAATCATTATTTTACAAAACACCACCACCAAAGCCCAAAGCCAACAAAAATTAGTTAGGGCAGGTGTGTGAGATTGCTTTGAGCTTCTTGTGGCTAATTTTATCTAATTCAAGAATAAATTACTTCACGTTTTACAAGCAAATTTGGCAAACTGTCTGTTGGCTATCGTGAACTATAAATAATTTTCTTCTTGAGAAGGTGTGCCTACCTATTTTTTATATGTTAAAGCAATTTAGGATTTCACAGTATGTGAAAGCATTTGTACAAAGAACTTTTGGATTAGAAACAGTGATAATCAACAGCTATTTTGTGGTTGATATGTTTTAAATTATTGGAAATTGTTTTAGAGCAGGGCTGATGAAGGCTGTCTGAAGCTATCTGTGTGCATTGCTGTTTTTTGCATGGACCCTAGTCCTTGTAGAAATAGATTTACCCACAAACAGTGGTCACCATTGCCATAATCTTGTACTTACGAGTTTGTATAAATCTGCTTCCTTCATTGTTATGCATCACACAGAAGAAGGTGCTAAAAATAACTTTTTTTTTTTTTTCCAGTGCTTACTGAAACAGATAAAAAGATAAGGTATATTTTGGTTTTGTGTAAATCCTGCTGGGCTGATAGCACTCCTTTTTAATGTCATTTGTTTCATACCCAGGGAAAGCTGAGGACCTTAAATACTACCCACACAAATAGTCTCTGATTCCTGCAAGGAGTTGTTTTCCTTAAGTATCTCTGCAACAGATTTTCCTTCTATGGCAGAAACAGTTAAAATAGGATGGAGCCATAGGAACATCATATTACAACGTGGATTCAATTAATTTTACTTGATATCTTCTTGTAACTTGCATAGCATCTTGGGACATTAATGATCTTCCCTTTTTATTAGCCATTAAAATTTTCATACTGTGTTATGTTTTCCTTTGTTTTAAAACTCTTGCGTGGCTTGGAAATTTAATATGAAGGACTTTGGCCTTGCCAGCCACTCTTAAATTTAGATAACAATGGGAAAAGGTTCTGTTGCTGGGCCGAATCATTCTTTTGGCAAAGAGATCACAAGCATTCAAGCTTCAACTTCTACAGACATACATGATGCTATGATAATAGTGCATGGAAAAATGGAGACTAGAGTTACTGCTCTGTAGCTTTGCTAGGTACATGCCTGAATAGATATTATGCCATTTGTACAGAACTTTGTTGAGTAAAATTGTGTTGTTTTTTTTCCATATCAGGTTACCATATATACAGGACTACCTGTATTCAGCCAGCAGAACTGCAAAGACCTGATGTTGGCAATGGCTAGTACCGTCTTAAAGACTGGATTGTGAAATAGTTTTTTTAATGGAAGATGGGAACAAAACTGAGCTGACAGGCATTGCATAGTAAATGAAAAGGAAGTCTTGCTTTTTAACCCTTTCTCATGGCTCTGTAATTCCTCTATTTTCTTGCCAAAATTAATTTTCTACTAATTTAACTCCAAAGATCTTGGCAAGCTCTGGATTTCTTTTTTTTTTTTTTTTTTTAACAAATGAATTCCTCCGAGCTTTCCCAGCTTTTTGATCATGATAACTGCCATTGATGGATTGACACCATACATTCCTGCAGCTGCTTTGGGTATTTTTAATACATTTCAAGATTAGCAGCATGGAGGCAGTACATTTTAGTTTCTAATCCTCCACCAGGTATTAATTCTGTTCTGTTGAAACTGATATTAGTTAAACGTAAATGAGTCTACAGCCTGCCATTGTGGGTCTTGTAAGCTAACATTTAGTATACATGCTAGTTAAATAGATAAGAGTTTTCCCCAGACAGAAAGACTCTTTAAGACTAAATAATTGCCAGGGCCTGATATTTATGTTATACTGTTGCTTCTTTAGAGATAGGCCCAACTTATCCCATTCCAGAGAGATCCAGTGATATTATTACTAATGTCCTTTGGTGAAAATGAGAGAAAATCCAAATTCTTGATCCTTGATATGTAAAGGAGGGTCGATAAAGTATTGGAGCATGCTCACTTTAAAGGAAAGATACAAAGGGTGGGAATGAAGTACTTAATGCTGAGTTGCATGGGATCAGAGGTGAGGCGTGGCCAACTGGAGAAGAGAAGGAAAGAGGAGTGGAGGAGAAAGTGAGAAACTTTTGGAATGCAGCCATGTGGCAGTAAGGATGTGGGGAAAGACTTCAATGGAGAACGATCAAATGGTGAGTTAAATATTGCCTCATGTGACTATGTATTAATCAGAGGTGGAATATTAATCAGAGATGATCTGGAACATGGATACCTGGGGCACATCAGGGGGGTGGAGTTACTGCACACTAATGAGGCATTATGAATTGCTCCACAGCCATCTGGGAAGTGAAATACAACACTACCGAGAGATTGTATTTCTGTAATCTTAGTATTTAAAATAAGGTTAGGAGATCTGGGGGTTTTGCCCCTCCCCCTGCCCCTTCTTTTTTTCTGGATTTCAATGCAATTGTGTGGCCAAAGTGAATAGTATCTATTTCCTATTTTCTATAGAAACAGAGGAGCAACCATAATAACTCTGTTGCTGCACTCTTCATTTTCAATAATGCTTGAGACAATATTTTCACCCCATGAGGCTTTTATTTGAAATGTCTTTTTAATACATTTTACCTGTAAGTAAGGTCATTGAAGGAACAAACATAAAGAGCAGCCGCTTCAGGATATGGCAAATTAATCTTCAGGAATACAATGTCCTTACTCAATATTCTTTGAAGAGTAAGAGAAGTATTTTGAAAATCTCTTTGGTTTGTAAACATCATCCTGTCATTGACACTGGGACTCCCAAGATCCTTGTCTTAGTGACAAAACATATTGTGTTTTTTCTTTGCTCATTGAAAAGATACTTGGGATCTAGATCTGCTGTTGTGGTGTTGACACCACTGATGTTTATAATATACATTTAACATATTTTGCACTACTGCCATCTTGTTTTCTTTTATTATTAGCTCCTTAACTTCCCTTGGGGAATGGCAAAAGAAGATGCAGATAAATTGAAGGTACAGTTATATTACCTGTCAATTACAAATGTCTTTCTAGAAAAAAATGTGCTTGCTTTTCTGTTCTGCAATTCTATATGGAATTTCTCTCCAATCTCACTAGCACATGTAGTGTGAATATGCAGTGTCCCACTGTAGTAGCCATGCATAATGCATGAGTTTGCCTTACAAAGTTCCCTTACATTAGAAACAATACACAATTACACATTGCTTCAAGTGGTGTAACAGGGGAATGAGGGCAAAGAAGAGAATCTATTTGGGATAACTTAGTTTCCTAAAGTATTTGTTTACAGTATGAATTTCAATAATTAGTGTTCGGATTGAAACATTTTGCTTATCTTCTTCTTCCAGCAGTAGGGTCAGCACCTATAGCTACACAGAAGGAAGCCAGAAAAGCTTCCAGACACAAAGCTGGCAAGTACAGTGCTTCAGCTGGAGCCTCAGCATATGCTGCAAAACTCCATACCTTACTGCACTAATGGGAATGCATTTGGTTTTTTTGGTCAGATCACCATTGTGCTGTTTAGACTATCTATTTCTCCTGAATATCATTTTTTCCTTTTGATATTACAGAATGTGTATGCCAAAGCCTTTATGTAGCTTTGAATGTAATAGGAATTATCCCTATTTCCTTTCCTGTTATCGAGCTGCTTTATCTTCAGGAGTCAGCTAAGGCATTTGTGAACTAAAATCTTGTTTCTCTGTAGCAAATTCCTTAGTAGCTCTGTTGTAGATGTTGGTGTTGCAATATATTCACTCTAAAACTGTGAGCTTTCAAGTGGAGAGACTTGATAGTGCTGTTGTGCTATTTTTATTCTTTTTACAAATAGAAATGCACAACAGTTTGTTTCTTCTAGAGCAGTAAAACAGGATAAGATTCTTCGATTAACCTCTTTTATAAGTTATTGACAGGAAGAATAAAATCCAGTGTCTGTCAAAGCAATGGAAAGTTCTTTTTATGGATGAATCTTCTAAAATTTTGAATATACACAAAGAAACAAGCAAATGCTTTGAAAGCATGGAAGTTTTTAAATTTGTATTGCTTTGTCGGACATTATTGCCATTGATTTAAAAATAAGATCATGGCAGATTTGCCTTAAGTAGGCTGTCAATTTTATTTGTATGAGTAAACATTGAAGTGGCATGAAAACTACTTGGAGAAATGCAAGAGAAAGATGATTTTTATGTTTTCTTCAAGTGGAAAACATGAAAAATATTTATGCTAAACCAGAAGGGTCTAAAGGATGCGAGGAGGAATGTGATTATCTTGTAGGCTCCTACTCCTAAAAGAAGGTTGGTTGAGAGCTACAACTACATTTTAAATTTATTAGGGCTCAAAAAACATGAGCCCATACCCCTGTTTCCAGAAATTTTTAGGTAAAAAAGAGCATGTAATATCCGCATAGTAAACCAAAGAAATTGCACACTTTGCCTTGCTGTGTTGTAACTGATGCATGGTATTTGATTTATACTTGGAATTACTCAACTTTACTTTGAGTAACTCAGTTTTCGTAAGTAAAAGGGATTAATAAATGCAAGAGGGAGAAATGAGAGATTCAAAAATAGATGTAGGACTCATTCATTGTAAAGTATAGTTAAAAAAGATAAATTTGGTGGAAATCTGGTAAATTATTAAGATGAAAATATGTAAATCCAAAAGAATATAAATAATTCAGACCCAATCTACTTATTCTGTCTCAGATGAAAGGAAATTATTTATGTTTGTAAACAGGAAGTGTGTTTTTGAAAAAATACATTTAAGTGAATAGTCTTATCTCATTATTTGGGTGAACTACTGGTGTGTGTGTAGGCTGCTAAGATCAAACTGTATTGCTATGCTAATTAAAGACTCATCAAACATATGCACAAGTAAGCACACCTGTAGTCTAGGTATGGCCTCTTTATGTTCTGTATGTCCCAGTCAGTAAAAATATTTCCTAGTAAGATTTGTGTTGCTAACCCCATTTTCTCCTCTACCACAGAAGCCCTGAAATGGCACAAGGAATGAGAAAACTGTGCTTGCAAGAAGCACAATTTAAAGTCTGCCAATTTTTTATTCTGTCCTGTAGGTTTGTGCTCTTTCTGGAGACTTATATTTAAGTATCTCTTTAGTATGTATGAATATTTTTATCAATTTGTCTTAAGAGACAGCAAAGGAAAGGGTTTTTCCATGTTAACAACAGAATAGCTTTGTCCTAAGAGGCATAACAGATCGAAAGATTTGTTGCATCTGGTAGACCAACTCTTGCATCCAATTGTTTAAATGTATGCATGTGCAAATGTGACCACTTACACAATGTAAACACAACACATCTTAACAAAACTTTGGTGTATACAGACAGTATTCTGATAATTTATGCAAAAAATATTCAGGCAATTGGCTTGCTTTGATTCTCTTCATCATTTTAAGGGATTATCTTTACTCCAGTGATACTTTCTCTTGAGGAATGCTTTCATATATTTCAAGCAGACATAAACTGAAATGATAATGCTCGTGTTTCATTTTGGAAACTCTTTGCAATCAGGATCTGACATTGCTTTTGCTCGTACCATGATTTCATGAATTTGTGACAGGATTGTGAAATCAACAGAATTTTTGAGATTCTTAGTGTGTTGGGATGTTTAGATATACCCAGAATGAGAAACCAATTTTGTATTTAGACCATACTAAACCATATTGAAATGTGACTGGGTGAAAAAAATATCTATGCACATTGCATCTTTCGTAAGTCACATATCCTAATTTTTTTGATCTCTAAAGTAAAGCTTGAGTTTTCTTTGTTTGCTAGAGAGTTTAAGGTGGGTGTGGTTACTGTTATTTTGCGGAGTTTTAGTATCATTGTTCTCAGCATCCCATATGTCATATGAAGATGACAACGGAATTTGTATACTAACTACAGTGTATTGTAATGTTAGAAGACTGGTTTTTTTTTTAATTTCTTCTATCACAGTTATAATACATTACATTCATAGACTTCTGCAGGTTTATTGGAATATGTTTTCTGGATGAGAAAAAACTGTCAGCCTACTGAAGTTGAGCGGGTTTTAGGTGGACAGTTAAATCAGTGCATGTTTTCAGGGATAATTAGTAGTTGCAGTTACCGCTTGCACTCAGTAGAGATTTTAAGCATTGGAATAATTTAAAACACTGACTAATTAATCCTGGCCACACTGCTCTGAGGCAGATAACAAATGCCATACTGTACAACCATGGTAGAGCTGATAAACTGAGGCACAAATCTGCTAAATTTGTAGTTAAGCCAGGATTATCACCTACTAGACCTGAATTCTAGTCAGTCATGTGCTTTAAGGACTAGCACTCCTGTGAATTAACAAAGAGTTTGCATCTCAGAAAAGAAGTAAGATCCTTATTATCAGAGATTTTCACGTTTTTCCTATTCAGTAACTTGATATGAGCATGATGTTCTGTGGCTCAGGTCATTTACCAGTCTTTCTAATGCATATGTATTTATTAAAAGGCAGTTAGAGATAGACGTAAAACTCTGATGTGGCTCATGTAGCTTTTTTCATTTCATTATAATGTGATCCCAATACCTTACATACTTACATTTGCTTAGTAAGGACTCCTTTTAGGCAGTGGACTTTTGAGCTGAAAGAACCACTTTTAAAATAAAAATAATAAAAAGAATAAGATAATAGCCTTAGTGTTAGATACACCGTATGTGAGGCTTTTATGTCTAGTTCATGATATATCAGAACAATTACACTTATTATCGTCCATTACACAAGAAGTAGTATCTTTGTGGAAAGAGTCTGTCAGGCACAGTTTAAATCTCTGCACACTTATTTTTCATCACAGGCAGCTAAATTCTATTTCAGCTAGAAACTTTTCCTGTCAAAGAAACCCAATACCTTGAAATGCCCGCAGGTTAACCAGAGGAAGTGTGTAGCTGTGTCTTATAGTTCAGATCATTGTATAGGTTGCATGTGAGTAACCATACTGGATTAGAGATGATTATATGCTACAGGAAAATAATAACAAATATAAAGCAAGATCAGAAGATACTTGATACACTTTAAGATAAATTTTGTTAAAGGATCATATCTTATTTAAAAATTAGGTCCTTTAGGAAGGTATTAGTTGAAGTCAGTATTTTAACCAGTATGTTCTTACGTACAGCTTATTTAGTTTAATAAACATAGTAGCAGCTGCTGGCTTTCTTACATCTCTTTGAAGTATTTTGAAAATATTTTGAAATTTCTGCTTCTGTACCAATCTATAGTTATACCACTTCTGTTTTTTAAAATAGTCAGCTTGGACATTTTTAACTGCAACAATTCGGAATTTTTATTTAGGATCTTCTTTTCAACAAAATTTTATCATTTTTTATGATAATAGATTAAAAAAAGGAATAGAAGTCTTTGTGACTGACACAAGTGGTCAACAGCTGCTTGCTGGTACAGCAAGAACCTTTTCTTTGCATGTGCATGCACAACTATAGATACATATATATGTATAGATAATTCTGAACAGTGGTCAGGATATCACAGGGAAGTGTACTGGTATCTAATAAAGCTTACAGATATTCTAGTATTAAAATGCCCAACACATAAATCACTTAAATGTGGGTCAGCTGATTCCACAGCCATATGAACACTTAGTTGTATCCTTCTGTTAAGCTTGCAAGCGGTACTGTGTTTTTGATAGGGATCATAGTGGTTTTAAGAAAAATGGGTGTGATAATCAATGTTACTTCTTGGGTGGAAAAATAATCATATTGCTTTCATTGCATCTTACATTGGAGAAGGACCCAATTCCACCTTTACCCAAAGATGAAGGGAAAGCATGCTGGGCTTGGAAATTATTATTTTTTTCTATCCTAGCTACTAAAACAGTAATGTGAAAGTCTCCATGGGAAGCACAAGCAACTGGAAAGCTTTCCCCTTAAGCGCGTCCACAGTCCTGTCAGGCCACCTATTTCCCACTCTTATTGGCAAATTTGATGTCAGGTTTTGTTTACTCCTAGAGTATTAAGTTTCAGATAGGGTTTCTTTTCTATTGATTTTGTATGCACACATATGCATAAAATATCTATATGGGCATTATGGACATATATTTATAAAACATATATCATGGACATATATTTATATTTATATTTATATTTATATTTATATTTATATTTATATTTATATTTATATTTATATTTATATTTATATTTATATTTATTATGGGCCAAAAAATATGATAATGCTGCAGTATGTGAAATAATGTAGCAATGCTTGCACTTTTCAAAGTTTTTAGGAAGAGATAAGAAGATGCTGTGCTAAAAAGTGGAAAAGTGATTTAATGTTCCTGCTTACCTGCATCATTAAGCTTATTTGTGTACGTTTGATATTTTAGTTCATGTTACTCTTAAGTCTTTAGTCCATGTCCTGCCTAATAGGACTTTCCTGATTGGGCTATACAGGTCTTTGTTTTGAAAGTTGTGTGTTTCGAAGATCTGTAATTTCCTTAGCAGTAAGCTCCCTTTTGTTGCAGTGGGAAGAGAACTGGGAGCTTCTGCTCTGTCTAGAGAGAGTGTATTTGAGAAATAAGACAAAAAGAAAACCCAGCACTGGAATAGGACCTCACCTGTAATAATATCCAGAGCAACACCTTCATAATGCATGCATTTTCCTGGGAAATCTTGATAGCGGACCAGTGGAAAAAACTCCCAAATCTGTAAGAAAACCTAGCTTTGCAATAGTGTGCATAACAGATTTCCTAATGAAGCTGGAAAGAAGCTTGAGAAATTACATCTTGCTGTTGTCCAGATCACTATTCAAAGAAGAGACTTCAGCTTAAAATATGTTTCTTAGCTCTTAAATTTCCTTTACTTTCTTTAAAAGTCCAAATAGGTTTTTTTCCCCCACACATTGTATTTACTTCATAATAAAGAGAATAAACAAAAAATGAGGCTCTAGCTGGTTCCTTCAGACAAGGAAGAAGTTCTATTAAAATGGTTTTTATTTAAAAAATAGTTTATGCAAATGAGCTTATATTTTTGGAAAGTGCTTTTCCTGTGTTCAGGTTTGCGTGCTGCAATTCAGTCAAATTGGAATAATTTAAAAGATTAAATTTTCTGCACTCTCTGCTTCTTTTTCTGTCTTTATTTTTTTGCTCCTGAATATGTTATGTTCTGTAAGAAGGACACAAAGACTTTGCTTTGAATATTTTTATGCATTAACATAATGGCTGATTTGGACCAGTTTTCTGCACGATAAAGAAAAAAAGGCCCAAACCCTGACATTAATTTCACAAATGTTAAATGTTGATATATTAAACTATTTATGAGGAATTGTATTCCTGCTATTCATTACTGTATTTTTTAAAATACACCTTTAAAAAAGGCAAAAACCCCTAACAGTATTACATGCCCACCTAAAGTTTTTTTTTTTTCTTATAAACTATACAATCTTGTTTGTATCATCAGAGTTAAAGGGACTTATCTTTGCTTAGTTATTACTTTATTAATCTATAATACTAATCTCTAGTTAGGTAAATAAGATCAGTTATTGAGGAGATTTTATACTAAAGATGTATTTGGTGCAGATCCTCCAAAAGTAAATAAGGATATTTTTATAACAAGCTTAGAGACAACACAGAGTTTCTTTGAAGCCTGAAAGCAGAAATGTCTTTAGAGGGAGGAGGGTAAGGGGGAAGAGCAAATACCTTCATAAAATCTGAAAAGCACATTCCTGTTCTGTGATAATAGATGCCATAGCACAGTATTTGCCAGTTTTTAGCGAAGCTGATAAGAACAGTGGAGTGGGAGAAAAAAGTTAGGAACTCAAGCAAATACTGACTATGAATGATTTGACTAGCACATTTATAAATAAAGAATTTTTCAGGCGTCAGTGAAATTCAAACAAGAAAAACGTGAATTTTGCCTAAATGGTGTAATGACAGATCAACATAGCTGGCCTGAAGGTCATTTTAACATTTGAATAGCAAATATTTTCCATGCAGGAGGGACAGACATTTAATCTGTGACAAGAACAGTGCAGATTTTGTGTGAGAAAGTGATGAAAAGCACTGATTTCCAGCATTTTTCCAAGCATTATTGAAAATAAATTTGGCTTTTTTACTTGGTAAATTTTACAGATTGACAGATGAAATCTGTATTATCACAGACAGGAAAAGGATCCTCTAGATAGATATCACAGGCTTCTAGAAAACAAAACAAGTTACATAAATATATGCATATGCATATATGTATATAAATATACTATCAGTACATACTTACGCACAATTAGACGTGATTCCCTGTGCCTGGTACATAACTAGTAATTGGCTAATCAAAAAGATTTCTAAGCTTCCAGTTCAGTAAAGATTACCTGGATGATAATTACCATTTATTCTTTCTTACTTTGAGCAATTTAGTTTTAAATCCAAGGAAAAAAGGGATGATTTTTTTTTCATAAAGTCTCCAGCACTTCTTAATTTAGCTAGTATATATCCATATCTGTCATTAAAGAGTCAGAATATAGGAGAAAGTAATTAGGAAAAAAAATTAGTACTTTGAAAGATAAAAGTGAAAAGAACACTTAGGTACTGTGAAGATCATATTTAGGACAGAATACTTAAAGAATTCCTAGTTTTATTTAAACCAGTTTTCTAATCCGCTGCTAGGGCAGTTCGTACATAATATGGTAAAAGGACATGGGTTCTATTTTTGGGTCTGCAATCATATTTTAAATGAATCGTATTATTCCCCTGTCTCATTTTCCACATTTCTAAATAGGGATAATAAGATTTATCTGCCTTGGCAGTACATTAAAGACATCATAAAGCTCCAAATTAGTAATTCTTATTAACACATGCAGTTGCACACCTAAGCAAAGGAGATCACATTCTGCTGATGAACTTAAAATAGGAGACTGGCCAAGTGTCACAGAACTAAAATCTTAATCTTTGTGGAGAAAAGTTAAAAAGCATGGATTTGCACATACTTGCAATGCATTTGAGAGAGGGAAATTAATTTATTTCAAAGCAGTGTTCTTCTGACACACTGAGGAAATAGAACACAAAGAAGGTGGTAGCATGTTCATGGAAACCCTTACTTGGAAAGCTGATGTTTTAAGCATGCGTGTTACAGGATGAGTCCAACTGGGAAAAACCAGAAATGCTTTTGGCTCTTGGGTCCTGCTGTGGGCAGTAGCTGTCTTCTGGCTATTTACTGTAACATGGGCATACGATAGTGTCCCCTTTATGTGCTGTGGTTCCCATGAGAAGGAAATCCACAAGTACCTTACCCAGAGAGATGCTGCAGGCATGGGCCCAATCTCAGTAGTCCAGGAGCATGAGCATTTTACGCTTGCCAGCAGTTAACAGACAGCCCAGAAAAGTACCACTTGGGTTACAATAATGTCTCTCATTTATCGTAGTGATGTGTATAGCAACTAATAGAAACAGTGTAATGCTGTGATGTGATTATTGACAAAGAAGTATTTACAGCATTAAGCAGGATAAAATTTTAGACCTAATGTTGGTTTGGTTTTTTGTTGGTTTGGTTTTGGGTTGTTAATCCCTTTTACTTACTCAAATCTCCTGTATCATCAGTATGTGTATACCTCAGGAGTAACCTATAATCTGTTCCCTTTTCTGCTGGTTCATTACCCGTATAAAAATACAGTATTTCATCCTCCTTTGGTGTGTCATGTCATCTGTCTCCAAACAATTGTATCTGCTTGCTGTAAGCATCCAGGCAATAAAAGCAATCCTGAACCTTAGCACTGTATGGTCTAGTATGAGGAACCCATTCTCTCTGTGTTTTAATCACTATCTAGTCTTTTGTGGTGTCTTTAAACACTGCTGTAACAGAAATAACAACAATTGTATCGGTAAGCTTAACGTTCTTATTGTGATTCCTAATGTGACCATTCTTTAGGTCATTTTAATGTTAACAGCTACTTTGACAGTTGTATAGTTTCGGGAAATTATTTTGCATCTAGTCATCTTAAGCTTTAATTTGGAGTGCAGATAAAACTCAAGTGCCAGAAGGTGATTCTGTCCTAATATAACAGCATATCTGTGGCTTAACTAGTCATCTTTTATCATTGACTGTCCACTTTACAGTTTGCCAGATGTACTGTGAGAGTAGAAAAGATGCCATTTGACAATGACTGGAATACAATACATACAATGAACACTTGGCTAAAATTACTTTTTTTTTTTTTTTTTTTGCGCCATGCATCATTAGGTATTTAAGTAATTAATGACTGCACAATAGAATGACAAGTTGATTCCAGCTTTGATGTACAGCTCTCTTCAATTTGCATAAGTTGAGTTTAAATAAAGAAAGCAACAGTGTGTCGTAGGCAACTGACGAGACTGATTTTTGTTGCAACTTTGGGGCACGTAGCAGGATAATCTGCTTTAGATCATATATTTACATTTGCTTCATCTGCATTTTGCAGCATACTCTTTGGAAAGAGGCCATCTGTGGACCTAGAGCTTTCTGTTGTAATACTGTTACTGAATTTGGTTTCACATATAGAGTCTTCTGGTTCACTTCTGGGGTATTGCTATGGCCTGTGCAAACTGATCTCCTTGGGTCAGAAGATTCATCTTTATACAGCAGTGCTTGCATCGATCTCTAGAGAAGGCCTGTTGCAAAAGCAAGTGAATTAAAACTAAGTGCATACTGACAAACTCAACATACAAAATACAGGAATGGAGCTGGAGAACTTATTACACCACCTGTCTTTCTTTCTCTAGTTTATTTTTATTTTATAAATTATTTTATTTAGAAAAAATTTATTTTATAAATTATTAAAAATTATATTTATGTTTCCAGTTTTGTTCATCTTTACATAGAGATGGTTCTATAACAGACTTGTAAATTCCATGGACTGTGAGGCCATTGTAATTGATTATGATGGACAGACTGCCTTCCAGAATACCCATCTGACAAGTAGCATAAGTATGTTCTTGTATCTTGTTTACCTGAAAAGCCTATAAATTAAAAAGACATTCCATTAATTAAAAAAAAAACCCCAAACTATATTAGTGAGTGCCAAAGTAAGATTCAGTTCCATCAAAAGTAATAAATTAAAAGAGAGCATACAGTAAGTAACTCAAACTGGCTCGAATAAATTTGATTCAGCACTTATCTTGAATTCCTAAGAGTCCATTAATTTCTTTCAAAGAAAATGTATATATGAATACACTAAAGGTCTGCACAGAAAACTCAAATCATGACTACTCTGTTGGAAGCTATAATTGTATTAATAATTGCTTTGAACCTGGATGATAATTTTCATTTTAGTGCTGTAGAAGAATTTGCTAGTCATCTATGTTGATGCCAAAAGAGAGATACTACTTATTTTACACTGTGAGATAACCCTTGCTGGTTTGTTAGAAACAGCAAACAGTGATGATATGAAGCTCCTTAGAGATGTGAGCATCCTTGAGCCAGATGTTTAAAACAGCCGAAGCACCAGACATGATTATATATACCCAACTATTTCATTAAAACCCTGAGGTGAGAATTTCAAATTATTTTTTGCAATCTGCAGCTAACTTCAAGTTGATATCTCATGAAGAGCTGGTGAAATAATAGAATTAGTTACTGAATAGTGTAATGGAAATCAGAATGTGTGATGAGTCTTCTTCTTAGCTGTGCCCTATATTTACCAGAAACAGTTGTCAAGGATGCAGGGGAGGAACAGGTTAAAGGTACTGAGTTCTTCTACCTTGACCCCTTCTGTAGTTCAGAGCATATTCAGGAGAGCCTTAAACTGAATTGGCTGGGTGCAGTTCCTTGATGCTTGGCACATGCAGTGCCGAAGAAATCTACGTCATCATCTGCTGGTGCCATTGTGGGATGGTGTGGGAGAAGGAGCGCTGTCAGTATTTCATGCCTGAGGAATTTCCACTTTGCTGCTGCCAAAGCTATTGATGTTATAGCTGGTGCTTCAGCTGGAGCAAAGTAACTGTAGACATGGGGGAAAACTTGGTCCCCATGTCCAGGCAAATAATTAGTCATAATCTCTGGTCTTGAGTGCAAGCCAGGAGAAGATGGTGAAGGCATGCAAGAAACGAGTCTCAGCTTATCCTGAGTAAGCACATGGCAGTAAGCTTCCAGGCTCCTACTGATATTAATAGCTGAACTATAAAAATTACTTTCAGTTTAAATCCAGGCTCCCCTATTGATTTCCAGCTTGATTTTTATATGAACGTCATATCTCGCTCTTATCAGCTTCATGCAGCTCTAGTTGGTTTGGCACTTTGTGATGTTCTTGACATTGTTCAGAGAGATGTTAAGTTAAAGCTGAACAGCTTCCTTGACCTGAAATTTAAACAGGAATGTGACAGTCCTGGAATTTTACTTAAGACTCAGAAGCATGTCTTCAAAAGTACCTGAAAACTGCCTTTTAAGAAGCATTTCAGGCAAGCGCATTGCTAGCATTAACTATTTAATAGTTTGGATTATTAATATTACAAATATTAACTGGTCAGTAGTTTCAAAGACACTGTTCAACTAGAGAACAAAAATTATTTAGGAAGGAGATTCTTACGTTAATCTAAAGTCCATGGGAAGCTTTTCTTTCCCCACCCCACCCTAGAAGGTTTTTTTCCTTTTCACAGAAATAAATGAATTGATGTGGGTGCCTTTTATGCATGATGGAATGAATAAACCATAGGTTCCGCAGTCATTCTGGCTGGATTAGCATCAGCTATGTGTTTTTGCAGTTAAAAGAAGCAGTGATGATGGGATTAGAAGAGATGCTGGATGATGAAAGTGTGGTGTGGTTCCTGTTGAAGGTATGTTAAGGCAAGATTACGCCCCACCCCCAGTTTTCTGGGTGGAGGTTTAAATGGGGACTGGCAGTGGTTGGAGATGTTACGGAGAGCAGAGAATGAATGATAAAGCTATTATTTTTAGTCATAATTTAAGTGCTTTGCTCCAACAAGTCCAACTAACAGCTAAAATTGATCAGGAAATGAAAATTAAAAATAGGAAAATACATAAAGAAAAAGAACATACAAGCTTTCAAGAACTTTGAAATGGCAGCATAGGGGAGTTTTCTGAGGAATGGGCTGAGGAAATGACTGTAAATTGCAAAGAACTGGCTTTTGTAGTAATGTTTCCTTTCCCTGTAGTCGCTGTTTTGAGGTTGTATTTGAACCCACCATAGATTCCGTTCTGGTCCTTTGGGTCACAGTAACTCTGCTAGTTAGGACTTTACTCTTAGGCGACTATAAAGAGCCTTCATTGATCTACTTTCAGGTCTTATAAATTGTTGCCTTGTGATCACATTTCCTACTGAATAGAGGAGAAAACTTTCGTATTTGTGGTTGGAGTGTGTCAAATCAGATGAAGATCTATATTACGTTTCTTGGATTGTACACAATGCTTTATATATATGCCAAGAAAAAAAGCTCTTCTGACCTTAATAGTGATGAAAAATATTTATTTGGGGTGTGCGGAGGGAGGGTTGGGGTTTTTTTATTGTTTCCTTTGGAATTTGAAAGTAGATTGCCAGGACATGCAAAGAGGAAACACCAGAATTAAATACATGGAGAATCTGACAAAAACTCCAAACAAACCTAATTACTCTTAACCGGCTTGCAGAGATCTTTCAGGGGAAGGGAGTAAGATGTGGATAAAAGTGATGTAAGAATTTCCTAACTGATTACAGCAATTTCACGCTTTGCTATAATTAGATGCTGACTGATACTAAGAAGTCTTGTGCCCTGTTACAATATTGCACAATTTACAAGAAAGTCTGTGACATAGCTATGTGCAAATAAAGACAACTTATAACATGAAATAAATGCAAACAAATTCTCTGTGGAAAACAACATAACACATCAGGGGATACAAAATAAAAGTGGTAAGTTTTTTTTTTATTTGACTTCGATATAATTTTTCTGTTTGTAGTTGATAATATGAACTCATCAACATATAGGTGTGTGTCTGCCTACATAATGGTGAATAATTTGTAATAAAAATGGTGTATGTTCTTTCCATAGTAGAAGCAGTTCATAGTTATACTTTGGATATTTTTGTTTGTTGATTTATAGATGGGCATCTTTTGTGTATGTAAATATAGTACATAATGAAGGCTAATTCAAGTAACATTAGGTTTAGGTGGTAGTGAATTTTGAAGTAGCTTTTATATCTTCTGAAGAAGAATTGTATGGATCCAGCTCTTGTGGCAGTTACAGTCTCCAGGGACACTTTGCACAAATAAACAGACTGGATTCTTAATTCAGTAGAGAGCAAGCACAGCAAGGGAAGCACTTGGATGATCTAGTTCATTGTATCCCTCCCTGTTGCTAAGCAAGAAAGGCTTTTGTACCAGTTGGAACATTTTCAGGCTCTGTGGCTGCATTCCTAGATGAGTTGCAATAATTAAATGTGAAAGCAGTGATTGCCAGCATTGCTTGCCAATTCCAGTTTTATAAAAAGGGGCAAAACCATCTGATCAGCCCTAGACAGAAACAGAAATTTGTTTGACCTATAATTATGTGCCAAACCAATGGTGGTGTAAGTTTAAAGAAATAAAACCATAAAAATCCTCCTAAGCTATGGATTGTCCTACTATTCTGAGAAGAGATACTCTTTTTTGATAGGGAATACCCTGGAAGGAGGAAAGTGACTCTCCAGTAGTAACAGCCTCCTTTTTGTTAACCTATTTCAAGGTTCCTTGAACTTCTGATTTTGCTAGGCACTGAGTAAATTCTTTTCATGTGATGGATAAGGTCGGGTGTTATTTGTAATCTGCTGGTTTTCTGGTTTGTGTTGTCTCAGCTTTTTTAGCTACCTCTACTAGGAACTGAATAAGAAGGGGGAGAGAACGGAACTTTTTGCTGCTTTTCAGTTAACAGGGGCAAAGAAGTGGCAATAATGAACTTTTGGGTTTCACGTGAGTGAAAAGGCCTATACAGTTCTTGGATGGACTCTGTGGAAGTAACACAGGGCTACTGGTAATTCTTGTTGCTAAATGCTGTAGAAAGGTCTGATAGTATGAGCGCTGCTACCACTCAGAGAATAAAACAAGCTCTGTTAAAAATGTGGAGAGTTTGTTTGCTTTTGCAAATTTATTAAAAAAAGGACAAATATGTTTCTCCAACATAAGAAGATTATCAGGGGAAAAAAAGAAAACCAACACAAAACAGAATTTAAATGGACTACTTTATTGGTACTAGAATTTTTATTTATTTATGTATTTTTAAGTTTTCAAAATTTCACAGATTCTGTATAATTTCTCTGATCTTCTGGCCTGCACATAAGCTTGTTTCACATGCAATAGAAGAACAAGGGAGAAAAGAAGTGGGACAACCAGCTTCCTTATTGAATTCTACCCCAGTTAGAGCTCCCTGCTAACTTGCCTACAAGAGGCAAGATGTATTGAATTTTTTTTGCAGCTATTATATTGACATGAGCCTCTGGGTAGGAAGCAGTTGGAATCTAAATTTCTCCCATCATGAAATGAGACAAAACCAGTAGGTTTTCAGAAATGGTGCTTTTTTTTTTCCACTGAAAAACAACTTTGCATTAAAACTTCTAGACAGCTTTTGTGACTATAGATACATTTTCCTCTCCTACGGATAAGACAAAAAAGATGAGAGTTCAAGCCATAATTCAGTACTGGGGTTGGATGCTTGCCTTGAAAGATGATGAATTCTCAGTATGGAAGACATGCTTTGCTATGTGCTTTCAGAAGACGGTACATAAAGGTAATTTGTGAGGTCTCTAATATCCAGTAATTATTTTCCTTTGTACAGGTCAGACTATTCTAAGTTTTAGGGTGAATACAAAATTTGAAGTGAGTCTAAAGTTCTTTTTATTTTATTTGAGTTTTACTATTTGTATAGTTAATATTATAAAGCTCTGTCGTTTTGTTAGACTGAGTCAAATAAGAATTGAAGGACTTGCATTGGGCATGGTAGTTAAGGAGCAGGCATCAAAACAACACAAAGCAGCTTTGATGAATGGTATAGGAAAATGTCCTACTTATTCTTTGTTTGACTGCAAATAGCTTCAGCCACGACTTTGAATTTATTAATAGTGCTAAGTTATTTCTTTTTAATAGCCAGTTAATTTTTCACCTGATTGATTGGGGTTTTTTGCTGAACCATTACCCTTCACTGACAGCTGTCATCGTCAACAAACAAATTTTGCTTGTTTTAATTATGGCTTATATCAAGAGTTACTTCGTGTTTTAGTTCAAGATGAAAGTCACATTTTATCATGTAAACGAAACAATTAAAAATGCATGGGGAGGAATAGCTGTGAATAATGCACATGTATAAATAGTTTACATATGACAGAATGATACATAATGCTTATGGTACAAATGTGTTATCTCCCATCTTGCTGCTACTGTATTACTTCATTGTGGATTAAATGTATAATGTAACATTAATTATTTACTTTTCTGTGTTGTTGGGCTAACATTTCACTGTGCAATAGCTCCCTTTCATAAAAGCTGGAGTTTTTGCTCTTGGGTGATCTGATGTGAAATCCCCTTAGCATTTCAGCTGCTATATATAAACTCCATGAAGAAGCAGTATAGATTAAATGGGTGTCAAGGAATGCAAAGTGATCAGTGCTAACAAGGAAGGATGAAAGACTGGAGAATATTTCTAAGAACACATCCAAAATGTTCTGTGGTTGATGGTTCCTCAAAGGAGGATGCTTGATCATTTATCCACTGAACCTATCCCAAGACTTCTGCTATTCACAGTTGTTATTTTGAATAGAATAGCACTACTTTTTACGGAGAAAGCTTGCAGATAATGCACTACCGCGTGAGGACATGGACCACAGTCTCACTTTTTTGGGCTTCGTGACTTGTTATTTGCAAGGATGAACAGCCATCTCCCTGAGCTGGAAGGAGCTGCATCTCAGGCGTGGTTGCTTAAGCATCTAGTCCTTTACCTGTGGTTTAAGTCTCATTTTTTGACTTTACAGTGCAGACATGTACAAGCTTGCATACTCATGTACACTGAGAAGCCCTTTATCTCGGGTGCAGGGGGGCCCTGGCTCTCACTTGGGAGGCTGCACCTCCCATAGCAATTTGCTCTCAGGGTCCACTGGAGGAGTTGATATCAACAGGAGAGAGGAGTGCTTGGGAGGCGCATGAGTTAGCAGGAAGGGCCTTGTGAAATGTCAGAAATATATTCTAATGATGCCTGCCCAGTACTGCTGCTTTAAAAGTGAGCAAAAAGTAAGCTTCAGACAGACATCCTGGATGCGGAACAGTGTTGGCACAAAAAAAGAGTTACTATGTGCTGAAAGGAATAAACAATATTTTGTAACAGCTCCTCTGTGGAGGCAGCTCCTGACACTGCCCTAACAAGGAGTGCTGTACAAACACGTCTTGAATCAAGACATATTTCACAACTTTAGTAGGTGGGGATTTTTTGAAACTCACCTTGGGAAACAAATATTTGTGAGTAGTCACTTTATAAATACATTCATGATGAATATTCATGTGCTGTACAGAGGAGTTTCTGACTGGGATTTGACTTGCACACACATACTAGGACAAATTTGCTACCACAGGCAATTACAATCATTTAAAGTAAGACATGATGAGAATAAAGAGTAGAAAGAGCAGTTGTAGTTGCCTTAATGATTCTGTTTAATCTAAAAAATGATTCATTTAATTTACAAGAACATCTGCCATATTAATTTTTAATTATTTTCTGATTTCAAGATAAAATAGACAGTTGTGATACTTGATTGAAAAAAAATCCATTATATCTACTATTTTATAAGTGTAATTCATTTTGAAGGGGGACCTCAGGAGGTCTCTAGTCGAACCGCTGGCTGAAATCAGGATCAGGTGTGAGATCTGACCGGGTTGCTCAAAGCTTTATTTGGTCCATGAGATCCTGCAGGGGTGGTCATTGCACATATTTATTACGCATATTTGTTTTTCTCAGCTAAGGAAAATACTCAGTCTTATGCTGAAACTGAATGAGACATTGAAGTTACTGTGGGATGAATCCGAGTTTTCAGGAGCAGGGTAGTAACTTCCAGCATGTGTTTTCATGCTGGTGTAAGCGGGAAGCAGTCTCTCAGTAGAAAGGGTAGTGTTCCCTTGCTGCTAATACAGGCAAAAATGTGAATTGTGGGCACCTGCCATCAAAAAGTAGCTCATGTTGACCTTGGTCTACTTCATTATGATTTGGTTTTTTTTTTGTACCAATTTTCACTGGAATCTATCCTCTTATTGTCAGTAGGAGTCAAGCAGTTGAAACATACTCCAAGTGTTCATATCAGTTCAAATCTAAGTGAATTTTTATCCTTTTGGTACTTCCACAAAGTAAGATAGTGGAGGATTTCTGTGCAGAATTGTGGTAGTTTCTGTCAAGGCTTCCCTTTATCGCAACGTGCCTTGACCTGCTCTGTCTCACCATCGTGGCAATAAAAGGTTACTGAGGGTAGATAGCTACTTAGGCCAGAATCATGCCAAAGCTTTGCAGGAAATAGATTTGATTAGATTAGATTTCATGTTCTTTTCCATCCCGGCTGCACTTCCAGAGAGGTAATTACCTGTAGTTATGACATGAATGTCAGCAAAGTGAAAAGGCAGGTTTTTTCTGTCTTTAGGAAAACTGTGGTAGAGAGTGTGTGTTAACTCTCACTCTCCTCACTTCATTTTAACAGAACTGTAATCACCTTCATCGAAGTCATGCCCTATGGTGTGATTCCAGTACTACAAAGTGGCTGTTCTGATCATCTGGTGTTACATCCACACCATAGTCAGAGTCAGACACTGGGAAAACTACAGTTGTGGAAAATGCACTTACTCTCCCTCTGCTTCCATTCCTACACAGGCATATCCTTCCCTTTTTAATTAAATGTCAGGGGAAACTCTGGTCTGTGATATCCAGAGGAACAGTTTTGAGCCTCACAAGGGTTAGAAATGTAGGAAGAAAACTTGGCTATAGGAAGAAAACTTGGCTATAGGCAAATGAATCGTTATTCCTTTACATTTTTTTTTTTTTTTTATTACGGAGCAAGAAATCTAAATTTAAATGTGTTATCCTGCATACATAACTTTTGTTGTCTCAACCAAATTTATGTATTGTCTAGAGAAAATTGGAACTTGTGCCTCCTGGGCAATTAGCAACAAGTTATGCCACCTTTTACTGCATGTGTGTTTTTAATCTTGAATAATTCACATGCTACTTACAGTTCTTGTCTCTCTTGGTTACTAGTCAATGCTTACTCCTGGTTTTACTTTTCCTTCCACATTTTGGTCATACAGGTTAAAAAAGAGCAAACCGTATTGGACCTAGGAGGATACCCATTAATGTGACATGGACTTGGATTGACCACAGGAAAAAGCCTTTGTGGTTAGATACTAGGTTTTTACTCACTAATTTAAAATTATTAAAATGGGAGTATATTATCTACAGTGGCATGAATCTCCAGCCTCTATGATATTGTTTTATTTAATCTCTCTGTATTTGCAAATGCATTTTTCTTAGTGTTGTGAACAAAGCATATAAAATTGAAGGCCCAAGCAAATTTTAAAAAGAGCTTACCTGTAATATTTGCAGTTAAGAAGATAAGAGTGTGTGTTTCTGCATTGATTGTATAACCTGCCTCTCTGCCAGGACAGCATGTGAAGTACTAATCAAACAGGGTCTGCTGTATTTTCTCAAAAGTGACTAAGCTTCTATTGATAATCATTGCAACACCTGAAAGTTACAACAACAGTTTTATTATAAAAATGGTGTTTATACCATGTTTTGCTTCAGTTTAGGGAGATCTTGTGATTTGGCTAAGAGAGCAGTCTTAAGAGAGATAGTAGATATCAGCTTAACTGTTCATCACCATAAGCTCATACAATTCAATGTTAGCTTTGGTTTGCCTTCATTGTTAAATGAGCTATAGGATGTAACTACCAAAACAATAAATACTGCAAAACATTATGTTTATTTATGTAAGAATAATTTTCGTGAGGTGTGGCTGTAATTCCTTGTGTGCTTTATTTGTCTGTACTGCACATGAAGTCTAATACGTTAGCTGAGTCAAGCCAGACAGGATATATAAATAGTATGTTGTTTCTGCCAACTACACTGGTAGCTTCAAGTGCTTTGCATTATTTATTTGAAAGTGTCTGTTGCTTAAACACTGCCTTTGACTACATGCTTTTTAAGTGACAGGAAGTCTACCAGTTTGGATCCATTTAGTGAAAAGGAAAAGCCCTTCCCATAAATTTTGAGCTGCAACAATAGGAAACAGTGTCAGAAATGGTAGTGAATCAAGTTCTGTATGGAAGTGGTAATTGAGTCTTCAAACAAATGGTTGCATCGCTATCTATGCTTCGACTTTCACTTCTCACCACCGCCATTTATACGGTGGGCATGTAACATGATTATGTCATCCTTAGTTGTTTAGGTAATCTAAAAAAATCATAAGAAAAGGACTGACAGTTAATATTCCTAATTTAAAACACATGATTATATATTCTGGATAAAACAGTCTTGAATGTTGTAGATTATAGAGATTATTTCATGTGTTATATATCCATAGATCTATAGGTTATTCTATGTGTTATTTAATGAGAGGCCTCAGGAGACAAACTAAGATCCAGTTTTCAAAAGACTTGAAGATCCTACAGGTTTGTATTAGTAGGATTTATACTTAGTATTTAGCTTCCTAAGGAGCCCTGCCAAAATGCTGAGAACTGCAGAGACGCAAGAGGTCTTCAGGCAGTTCATTTCTGGCTCCTGCACCAAGTTCTCCATATAATAAGGGGAATGTCTGGTGGTGGTTTCCAATTTCGCAAATCCTGCTTATGGACCACCATTCAAGCTCTGTGTTAGTTGGACAATGGTTGACAAAGCCACCCTAGAGTAGGAAATGTGAAATACTTCCAACAGAGGTTCCCTGAAATTCCTCCAGTGTGGGATTTACTGAAACTTCATGGTAGTCGATACTTTTGCAAGCACAGAGTGTAAGCATACTTTTCTTCACAACGAGTAAAATATTTTACAGTATTTCTATATATACTGAGTATTTCACTGAGGCCATTTCAGAACAGCAGTCACGATCCTTAGTCATACAAGATATGGACTTGAGAACCTACAGGAAAACTGAAGCACATTGTATCCTCCAAGGAATTTCTTAGTATTAGTTTGAATCAGTATAACTGAAAACAGTGATAGGCTGAGAAAGTTAATTTAGAAGAATTGTCCTTAAAAATACTTGGAAAGCCTTTCTATTTGTTTCATAATGGAAAGGATAAATACTTTGTTTTTAAAGTGTCAGAATGTTTTTGAACTCAAGTACTAGTTTATTGTGATGTTTATAAAGCTATTTGCAGTGCTAAAAAAAAAAGGGCAGAATATTGGAAAGGGACAAGCCTTTCAAGTTGTGCAAGTATTTAGCTTTATTTATTTGAAGAGAGTCTATGGGATAAATATGGTTCTTCATAAAATATTACAATACTTCTTTATTGATAATACTTGTTTAAAAAAAATTAACACATGCACAAAATAAAGTTAGCAATTTCTTTATTACTGAATTAAATTACTTTTTAATAAATATAGTAAAATAAAATTTCTAGCAATGCCTAGTTGGTCACAAACATGGGGCAGAAGGGAAGGCGTAGGAGAGAACAATAGTGTAGTAATTTTAGGAGTAAATAATTTTTGAGTGCAGTATTGTTGAAATTGATTAAATGCTGTCATAGGAGTAGTAAAGCCAGAGAATGGATGAGGATGCATATCTGAAAGCTCAGGGATTGTCTTCTGTTCAAGCCTTTCCTTTTTTTTTTTTTAAATACTGTCATGTTAACCAAAGAAATCCTTATTACCGGCTTTGTGCTGGAAGACTTCGGTGTTATGAGAGTGCTGACCTTAGATTACTGGCAGGGTTTCCTGGAATATACAGTCTAAATAATTATTTGGCAACTTAGCTGTATTTCAAATATTATTTTATCTGGAACTTGGAAATAAGATAATGAAGACACTTTGCTCCAGATCCATGGTTTAGCATAATTCAAATTCAGTAATCTTTTCATGACTTTTTAAGACCAAGTTTTATAGTGCAAATGTAATATGGTTACAAAATGCAGGTGGAAAAAGATGTCGTTGGACTGAGTCACTGTTTGGAGAGGAGATTTTATTTTGGTTACATTTTGAGATGTAAGTCCATTCACTTCGGCTTTAATAACTTTTTTTTCTGGTTTCTTATCTTCAGTATCTGTACATATGATATGTAATACTATTTGAAAACATATTATATGTATTTTATTACAAAAATGGGATACTTCTCATTGATTCAATATAAAAAACACATAGAATTTAGAATCTTCCCTGAGGTCCTGTCCTATTCCCATTTGTATTGACAAGTACCTTCCTATTGCTCTCTGTTAAAATAGGCTCAGGGTCACAGTGTAAATTTCAGAGTACAAAAGTATTTTTTAATTCTCTTTAAAATGACTCCGATAGCTCCTTAAACTTTGCTTGATGTTTTAGTGTTTCTTTTGTACAGACGATAGTGGCTACTCTTACTAGGTGATACTTTGATGGAGAAGAATAAGTTACAATTTTTTTTATAGCACACCTAATATAGGCAGACTGTTTCTATTTTTAACATTCAGAAAAATTCCATAGATGTCCAAGGCAGATGACAAGTTAAGGAAAGAGGAGGGATCAAATGGAAAGGTAGCTATAAACAAGCTTCAGAGTTTAATTAGCTGTTAGGGTCCCAGACCACACCCATTGATGACTATTTTATGGACTAAATAAAACAATGATTTTCCTCCCAAGTGGCTACTAGAGAGAGTATATGTAAGACTTGTTATATCTTGATGACTTCTTCTTTCTTTCTGTCTTCATTCTACTTAAATAGTTAAAGCCCTTGGGATGTTTTGAGTATCTTTTGGAAATACTGCCTTCAGCTCCCTGAGAACATAAGGAGAGGTTATCTGGGGCAAGAGACACAGTATGTTATGTTTAGAAAGGAACTATAGCAAATCCTATACCTCTTCCCCTCGTGAGCAAAGAAAGTAAAGTAACTCTCTAGCAGGTCCTGTCACTGGAAGGTTTTTTGAGTGGCATGTCTAGTTCATCTCATTTTAAAATTATCAAAGGGATGGTGTTACACCTGGAAGGGGAGACTTTCCTCAGGGCGTTATAAAAAAATGCATCCTCAAACTAATTCTTGCAACTTGATGAGAAGCATATTGTGCTTCCTGAAACTTTCGACTCATTTGCAGGCTCTTGTGGGTTTGTCTGCCCACAGCACTCTGCTTCTCAGGAAACAGTGGACCCGGTTAATGTGTCTTGTGTTTCTCAGCTGAACAGCATTCATTTTTCACACTAGTGAAGTTTTATAGGCTTAAAAAGCATATACTGTGAATTCAGGCAAAGCAGAAGTTTACATTATTGACTGCCAAATCTGGAAAATTATAACATGAAGTTAAATAATCAGTGTATCCTTAACGTTTATCAGAGGTGAGATGATTTCCTTTGCGTTGCTTAGGATTGTTGAGGTAAATCTTGGCCTTAGGCCAAGGGGGATAATTCAGCTGGTAGACACCGCTTTGTGGGATGCTGAACCTCGCAGTGAGAGTCTGAAGGTAGGTATGTGAGGGAGGTAGTCGCTCTTGTCCCAGGCTGCTCTGAGCAGCAGTTGTAATGAGAATTTTCTGTCAATTTGTCAGGGGTGGGAGTCCCCATGCCCTTACCTTTTGGCATTTGTAACCTGTCTAATGCTGCTTATCAGAGGATGCACAGCGCTTCTCTTTTGCTGACTTCTCTCAGATTACCGCTGTGCCTCATTAGTCCATTTCTCTGGCTACACTGGCTTCGCCCCTGTCAACTTTCCAAGACTGCTATCAGTCTTCTGAAATCAATAAGAGTATTGATTGTACAACTGTTCTCTTAATTTTATAGTCTCTACCATGTCCATAGCTTTTCACAGAAATCATGCAAGATATGAATAATCCAGGCATCAATATAAAAGTTTTAACTCCATAACTTTTGTTAGTTGCATACCTGAATACATCCATATGAAACACTGATGTTTCTAACCTAAGGGGCCAGTTTCTAATGCCATTAACTCACCTTGCCTTGTGTCTTTTAATCATGAGCGCTAACACACATTAGGTCTGTTCACATAGTTCAAAACTGAGTAGGACAGCAGAATTTAATTTTGAAAAAGAAGGCTTCATAGACGTTAGAAAGCTATGAACTTTCAAGTTTTTAAGTGATATTATCTAAAGAAAACTCCTTCTGAATGTCTGGCATGGAGCAGTTTCAAGGTCAGCTCAGGCAGTCATTGCAACAACTTACCATACCTCGTGTCTGAGGATTGAAATATCCAAATTAGTATTTTTCTTTAAGCTGACTCTTTCATATAGGTAGGCTCCTTTAGTAAGAAGTTATGTGTATATTCTCTTTATACATGTGTGAAATATCTGCTGTAACGGAGGATAGATTGTCATCCCTGTGTGTTCTATTTTCCTGTTTCGTAGAGGTGTATTAAACCCATGCCTGGTGTTCTTCAAGTATTAAGGTATTTTCTCTTTTGACCTGTTGCTAAATGCCAGATAGTTTGGAAAAGTAGAAGTCAAGAAAGAAATTTTTCCAAATGCTGGAGATCATAATATTTCTTAGTTGAATCTAATGAATGTTCGGGTCATACCCCTTGTGTATTTGAAAATATGAGAATATTTTTTTTTCCTTTAAAAAGTAATAAATACAAAACTGTTAAAAGTTTTGCTTGTTGTAGATTCATGGTTAATAGTACATGGAGTTTAATTTATATTTCAACTGTATATATACAGTTACTCTTAGCTTTTATTTTTAAAAAAAACTAAGTAAACAAAATTTCATCTGGAAAAAAAGACAAATTAGACTATTTTCTGATATTAAAAGTCAGCAAAGCATAGCCTGATTCCTTGTGATAGGGACGAATATATTGGCACTAATGTGCTTAAAAGGCAACTATTAGTTTTTAATGAACATAACAGATCTACTCTTTTAGCAGAGCTACTATAATCATAATCATACATAAAGGAGTACTTCACACAAACTCAGGAAATTATATTCAGAGGTTCAGCTAGGGAATTTGGTTCTGGTTTGAAAGATAACGTTCATTTAGATATTTATTAAAAAAAAAAGTTCATTAGCATACTTTTATTCTGGAGACACTGAAAAGCTTTAATCCCCCCCAAATTACATAGATGTAACTTAGTTTTATGAGTTATCAAACACTAAAGGTATAAATAGCCTTATTATTCTGTCGCAGCTAGTGCAATACTGTTCCAGAACACTGCTGTTGCACAATAGAAAGCATTATAAAAGGGTGTTTTCCCCCTCCGCACTAGTGTACCAGATTGCTCGATTCTGAGATAACTGACTGAAAGTGGATGTATGATTTTAAGACATCTGGTGAAGTGCAGACTTTGACATTAAAGCACTAAAATTATTCTAATGGGCAGACAATGTTTTTTTGAAGTGCAACTTCTGATTCATAATGTAGCGCCAATGGAATATTAGTCAAGTCATTTTAATGAATAAGAAAAAGGGTCAGATCAAATGGGTTACTTTCATGCTGCAGGCAATTTTCACTTGCTCACATCTATGAACATATGTTCATATATGTGTGTATCTAAGAGTGTAATGCCATTGGTGATTGAAACCAATGGAGTTGCAGTTATGAAAAACTGGAATAAAGAAGCAGATATTTGGGCTCTTAATTTAGAAGAACTCATCTGGGTGTCACCAACAGGTACCAATAGTAGGGGTCACGTGGCTGCAAGATGCATTGCACTTTGAGAATTTCTTATAAATTGGAATTAATCTCTCCCTGTTCTCCAAAGAAACTCATGACATGCTGTATATAAATTAGTATCAGACAGCAAAGATAAAGATCAGTACATCAGCAGTGCAATTCATCTTTAATGACTCCACAAAGAAATGCTTCAACTTGGCTGAATTATGCACTAAGAAATCCACTGTTAACTTTGTTTTAACTCTGCCTACCCTTTGCTTGAAACTTTGTATTAATCACTGTGAGTGTATCAGATAAAAATGAAGAAACTGGAGAAGCAGTGTTGAAAGTAATTGTTGTTCTCTGGAAAATTGATTCAAGGGAACTTAGTGGCAACTTTATAGTTGAAAAAATTTCACAAGTGATACTTTTTGTCTTTACTGAAAATGAAAAAAACGCAAAACCAATCTGGTACTAGAAGTATATACTCTAAAGAGCTGCTGGCTGTTAATACCCAAACTGTACTAAGTGATAATGTTTTTATGCCAGACTGATAAGCACCTGTACAAAAGATATAGATTGCCAGCTAAATTAGTCTGGTAATCCTGATAAACCCATAGTGAGGTCTATAATGTGTGCTAGGGGCAAAAAAGTATTCTGTAAAACTTGCCTACAATCTATATTTTCAGTCTATGCATGTCAATCAAATTATTTCAGGAATGGCTTTAGCTTCTCAGATAGAGAAAATGGCCTTGAAAATTTCCTTCAAATCCATGTCCCCAAATCTAACTTTCAGCAGGGTAAAAGATGATGCTTCCTAGGTTAAGGCTTTGAAGCTGGCTGGGGCTTTCATGGTGGCCCTAGATTGGAGGTGAAATTAAACAAGTGTTTGATCTAATCCTTCTTTTTCTTGTTTTTACTGTTTCCTTCTAAAGAGCGAGCAGAAAGAGCATGTTTAAAATTAATGGTGGTTGTATATAAACAGCAACAGAAGAGTTGCCAGAAATTATTGTGGATCGTAATGCAGCAGCCACTTTGGATTATATTCTTTAATCGTTATCACATGGTTAAGACACATTAATAAGTGCAGACAATACCAAAGCCTCTCAGAAAATGTCCAATATAAAATAGATACACTAATTTACTGTGAGGGTTGCAATCGTAAATAGCATTCAGAATAAAAGTAAATAACGTATTCATAGTTTGGCACAGACACGTTGCCAATGTGTCACATCCTGACGGATTGGGGATATGTCTGTGTCAAACTATGAATTCCATTTTTGCTTTTTGAATGCCGTTTACAATTGCAACTGTCCATGTGGATTATTGCATCTATTTTTATAGCCAAGGCTCTGTCTGGGGAAATGTAACAGAGCAATCAACAGTGATGACTGGTTCTATTTTGCTTGAACAATAGTGTTCTCGCGAGCTGGGCTCTTCCATCTTCCATCCGCGTGCAGAACAGGAGCAAAAAAGGGATGGAAACTTACTATGCAGGTACATTTGTCAAAGTGAGGTCTCCTTGCTAAAAGCAAGACATGAGTGGTCAAGCCAAAGAATTAACAGTGATTGTGAGGTCAGGCAGTGGGGCGCTGTGGAGACATCCAGCTCTGAACTGCCTGGAAGGCTGGGAAGCCATGCAAGTGCAACCACAGAGACCTACCGATGGGAGAAGGGAAGGCTCAGGCACTTGCTAACACTCCTGTTCCTCTCCACTCCTTCCCCAGTAAATTCATACCCAGGCAGTGCATTTGCGTTCAATCTGTGCCACGAGCAACCTAAGAGTTGCTTTGTATGGATAAATATCTATCAGATTGTTCAGATTAGATATGAGGAAGAAATTTTTTATGATGAGGGTGGTGAAACACTGGAACGAGTTGCTTAGACAGGTTGTAGATGCCCTGTTCCTGGAAACATTCAAGGTCAGGTTGGATGGGGCTCTGAGCAACATGATTTAGTTGAAGATGTCCTGCTTACTGCAGGGGGGTTGGACCAGATGACCTTTGAAGGTCTCTTCCAACCCAAACCACTCTATGATTCTATGATTCTATGATTCCTAAGGTGGCTCTAAAATGGTTTGCATAGTCTGGCTCAGCAACATCACATGGGAATACAAAGGTGATTTTTAGATGCAAGATGGTTACAGATGGCTTAGACTTACACACAAACTGTATTTGTATTAAATTCTACATGTCCTTATGAATAGGAGAGCGTTGAATATAAAGCTAATGAACTCTCAATGTGTAGTCGTGTAGGTAGAACACAAGTCATTATATACTTATGTAAGAAATTCCAGCATAGGGAAAAATTGCTTCTTTTGATGTCCACATATTTTATCCTTAGTAACTTGTTCTGTCTGAAGAATACACATTAAATCTTGTTTAAGAATGTATGAGGTAGTTGATGTATATGAGGCATCAAATGAATCTGTCAGAGAGCTGACTGTTGATAAAGTATGGCAACCAATGGCTTGGCAACTCTCTACTCGCAAACTTCTTTGCAATCAATACTGTATTAATCATTTAGTTTCTGCCAATTTAAAAGAGATCCTTTCAGGGACTGCATCCAGCACAGTGGAACGTGATGTAGCATCAGCATTACTGTTGCATTGGGAATGGGAAGTAAAACCAGGAAGTTTTAAATTGGCCTCAGATCGAATGTGGCATTTGTCTACCTAGGTGTAATTTATGTATATAGGAACATTTTGTGAGATACATTTCCTCAGAAGGCAGAAGGATAAAGGCCACATGTCAGCCTGGGTCACCACTGTGATGGTGAGTTGTACCTGACACGAGATGATTCAACAGAGGCAGCAGGTCTTTTTCAGAAGGTTTAGGGGTTTTTTTTTTCTGATCCAGATTTATAAAGGATACTTTGCTGAGGTTATATTAACCACACTTACACACAGAGAGTCTGGTCACAGCTGAAAATCTGAAGCTCGGTGCCATGACTAGTTTCCAAATACACGAGTTTATTTTCATTTTTTGAAACTGTTTTGCATGGCTTTTTTTTTATGCTGTGGAAATTGATGGCAGTGGTAAGAGTTCCAGTTTTCCTTTAAATTGGTTAAAACCTGTAGAAGCAGGAATTGTCTTTTAAATTATCAAACACTTCATGAAGGAACTCAAATCCCAAAGGCATATAGAATACTTGAATGTCAATATTTACAGTGAGATCTGTTTATAAACATATTGATGTGTTTGCTCATCTGTATACTCCACATCTGAGAAAGGTTCCAAAACTGTCTGGCCTATACTTTAACTGCTGGAAATGTGGTAGAATCCAAAACTGTGTAAAAAGCACCTTTTTTGGCCAAGCCCATGTCCCTTTTTCGGCACACATGTGCCAGAGCAGATGTGGTGTGCAGCTGAAGACTATTTACTGCATGGGAACATCCAGCTGATCAAAATTTCCACACTGAAACTGCAATAATCCTTCATTTCTGTTGTTTATCTGAGATCTACCCTACCAGTGAATCTGATACAGGGATTTAGCATAGGCAGGGGAGATTTATTATCTTTAGAAAATTAGCTAAGATATTAACAGGGTGCTATTACTTGCAACAATACACTTTGGAGCCAGCCCTTGACAAGTGGTGGTGTTATTAAGGAAGACTTTTCATGGCAATGTTTTTGCTTAGGCTTGCTGGATGTTTACAGAATGGTTGGCCGTGGATACTGCATGCTGGAAATACTGTCTTACTCATTTGCTAACATCAAGCTGTGAAGTGAGATTTTTCACATACTGATCTGGTTTCCTAAAGTTTAAGAATTAAAAAGGGTATGAAAATCTGCATGCCTTTGTTAGATGTATATATTTTTTTATTAGAAAATGATGAAAATCTATGTAATATTTAGTTGCGATCCTGCTAATTACAATTGGTCTTTTGTGTATTTCAAGAGCTTCATTCAAGTGCAGGTGGAAGGCAGAGTTGGCTTGATTGACTGTGAAATGCTTCCACATTAGATGTGTTCTGTGAAATAAATATGAAAGAAAAAAAAAATACCCTTTGTGTCTGGAAATGCAGTTATCACTGCCATAAGTGTGAGAGTGAGAGAGAGGGGGGAAGAGTGAGAAGAAGAGAAAGAAATCAGGAGATGAGGGACAAAAAGAGCTCCAGAAATTGCTGTAAAAAACCCGACAAAACAAACAAAACCCACAAGAACAAAACATACTGAATGAGTCAAATTAGGTAGTAAATGAGTAATATAGAAAGAAAAAAACATCAATCACAGATTACATGCCACATAACTATTCCTGCTGTGAAAAATTTTAACTAAGGTAATATTGCTATACTCCAGGGTGTACACAAAAGTACTGTGTTGGGGGGGAGGGGGGGAAGAGGGGGAAAGAAGGGGTGGAAAGCATGTGGATGCATTTCCTTATCTTACAATTATTATAAACCAAAATATTGTTAAATAAACCTGTTTATGAAGTATTGTTAAAAAAAACTGTTAATTTTTTTTTCCGTTAAATGTTGTGTAACTATATGCTCTAGTCAAGGGTCTATGGAAAATAAATATAATGCACTATATTGAAAATGGATTCCTGAGAAAGATCAATAAATGCTTTATGCAGCAGAATGAAGTTATCAAAATGCAAATATTTTAAACAACAGAGTTAACAATTGCCAAGATAAGCTGTTCCCTCAAAGCACACTGAAGACATTTCCTAGTTTACATAATGTAATTAAATTCAAGCCTGAAGAATTCAAATTTGTCCCAAAGACATTATTGGCAATGTGATTTAACGTGGTGATAAGGATGAAAATGTATCATGTTTGAAGGCCACAAGAGTATTACAAAATTACGTTTGAAAGCTGACAACAATTGTTTGCAAGCGTTTTCTTTGAAAACTACTCAATAGTGACATAATGAACAGAAGACCTTTTCCATTATTAGCAGCACAACCTCCTTCTGACATAATTTGGGTCAAGTTCACCCCAGTGTAACTTCCAGTCTCACTGAAGCTATACAAGAAGAAAATTACCCAGTTTTGTTTGGTGCAGGTGGGGGAACCTGCAAGAAAAACAACCCCCCAAACATGTAAGTGAACACAGTGTAAGGAAAATGTGAGTCAGTGCTTTCTTACAACATAGTAAACCATTTGGTTTATATTCTTTCAGCAATACGAGACAGGAGTACAGGTTTTATGTACACTGCTTTCTCACAGTTGGATTTATTGTTTGTGTGATAGGAGACAGTGTGAGCTGAATGCTGCCCTGGAGTTAAGAGCTCCAGGGGCTCAGCCTTTTTTCTGTCTCTAACTAATCTCTCTAATTATATTTTAAACCCACATTTCATCTGAAAACCAGGGATATACTATTTCTCATCTTGTAAGATCAGCTAGTTAAAAATGCAACAGCTCTTTGGAAAAAATATTAATATTATATCATAAATGTTCATGTCCTTTGATCCTTTTGTATTATGAGTGCCTCAAGTCTGGTAAATTAGGACTTCATTAGTCAGGGTACAGATAGATTAATTCTGTGAAGCATATCTTGGCACTGGTGATGGGGACATCTCAAAAGGTGCCAATGTTTTGCCGTTGATGAGCAAGAGTCATTTAGCTTTGCTGAGTTGAAAGGGTCTTTAACTAGCATTAAAAAGGGAGAGAACTCTTTGATTAGCAATGCTTCCTACTGGACAAGCTTTACAGTCAAACTGCCTCTCTTGAAATGATGTATTTGTTCCTTAACAACTTCATGGTGTGACCCTTGATTGACAGTGAAGTGGTATTTATAGTATTTAGCCAGTCATCAGAAATAACTAATTATGCCTCCCTTGGAATGTGCATGCTTTGATGACTCATGTAATATGCTCTAATTATCTCACAATTTGGTATCTCTGATACATTTAAAAATATGTACAGATGTAGTAGTGGTACTTAACATCTGCCTTCTTTCAAGTTCCATAAATTAAAGGTTTTGTAATTTTTAGGTGAAAACTGTTGCAGCTCCTGTGATGTCCCCTTTCAAAGTAATAGGTCTTTCTTGTTCAGTCAGTTACTCCTGCATTTGTTATTTTACAAAATCTTCTAGCAGGCTTGAACGCATGTAAGTCAAGGAAAAAAGATCAAAGGCTAATCCATTAGTAGTCTTTCAGATCTGACCTTTCTTTAGAAAATATTCTGTGAAAACTTTAAAATGACCCTTTACAAAAGGGTTAAAGACTAGCAGAAAAATCATGAAATACGTCGTATGTGCAACAGCAGAATCAAACCACTGGTTCATCTGCTTGTCTACTGGAAAAATCAGATTAAGTAGTCATATAACATGTAAAGAACAATCTGTTTCTTGAAGTTTGCTATTTTTATGTTGCTAGATAGAAAAAAATATGTAAAGTACTAAAGAAACCTTGAAAGTACTCATCATAAAATACTGCTTGAAATCCTCTAAACTGTGCTCTTCTGTGATTATTGTTGCCTTAAATTTATCTGAATCTATATTTTTTTTTAATTAAAAATAATCTAACTCCAAAGAAAAGTCAATAAATAATACTTAAACCCCAAAAATAACAACCTAACAATGTATATTGCCTCCCTCCGCTGTGCCCTGCCTGGCATCTAAGAATAACACACTTTATTATTTATCAAAAAACCCCAAACCTATTAGCGGGAATCTATCCACCAATTTTATGGTGGAGTTTCTTAGTTGGGAATTGTATTTTAACAGTGTGCTTGCATTTTTACCTCAGGAAAAAAACCCCAAAACATTAGCCTTGTAAGTAGCTTAGCTGGGTGTTGGGGAGAGATTTAATTGTTTGTTTTGATTAAGACCAAGGTATTTCATTTGGTCTTACCTATACTTCATGACCCACTGACACAAGAGAGCTATTCTGAAGATAGTCTTTTATAATTTGTCCTAGGGAAGTCTTTATTTGTAGAGCTAAACATTCATAGCATCAGACAGGAATTGATAATATCGCAAGCTTATTAAAGCACTCACCAGGTGTTTAGGAGACAGTAATCTAAATTTCTGTAATAAATGGATGAGGAGAGGTGACAGGAGGTAAAGCATGTGCTTTGGAACTGTGGATATTAATCCTTGCATAAGGGGGATGAGCCTTGGTTAGTCTGAGGATTGCTGGTTAACCTCCAGCTGGGACTAATCTGCTCACCCTTCAGGTGGCTCCAATGGACTTGAACCCAACAGAAGACCCCCTCCAATGACCTTGACTAAAACCATGATTAGTTCTTATTCTTCTCTTATGTATTGGTTGTGATGTTCAACAAAGATGAGGGGGAGGGGGAAAGAGGTTTCTAACCTGACTAGAACAGTTATGATGCTCAGAAGACAGAGGTGTAACCAGTCATGACAAATTTTGATGCCCAGCAGCAATGAACAGGAACCCACTAGGACTGTACTGAGGACAGTTCCTAACACTAATCATATGGTAACCTGTTAAATTTTGACTATTATATTTAACCTTTTCCTCATTGTAATCAAATGTCTCTGGGATACTGCATAGAAAGTAAAAAATAATACAATGGAACGCAAATTTTATCACTTCTAATTCTAAAATTTGATTGCCCTAATTTCCAATGATGAAAGAAAGATCCTCTTGTTAAGCAAGGGTTAGAAAGAAAAAGGGAAGCAGGAATCCTAATGTGACTGTTTACCTGTGCAGCAAGCTAATTATGCATCTGAGAAAGCATCTAGCATTGTCATGTTACACTGCATGCATAGGTGTGTGCATATGGCTGAATATAAATAGGTGTGTATATGAGCATGTGTGTGTTCTTTATGCAACATTGCACTACTAGTGCACGGTACTTCCTCAAGTTGTTCTTAGGCATTGATTTTAAGGGATGTAAATAAAGATGAAACATGGGCCAGTGGGTTTTAATGTATAGACAGTTACTCTTGGTAAAAATAATTACTTGATTAAATGCTCTGGTGGATGGTGATCAAGGAAGGAAGTGGTAGATAAGTAAAGAAAATGTATCAGTACAAAAAGTATCAACAGCTTACAGAACATGATAAATTATCTTTAGTGGGGTAGAACAGGCGCTGCAGGCTTTTTGCATGAAATGGTTTTACTGAGGCCTTTTATTTCTTACACTGTTTTCTATGAAAGCTTTTTCGTCAGTGATGCAGTTTCTATTGCACAAAATTAAACTGCCAAATCACTGCAACCCACAGATGAGCTAGAAGTCACTTTTACATTGCAGTCAAGTTTGTCTGAGCAGTCAGAACATAAATGTTGATAAAATGACAGTGAGTTCTTTACATACAAAGTAGAGGATCTGCAGGAGGAGTGAGTGTAGCAGTCCAGCATACAATCATGCGTCTTCATGAAAAACTCATCTTCTTTCTGCTATCTGCAGATTATTCCTCAGAGCTAGGCAGAGATACAGACAACTCTACAGCCAGCTTTTCCTCCTCTAACACCCGCAAGATGAGATGATGTTGGCATAACATAGTCCCTCTTGTCCATAGATTGTCAGTATGCTTGGAACAGTTGTCTCTTATCTACAGAGTCTGGAGAGATATGGCTGGGGCTTTCAAATCTAGCTGAAATGCTTTCAGTTGTCAATACATTGTAGGATTATGAAGCTATAATCTACACCTTCATCTGTGGTATACTGCTCATCTATATAGTGCAGACAAGAAAAAATTCTTTGAGGTAAGGTCTGATATTTTCTGTCTCCACATCCATATTTAGGCACTACAGTAACTAGACTTATCTTTAGAGCTACTGAGTGGCCAACTGACTAAAAATCAAGTCACTGAATTATCTAAAACCATCAGCAGTACTCTGTTAAGGCTATCATGTTACAAAGTTATCAATTTCTTAATTATTTTGGCATAAATATGATTGTGAAGTATTTGTACTGAGATGGACTCCGAAAAGTGCATATTGAAGAGAGAACTTGTCTTCATTCAACTGTAGGAAACAGAATTACTTATAGGATGCTATTATGGCAGGGTATTTTCAAACGTGATAATTAAATTCAGAGGTATGGCAGATCAAAAGGAAACTGTACAGAAAAAAGATGTAACAAGAAAGTCAGGAACAGATACAGACAGAAGTTTTTTGCTGTACATGCCATTCTGAATTAGAATGGCAGGAGGCTCTGTTAATAAGATCAAAAGGTGAGAGCAGAGATGAAAACTCTCCTTTTACTGTTAGTTATTATAAACCAGGTAGGAATGTATTTGAACACTATTGGCAGAGTCCTAAACAGCAGTAACTTCCTCCCCTCCTTCCCTTCTCGGAGAAAAGTACTGGAGCCTTTGAAATTTAAAAGAAATCAATTGTTTCAGGGTGATCGTCAACATTTTTTTTTTCTTTTCACTATTAACACTAAATGGCTATGTCACCTAACAGCAGTTTTGTGACATGTTCCCATTTTCTTTCTTATAGGTAAGCATGAATAGCATAAATTAATCCACAGGGTTTGTAGTGGAACATGGTTATTGTAGCATGCCAGCTTGGTTGTTCAAGAGTGGTGCTATACATTTTTGAGACAGACATTTTTGATCTGTGGTGGGATTTGCTTGTTTGTTTATATTTTGTTGTTGTTGGTCTTGTCTGGTTTGGAGTTCAGTGTTTTTTTTTCCATACGAAAATATTGAGGTACCGTGTGGTCACGTAAGACCCCAGGAATTTTTTTCTCAAGCACTGGGGAAGCTCATGTTATAGTTAATTCCTTAGAAGATAATTCAATTCTTCTTGTATAAATTTCATGCTGGTTTCACTTGCAGGTGTTGTTCATGTTCTGTTCTAAATTGCTGCTTAGCGCTGCTTAGCGCTGCTGAGCGCAGTTGGTAGTTGCTGTGATGATCCCAGGTGGAAGTGAATTTAAATGATTATGAGTGATCTGCAGGGGTCCCAGATCTTTTGAGAGGTTTGGAAGCCCTGGCTGCAATTCAGCTTGCGTTTCTCAGAGTACGTATATTAGGTGCATGTGTATAGGTATCTTCGAGTGAATTAGGTGTTTAAGCTCCCCTTTGGATCAGTGAAATTCTAGTCAATATAGATAATGGAGGTTGGAGAGAGACTTGGCCAACCAAAGTTGGTATCTGTGTCCAGATGTGATGCATAACTCTTCTGACTTTGTTGACTGCATCAATTTGATCTCTGTTGACTCTGATGGGAATTCAGACATCGAGCTCACAGGTAGGCACCCACGTGTGCACCTGAAAACATAGGTGTCAGTCTATGAGTCAAATCCTGCCTATAGTGAGATCTACTATGGAAAAAAATAAATATCACTGATACAATTAATTTCTTTGTATATGTTTCTTTGCTTAAGCAACATGCATACACATGGACATGTGAATCAAATTCAGCGTTGGTGTGAATAAAAACAGTGTACATTTTTCAAAACTGTCTCATGAAAAGCTGAAGACTATACTATAACTTGCATCTTTTTATACCCTCAAATCAGTGCTTTGTCTGCTGCCATTTTGTCACACTCCCCTTTTTGCATGGCAGTTTCTGATAGATTGCAGCTTGCTCACCTTTGACTAACGTTTCCTTTGGTAGCAATGCGTTGGATATTAAACTTGGATGTTAAAGAAAAATTCAAACACATCATATTGGTGTTCTATGAGATCAGTTAAACTGTTTTATAGTCACTGGAGATGAAATTTCTGCTGCCTAACTGTAACTGGCTAAAAGTGTACTGTCTAACCAAAGATAAATGTTGATACCCCTCTGTGAATCAGTGGAGCAAGAGAAATACCTACAGAGAGGAACTGGTCTTCCTCCTCTCAGATAACAGTTTACCAGGGGATGAGTTATCCCATGAGACACCTGTAGCACTGGCTAGTTTAGTTAAGATGCCTCCTTTTTCAGAAGTTAAATCTGGGTGTGTCTTAAGCTCCTGCCCGTTCCTGGTTCCAAACACGGTGCTGGCATCTTACAGATGCTTTGAGTGCTGCTGTGAAGTAACTCAGCGCTCCAAAGCAAGGAGAGAAGCTGTAGTGCTGTGCAGCTGGTAGTGTTTGTGTTCCTCTCTGGCTTAGGTCTCTGCTGCAGTTTTGCTCCTATCTATTCATCCAGTATAAAAACCAAGGTGTTCTGCACCCACTCACATTGGGACTGCATGTGCTGGCATTTGCCTCCTGTAGTTATATATTGAAATCATAGCTCAGTGCCTTCATCAATATTAGGAAATGTAAAATCATGCTGCATTGCTTTTTTCTTTTTTGAACAGCTCTATATAGCATCGGGAAAATAAAAGAGTATTGTTTCATGCCCGTATCTTGAAATTTTTCCATCTAGGGACTCAAGGGTGTGAAAATTGATTTGATTATATTCTATAGGAGCAAACAGGATGCAGATAAAATCTTTCATGTATTTTGTGTTTCAAGATGTTTTATTTCTTAAAGAAAAAATTGGGAGCAGAACAGTTTGGGAAGAAAAACATAGAAAGGCTTGGAAAGAAAACTGACACTTCCTTAAACAACTAGAGGTCACCAGATCACCAAAAAAAGGTCAGTTCATGTTCAGAAAATTGAAAGCTTTGACTAAAAGTCTGTTCTGGTTCAGCCATAAAATAAAGACAGCAACTAGAAATTGAAAAGCAACTTGGAACACAATTATAAAAGAGGAAGTGGATACTATCTATATAAATTAGAAGTAAGAAGTATGGAAAATTTATAGGGAAAGCCAAAAACAGGAAATGAAAAATCTGTGGTTGGCAAGGCAAAAGACAATAAATAAAGTTTTTAGTCTAATAAGAAAAAAATCCTAAGAGTTAAGCCACTAGATGGAGATAGTAAGATTGTTACGAGTGATTTGAAAGAGACATAAGTGTTAAAGAAATATTTTTATTCTGTGTTTTGAAAAATACTTGATACTATCCTCATGCCATGGGTGTGCTGAGGCACTTCATAAAATGCCTGGAAGAAAGACGGGAAGATGTCAAGCAGGAGGTACTTGGACTAAAAGCAATTTAGAATCAATAGGTTTGCTGAGGAGATCCCAATTTCATTGATGCACCTTCTAGAAAAAACAAAAAAAAACAAACCCCAAACTACCCAACCAAAAAAGAAATCCCAAACAAAAACCAGTCAAACACTCCCACTTCAAACACCCCCACTTCCAACACCCCCACCAAAAAAACCCCAAACCACCCACATGAAACCACAGGGCAATACAGGAGTGCTAATAATTTGATGGTTCTGAAATGTAACTGACACCTATGCAATAATCACATTGCTGTCATTTCTAAGCAAAATGAAGAGGTCTCTAATTAATAATGCAATAAACGTTAGCTATTTTAGTTTAACCAAATATAAACAGACAGGCAGTAAACAGGCCATTTCACTATGTAGTATCTGGGTTTGTTACTTGAGACTTGTTGTTTGATTGATAAAGATGATTTTAGAAATAAGACATGCATAGTTTTGGCCACTGTTTTCTTTTAAACAAATGCACCATACAGCATAAGGTATGTACGCATCTGATTAAGAAGGGATTAATTGACAGATCCTTTACATATCAAATGTAACTAATTCATGATGGTACAATAAGAAATACAAAATTCAGGTTGGACTTATGAATGGATTGCATCCCATAAATCAGAGTGCAAAAAATAAAAGAATCTAGAGTGTAAAAGCTGTACAGAATTTTTCAGTGCAACATCTAGATTTATGAGTTTAAATTTATATATCATAAATTTATATATTTGGAAAATACAATGCCTGGGTATAGTGATGACTCTTGAAATGTATGTTGCAAAATTGTAGAGAGTGTCGGAAAGATGGACAAAAAAAGTCAAACACTAATTTGTTCACCTTACCAAAGGTAGTGATGGATTGTCTACATGTGGTACACTCAAAACCCACATTACTTAATGAAGTACAGAAATGAAATTACAAGGGAAAGAGGGACAAAGGACGGACTATGCCTGTTGGAGTTGATGTTATCCCCAGTTCTAGTTTTCATTCTTTGAGTGAAAAAATAATAGGGTTTTTTTGTGTGTGTGTGAAAATATCTTTGACGTGAACTCAGACAAGCTTATCAGTCTTGTTTACCTTCAAGACCATCTTTCTCTTTAAAATTTGTATCAATATATGTACTAAAGCTTCTGCACCAGTTTTGTGCTCATCTGTATTAATTATCTCAAATCCTGTCATATGCTTAGGAGCAAAAGATGACAGGAGTGGGCGCTTAGTAAAACAATAAGCAGCAATAGTGCCTAAAATGTCACTTTGGTTTTATGTTGGCAACATTCTGTTTTTTTGTGTGATAACTACCCATATCCATGGAAAGGAAATTCAGAAAAATATGACCTTTCAATTACCATGTGTCATCTGTGCTCAAACTATAAAATACAAGAAGTAATAGCTTTAAGCTTACAAAAATGCATGTGGTTGCTTTTTATATTTCTTACACCTTGTATGTAGAAAATCCCAGTTGCTTAAAAACAACAGTTCTGCAGTTACTGTTATTGAACTGATAAAGTCTGCATGGCAAAGATTTGTAAAGGCTCTCAGAATCAAAGGTGGGTCTTTGTTTACCTCTTGAAAATGCTTTTATAGGAGGTTCTGGTTAGCCATTTCCAATAGAAAATGGAGCAGTTGATCAGATAGCAGCTAAACTAATGAAAAGCATCATGGAAGTGACAGGAAGATTAATTAAGTTCCTCCAGTTGTATTCACGTGTGGCAGTACAGAGTTCCTTTGGGTACTGCTGCAGTTAAATGGTGACAAATATTGCAGATTTCCAGAAGTGACACTTCTGAGTCAAGGGTAAAAAACACATTTGGTAGTTTTAGCCAGTGGAGAAACCAAAGATGAGCCTCTGTGATTAGTTAAAATATACAAATGTAACTTGCTCCTTCCCTTCTTATCCCTTTGCATAACCTCAAGAGATTAGTAACGAATCACAAAACCTGCATTATTGTGTAGTATGTCTTAAACTACTCCAGATGGCTTAAAAAATAAAAACAAACCAAATTTCTAGCTAATGTACTTAGTATATTTGAGTTGAGGCACAAAAATATGTGCGCTTGGAAACACTTTCAATTACTTTTGGAGCCTTACAAAACTGTGGCTTCTTTGCTGTTTTTAATTTCTGCACTGTGGTTACTGTAGTACTAATAGGAATGAAATACCTGCAAGACATAAATTTCCAAATTCTGTAGAATTTCTAGCCCTACTTTACTTTCAAGAATCTTTTAGGTTTGGGATGCTTTTGGCAAATTAGTAGATAAACTGTAATTTAGATTGCTTCTTCCACTTTATTTTCAGAAACAACTGTTAGCACAATACATTTTTATTCTTAATAGCCATCTCTGTACAGTAGATAAAATTTATTTTAGGAAAATATGGAAACCTTTCAAGTGTATGAGATCTTTTAGCCTTCTACACATGATGCATAAGCTTAAAATGTTGTGTCACTAGCATATTTTGTTGCCTACTGTTATATTTCTGCCAGCAGAGTCCCTTGATATGCTTCTGCATTTGCAAGGAAAGGTTTGTGGTCAGCCTCACTAATTGAAATTCATCAAAGCCAACTGGTAAAAGTCTGGGTATAAATCTAATATTAGTTGCCTCCTGGGAGAGTTCAAGACTGGAAGAGAGTTTTCCAGGAATCCTAGGGAATTAACTGGATGCATTAATATTAAATATTAATTGGTCTCAGCAAAAGACATGCCTGAGAGTGGTTTTAATACTTGCAGTGGAGGCATTGTGTAAATCAGTGGATAGATAAAAATCAGTAGAAAGCATAGATATCACAGCTAGTTCATGAAGTGGCCTTCTGGCTCTAGACCAAGTCAGGGGTGTGGGGTAACCTGTAGCTTTCCCATCTCTGGAGAAATGGAGGGTATATGCTGCACTTCTGGGACATTTGTAATCTTAGCTTGCTTTTTGTTTATTCTGAGGAGGTAATGCCTTGTGGGGTAGTCTGCGTTTTGAAAATCTGTCCTCTGTGGCAAGCCCTCTACCAAAGTGGGGTTGTCAAGGTGAGAAAGAACAGAAGAAATCGAGGTGGAGATGCTAGTAGGAAAAAAAGAAGGTTGGCAGGAAAGAGGATTTTGGGGAGTAGAAGCTAATTCTATTATTAGAAATAAAGGTGAGAGGTAGGTGTTTTAGCAGAAGGTATTTTTTTCGTGTTATGTTTGTGCTGCTTCTGAATCGCAGCGGTTTTGTGGTTTTGTTTTTATAGGTGAATCATGCATGAAAATATGTTAATTTTGCAGTGGACCTGCATCTGTAGCAAAGCTAAATGCTGGTTAGCCTGTGCTGGCTTGTTGATGACTGGGAGTTTGCACTGTGGGCTGACATCATGGGGTAATTTGCTCATTTGTTCTGCATGATCCTGCATGCCCAGACCAGGTCTACTCAGCTCTCCAGACAACACAAGTCTGCGCTGCTCCTGACTTCCCCACAGTTGTGTTCAGCAGTGTCCTCAGTGTTTAAGTTAAAACACCAGCCATTTGGGATTGAAATTCTGAACTAATCCTCACTTTCACTGACAGTGACAGTATCCCACTCTGGGAATAAAATTTATTATTTGTCCCTTGCTTGAAATTCCTTTTTGCAGTTTATTAATGTAGTATATGTGTAAATGAAAGCAGAATTTGGCATGGAGTATGTGAATTTGGGCTGTGACAGCTTTCTAGGAGAGACTACCATTTTCCCTCCTCTCTTTTATTTAATAGTTGAAATGCAAAGAAATTAAAGAAAAGTTCTTGTTTTAGTTTGTCTTTGGCTACTTTTGATTGTATGCTTATTGAAGAACGCAAGTAAAATGCAAAAAGGGGGGAGATAGTCCTGATTGTTCTGCATCCTAAAGGAAAAAACAAAATTGAAAGTAACATTCAGAACCAAGTAGTGGATCTACATAGATCTACATGGTACTCTGCTGTTTACACTGACCATCAGACTCCACCAAATTGGTGCAGGTATCGTGACAGAGCAGCCAGCTCAAGAAAGCATGTTTAAAGGCGGCGTGAGTGCTAGTGTACCCCTTCGCAGATATGCACTGTACATACCCGGGCTCTCAGCTGGCTAGCCAATGGCATGGATCAGGCATATTAGCTTGGAGGAGAAGACTGGAGGTAGCCTACATCTTGCAGGGTACGACTCCTGGTAGAATGAGCTCAAGCTTTTCTGTGATAAGGTAAATGCAGCCTGAGAGGGAAATGCTGTGCCTGGGCGCAGACTGTCCCGAAGGACTTCGCGCAGTACCTCTGCAAAAGCACTTTGGAGCTAGCAAAGGAGCTGAAGGATTTCACAGCGAATTGATTCTCTGAGCTTTTACCCTTGGTAAAGGGAAGGGAGGGAATGCTTGTGCTGCAGAAGGCTCCTAATAGTAGCTTATACCTACTGCTCAGAGGATATTAGAGTGGCTCAGCTGAGATATTTTAAACCAGCCTTGGAGGGTGGTATTTTCTCCTGTAGCAAGGTGTCCTTCCCTATACAGTAGAAGTGAATAAGCATTGTAATGATGAAATAGAAGAAAGGAAGGTGCCACGAATACCCTCTGTTACTTGCTGTCCAAACCCTCCAGTTAAAATACTGGCCATCGTTTCTAGAGAACTTCTTTTTTCCCCCCGGGGGTTTCTAGGTGATATTTCTGCACTGTGGTGTAGGAATTGCTCAACTTAAGTTTCTATTGGACAGTGTGAACCACACAAGAAGTCTTGATCTTCATCCCTCATGCACTGTGGCCGGAAAGTATGCTCCTGCACTGTTCGTTTTTTAGTGGTGAAGCAGTTTATTTTCGAGTTGATCTCATTTCAGGTCTGCCTCTTCCTAGGGGCAGCTGGAATAAGAAAGGGCACTGAGGAAGGCTAGGCATCAGAAACAGAGAGTTGTGGGACTTCCAGTGAGGGACAGAACTGAAATTCATGCCCCAGTTCCCCCCAGCAGTGTTTAATCTCGGTGACTTTCCTACAGGTAGCATGAAATCTCATGAGAGCAATGCTACGGAGGAATCCTGCTGAGACATGCGTAGTGGTGGTGTACATCAGGGCCCTTAATTCTTCTGCTGCAAGTGGAACATTCGTTGGCTGCTGTGCTGGTGGCATAATTTTGCCCTAAGTGATTGGACCTCATGAAATAATAGTTATTGCGTGGAGCTTTTACAAATAAGAAGTGGAGCTTTAAATGAATTATACCTGTCATCCTCTTTCCTGTAAAATAAAAGCATTCATCCCATTAGAACCTATTATAATGAAATAAATGCTTCGGCATACTGTCCATTATTTTTTTACCTTTATTTAGTTTAAGTGTATTATCAGTGATACACGCCAGACTGACAGCAGGAAACCAATGTCCTCTATAGACTCATAGAAGAGACATAATACGGGCATAAATACAAACCGCATCATGTTCAGTACGCTGCTACACCGGTGTGTGTCAGATCTATCTCAAGGCACTATGCTCAGAAGGTGGAGAGTATTTCGGTATTTCTTTGGTCAGTCTTCCTCTGAAGCTGCTATGAGTTCATATAGCATCAGGGACTGTGCGGGGACTTATTTACAACAAACTTAGGACCACTTCATTTGTCACAGAACAATAAAATAGCTACCATCTGCTAATGACTTATCAGCCTGGGCCAGAAAGGAACTGGAGACCTGGAGGGTGAAAGGTTGTAAACTCCATTACAAATCCTCGCTCTCATGTAGCTCCTATCCTCACGCTTTGTTATTCATGCAAAGAAATCGTAGCTTAAAGAAATCAGTTCAGCTCTATTGAAATTGAACTACCTATTTGTCAGTTGCTTTTTAAAAATAGAAGCAGACTAAGCTTTATCCAACATTTGGATTAAAATAATTTATTTAAATGGAACTATGGACTTGTTTAAAAAAAAAAAAAAAAGTCCCTGGGGACATGAGCTTACAAAGTGCCAAGCATCTTTATCTTCTACTGAAGCTGGGGAATCGGGGCACTCAGGGCTTCTCCTGGAGCCTGCCCTTCAAAGAAAAATACTCTAACAATATACGCTTTGTCTTTCCCATCTATTATACAATTGAGCACGTTATGTCACTAAATGTGCTTGCTGCCAAAAAAAAAAGGAGGGGTGGGGAGGGAAAGGGCAAAAAATTACATACCATTTTAGAAGTGGTTTTTTTCTATTTTTCCCTAAGCCAGAGTTACGTTAACCAGGATTTTACAGCACGTCGTTGCGAGCCCGTTAAGGAAAAGATCTGTTTGTAGTACTCTTAGCCCTGATGTCACAGGCACAGCAAGGACATCAGAAGGAGGAGTCAGATTACAGTAAGAATGGGCAGTGCAGCATGCAGCCGGAGTAAACGCTAAATCAGACAGGGATTGTATCAGGGATAAGACTGCCTGCAAAGCGCTCATCCTGAGGAGGCACGCTGCTCACTCACGCTTCTTGTGCTGGGAAATTTCCACATAATGTAGAATGAAAGAGCTCCGTTTTACATGTCAGCCCTGTGCGGGAGCTAATGCTGAATACACAGCGGTGGGATCCTGACTGCATGATTAATGAGAAACATAATGTATTTTGGTAAGTGTTAACTATGATGTAATTCTGCTTCAGCTCACATTATCAATAGGAGCGATTATTATAAATTTCAGATTCAAGAACATTTCGTGCTGGCACGCACCTAAAACTGACAACTGGGGAATCCTGTTGGCTTTGCAGTTTGAAAGGATTCTATTGTCTGGGAAATTTTCTGTTTGAGTGGGCTACTGCATAGTTTTAGCAGCTTGAAAAATAAGCCAGATAAGATGAACTCATCCTCGGTTTGTTTTAAATGAACTTGTGTTTCATCTGCTGAGAGGGGATGAGAAGCAGTTGTCAGGCATGGGAAGTTTTAGACGAACTTAATGTAATGGACAAGCTGCTACTGCACTGTCTGTGGTGGGGAGGCACAGTAAGCCTTGGTATTTCATTCAGCTTTTAGTTTGAAGAATTCCGGGATACAAAGGCAAAACAACGCTTTATTTGCAGTGGTGTGTTTGCCAAGTACTCTGCATTATGCAGATCACCGGTGTGGGGTTGGCTCCTAGCACACCACAAAATGCATGTTATTTTAAGCCTTTAGAGGTCTCGGAGCTGTTAAATATTTGTGCAGAGTTTAGTTTTGTCGCTTGATGGAAATCTTCCTTAGGCTTACAGCTGAGCTGGCTGCATACCCTAAAAACATGCTGGAGCGTAGAGCTATGTCTAAGCAATATTGTGCTGGTGCTGCAGAACTGAGCTGGGAGGTACAATTGCAATATAATGCTGCAAGTTAGTGCTGCTAAATAGCAAGAAAAAGAAATAGCAAATTGGGTTGTGTGATGGAAAAATACTATTCCTGACTACTTGAAATCTCATCGAGCCTCAGTGTTAATTTATAGCTGCATAATGCTTAGAATGAACACAAAGCAGAGAGTTGGAGGATTTCTGGGACATTCAGCAGCGTTCTCAGTTTCATTAAATATTGAATCAGGAGTTCTCTTCAAACTTTAAGAGACGAACTTTTGTAATATTCTGAGCCCTCACAAAAGTACTGTGATTTCTGACAAGCTATGCATTATTTTCTCATTTTCTTAAAATAAAAAAATATTTGAGGAGGGATGTGTGTGAGGTGGGGTTGTCTTTAACAGTGAAACCCATCAATTAGTAAAGCAGGTAGCAGATTGATTTTGTCTGTCCTAACAGAAAAAATACACATTGTCTGTGTTGTCAGAACTGTTCAGAGTCCTTTTCAAAGATAAATGTGCAATGTTTTAGCTTTGCTGTATTTTGCAAAGACTGAGGAAGAAAAGAGAAGCATTATGGTATTGGGTTTGAGTATCTGGATTAAGTCTCTTCACCGTTTTTTAACGGTGGCGTTAGGTTAATTTTTTGCTCATTTCTTTTGGATTATTTTTCTACGTTTAATAGCATTGCAAGCACAAGATGGATTTTCTTTTTTTTACAGTCAGTTGCCTGTGTGACTAGGATTAGAAGTTATGGTTTCCTGAAGTTATACGGGTTAGGGTATTAGGTATATGTTAGCTGTATGGTATTTAATTCTACTTTTTTCTGTGTATAATTTTCAGAAACATGTAATGATGATCAAACTCATTTTGGTGTTATTTCTTTGAAAAAAATACAAACCACTGTTTCACATGCATATTTGTTTTGTGGTGCAACACAGGTTTTTAACTGGAACAAACTGAATTGTGTTTTATCTCAGCTTTGTAGGAAATTGAACTTCTGAGAGCAGAGCTGAAAGTTTCTGTTAGGCAGGTTCTCAGTATGATTTGTTCAGTCTGACACTTCCTTTAATCTGAAGTTTTAAAAGAATGTTCTTGTTTCTTTCTGTCTTTTGCATAAAAAAGCATGAGTTAATGGGGATAATGTTTACCTGTGGTTGTTCTGGGTGTTTTCCTGCTCTGTCTGTGAGAATCCAGAACATCTGTAATCTCACTGCACAATTCACTATGGCACAGAGCCGGGTGAAAGCTTGATTGCATACATCATGCACCTATTTTGACTTAAAATTACTATAGCCATCATACAGACAATATCAGGACTTTGTATTTGCTGAGGAAAAAAATAATTTCCTTTTAATATTAGTAAAAAATTCTGTGGTGTTTTTTGTTGGTATTTTTTTTTTTTCCCCTCTGGGTATTCTGCTATTAGGCTACCAGAAGTATAGGAAGGCAAGAAAAAGAAAGCATTTTTGCATGTTTGTATGCATCTTGCTTGATTTTCTGGGCCGCCTTGTTTAATTGCTGCTGATGTAAGGTGGCATAATGGGAACACACATGTACAGGGTTAATATTGGAATAAATACTGAATAAACTAGCATGGACCTAACCCTCTGAAAGTACGATTATTATAGAGCAAGAATTAATGGGTGAAGTGAATTTCTTAACAATCAGAGAGAAAAGTTGTTAAATTCGGGAATCGGTCATAGTGTTTATTGCTCGCTTTAAAGCTGAAGTCTCCAAGAAGATTTTGGGCTGGGCTGTTCTACTATTCTACTACATTCTAATATTATATTCTACTGCTCGAGCTGAGCCTTCAAATAACTAAACTTATTGTGACCCTTCTAATTGCACAAGCCTTTCTTTTACATTGCACCAGATTTTTGATGGAGTGGTTTTAATAACTGCTAGTTTTCAGTCACCGTGCTGTGCTTTAGAATTTGTTGTTTGGTCACCGTGGATACATTTGTTACTTATTGAGTTGGTTTTGCATTCATCATTTCAAGTTGAACAGAAATATGGAATTGTAATAATAATAATAAAAATCCTACAAAATGATGTAGTGTGTTTATAGAGTAAGCCAAAAGCCAATGAAAATAATGGATTTCTGTTAAGTGTTTTAATAGGTTGACATTTTGCACTTAGAACATACATACCTATCCCAAAGCAACTTTTGCTTGCGTTTATCATGGAGTTAATAATTTAGCATAAGATAAATCAGTTGCGACCAATCTCAGCAGCTCTGAGAGGAGAAACAGTGGGTGGCTGTCAGTGCCACAGTGCTGATGTTGCACGCTGATAACGGGACCTCCTGTAGTCCTGCTCAACACAAGGGTTTCTGCTGTGGCTAATGGTCATAGCTGGACGCTGCCACCTCTACCTTAAAAGGTCCTGCGGGCTGCCTTGGCTCAGCCACCTTGCCATCATGATGCCTTCCTCGGCCTGGCAGCGCGGGCGGCTCATGGGAGCTGGCTTGTTCTGCGAGTGCGATGGCCGCTGCGGCCGTCCCTCAGGCTGGGCAGCCAGGCTGGTCGCTCAGGTGAAAAGCACTCTTCACCATTTGGGAGGGGAAGGGGGAGAGCTTTTGGTGTGTTCCGTGCACTGACGCCACGCTTGGCGGTCATCAAACCGGAGGAAACACTGCAGTGATATTGCAGTTATGGGACAGTGATCACTGGTCCTCAGGGCTCGGCAAACCCTGGCTAGAATCGAGAGAGAAACCAATCCTCCACCCCCACTACCAAAAATATCATTCATGCGCCCCCATACCTTGCTGTTACTGTAAAGAAGCTCAACCAAAAAAACCCTAAAGTTAAAATTTACCATGAAAAAGAGGAGGAAAAAAAAGAGAGAACCTTATACCTTTCCTTTATTTTTTTTTCCCCTCCTTTCCACCCCCTGTGAACCTATTACTGTTTTAAGTATCCTCTGTTCTCAATGCTTCCATTCATATTATACAAGAAATCTGAACTATTGGGGTGGAAATTAATATCTTATGGGATAAAATAATAGAACTGTTGGGGGGGGGGGGAAACAAACAATCTTTGCCTGAATATGCCATCACATTTCTGTTTGCATGCTGGCTGTTTTCATTTTCGGTGGTGGTTTTTGTCAGTCAGTGTTGTAGAGTGTAGTAATTCATCTGCATACATACTACTATTCTGAGTATCACTTTATATTTCTGGAACATTTTCTTGTAGAAAAGCTTCATGCTGGATGAGTCACGAAAGAAAAAATAACACTACACCCCCCACCCCCCAAATCTCACCACCTCTTTACAGAAAACACACATTGTGCAAGCCAGCCAACCAACCAACAAAACCTGTTTCAGCAGTTTCAGTGAAAATATTTAGTTGTCACTGGTTTGTTTTTAGGTTATATTTCCCTAGGTTAGACACTACGGAGGCCTTTTGTAGCATTTCTGTTTGTCTTCGTTTTAGGCAGGATGAATCGGTGATGATAAGTCTGTGCTTTTAAAATGTTTTAGGAAACACAGATACTGGGTTATTAACTGTATTTTATCACCAGCCATCTGCAATAAGAAAGCGTGGTTAATATATAATGGATGCTGTATGTGAGAAGCATTCAGCTGAGCAAGCCAATATATAGGATCTTGAAATCTGTGTGAGCCTGTTGTTTATACTTGGAATATAACAGCCTCCTGGGCAGTGAAGTTCGTATCTTGAAGCACTGAATAATCATTAATGCATGTATACATAATAATAATTTTAAAAAAATTCATGTTTGAACTTACAGAAACTGCTCTGTGGTAGATTGTACCCTTTTAGATTCTATTACAGAAACTGTTCATTTAGAATACCTCTAAATATATCTAGTATGTTTCCATAAATAAAGGGTGATTTCACCATATCACACACACAAAAAAAACCTCGTTTCCAACCCTAACCATTCTATGATTCTACGATTCCCAGTGTTACCCTTCTCGTGGGTAGCAGAATTGCTCCAAAACCAAAATTAGAATTAATGATTTCTTGCTTCATTAGAGACAGTTAGATCACAGTTGCTTCAGCTGAAGGTCCTTTAATAGAAAGTGTGTGTATGTGAGTGTGCACATGCAAGCGCGCATGTGAATGTGTGTCTGTACATATTTTAACTGGGATGACTGTAGAATTTAATCCTGTATCCCTTCTTAACAAATGTCTTGCTTCTGTTAAGAAATGAAATGTTAAGTAGAAACCAGTTTTTTTAAATTTTCATTACAATGTCATACCTCTATCCTTTTTCATCTTTTTTCTTAAAAGAGAATTCATATAAAATATTTTTATAAAATATTTGAATGAGACCCTTTGAGCGTGGAATTATCTCAGAGTCATGTGGCTTCTACTTCTCTGTAACTGTATGCAGATATCCTTCCATATTGTTTTGATTTTTTTTTTTTTTAAATAACCTAGCAGCAGCTCTAGAAATTTTTGTAGTTAATCAGGTTAGAGGAATCCTTTTGAAGCTTTTGCTTCTCATTGCACTAAAGAAAATGATGATACTTGAGAAAGAAGAAATATATTTGGACTTGATAAAGGAAATATTTCAATTTCGTATTAGAGTGTGAAAAGTTCTTGAAATATAATAGATGTCATAAGGGCTTCAGTTTTAAAAAAGGGTTATTATATGTAATATACTGCAAAGATTACTTTTGCAGCTGAAATTGCATATATGATTTGTTGGCTAGAAATTCCAAAGCCTGAAGTGTCTGAGGTCGTACTTGAATCAAATTGCTGCATTTGAAAGTGGGAAAAAGCTTTGCTCTGTTGTAGGGCTAAGTTGTTACATGGTACAGCCGCGTTCTGTAGGTCAGCCTGCATTCACACTGATTTTAGCAATGCATTCTGCAAGGTCTGTTTAGGGTTGAAAAATCTAGTATGTGAAGCTGCATTATTGGCATGCTCATATATTTAGACCTCCTGCGCATTTTGTTGACCACTTCTTTCAGTTTATCAGTCTGATGCTCATGAACTTATTCCCCTCAAACAACTTTTTTTGTTTGTTTTTGCTTTGTACATATGCACCATAAAGAGTTATTCCAATCATAAGAATGGTATGACAGCCTAAAGAAGTTGGCAAGGATCTGGATCTGGATCAAATGTGAAATATGCAACTGTAATTTGAGATAGAAATTGTAGGGGAGGCTTTTATGAAAGTTTGATTACTGTATCCCCCTTGCCTCTTGTTAACATCTACAATAATAGAGTTCTGTCTTTTTTGATGCTTAAAACTATATTAATTGAAAACTTCTTTAGGTTTGAAAAAAGGTAAGACATCTTGAGCCCTTATATAACTAGAGCATTTAAACAAAAGCACTTGTTCTCTCTCAGGTTTCTGTTTGGGTTTTTTTCCTCCCTATTTCTGCATTGGCAAAGGTCACAACTGTTTTAAAAAGTTGGGGTTATATCAGTCCCCCTTTTTTTTTTTTTTTTTTTTTAAATACCTCAACTAGCTGGCTGAACCAGTTGTTTGGAAATCAGGGGAAATTCTTTCATCACTATGGGATCAGGTCCTGTCTCTATTACCCAGCCAACTAATTTACTCTGTTTTATAGTCCCTGCAGATTTCAGAATTTAAAACCATAATGTACCACTTGCTTTTCAAGTAAAGCTTGAAAAGCTCCTGGGGTTTGGTAATGTATAGTAGCTTCATCTCTGAAGCAGTTACAGGAGATAGAAAAATGAGATTGGCTGGGAGTGTCTGCTAACTGGGTATGGCTGTTTGAAATTTTAGCATATATTTAAGATCTCAAAGGTGTTTGGCTTATGTTGGTAATTTTTATACTGTATATTGTTTCTGTGTTCTGTTTATTGCAATGCAGTCTGGTAGTCTGTTCCCCAATTCTCTCGTTCAGAAAACAATATAGAGCCTAAAAAGTAGGTGTCTCTTAGAAAACCATCTGAATATTAAAACTGCTTTGTTAAGAACAAAGGAAAAAAGCTAGGCTTAATTTACTCTTTGATTACTACTTCACAGTGGTTCTCTTATTTATTTACTTTTATGGTGTAATTGAAAAAGCAGGTGGACAGTACGGTTTATTCAAATGAAAGCCGTGAAAATTTTCTCTACTTTTCTTGTTGACCTTGTTTACTCAATTTGTTTACTATGGAGTGTAGTAAGTTATGAAGACAGAGAGAGGTAATGGCTGTTTTCCCATACTGTTACCCATTGTTGCACTAGGGATCAATATTAAGTGAAAGTAAAAAAACCAAAAAAAACCAAAAAAACAAAAAAAAAGAAATATATAAAAAGGCAAAATATGCAATTGTGGGAGGGAGAAAAAAAAAAAAAGGAGGAGATGGGAAGGAAGGGAGGAAGCCAGTCTTGGCAATATCAGTGCTCTTCTTGCTAAGCCAAGTCATTTTTCAGAAGTGACCTGGGGGTCTACTGTCTCTATAGTGCAATGTTTAGCAAATTAGGTTTTGTTTGCTGGTATTTACCTGTGATAGCAAATCCACTCACCTTCTGTCAAAACCAACCACACACAAGGAGCATTTAGTTTGCCAGATATGTGACTATTTCATAGCAAGCACACCACTCCTTTGTTTTTCTATTATTACTGGTAAGTTGTGCTGCTTTAGCAGCAAATTTTTCAACAGTGGAAGTTGAGCAAGCTTGTTTGCTCATAGGTAGTGCAGGAAAAAATAATATCTTTGCTTCAACTGTTCATGCAGCATCTGTTATTTTTAGTAGCAATTTTCATTTCTTTAAGAAGGAAAAACTGGCAGGGATACATAAAACTTTATCTAATCTCTTATTTAACTTTGTGATTCCTGTGTTTATAAAGGATAAATTCTAACAAGTCAAGTCAAACAGGCTATAAAATGTTGTGTATGCATATGTAAAGATATATTTAAATCCTTTCCCTTTTTGTCTCCCTCTGACTGAGGGAATGGCAGCCATGTAAATATGGGTGCTGTAAAGCCATTGTAGTGCATTAGTTCTAGTATCCTTGCATGCTTTTAGTGCTCAAGACATGATGTAATCATTTACAAACATTTGTCTCGCCAATCCTGACCACAGTCTGTCTACCTTGTAAAATTGCTTATTTAGTCCTCCTCTCCACATACAGTGCTAGGGTGGCACTAACTTCCTAGTAACACATGTAGTTTCTGTTGGCTTAAATCTTAGTAGCAGTAAGTATTTGGAAATTGCATTGGTCCACATGGTATTATTTTTCTCTCCCCTTTCTTTCTTTACTAAGAAAGGTTCTGAACTAACTCTTTTGCAATTGGGTTGAAGTAAAAATTTTCAGCACATTTGTAGATTCTCACTGGGTTTCCTTTTTTTTTTTTTTTAATGCTTTGCAGTATTTTTATAGAACATTAAAAATACTTTCTTACATAGGTACAACTGACAAATCTACTCAATGTTAATTAGCAGACCACCATTTGGGTTCCTATGGGTTCTGTAGCAGCTGGACATCTGTCATCTCTTTGGATGTGCTATATAGAAAGTACAATGCCTTGCAGAAATACCTGTGTATGGTCAGATCCATGTATATGAGGCAAGTATCTTTCATATCAGGATTTAGCTCTACACACTCCAACAGTGCATGTAATAGATTACCTTACCAATTCAATGTAAAAAGAATCAGTGGCCTTAAAGAAGGATATTACTACACATAAATAGCCCACACAGATATGTTCCTCCGCATGAATGAACTTACTTAATGTAATAAACAAACACTGAAAGACTGAAAACATATTAAAAAACCATAAAGCAACATTTAAAATCTGTCTAAAAATGTAGATACCATCAAAATGTGGTTGTAAGAAGCCTTAGTGTGTATATAAAATTCTGCTGCCAGAGAAAGGCAGGCAGGCGAAGGTAAAGCACTGTGGCATGCTGATGCTGCTGCAAAATGGTACTGGCAGCACCACCCTGCACAAGCACTCCTCTGTTCTGCCTGTACTGACTACCTTGAAGCAAAAATATCATCACATGTTATCATCAGCACATAGGGAAGAAAATTTATTTAAATAGCCTGAAATTAACTGTGTGAAGACAATGAATAAATGAATGCTATGTGTCACTGTGGACATCTAGACAACTCTACAGATTTTTAGGAAGATAATACAGATGTTTAGAACATTATTTTTATTGCTTATTCTCTTATGTCCTGATTTTTTTTCTCAGTTAAATATATCCAAAAGAATCAACATAGTGGGGTAAAGCAGCACAGAACTGTCTAGGTAGGCAGTCTTTGTTGATACTTAGGATTGAAAGAACATTAACAATTAATACTCCTAAATTATTCCTCAGCTTATACACATCACATGAACATTGCTAGAATAAGCTTTTTGCGCGTTTCTAGTAGGCAGATTTCTTCACGGCAATATTCACAAAGATAACAATTGTATGATATGTTCTTGTAATTTTTTTGAAGACATTTTAATGTTAAAAGCTATGCCAGCAAATCTTCAGTGATACAAAGCTCACTTAAGATTCATCTGGAGACGGAAACAGTGCCATCTGACCTCAGTATATATTCAAATGAATTATGAATGGTTTATATCAAATATCTGTTCGAGAGACCCCAGCTGAGCTAATATCTTCCAAATCACAAAGATAAGAAGAAATAATGTTCATTCTAAATTACTAGCCCTTTTTAGGAAGCTTACAGTAATAGATGGCTAATGTTAAAGAATGTTTAAAATAATGGATAGTTAGTCTTTTAAGAAATCTTTTCAAGGTGCCTGTGATAGACAGAACTCCACTTTTGCAGGTTCTGCTATCTATGTAGCCAACCTCAGTTCTAGAAAATAATGTAGGGAGCTGGTTTTGGTAGTATATTGGTTGAGGTAATACTGACAGTTTTGTCTGAAAGAAGTTGGGCAGTTTTTGAAATCTGTTGATGTAATGCATGTATGGCAACTGCTGGCAGGTACAAAAAAAAAAGCTCTTGCAAGTTCAAGAATCTTTCAGTAAAAATTGAGCTTTCCTCACTGATACTGTTTTTACTGACACTGATCTGTTCTTCATAGTGAAGAAAGAATTTTTCAGAAAGTAATTATTATTCGTAATGAACTGTAGAAAGTGTCAGACTGTGTTAATAGATTTGCTTGAACTCAGTTTCATTTGCTGTACCAAACATGCTGAGAAACTTCTATGGTCCCCAGTAAAGCAAGAGATCCAACTGTGCTGGAAATATTAAATCAGACCTAGTCTAATTAAGGTAACTGTCAAATAATTTGTAACAGTTTTGTTTAGTATCTCCAATAATTTCAAATTTGAATTAAATGCTTGTTAAAATCTTAAATTGATCATCAGCGGTATAGTTGAACCATTTGGGGAGCAGGTCTGGGGCTGAAGGACATTGGCATGCCCAGCAGCATGGCCACCATGTGTTTCTTCCTCACCCACTGCCAGCCTAGAAGTACAGGCGGAAGGATTGATCCAGTTGGGTTGCAGTTCCCATTCAAACAATTGTTCCCTGTCTCACAGCCAGAAGAGGTGCTGAAAGTGATGGAGAAGTGAGCTTGGGCAGTTGGATAACTTGATTTGCATTGGCCTTGAAATTCCCCTTGCATGGGGAGTCCCACTTATGGGAATATGCATCTGCAGGAGGAAACATGCTGCCACAGGTTTCCTCATGGTTGGAACTAGATGATCTTAAGGTCCTTTCCAACCCTAACTACTCTATGACTCTATGCTAGAGAAACTCTGCACACCTGTGGGGGAAGACTCTGTCAGTTCCCTTGTCACCTGAGCTTTGATGGTTTCCATAGTAGATCTCAGGAATTATGAGGCAATGAAAGCTATGCAGATTTTCTTTTTTCAGGAAGTGGATGAAAACCACCAACTTCTTTTCCAGAAGGTAGAAAGCAGCTTTCATCTGAAAAATAAAAAAAATAGTCATGGTTACTGTTAAAAATTTCCATTACCAAGTCATCAGTGCCAGTAATGACAATAGGCAATTAAGTCAACTGAGCTATTTAGTGCTATACATCCGTAAGTCCACATCAATTCGTATTATTAAAAAACAAACAAACAAACAAACAAACAAAAACCCAAACAAAAAAAACCCAAAAAAGAAACCAACCAAAAAACCCAAACAAACCCAAAAAACCTTAAAGCTACCATGACTATCCTTTTTAGGCTAACGTTTGCAAGGAGTTAATCTATTTAGATGGGGACTTGCAAGCTTTCCTGATTATGTACAAGCTGTGTAGAATATCTCTTAACTCACCATAGTCCTATTTAAATTCTATTTGATTTCAAGGGGGCAACCGCTCAAGTGATTTGTTGAACTGGGATGCTTTTTTCATCTCATTAAGGCACATTATTGGCAATATCATTAAAGGGATCAGGACAATTCAGTGAATAGTTTAGTAGTTTATAGTGATTCTCCTCCACTTAACAGACTTTACACCTGTTAAGCAGAACAGCAGCACTAAGGAAAAGCTGAGGTTTGTTCTCCCCTCCCTCAAGCAGCAGAGGTGGCTTAACATTTTCCTTAGAGGATCATCTCATACAGTTCTGTTGAAGTTTATTACCACAAATCATACTAAGCTATCATTTCTGTGGGTTTGTAGCTCAGCCAGAAAAAGCTGCTTGTGGGAGAAAGTCATTTCTAGTCTGCAAGTTTCTAGTCCACAAAATTCTAGTCTTAACATTTCCAGTTGTGTGCCTGGAGCTCCTGAATGGACATGTATTAAAATTGTATATGGGTAAGAATTTCTAGTAACAAGCTTAATTTGTAATTAGGATGTCAGTTTGACTTTTGAATGTGTCATTTTGGAAAGGCCAAATAACATTATACTGTTATAATAAATAGCAAACTTGAAATTTATAGTGAATTTTAGGGTGGAAGAGAGAAAATCTTGTACTGAATCATGTCTAGTAAGAGGTCATTGCTTATGCAGTTAAAGTAAGAGCAATCACTTCAGCAAATATTCTCGAAAATAGATTTCCATGGAAAAAAAAATTAAAAGGTTTCTAGTGCCCTCAGGTATGTTCGTGCATCCGCTGCCATACATGTTTCTTTCAGTGTGCGTTAGCCCTTCTAAGAAATAACTCATGCCACTTTTTCCTTGTTTTCAGAGGAGAAAGAATCCTGAAATCATGTGAGTTGGCAAACTTAACACCAAAGTGCTTTCTAGTAGTAATCTTTTGGGCTTTAAAAAATAAAAAATAATAAAAAAAAAAAATTGCCCTAAAATCAACTTGCTTACATCTGCAGAAGAAGTTGCAGGGAAACACTGAAGGATGTATTGATGCAAGAAAGAGATGGTCTGGTTGAAACCAACTTCTCAGCTTATACTTGCAAAAGCAAGTGGCCTGTTCACTTCAAGATGCCAGACACTGAATCATACTGACTTTCTCAGTCTCTTTTTGCAGCTTTTAGGTCTCCACCAATCTTGGTAGTCTGAGTCTACTAATTTAGTAGCATGACCAGGCTTGGCCTTTGTAATGCTCTACAAAACTTGGTGTCAAACAGCGCACAGTGGTGCAACGTGAACTCTGCATTGCTTCCTTTTGTGTCTCTGCTCCAATGTTATTCTACAAGCAACCTTAAGCACTTCATAGCAGTTCTGTTAATATGGCTGATGCTTGACCTTGAGCACAGAGATCCATTTTACTTTTAACACTTTTGGAAGCACGAATACTCATGTAGCTGAACACCTGAGCATCATTTGATGCTTTCTGTGAACTTCAAGGGTAGGTTAAGTGAGAAAAAAAAAGTGATACTTTTTTTTTTTTTTTCTTTTTCCCCCTACATGTGGTAGCAACAGAATCTACATAGCAACATCCAACAGCTGTGTGTGCTCTAGGTCTTCTTAACCCATTTTAAGTATAATTTAGCTGTCCGAAGAGCGTAATAAAGAAATCCTAACACTCCCCATTAAAATTCTACCATTATCCAGACAAGATTACCACATATTCTCCCCAAGTACAAGTGAAACAGAATAGCCAGAAATACAAGTTTGCAGAGTCTTTGCTCAGATGCTAAATCAAATCATTCTCTAAAGCATAAATGAAGATAACAGATATATGAAGGTATAGATACCCACTGTCTGAGTTTGAAGAGCAGAAAGTGTAAGGTCCCAAGCCTCATGCAGATGCTTAGACACAAGAACTGTGTGCTAGCATCGGTGGTTTGGGGCTGAAGAAGGGTGTGCAGATCTTACATTTTGTCATGGCTGGGCCCACATCCACTAAATCTCAGCGTTTCAGGTTAACACACCCAAAACACTCTGCTGTGAATCAAGTAATTTGTGTTTAGTTGCAACTTTAGGTCCATAAAATTGGCTTGAGCGTTAGCTTTGGAATGCAACCCTTATACAGGCAAGCTCTGTTTGGTATGAGGTTTCTTAGAGGCTTGCATGCAAAATTGCCTTATTGCTAGAATTGATACCTGTAATTAAACAGGTTCATATGCTTCAATAGTTGTCCTTTAGTATTACAGCTCAAACTAATTCCCAGTGTTACTCTCCTTGAATCACTGGAATTATGGGGAGATAGGTCTCTCTTTGTCAACCACTTACTTCCAGTAAGTTTGTGAGTGGTTTTTTTTAATGGCATTTCTAGATCCAAGAAGTATGTTCTTGTCTCTGGAATAATCCTATTCTTTTTTTAAATATGTGATGTCAGAAAGCAAAGATGGGAGTCATAGTGCATCTTTGGCGATATGCTTAGAGTACCTTAACTTTCATCTTAAGTTTACAGTTTCATGTTTTGTTTCTCTTCTTAGGTGGTGGATCTTCGTGGTTTGTGAGTTTGCTTTGTTTTTTAAAAAAAGTATTAATGTAGAAAAAAAAACCTGCATTATGCAAACAAATTTTCTCCTATATATGGTGATGTAGGTCAAGTATTTGGGGGTTTGATTCATCCTTCAAATTGAATACTCTTGGTAAAATTTTAATTCCTTTTTAGTAAAATAGCAGTTGTCTTTGTCTAAAACTCATTGTTATGGAACATTTTAAATGTTTAGTTGGATGGAGTCATGCAAAGAAGAGATAAACCCTACTTCTGCATGCATGAATTAAAAAAGAATTAACTTTTCTGATGTCATTCCACTGATGGGAGGAATTGGAATAGTTAAATATATGCAGAAGTATTTGCAGGATCAGAGTTTGTCTGTGGCTTAGCAAATCCTTGCATTTCTATAGCAATGCGACAATAGGTTGGCTCTCTTCACGGCTTTAATATAATTTCATTTTCTTGGAAATGTGTTGTAAGATTACCTCTTATGGAAAGCAAAGATGATTACAATATGTGACGCTTCCTCCACTCCTTAGCAGTAGAGCGGGAGGATTGCAGGAGGGATCCAACTTGTCAACACACAGTTCCATGGAAGGCACTTTGCACTTTCCTTGCCATGTTAGCTTCTCAGATATTGTAAGGTTATTCTGATCGGATTAACATACCAAATTTATTAAAATTCAAAGGTGGTAGGGTTTGGAGGGGGTGTTTTGCTCTTGCCCAGTAATAAAAACTTAGTGAGAAATCACTTGAAGAATTTGATATACAATTCAGTTAAATGTCTGTGGCCTAAATTGAGGGGATTACTTTTCTATTTTAATGTGAAAAAAATAGTAGGAATATGTGAAGTAATGTGATACAAAGAAAGCAAATGAGGATTATAACTTCACTCCAAATAGTAAAAGCAAAGCAATGCAATGACTCTGTAAGGATCAGAGGAAATACTTCCATATATAACATACTCAAGAGCATCTGGAATTGTAATAGATAGACTTAACATTAGGAGGCTGCATGATTCTGATCCTTCTGATCTGCACGGATTATCAGAACAGTCTGCACAGGAATTTTTCTCCTCTTGGTTCTGTGTTCTATCATATCATGGTTAAAGGCTTGGTAGCAATGCCTTTCAAAAATCACACTTAGTATCTCCCAAATAACTGTGTTATGAAGCAGAACCAAAGTTAGTTCTGTTTTGTTCTGTCTTTCTAGCAGAGAGAGGCTTAAAAATAAAATAAAACATGTCAACCAAGACTTTTTTTTTTTTCCCTCTGTGGAGTCACAGTTTTATTGTGTTATGCCCAAGGCTTGATTTTTTTCAAGCACCTTAGTAACGAGATAGATAAAAGATATTCTTTGAATGGAATGAGCTGAAATGTTTGAAGTGGGTTGTTTTCGTACTAGGCCTGTTTCTAGATATATTTACACTTAGTTCAAGGAATGCTGTATTCTGAACTATGAATAACTGTGAAGGCAAAATTTGTGAATATCTCACCTGAGTTTGTGATGCACACAAAGTGAAATTTTAATAGCTGTGTAGGGCCATAAGTAAATATTCTGAGCAGGGTGATTGCATGAGCAAGAAGGGACCTCCCTAGAAAGTTATTTAAAGTTTTATAACTCTCTCCTGTGTTTAGTTCCTGGGACAGGGGCTATAACGTTGTAAGATGCCTTGATAGAGGACCAGAACATAGCTAGGCTATCTGAAGAGCAGCCCAAGAAAGGTACTTGAGCTGTTACCGTATTCCTTTTTCTTTAGAGAGGGTTTCTTGCTGTTCCTGACCTGTGTAAAAATGCAGATGAATAGCATTTGTTCCTTCCACCATCCTTTGCCATCCCTAGCCAGCAGTGAAATCTGCATGTAGATATGCAGACCATTTCTTGACACTTTTTTATAGCACTGCAAGGGTTTTTGGTTTGGTTTGATTTTGGTTTTGTGTGGTTTTGTTTCGTTGTTTTGTTGTTTGTTTTTTTTGTTTGTTTGTTTTGTGGTTTTTTTGTTGGTTTGTTTGGTTTTTGTTGTTGTTGTTGTTGTTTTTTATTGTTTTTTTTCTTTTAGAAATTCTCCCATATGAAATGGTAACCAGAGATACACAAGTTACTGTCCTGTTGCCTTTTGTTCACATCTACAAGCTGTGTGGTCCACTCTGAAAATTTTAGGACAAAATCTGTGTCAGAACCTATAAAAATTTCTTTGCTTTTGGGGTGAGGAACAGGTTCCAAATGCAGTGAATAATAACGTGGATTTATCATGGAAAAATTTTATGTTGCATGATAGTAAAATGCTTTTAAGGAACGCCTGGATAGGATACAGAAAAGCTAAAAAATCATGATTAATTTTATATAGCTTAAATAAATATGAATATATTGTTGGCTTAGGTTTGTATTTTTTGGCCAATAGTTTATGCCACTTTACTGAAAACTCTTATGCGTACATGTGTAAATATAACTGGATTGTAATCAATAGAATTACCCATCAACAAGCACAATTTATATTAGCCAGGGGCAGGGATTCCCATTCATTAAATCTGTGGAGGACAAGCCTTTATCTGTTTCCGTGGATGTAGCCTGGAGCATCCAACATGTCATGGATTAGATAAATTGGGCCTGACATGCCTCCGTTTCTGGAAAATAGGACAAAATTTTGTCCTTTGTGTCTTGTTTGTAAAAGCAGTGGTGCTTTCCCTCCGCTTATAGAGAAAAACTTCTCCTTGCTTGAAAAACTTTTTTAAAATTATAGGCATGTTTTACATAGCCATATAAAAAATGAACCTGCCAGCACTTTCACAAGTATCAAGAGAATGACAGTCAACCTACTAACTGCCATGTCTTCCAGTTCTCAAAGCATTTGCCTAAATCAGCTCCATCAGGTGTAAGGTTGCCAAAATTGAAGTTTCCGTAGCCCTTCTTTATAAATAGCCGTTTTGTTAGAACTTCTTCACTGAAAAAGAATGTATTCACTTTCCCAGAAAGACACTAGCCCTGTGGTCAAGGAATTTTTGTGGGCTGCTGGAAACCCAAGCTAAATTCCTTGGTGAAATGAATACACGTTTACACAAATCTAAACTGCTCCAAAAAGAGATTATTGTGCAAGTATCCCCACTTTAGTCAACAGCCCAGCTATTGGGACATTTCCCTGAGGCATTAGACTTAGAGCAGGCTTCAAAGCAGGCCTTTGATTAAAATACAGACCTTGATTTCTTTCCTTTTTTGAAACTTTTGTAAGGATCATATGATTTGCTTTCATAATAAGTAGGTGTCAGAGTGTCGCTTATGTACAGATCTTCAGAGAAGGCATATTCTCATGGAACTTTGCAACACAGGAAAAAAGTTAAATTTCACAGTGTTTTCCCTCCCTCTCCTAGTCACAAGCAGTGACATAAGCCAAAATGCCATAGAAGAATAGTTAGGATTAATTATCTGTAACTTTGTGATTGCAGGGGCACGTGCAACACCAGTGCCTGATTCGAGGGAGATGGGATTCTTATTTCTCACTGGCGTAAAACATGGTTTCAAACTGGCCCTCTATGACAGAGAACAGAGGCAGCTTTATAAAAGTGAGTTCAGGGTAGTCTGGTTTGTCATGGGTTTCTCTGCTGCAGAAGGGTCATAGCTGGAATCTGTTAGTGAGAGTAGAGGTAGCCTGCTTGTACAGCGGAGCATTTCAGTGTTCAGAGAGTTAGTCAAACACAGTTATTTCAAGCCTTCGTGCCTTCTCTTTTTTTACTTTTTTGTTCTTGACAGCTCAAAGTGTTACTTAAATGTGAATTTTTGTGGATTCTTATCAAGAACCAGATTTTTATGACTCTGAGCTCTGATGCTTGAGTCTGCCACCATGAATACCGGGAGGAGCTCACTGTGCCATAAAGCGTTTGCAGGACCTCCTTTCATTGGCATCGTTAACAGTCTTTCTTGCTCTAATTTATAGGGAGTTTGATTCAACTCTGACTCCGTAGCATTAGTATATATGGGCCAATGCTCTTACCAAACACTGTATTAAAATATGTTATGTGATCTTTCTCATAGATAGGAAAACCAATGTTTTCTTCACTAGTCCTAATAAAACTTTCTTACCTATCTTTACCTGTTAAATTTCATCATGGTGTGGTTTTGGTTTTTGTTTTTTTTTTTCTTTTGCTTACACTTTTTGAATATAGGGACTCACTGGCTTATGGAGTAGCTATTTTCTTGATTGTAACTGTGTCTGTGAAAGCACAATCCCACAGTTTTTGGAAAGAAATAAAAACACTTAGTCATCAGGTTATACTGTGAATTAAAACTTAGAAACTGTTTTCTAGCATATCATATGACAAATGTTTATGTCTGTTTAAAAAGAAAAAGAAAATCATTTGACTTGCACAAGAGCAGTGCATGATTGCAATAAATAGTTTGTGGCAATGTTGTTAGTATTTTCTAGGTACAATACAGTCACACAATCATTACTTTTAAAGTATGTTATCACGTGTCCTATTTAAACTTTATTAAGACTAAATCTGTGACTGGATATAGAATTTCCATAAAACGTCTGTTTAATTGATTCTGGCCAAGGTTCAGATTTCTCCCATTGATTTCCAACATCCCATTCTTTTATTTACATTCTTGTTCTGCCTGCTGCCTTCTTACTTTCCCCTAGCTTCCCTTTCTTTTCTCTCCACTTTTCCCCCTCCCAAATTTGATGCAAACTCCTTGCCCTTAACATAATCTTGAGGGGTTTATGCTCTGTCAGCACCTGCTCTCTTTTCATTGTTGACCCCTTGCTGAACTCAAAACTCTGTACTGCAGTCCAGAACTGCTAATCATTTGCATCCCTAGTCTTTGTCAGACAGATGAAGAATGACCAATGTGTTGATCCGTACAATAAAGCAAAGGTTTCAAGAAAGGCAGTGTTGATCTGCAAATTTCTAGTGAATTAAAGGACTCATCTCTTCATGCTGGAGGGCTGCTAGCTTGTTAGTGTGCATGTTTTTTGTCTTATGGGCATGTCCAACTTGTTATATTGCAATCACTGCAGTTAACCTTCAGTTTTGGGCAATGTGGCAACAAAGCAATATCTAATTTCATGTCTCTGTAAGACAGTGTGATGTAAGTTGACTTCAACTGCCTAATGCTGAAGGGAGTGACTCTCATCTGATCTTCAAATATTCAGGTGGTACTTAACAGGAAGATTTTCTATCTCCTCAGAGTGCAACTGGCCTTTCCCTCCCCACCCCACCTCCCTGTTTATGTTTTTCTTTTGTAATTGCCTGCTGATGAAAATCCAGAGATTAGTCATTGCTGGACACGGTGCATGTGTGCTTTGAGGTGGCAAATAATTCTGTTCTAGTAAGGCTTAAACTTAACAGTTAACTAAGCATTTTATCCCCCCCTTCCCCTGTGCCTGTGGGGACAGCAGACTGCCAGGAACTGCCTAGTGTTTCTTTGCTTCTCAATACAAAACATGGGTTGCCTGCTAGGATAACTTCAATTTTTCATCAGCTGCTTTTTCTCAGAAAGTCTTGGTCACTTGTAGAGCCTCAGGCTCTTGATTTCCTCCTTCACTCCCCGCAAACAGCTCTATCTCCAGAGGGCTGAACTGGTTTCGTTTCATTAAAGCATAGTAGAAGTTATATGAAAAGCAACGGGCTGGGATTTAGAGACAATTAGGCCACGTGATCTAATAGTTGGGATTCAGGGTTCCTGAGAAAGAATAGTATGAAAGATATTAATGTTTGCTGGTTTGGTTTACTTTTCTTTAAGGACTTTAGATATTTCATTCAGACTGAGAAATCAGGTATTTCATTGGTGGGAAAAGTTCCTGAGTCAAATAACTTGAAGTATTTTTAATTTAGGAATGCATATGGGAAAAATGATATGACGTATAATTTATCTCAACAAGTATCTTTCAAACCACGAGCTGAATAGTGCTTTATGTCCAGGATATTGTCTTTTAAAAACCACTTCTGTCTACTGTGGCTCTGGCTGTGCTCACTATCCATTTGTAAATCCTGTACTTTGGGTTCCATTCTACTTTTTCAGTGTTCAGCACAAAATAATACTTTACTCTTTTGCCTACCTATGAAAGAACATAACCTAATAGCTTTAAACATACATATGGCAGGTTTTGTGAATCAAAAATTCTATTATGATAGTTTCTGATGTATTGTGTAAGCATTTATGTCTTTATGCACAGGAAATAAAAATGAGAAATGTGGTTTTATTTCAATAGGTATGCATTTTGCACTTTTGTTATGCATATATACAAAATACGTATATTTTATATACCTGTGTATACAAAACCTGTGAGGTTAATCCAAGGGGAAATCTTGGCCCAGTCCATGCAACACTGGCAGAGATTCACAGAGAGATATGTTCATGTCCATTGCTGTGTGCTACCTGTAAGACCAACAGCCAAGTAGATCTACGTAATGGTAGACTTTCCATCACTCTTCTTTCTATGCACCTCTTTCCCTCCTTCCCTTCTTCCCTCTCTGTGGTGCTGGCTTTGACCTGGGCAGACTTTGCTCCTTTGGCTTGGATTCTGCCATCCTTCTCCTAACTTAATCACTTCCCAAGTTGATCTACCTGTTATTCAATACAACAGCAGAGGTTTGACAGCTAGCAGAAGAGTGAAGTGATGCTCTGGAAATATGCAATAACTGTTGGCATTTAGTTCCACTTAAAATGTGTAAAAGCTATTTCCAGTGAATTATTAATAGAACTTGTTGAAGTTGAGCTTTCCCAGTGCTAAATGAAAGATGCATTGCTGCACAGTGCTATCCTCATAGAGTTTACTAGTGGAGTGTGTCTATTTCATGCTATTAGTTATATATTTGTCTCAGTTGTATGCTTGTTTCATTTCAAGTCAAGACATCAGAAGTTAATTGTTATTTCTTTTCCAAGCATGCTTTTGAAAAATGGTGCTTTTAAAATTGTTGATATATTCATCATAAAAATGAAAAATTCTTTGAAAATCTGTTTGCAATACAGCGTTCTTCTGATTAATAACCCTTGGAAATCTGTGCTCATTATACTGTAAACATGACCTTTATAAAAACATCAGAAAAATCCAACTGCAGAATATGCAAGGTCAAGAATATTTTAAATGTCAAAAAGTGTAAAGCTTTAAAATTAATGTGATTTTTAGAATACTTGGCTGATGCTTGTATTTTTGCTTTATTTCATTTATTTATTGGGAAGGCGGGGGAGGTTGTTGAGTCTTTGCAGTTAGGATCTATTGGGGAACTGTGGTCTTAATGCCCTTCAGCAGCTTCCTTCATGTCATGCAATACTTAGATCCATTTAGTTTGTAACAAGATTTTTGCCGAGCCTCTAGCTGGTTAGATCTGGTAGGGTCTAGTAGCTCTCCAGTAGAGGCTAATAAGCACATACTCTGACCCACTGGTTAGGAGACATCCATGATGTGCTAGTCAATAATAGTGCAGTCAGTGTAGCATTGTCAGAAAATTTATTTGCATGCTGAAAGATGTAGAGAAATGCTGTAATGCAGTTATGGGGAAATGAGCATTTGTAACACTGTGCCCTTCCTCTAACTTCATCAGGTTGCAGTGCTTCTCTGAAAACGCTTATGCTTCCCACACAACTCAAGATGCACCTCAGCTTGAGTCTCAATGTAAATGTTTCTGCTGCAGGCTGGGAATCATACTGTGGGTAGCTGCTTTATGTGGGAATAACTACCCAAGATGAAGACATTATGGTAATGAGAAGAAAAGAGAAAGCTGTTTTACCTTTGATATCCAGACAAACTTTTCTGGCCTGGAATTACTGCTTGGGGTAGGAATGCCTATATATATTTCTAGCTCACTCTAGGCAAGGCAGGCTTTTGAATTCCTTGGATTCACCTTCTTACTAAAGAAAGTTGTACAAAACATGAGCAGTAGGGGAAAGGAGTGCAAAATAGGGCTGAGAATACATAGTTTGCCAAAAGAGAAGAGAATTATCACTGTAGATATAGAGTCATTGGTTCATTCATCTACCCTCTAGCATTTATGGTTAGGAAGGAAGAACAGGTTTTGACATTGTCTTTCCTATCATGAGATCACTCAAGTCTGAGTGAAAATGTATTCAGTTCACTACTAGGCTATCAGGGAAAGATTTTGCAGTGCTCAGAGCATTAAATTTAGAGACCTAGGGCTCAAATTGTTTTGCCTGCCACAGATTCCTGTATGAGCTGTGAGCAGGTGACTTACGCTGTCTGTCTTAGGTTCCTAGCTGAAAAATGGAGATAGTCTCTTGCCAATAGGAATGCCCTGAGAATTAATACCAGAATTCCATGCAGTAATATAAGGTTGCTGGGTATTTAACATTTGTTTTTTGTTTTGCAACGGAAATGGAAACGAATAGCTCATCCATTCTCAAGAGGGAGGAGAGGAGGTTCATGGGCGTTTTGCTTGTTTGTCTTCTCCAAAGCCATGATGCTGGTGGTCTTGGGCTTTCTGATTGTCTGGTAGCTACAGTGGCTGGTAGTTGGTATGGGCAGCTGGTAATAAGCAAGGTGGCGAAATTGGACAACTTCTTGTTGTTTCTTTCTACTAGAAACAGCCAGAACTTAACAGAAAGTGGAACATTTGTTTTGGATCATTTAGTTTTCAGTAATCCACTAGCTTCCAATAGGGAAAAAAAATCATCCAGATTTGTCTGACCAACTGGAATAAAACCTCAAAGGATTCTGAAGAGCTCAATTAGGTAGGTCATGTTGCTAAAATAAAAAGCTTAGTTGCTGCCTTTGTGCAGTTTATAATCCGTAGAAGATGTTACTTGTAGTGCGTTAGTGGAATTCATTGTCAGGCAGTGTTAAGTACTGAAGTTCAGATCATGGGGTTTTTTCAGTAGATTTTATGTAATAAAAAAAATTAATATTTTATTTGGTAAAGTGTTTCCTGTGGGCCATAGCATATTCTAGATATGGGGCGGAAGGGGTGATACTTTATGGCGTTTGTGGAGGCTCTGACATTGGCATCCTTCTGGACTCAGGTGGGTAAGGTCTTCACCATGCTGTGCACTCTGATCCTATTCAGACAGATGGGACTTTATTGTCAGTAACCTGGGCCCGCCTGTCTGTCAGTGCAGGAGCAGGAGGGAAGAAGGTAGTGAAAAAGGAGCAGGAACCTGAGCTTGTCTTCTGAAAGCAAGGACAACAACAAAAGGAGATAACGGATATCAGCGTATTCATGCAAATGTGTCTCTGCATTTTCCTAGTTCAGCATCATAATAGTAATTTCACAGCATTCTACACAAAAGAGAAATCTACTCCTTTAGCTGTACAGAGGGGTACATTTTTCTATTAAAATTCTTGCATCAGGATATATGATTTTGTTTTTCAAAATGCTAGTGTGAAAAAAAGACTGAAAACCCCAATACGAGGCAGAGCCACAGGCTTCTAAAACTACTACTACTAATAAAAAAATTTCTTTTTCTAAACTAGCTTACTTTGCAGGAATTGCAGAATAAATATTGTCTCTAGACAAAATAATACTATGAATAGCAGCAAATGACCAGAGATGATTCAAACTTTCCAGGTGAATAGTGTATGTGCTGAAAAATGCACTCAATAAATAAACAGTGTGTATTGATCTGTGCCAAACTGGAAGAGTTCTAGTTTTGATTAAAAAAAAAGGAGAGGGGGTTGGAGAGGAGGAAAATCAGGAAAGAGATTTGAAAATATTTGAAAATATTTTTGTAATGAGTAGTTTTGAATTGTTTGGTTTTGGATGTTTGAAATTGGCAAGTATTTAAATAATAAAAGTGGTGAAGTATCCAAGTACAAACTATAGAATTTAATTTTGGGTGAAAGAAATGCTTCAGCTGACACAATGATTTTTATTTTTCCCGCTAATTGTCTTTATTTTTTGGTTTGGGCAGTGAACTGAAAAATCAATTACTCTCAGATCTCCACAGCTGAGGCAGTGTTGCATTCATCCTCTTCAAAGTGACTAGCCCCTGTTACCATTACTAACAGCAAAACTTATGAAAGGAAAGCTTGTATTGCCACACAGTATACTTGATCATCAAGCTGTCTGAGGAGAGCCAGCGGGATCAAGGCTGGTGTGGCTGGAATTCCATTTTGAGGGTTTTTCTTTTCTAGTGGGTGTCAAATATTTATTGCAGTTGTTTGGTTTTTTTTTTCTTTCTTTTCTGAAACTGAGAGGGATGAAATTGGCAATTGTATGAAACAATATTATGTTTAAATGTGGATGTCCTCATTTTAAAAATATTTTTGGGATTACTTATTGAGATATTTATTGTAATGAAAGAGCTCTCCAAGACGAAGTCCATGAACCACACAGGTGTTGAAAGCACTTTGTTTTAAGATCCACATTTCCCTTTGTTAAAAAAGAAAGAAAACAACAACAAAAAAAAAGAAACCACACATACACGAACCAACAACAACAAAAAACTTACAAGGTTGTAACAGAGTTCTAACACTATAGTCAGAAAATAGATTTTCTGAGCAATAAATTCTCAACAGACATCATGTTATTTGTTCTCACGCAACCTCTTTTCAGTCCATATGGAATAATATGTAGCCTATTAAATATTTAATAGTGTATCCGTTTATGTACATAAAAGATACAGATTGCCTGTTAGCTAACTTTCTGTATGCGGAGTTCATATTTTAGTGATTCAAGTAGTGTAATAACTACTAATAAGTAGTTTAGTGATCAGGCAAAGCTTATTTTGCCATTTCAGGTTAGATCACTGGTACTACTTACTATATGGAACTGAACTTACCTTTAAAGTGACAATCCAACAGTTTTTAAGAAGAGTGTCTGTTGCGCAAATGAAGACTGTCATGCAATGATAAAAGGGAGTACCCTAGTGACTATAGCTCACAACAAATTACATGAAGCTAATTCCTAAAAGCCAAATCTACAATTCATGTCACATTGTCTTTTTTTATAGCCCAGAGAAGGTTATTCTTTTTGTCTTTGGATGTTTTTAAATTTTCCATTCTATCAGATTCTCTATAGACCTGAGTATGATATCTAATATTTTAGGTAAAGAATGTTCATTATTCATCATGGCTCGCCTATGGTTCTTAAATGCTTATGTCTTTATTGCCTTTCTGAAGAAAACCCTCTCAAATATACCTTTTGTATTTGGCCCACTGGCAAACTAAATTCATAAAGAAATAAAAGTTCTAGCTAATACTGAGTTATCCAAATGTAAGTTTCTTAGCATTTATAAGATAGAACATGACCTCCCCACATATCCCTTCTCTTTTATACTTTAAAATAGCCTGAGTTAGTTTTCTTGAAAATTTTCTAGGGAAAAAATTCTCATTTGGCTCAGGTTCTTTAGGATATATTGTAATGCTTACTGGGTGTGAACTGTCAAATATTAGGATCCTATATAAAAAAATATTAATGATACTTTTTGAAGTTATCTTTTTAAGTTACCTAGAAGTTAACTTTTAAGTTGGAAACCAGTGATGCATTCCCAGCTACTCCACTGAGTCATACCAGCTGAAAGGTTCTCCGAGCTTCTGCCAAGGCAGAATGCGTATATTGTTTTGACCTCAAATAAGCTATATTGGGAGAGGCACGAGATGGGGTGGAAAACTTGGGAATTATCTGTACCTTGGAGAAATCAAATTATGATACTGAAAACAGACTCCAGGATGTAAGGGAAATTGAACATTACTTTAGTTTGTCTCTGATGTGTTTAAAAAGGCTTGTGTTTAGATGTGGCCAGAAGGAAAGAATTGCAAAGTAATGAAGGAAGGAAAATGGAATTGTGCAGAGATTTGCTTTTTTAGTCAGAGTTTATGGTGGTAATAGTTAGTGATGGAAGAACTGCAAAAGATTTAGATTAATGGGGTATTAGTTTAGAGTTCCTGCCCAGTTTACATACCTCCAAGTTCCAAATGCATTTCAAAAAAAATTATCTACATTGTTTGTGTCTGCAGAATTTGAGTGAGATATTTCTTTAGGAGAGACTATTTGATAATAGAACTGGTGATTCTTTTTTTGGAAGCTAAACCTGCAGTTGAGTTTAAAGGTTTGGGAATGAGTGTGCATGAGGAAAGGCTATGCAGGGGAAGATGCAGCGTATCTTTCTCTATAGCCAAGTCACAAAATATAGCAATAAATGGTTGCCATATTCTTGAGTTGTTTGTTAGGCGACCTGAGGGACAGGGATGTAAACCTCCTCCAGAAACGTTGAGGAAACTTGTTATATGTTATCCTGCGTATAAAAAACACTCTGCTCTCTTATGTCTTTATTTGCATGAGAGACTTTCTTATCAGAAAACGCTATTTCACTGAAAGCAAAAAAACTTCCTGTGTATAAAAAACACTCTGCTCTCTTATGTCTTTATTTGCATGGGAGACTTTCTTATCAGAAAATGCTATTTCATTGAAAGCAAAAAAACTTCCCACAGAAGGTGGTTGTTTTGTAAAGAACTGTGACAAAAATATCTTTAAGACTAAAACGTCAGCATTTTTGAAGAAATCTGGTTTCTTCTTTATGGAATGACTTCTCATTTTAAAATCTGTTTTCATTTCCATAGCAAAACATGGTCTCTGAATTCAAAACTGGAGAGCAAAGGGAAAATAATACTTATTCATATTCCAACTCGAAACAAATAAAATGTGATAATTGATTATGGAATGGACAGTTTGAGGCTGATCCTGCATGAACCATCTCTTCATCTGAATGTTTATGTTGTCTTTCCTTGGTTCTGGGTACAGGCAAGGAAGGTGTTGTAGTGATGAAGTTCGTATTACTATATCATATCAGGTTTCTGAAGAACTGCCTGAGCAGGCTATGCAACAAAGAGCATGAACCTCATGTTGCGCACATGGCTTTGTACGACATAGGCTGTCTGTGCTCAGAGCGTAATGTTGTGTTGCAAACCAGATTACGTAGTGGTAGGCCAAAACATCTAGTCCCAACTGGAGATGCAAAAGTGCATCCATGTGTAAAAATACACAGTTTGGTTGACACTGGGGGAGTTCTCAAAAACTGTCTCAATGAGATATAGGAAGGGGCAAAGGTCTGTAGAAAGCTTTTCTTTGGATTTGTTTGCTCACAATTACCATGGATGCATACCCAGTGCCTCTGGCCAAGAGATTATCTTGTCTGTGTTTTAAATTGCCTGAAAACTGAAGAAATGAATGATTACTTCAGTCTTGGTTAAAATGCTGAGATAATGAGGCTTCTACATTGTACTATATTATTCCTATATTTCCTGCAAAGAATTAATTTCTCAAATATCTAGAACATTCATCTCCCATTTAAGATCTGAATGTGCTGGAAAAGTTCTTCCTCTTTAGAAAGAAAGACTGTAACAGCACTAATTTGTAACACTGGAATTAGTAAATATGCTAGTATTCTCCTATTTTAGGTAATTGTAGCATGCTACTCATAAAATGTAACTTTAGACCTGTATTAGCCTACGTTTTGTGGGGACAGTCATATATCTTAAGCCAGGCCATGCATGCACCTATGTTTTGGCAAGGATGGCTATGTGAACTTCAGGTTTAGAGCATCAAGCACAGGCTGTGGACAAAGTCTATCAGTGGTGTGGGTTGTATCCTATCTTTATTGATCAAAGTGGAACTCCAGACCTTGCTGGTTGGAAGACTGTAAAAAGGCTGACATTGAACCTTCATTGTATGTTGGTCAGCATTGTTGCATCTGCACAGGGAAAGCTATGGAGGTCTTTCTGTAGACACTTAGCATACAGAACACCAAACCAGTTATAAACAATCCTCATGGTCCCTCACCTCGATCCAGTGTTCAGTAACACTAGACGACTAAAAAGGGCGTATGTCTTGCTATAGTCATTTTCTGAGCATGCTGTTGACACACATAGCACCACTTACTTTCAAAGTAAATTCCCCTTTATGAGGTTTAGTGCACCTCTCTTACTTTACCTTCAGTTTGGCTTTCTTGGTTCTGATGTTTTCCTGCTGTCGTCATTTCTGCCTTTGATATTGCCTTCTTTACGATAAGAATTTATCTATGTGTGCTTTTCAAGAACTTTTCCCTGTGGGATTCTATCCCTCTCCATCCCTCTGTTAATGTATTAGATGGGAAATAGTTAACATTGACATTCCCAAATGTTGTCCAAAGGTTTTTCAGTTAAGCTGAGTCACAAAAACGGTTGCCATTGCTTCAGGTTTTCTGTTGCCAATTCTAGACTACATCTCTGCTCATGCTAAATGGAAAGAAGAGCTCATTTTTGCAGCCATGAACATTAGAGAATTTCTTTCAAGCAAAAGCTCAAATTTCATGATACCTATCACATGTTCCATCATTCAGGGACATGTCTGACACTATTGCAAAAACAGAGAAAACAGAGAGCAGCTGTACTCCTGAACATACTAATTTTCTGTGCCACTCTAGCCAGGACTGTGGTAGATTTTAAACTCTATTCCAGAGGCCATGAGTCCCAGCCAAGGTCCTGCAGAGCTGGCTGAAATTTTCCATTTAAAGCGTGTTCTCGTCCCCAGATGACTTTGTGCAGCCCTGGCTGGCAGCGGCAGGTGTGTGAGTGCCTAGTCATGCCACAGGGAAGGATCACAGAATGGAAATATTTTAACCTTCATGGCATGGTATCCTAGGAGAGTATGGGATAAGAGTGCTGATGCTCTAGGTAATCCAAACCTATGAGTCTCTCCTCCATAGCACTGAGATGATGCACTCAATGAGCTGGATCCCCAAACACAGATGATATTTCTCAGTCCAGTTTGCATTTGCATCTGTGAGTTGTAGGATATTTAATCAGCTTCAGTTTCTTTGCTATTGCCAAGCAGATGCTCACCTTGGCATTTCTATGATTCTGTACAATCTCAGGTGAAACCTGGAGACATACTAAAGTTTATATTAGTAGGAGTGATTTTTTCCCCTTCATTATATGTAAGAGAGAAAAAATAAGTATTTCCAGCATCTAAAAAAATACCTTTATTGGTCTTTCCTATTCAGAGGGAATAAGATTGGCATGTTCAACACTACCCTACCATCATTCTGACCTGTTCAATTTAATTTTATGCTGTTTTTGTAATAATTCCATGGGAATATAGTAATTGCCAAACCAATCGCAGTTGTGAAATACTTGATGCTCTGCTGGTGAGCTGCGGAAAGCAGAGCTGCTTGCCCTCTGCTTTTCTGTTGCGCGTATCCTTAGCTGCGGCATTCAAAGAGTGATTTGCTATACTTTCATATTGAGGAAAATGTAGAAATTACTCCAAAAATGGCAGTTACTCTAGGGCAAAACCTAACGTGAGCTTGGAGCGAACCCTCGTCCAATACCTTTAGTTTGCTAGTGGGTAATGTTTTCCTTTCAATGATTTTTAGTGAAATCTTTCACAGAGGACCTGAAAGTTGGCAAAACTCAGTCTTTGAAAATTTGGCTCCAGCTGATTTTATACCTAGAAGCAGAACTGTGGATGATCTGTTACAACTGTTTAATTAAATCCTGTGCTGATTCCTCATTTAAATACATTAAATGGCAAACCTTGTTAGCAGATTTGCTGGCCAAATACAGAGAGATTCTGTATATCATTGTGACTATATTTGGTCTTTTAAAGAATATATGCAGCTTGTCTAATGAAGTGTCTGTATGTATGAAAGGAAGAGAAAAAACAGATTCTGGATCTCTCCCTCTGTTGGTCTGTCTGCCCGTGTCTCTGTTCAGTTAGCGGGGTAAAACTCGCCTTACTTTTTTTTGTATTAAAATGTTTCGTGTATTCTTACAAGCAGGTTTTTACAGTCTGCTGCCTGCCTCTTGGTTCAGAAGAACACTGGCATATTTCAACAGTTTCCTAGGATCCAAGTAGTCTTTAATTAACAGGGAATTGATGTTTTGGAGTGAAACCAAAACATGGAAGACATTGGAAGCAGAGAACAGGCTTGGATCCTTCCAGCTTCTAGCTGGCTGGGGCAAGGAACAAACAAATAAGTAAAATAGGGTCCACTGCAAACAGGTAGTGACTTATTGGTATGCAAGAGGATTTCTTCATTTGCATCATGTTCCCACAGAGCTAGTGGTTGGTACCATTAGCCGGCAGGAGATTTCTGCTGCACAGAGCCTGAATCAGCTCCATCCCTTGCAAGAGCAGAAAATGTTCATCAGCACCTTCCCATAAACAGGATTTTGGGGCTGCTGAAGCTGTTCTTAATTTAGATTTGTATTGATCAGCTGTTGAGGCAGCAAGGTATGTCGTGCTTGTGAGGTTTAGGTTGACTCTGAAGCTGTAAGCTCCATGAGTGAGCATTTAATTAAAAAATCAAAAGTCTACAAATACCGTGACTTTTGCTGAGCCGAACAGAACTAGTTGTTGTTCTTTTTCTTCTGAAGCCGTTTGCCTTTGGAGGATTGAGCAATAGGCTTGGGATGAAACACTGAAATCATAGCAGAATGAGACTAGCTGAAATTCGAAAAGGAAGTCAGACATACACTGAACTATATTGTTCCAGATAATCCAGGGGGGAAAATGGTTTATTAGTTAATTTTAAATAATGGTAGACTGATACCTGAGGCAATTACTGGCAAAGAATTACAACCGTCACTGAATCAACTGTGCTCTTTTTCAGTAATGCTGTAATTTGTGGTCAAATAAAAATGTATTTGTTTAATCCAGTATTGGCTTTTTATTGTTGCTTTTTGGGGTTGGCTTTCTTTTTTTTTTCCTTCCCCTTAATCACAGTACTTGCTGAATACCTTCTGTCTCTTTCTACACATAGGTGGTACATGCCAGAGCCCTGCTCTTCCAGCCCTAGTGCGTCCACCTGCTCCACCTTTGCAGCCGTCGCTGGATATTAAACCATTTCTTCCATTTCCTCTGGACACTGCCGCAGCAGTCAATCTCTTCCCCAACTTCAATGCAGTAAGTACACTCCTAACAGTTACTGTCTACCTTGGTGAGCCACAGTTTCCATGGAAGACTTAAGGGGGTACAAAGTAGAATTTTATGTACTCAATTAAACCTGGAATATCCTCTCCCTTACTGAGGGCCAAATAGCTCTTTCAGATACACTGCTAGGCCATAAATTAAAGCCTAGCTGAGTGTTAGTCAGAAGTAATATAGAAGGAAAAAATGTTATGATTCCAAATGACATTCAGTACAGTTGCAGGCTGTATTCAGTCCCAGGGCTTGTGAGTTTCTCACTTTAAGTTAAGATGTGCAGAGTTTCGCTAGCTTACAGTTTGCTGCAACTCTCAGAGAGTGAAACTCGCAAACTGATGGCATTCTACATCCTATCTCCAGCAGGTTTCCTCAGAAATACTTACAATACATAAATTGGAGTGGCTACAAAAGATAAAACTGTTGGCGCAATTAAAATAAGAATGAGAATAGCATTGGCTGGAATATAAGCTATTCACTGGCAATCCAGTGTATTTTTTTTTAGGTTAGGTTATGTTATTTCTCACGCTTTAGGTTAAAACAAGGTTAGATTTTTCTTTATTTTTTTTATTTAGTCGTACTATGATTATAGAAACCTTATTTGTCTTTAAGTATTTTCATTATTTTACTGACATACGTCATGAATGTTTCAATCCTGTTTCTGGCTGAGATATTTAGTGTTCCAAAAGAAAACAAAGAAGTCTGTATTGGTTTTACATTTATTTTGACTTTGTAGAATTATGTCCGTTTTAATTTGAAGGTACTCTGGGAAGTCCTTTTCCTTATTTACATATACTAGATATAAAAAAAAAATGGTGTGTGCTTACCTACTTTGAGAGACATAGAGAGGGGTAGAATTTGCCATGCCAAAACAATTCTAATTAACATGTGAAAACCTTAATTGTAATAATTGAGAGTCATAAAAGAACATGTCCATTCTAGAAGCAATTTTTAGTAGTCAATAACAAATTTCCATAATTAAATGTTCATTTATTTACCTTTTATGGATGTTCATTTTACTTTAAAGTAATGAAAATGAACTAATTGTAAAAAGTATTTATATAGTCTTAAATTAAGACGATTAACAGCTTTAGTAGAGATCAGAGAAACTATAAGCTGCAAGTCTTAAAATGCTCAGAAACAATATCAAAGAATTATTATGACAAAGAGACTATAAAATTTTAAACTGTATATAGGTCTGCAGCAAAGTTTTAGACAGTGCTGGTTTTAACCAAATTACTGATAACTCAGGCTTGTTTCATATGCTTTAGGGGAGGGCTTTTCACCAGTTTTGCTTTGCGATCACTGTTTATATTTAATGCAATAGGCCAGCTGAATTTTTAGAAATTGCCTATTAGATTTCTGGAGGTTTCCTTTGAGGATTTTCCATAGTTTAGAGTCATTCAATTGTTTTGCTAATTATTTAACTCTGCAAACTTCAAATGCAATTTTAATGATGGCTCTTAATAAATAGTTAATAAGCTTGTGTTCTTCCATAGATTTGCTGTTTCTTTTTTCTTACAAAGACTGATTTTATACTACAGGTATTTTTGGGGAGAGGGAAGGAGAGGAAGATATGCTAATATTAATTTGGAAGTAGAGAAAGTATAAATAGACTCCTTCCAAACCCTGTTACTCTTAATCATCATCTTAGTAGTGTATCATGTGGTATAAGCACTGTAGGTGGATTTTACAGACTTCTTGCCTCTTCAGTTTTTCAGTAAACTGAGCCTAGGTTTCAAGAGTGAGACTAGCAGCCCTTTTTAACAGCACTCTGAACTTCATTCCCATACAAAGTACTGCTTCCTGTGATGTGTGGTCATCCATCAAGTCCACCTTTGATGAATTTGTCAGTCCTGAATGTGAGGATGCTATCATCAGAGCTGCCGTCACCTGCCTGTCTGCTCACAGTCTTTGCCTTGCAATGTGACCTTTGCCTTCTCGTCATGTGTGCTGACAGGCAGCATCATCCTCAGTGTTCCCATTTTCTTTCTGAACAGTACATTATTGAACACTGCTATGTTTAGCTCATATGCCAGAAGTGGTTAATGGCATCCTCCAAACATGTAGGCTAGCTGAGAAGTTCTGCATGTTTCCAGAAATTCTTTCCAAGCTGGCAAATCTTTTGGGGACACATCAACTGCTACTCAGCGTTATCAGCCTAAGGAGAAGGTAATGTCTCATGAGGGCTTCGAGTATGTGAATGTGAGACAGAAAACAAGAATTTAACCCAAAAATGATCTTTGTAAATAGGCATGCTCATGAACATTCACAGCTGTTGATAATACTTTGTAGTCATTGACAATCCTACAGCGTCAGCAGAAGAGCATTTATTTCTATGGCTAAACCAAGGTCAAGCAGGTGATCAGTAAAAGAACACCTGAACTGGACATTCTCTCTTAGCTTTACCCTTGATTGAGACATCAAGTCAGAGTTTGTGTCTTAGGAAATGGATTTCTAAAAACCTCTTGACCCTCGCACAATTCCATGGGAACTAATGAGTTTGTAGCATGTTCAGACTATTTCCCAAGAGACTAGAAAAGTCCAGAGTTTTGGCCATTTACTGGCCCCTATTCAACAGCCTTCACTTGAGAGAAGCATGATCAAGGAGAAACTTGAGTAAAAATTCAGTCATGTTTCAGATAAAAAAATTAGTCTCTGGTTATGGCAATCTGAACTCAACTTGACAGTTTGGTTCTGATAGGCATAGGCATCTGAGCTAATCAGGCTAAGTTCACAAAAGATAATGGAGGAAAATGAGCAATTTCTCTTTTTTTTTTTTTTGAGAGAAGAAAAATACAGAAAGTTGGTTGCAAGCAGTCTATATGTGTACTTTGACATGAGATGAAGTGAACTCTGAAAGTTCCCATTCATTTCCTTTTGGATGGGGCTTTGATCAAACATGTCTAGTGGAAGGTGTCCCTGCCTGTGCCAGGGGCTTGGAACTAGGTGATCTTTAAGGTCCCTCCCAACCCAAACAGTTCTATGATCATAGAATCATAGAATAGTTAGGGTTGGAAAGGATCTTAAGATCGTATAGTTCTAATCCCCCTGCCATGGGCAGGGACACCTTGCACTCGACCATGTCACCCAAGGCTCTGTCCAGCCTGTCCTTGAACACTGCCAGGGATGGAGCATTCACAACTTCCTTGGGCAACCCATTCCAGTGCCTCACCACCCTCACAGTAAAGAACTTCTTCCTTATATCTAATCTAAACTTCCCCTGTTTAAGTTTGAAACCATTCCCCCTTGTCTTATCACTACAGTCCCTAAGGAAGAGTCCCTCCCCAGCATCCTTGTAGACCCCCTTCAGATACTGGAAGGCTGCTATGAGGTCTCCATGCAACTTCTCTTTTCTAGGCTGAACAGCCCCAACTTTCTCAGCCTGTCTTCATACGGGAGGTGCTCCAGCCCCCTGATTATCCTCGTGGCCCTCCTCTGGACCTGCTCCAACAGCTCCATGTCCTTTTTATGTTGAGGACACCAGAACTGTACACAATACTCCAAGTGAGGTCTCAGGAGAGCAGAGTAGAGGGGCAGGATCACCTCCTTCGACCTGCTGGTCACACTTCTTTTGTTGCAGCCCAGGATACAGTTCATATGGTTCTGTGTTCTCTGCTGGCTATAACGAGGGACTGGCTGAGCTGCATCTACATTTAGTTATATGAATCCCACATTATGGGACAGGTCATAAGCTATTCACAACTGATACATTAAATTCCACTCAGAAATCAGATGACAGAAGTGCTGACATTGTATTGTATGTTTACAGAGGAATGCTCCCATTTATCAAGCAGTTATGCTTCTAATTTTATCTAAGGACAATCTTAAGGGATTTTGGGATTCAGATGAACTGGATAGAAATATCAGGGGAAGTGAAAGCAAAAGTAACTTACCAGTGGAGAATCTCAAGCACATGCATAAGAACTAACAAAACCAAATACTGATCTTAAGTATCAAAAATAATAATATTAAAGTGTTGCATTCTATAACAATTTTTTCACTCTATTTCAGTTTATTACAAACATAAGATTACTTTGTTACTGGCGATTTTGCTGTAAAGCAAGCTCAGTTTTTGCTGGCTGCCTCTGAAGAAAACATTTAGCACTGATTTCAGAGAACGTAAGAGATAACACGGGGTGTGCAAACCTCTATCAGTAATATCTTTGGACACTGAAGAGAGGTAGAAGTGAGTAATCTAAGAAATGCTAGGAAGATAATATGTGAACCTTTGAGCCATTCAGTTTGAGCAGGAACATTTTCTGTTTATATAAGAAAGTGTAAAGCAAACATACCCATTAACAATCTGGTTAGTTGAATGTTTGTAGGTGCTAAGCTCTTAATTGTGAAGCAAATGGATACCCTCAAGTCCTATATAAAAAGAAATTTTAATAACACAGCTGTTTAAACTGAAAACAGCCCACTGGTGCAGACCCTGAAGAATCACAAGTTCATTGCAAGTTTATCCAGTATAAAAAGATGAATTAAGTGTATGAGATTTAAATGGCTAAATTTTATGAGTGAAAGAAACTACAACTGTAAACAATGCTTATATAGCCTTTAAAAATATGATTGGAAGATTGTCAGAGGAATAGAAAAATAATTAAATTGTCTATTCTGAAAAATGTTTGGGATCATCTAGCAAACATTTGGTATACTTCTGCTTTTTCATCTTCATAGTGAGAAGCTCTAAGTCTGTGTGCTTCTCAGAACTGGTTCTTAGAGCGACAAAGCTTTAGCAGTTGTATTGAATACAACTGATCCATGGGTGCATGTGAATGTGCATATGTGGTGTTTCTGTTCATGAGCCAGTGGTTGGTTGCAAAGAAATTTCACAAAGCATAGAAGTCTGGAAGTTAATTAACTTGTAGGAAAACATTTACATTTATATGAGTCCCTGGACTAAAAGGAAATGCTTCATTTTGCTAGACATCAGTGCCTAAGTGACCTTCACACAGAAAAAAAAACTCAGATCTTTTTCATAGTTTCCAAAGCCCATCATCCTCAAAGCACAGGTGCGTTAGAAACCAGGTTTTGCTTATTTCTGAAGCTCTCAGAATTATATATTTCATTTTCCTGAGAGACAGAATTTAGCTTACAAATCCAGGACTTTTGCTGTTATTAGGTGGAAAATCAGACAATGCATTGCGCTCCTTGTTCATTTATTCTTTGAAGGATATGCTGACCGTTTTCCTGAAAGAAGTCTAAAAAATATTATATCACACTTTGTAGACTGTAAGATGAGCATAATCTGTACTGGAAGAGGTCCACAGTATAGAAGACATGAGTAAGTGCTTTCAAGCAGAAACAGGGATGTTGCTTTAAAAGCTCCATCCTAACTGCAAATTAATGCCTGATCTCCCCTTGTTGCCAGTGAAAAGTTTCCCAAAGAAGTATCCTTTGGAAAGAAACATGATAAAAATATAGACTAGAAATGTATGACTTGGAAGAGCAGTCGCAATGTCAGAACTAAACAGAACTATTACTCTACAGACATTTCTTTTTCATGATCCATCTGTACTAATCCTTGTTCGGTCGCCTGATTTTTACTGTTTGCTTGCTTGGTGCCAATAGCCCTAGGTGCAATATTAAGGGCTCCGTTTTTCACTTTCCCCCAGTAGACGTTCGTCATAGGAGGAGTAGGTAACAGTGGCCATTGCGCAAAGGTTAGGGCTCCAGCAGGAGCTTGGGTTAGGGTACCAATGTAGTGCTCCTTGCTTCCCAAAATCCAGCCTGTGCAACATCCTAGCAGCTTCCAAGGCAGCACAAAGGCTGCACTCTCTATTTACAGAGGCAAAGCTTGTGTTTGTAGGTATTGGTAGCAGGCACTTATGGCTGGCTTGTTTTACTGGGAGCTGCTTTTCTCCCCACTCTGGTCTTGCTGTCAGGCTCTGCCTGGCCTGCTGATAACCACTGAGCTAGCTCATACAGAGTTCATGGTTGTTTGGGAAATGCAGTCTTCTCCTGTTGTGTCCAGACAACTGAGAGAAACAGACAGTGTAGAAAACCTGCTTGCTGACAAGTATTTCTGGGAAGGTTATGCTAGGAAATGCGGAGAAAACCTGTCAAAAAGCTGCCAGAAGACATTTTAAAAAGCTTTTCCTTAGGCTCTTGTCCCAGATAGTTTTTTGTCTAGAAGGGAGATACATGCTGCAGAAATGGTGTGCCAATTTTCTGGATGTTATGAATAAGATGTAACTTTTGATAGTGAAGAGTGGAGGAGGAATCTGAAATACATGTTAGTTTTTCTAAACATTAGCAGCCTGAAATTTACAAAATAAACCCAGCGGTTTTCTGTGTCTCTACATAATGGTTTTGTTCTACGTTTTCTGACTTAATTGAGCAGAGGAGCATAACAAGACCACCTCCTCATCATATAAAATCCTTTAAAGTTCAGTAGTGATGACATGCTGTCAGAATGCTGTGTTTCTAGAAGAGAATAGTCAGGGGAGAACACAATGGCCTCAGTTTCATGTGAATCAAAATGGAATACTGCCTATATAGAAGAACTTGGCAGTAAAGATACAGTCTATGCTGATTTTTAATGTTATTTCCATGAGAAGGACCTTTATCAGGTGGAGAACTGGACTGCACCAAACTGTTAATTTATCAGTCAGAGGGGATTATTGCTTCTGGGGGTATTCCTTGCATGGCTGCTCATTCACACGTGTCTAGAAACAGAGGGTTTGGCTTGCTTTTTTCCTTTCCATAGCACTGCAATTGAGGTGTAAGATAGCTCTACTCTTCTTTATGGTCTATATCTCTAGTACTGTTTAGCTGAATATTTTTCAAAATAGGGAAGACTGCAAAAATAACGTTTGGGTTCAGGAATTATTTATTATAATAACATTTTTATCACTGACCAGGACATTTAATTAAGAAGTCTGCAGGGGAAGAAGAGGGGTTAGAGAATGAGCAAACACAAGAAAATTCTGGCAATTAAGATGTTTTTATTTGGTGCTTGCAAAACAGGAACGAATCAACATCAGTATGAAATATTCAGTTATTTGAATTGGCCAGATTTATTTGCTGTACATATAAATCCTTAATCTACACCCTGGGCTCTCTTTGAAATAACAGTAAAGCTCTGATTTTCTGCTGCAGAGGAACATTCACAGCTCAGGAGACATAGCTCTTTGTCTTTTTCCAGTTTTGAGTCATTTGTGGGTGGATGCAGATCTCCAGGAATACTCTGCCTGTTCTTATATATGGTCTATGCTCTTTGTCACAGACAGGGAACAGAGCTCATATTCAAACTTTCTATATTGAATGTTCCTGCAACCCTCAGGTAACTTTCCCATGGTTGCCTGTCATTGTATGGCTGTTGTTTTTCCACTGCAGAATGTCTGGGGAGTAGTGTCTCAGATCCCTAGCAGTTGTCTTCAGAATGATGGCTTTTATTTTCTTTGGACTTGATGCATTGTTAAGAATCATCTTACTAAATCTAGCCTTAATCCCTTTGCAACCTCCTTTGCAATCTCCTCTAAAAATTTTTGGCCTCTGCTTGCAACTTACAACTGGGACTCCAGCAAGTTTCAATCCAGGTATCAGCAAAAGTTTTCTACTTATGTTTCTCTTAGCATTACCTTACATTTTAGCGGCACTTTTTGCCCTGGTTTTGGAACTGCTTTTATTGGGCCCATGGCAGTGAGGTTGGACTAGATGATCTTCAAAGGTCCTTTCCAACCCAACCCATTCTCTGATTCCTTGCAACTTATTTGAACAGTTTTTGGATTATGTTCCAATTAGGGAATTAGCAGTCTCCTATGCTTATGATGAGCAGCTATCACCCCTTGCCACATAGAATACTGCAGTCTTAAGAGCTTAGAGGAGTTAGCTCATGGGTACAAATGGGTAGATATAATAAAAAAAAATCCATTATAAAGTTTTATTTTTATTTAAATTAAATTTGTATCAAGGGTGCTCCAACCTTCTGTGATAGGTTTCAGTATAAATTCAGGTTTCTAGGATGCACATTCTCCTGGGGAAGCAAATGTTAAGATTATCTTAAAATAGCCTAAGTTTGTGTCATTTCACCTTGCTGAACATTGTAATATCTATCCTTGAATTCATCTCTGTAACTGTAACGTGAATGTAAACCATACTTGTTTCTCAGTTGCTGCCCAGTTTTTGGAGTGTAATGTGTGTCTTTGGTAAATCTGTTTTGATTTATCCTGAAGACTTACTTCCAGTGTGTGTATAGGGAGCACATCACTTATGTTGAGCCTTCTCCAGCTACCATCTCTGTTGGCATTCAGCTGTGTGGCCTTACTCAAGGTTCTTACAGATGTCTTTCAGGTGGTCATTTGGCAATTGCCACCTGCAGATTGTATTTACTTTGTGGGTGTAGGTAGGATGTTGTTCTTCACACATGCTGAGCATATAGCACATGCACTTCCACCATCTGTCTGATAGCTCACAGTTTCTTCAAGATTTTTCTATCAGCATTTTACTCGAGTCACTCAGCACCTTATGGCTGAAGAATAGATGTTTGTGCTGTTTCTTTTGCCATGTGAGAATGGGTGGACTTCTAACTAGCTTCCACTAATTTTCATGTCCATAATTAACTGAAAAGGTCTGAGGCAGAAGCATCCAGTTTGTATAACATCATGACTACATTATTAGATAAATATTCATACAGTAGGTTTTAGAATCATAGAATGGTTAGGGTTGGAAAGGACCTTAAGATCATCCAGTTCCAACCCCCCTGCCGTGGGCTGGGACATCTCACACTAGACCATGTTGCCAAGGCTCTGTCCAACTTGGCCTTGAACATTGCCAGGGATGGAGCATTCACCCCTTCTTTGGGCAACGCATTCCAGTGCCTCACCACCCTCACAGTAAAGAACTTCCTTATATCTAACCTGAACTTTCCCTATTTCAGTTTAAACCCATTCCCTCTTGTCCTATCACTACAGTCCCTAAGGAAGAGTCCTTCTCAGTATCCCTGTAGGCCCTTTTCAGATACTGGAAGGCTGCTGTGAGGTCTCCACGCAGCCTTCTCTTCTCGAGGCTGAACAGCCTCAACTTTCTCAGCCTGTCTTTGTATGGGAAGTGCTCCAGCCCCCTTATCATGAAGGCATTTTCTTGAGCAGTGTTGTAGGTTCCAAATGATCTCTGGACAGAGGGCTCCACATACCTAAAAATGACGCACAGCAAGCTTTGTTTTCTGTGCTGTTGTTTTTGGTTTTTGTTTTGTTTTTACTGAATTGGTTTCTTGTTATTGTTAAAACAATCAATAGGATTTAAATATCTCGCATGCTTATTTGTTTAACTGACAATTAGTAATACCAAAAGAATAGACTTTCTGAGCTATCTCATCCTGCCTTACACGTTTGCTGAAGGGTGCAGTGACAGTGCAGTCAGTGCAGTGACAGATAACTTGCTGTTGGAAAGTCATAGTATCCAAGGCAAAGGCAATAGCACAGCCTTTACTGGAGACTGAGGGTCCATCAGGCTTTTGCTTTGCAAGCAAAACATTCTCATAAAGGAAATTAAATGAAGTACTCTTCAGATTTGTTAAGTTTTGATGAGTGGAATTACTTAAAACTAAATTTTATAAAGCATTTTGTAAAGCATTTTAAATAATGTTTTAATCAGTTGATGTTTATACCCTTTGTCTTAATAGCACTCAGTTGAAAAAGATCAATGATTATTTTATTCTGCAAAGACTATAAAACTTTAATGGGTTGCATAATAAGTATAACTCATAAAATCTACAGTTTAAATATAGATGGTTATTAACCTGCTTTGAAAAAGATGCAATTAAAGTGAAAAGGAATTACTTTAAAGCAATTATTTGATTACTGTAGTGTGAGGAGGAAAAAAAAGTGATAAATTTGTGAAATCAGTATTATTTCTGTTGATGAGACAGACATTTGGAAAGATTTAAAATAAGGCACGCATCTTTCCTAGCCTTAGGCATGTTTGTGCTGCTAACCTAGCTAAATAACTATTTACTGAAGTTTCTTGTACAATCTGCAGTTCATTCTTCTTAGGAATTTTAAAGATATCTGTTGAAAAAACCATGAGTTTGCATGACAGGTAATTTTACACACAGTGAATACATTCCTAAGCACAATTACCTCGTTAATTGCTTATTCATAGCATGCAGTAACAGGGGTGCTGTTATTCAAGAATTTGTCCTAAACCAGACTCACTTTTATCCTTTATAGTAATGAAAAGATCTGGGACTTGTTCTTTCCCTTTCTTTTTAGTCACAGTAGTTTGAGCTGGTAAATGGCACATACTGAAGAACTCATTTATCTGGAGTCATTGATGTGGTCTCTGATGGGATATTTCTGTAATGTTCATGTCCTGTCTAATTTATTTTATCCTAGCATTTTTTTGATAAAGGAAGAAAATCCCCAAAGTTTACATGTTGGACTTGTACAGTAGAATTGGATATAGAACTCCAGATTCTCATGCAACTACTGTTTTTCCTGGCATCTTTCCTTTGGCTCTGAATGCTTGAAGTGACACTGTGTAAATATCCATACAGATTAAATTAGTAATCAAAATAATTCATAAAAAATAGTATATTATCTCATATCTCTCAAGAAATCAGTGTTTCTCTTTTAAATACATTGGTTTATATAAAATAGAGGTGTATCAAATTCTTACTGCATAAAAGAATACAAATCAACAGTTTCCTGTCAAACATTATGTTTTGTCCAGAATTAAATGTTTTGTGATGTCATGAATAGAAAGTTTTAGATGACTTAGTACACTTGCATAGTATTTTTTATCAGAATCAAAAATTTTAAATAAATTGTGTCATTTCATTACACAACAAAAGCAATCATGTTTAGAATTAAATGTAAACTGTTAAATGACTCGCAACAGAAAGCTAAATAGTCTATAACTGAATTAAAATGGCAGATAAAAAAAATATATGTAGGAAAGAGACATTCTTAATTACAGGAGGTGGTGTAAAAGCTGCTGGAAAGATGACCAGCAGAAGTTTCTTTCAGTGACTTCTTACTGTGAAACTGCTGGGATGTTTGAATGGCACAGAGAGCAAGTCTAACGAATGGAGGTCATGGTAAGAGCTCCTGCAGTTGAAAAAATAATCCTGTGAAGGGAATATTTGAGGGAAATTTTAGGGGATTTGTATTACTTTCAGTTATTCCTGGGACGTTTGTCAAGAAGCCAGAAAAGGGGTAAAGCTGCAGCCTTTACTTCTGTTATTCCTGCACAGTTTTCACTAGCCTTATCTGTAGTCTGTCATGTCCATGCTTTGTTTACAATACAGGGAACTGTGTCTGTCAGACAAAGATACCAATTTGGGATCCTTAAACAGTATATGTTAATTATCAGGGTTGGGTTTGGGTTTTTTCTGTTCAGCAGTCCACACTCAGAGAAGTCAAGTAGCTGATCTGATGTACCTATGCATCTTTAGTTTCAGCAGGTAGGGCAATGAGATTATAACAACGTAACAAAAGCCAGGACCAGGCCGAAGCATTATCTTTTCCTACAGCCTTTCTCTGGACAGCTTACAGAAAAGCAGAAGAGTAGAGAACAGGTATAGCAACACTTGCCAGACTATGCCTCTAGTGAAGTATGTTTTAGGAAGTTCTTGAGCCAAAGGTGTTGTCTTGGCATGTGATAGCCTTCCATGAGCTAACATGCTGAACTGAATGGAATCGGCAGGAGAGTTTGTTTGTTTTAACTACTAGTGAGGTAATTTGAGTTTCCTCATCCCCTTCTCCAGACAGTGCCTAATATATCCAAGCAGGGAGATACGTAAGGCATCCAAAGTAGTAGAAATAGATGGGAGTATATGAGCTATGACTTGGTATAAACAGTAGAAGTCTAAGGAAAATTTTTAAGGTGCTGTGCTTGTGAGAGCTGGAAGTGGATGGAGAAATGTCCATCACCTTACCGATATTTTGTGTTTGAAATGTACTGATTTGCTAATGGATCCAACCCATTACATTATTGGTGTTGCTAGGACTGAGATGACAAACATAAATCACAGGCGTGATGCCAGAGTTAATTATAGCAGCACCTTTCCAAATGGCACTGTCATCTCTGGGCAGCAGCAAAAGCTATTGTTGGCATTAGGAAGTAACACAAGAGGGTGGTGTCTGGGAGAGGAGCAGCAATACACACACTGCCAGTGAAAGGGCTGGAAAACACTGGATATATGGCATTGGGCTTGAAAGAGAGGTGGGAGGAAGAGCAGAAGAATTTCAAGAAGAGAGTCTTGGAAATAGCTCAGAACAGTTATCATCAGAAAGATGCATTTGCTTCACACGCACACAGAGGCACAAAAAAAGTGATGGTGGAAACATTGCTAAGCAAGTTAAAATATCCAGTTTCCACTTAGAGTCTTTACGTCTTTGTTCCTGGCAGGAACAGTTCCTTTCCTTTTTAGTTGTATGTTTTTCCCTGGAAATCTGAAACATTTTGAAGCAAGTTTGTTCTCTTTAAATCGATCTTACTTATTTTCATTTTACAGGAGCTATATCTGTTTGAACCAGTTATATTTTCCATTCTAAATTTGAAAGAAAGAAATTACCTTGGTACTTACTGAAAATATGTCTCAAACTGAACTAAAACAAGCACAAAATCAGAAAGAGTCTGTGCTTCTGAAATCAGAGAAAATCCTTCTTTAAGAACAAACCCTCAGATACTATAAAATGTCATAGCTCCACAGCTGTTCACTCTGTTCCTTAGTAAGGATTCCCTGATGAAGGGGAATTGTTCTTAAATTTCTGTGCACAAAGATGATAGCATGTAATTTTGGTCTTAAGTGCCTTTCTTTTCCATTAAGCCAAGCCATAAATAAAGGTGAAGTCTTTACCTCAGCAAATACATGCATGTCTCCTCGGTAGCATCATCAAAAAAAAAATATCCCGTCTTTTCAAAACAGGATGACTTTCTAAAATGTGGAGAAATGTCTGTTTCAGATGACACCGAATTGCACAAGAACTATGGATCTGCAGATTAGTTTTTATTTCATTTGCTAGGACCCCAACATTCAGTTGATTGGGAAAAGTTGTATTTCATTTAGAATTATTTCCTTTAGCTGTTTCTTCACAAACCACCGCAAACTCAAAAATACAGAACATGCAATGTATAAAATGTATTAGGATTCTCATCCTTACTTACACATTTCTGTGATTTAGTTACTATCTCTGTTTCATAGTAGTTGGATTTACAGTTAAACACTGTAATATTTTATCTGTGTTTGTTAAAACAGCATTTCTGTGAGCTGGAACACACCAGGAGAAAGGTTGTGAAAAACAACTTCAAGTTCAGTAATTAAGCATCTTAAACATTTGTTATGCTTTTTTTAAGTAAGACCTGAGATTAATCAGTAAAGCAAAAAGATACTTAATGCTGCAGTAATGTATTATTTAGTTTATAACTTCTCTTAAATAAGAGGAGGATTAACAATCATCTGCTTTGGTCTTTAGCTATCATTAACAACGTTTAAGTCTTCAACCTACGCAAGGATTTAAGATGATTATGCAATCAGCAGATATTTTAGATGGCTACAGCTGGTGATAAGTATGCATTATTCCCGGCTTCTGAGCTGTGCTAAAAAATTATTGTCTTGCTAGGCTTTTGTCACATAATAGTATAAAAAAACCCCATTGATTTCAGTTAGTTGTTTCTAGCTGTTCATTATACAGTATGAGGGAGAAACTCCAAGTCTTAAATGAAATTTAGTTGGGGAAGCACATTGTGGCTGATAGAGGTAATTCCTAAAGGGATTGGCAGTTTTATTGGATAAAAGTTGCCAGTCTTACACCAGTCAGGTAGTTTTTGAACTGAGAGAAGTTCTGTATGGCCATAGGAGCTTGTGAGGACCCATCGCAAGCTTGGGAATTAATTTGGATATTGTCTGTAGCTAGCCCAAAACTCTAGATGATAAGATAGCCATGCACTGTTTTCATTTTTTCTCCTCACGTTGTCTGAGCCTGAAGTAGCCTCTTTGATGTATTTCTTCCTGAAACCAGTAATACTGAAGCATGTAGAACAAAAGAAAATCTGTTCAAGTTATTCTAATGAGTTTGAACCTCAAAAGTTCAAGTTGAAATTATAGTCTTTCTAAACATATCCTTAGGCCTTATTTTATTTCATCTCATTTATCCATCATTAATTTTACACAAGAGGTGTCAATTATGAGTGACATTAATTTGACTTTACCATCCATCAGTTTTGTTACAATGTAATCACTAACAGCCTGTCTTTCACTTCCGCTCATTCAAATGATTGCTGGCTGGACCTTCCTTTTAAATCTCCATGAAGAATTTTATGAAAGAAATACTGCTAAAATATCAGTAGGTTACCTTCCATTCGCATGGTTAAATGGTAGCATGAGACCATGGTTTTGATCCAGTAACCTCTTAAATTGTAATTCCAAACAGATTACTGAGGTCTGTGGCTATTGGTAATTTGTTTGATTCTCAGTTGGGTCCTTCATTTGGAGCAAGTCCAGCATGCTTCTGCATCCTTTGGCATGGACAGCCTAAGCAGGTTGGCAGAGATCAGTAGCTTCAGCAAAATGGGTCGTGACTAGTTCTGCAGATTGCTCATCCCCATTAGCTAACAGCAATTCCCAGGGCCTGGTCAAGCTGCTTCTGACTTGGGTAAAGTAATTTCTCCCTTTTAGTGCTCTGATTTACTTCCCATTTCAGTAACAGGGAGTGATAGTGCATTCACGCCCTTAAGGCTCTGTTTTCATGATCTGGTTGGTGTTTTGAAAACAAGACTAACATTCACAGAAGGCTTGGAAAATGTGATGTGCGTGAATAATCTGACAAGAGACAAAGGTTTACATATCTGCCCTATGAAAGTTTTTAATGCTTCTATCCTATGTGCTTACGTTACAACTCCCTGATGCCTTCCCCCAAACTACAAAATGTTTAGCAGTGTTGGGTTATTGGGGTTTGTCGGTGATGACTGCTTGATACCATCACCTAATTTCTGTTTTCATGTGAATATCTATCACAACTATGCTTAAGGCAAAAGTATGCTTTTATGCCTAAAGGCATTTTTTTCATTGCTCCATCCAGATTAAAAAAAAAAAATATTACTAGTAAATCCTACTGTTATTGTATAAGGTGTACTTGGGCTACCTCATTGGTCCATCTGTAGACAAGCATGTGGAAATATTGAATAGCCGTAAACATTTTTAGGTCATTAAAAAGTTTGTCCTGCTCACCCCGGCTGTACACCAGAGCAAAGTGGGACCGCGGCCCTGGGGAAGGGGTAAAGGCTCCAGGCATGGAAGATGTGCTGGGTTCCCTCAGCCTCTCTGGGCATTTATTGTCCATAGATCAACAGCAGGGAGCTTGCTTCTCACTGTGAGGGTGGTGAGACACTGGAAGGGGTTGCCCAGAGAAGCTGTGGCTGCCCCATCCCTGGCAGTGTTCAAGGCCAGGTTGGACGAGGCTTGAAGTAACCTGGTCTATTGGAAGGTGTCCCTGCCCATAGCAGAAGGGTTGGAACTAGATGATCTTTAAGGACCCTTCCAGTCCAAACCATTCTATGATTTAAACAAAAAATGTAAATGAATATATTTGATCTGTGAAGACAAATGGATTAATCCAGTTGTGTATTAGACCTCAAAATCACATTTTATATAACAATTTAAAAAGGAAGGTGGTAGACCTCTATAAACTTATAGAGTTTATAAGTGGTAATGGTAGAAAGAACAAGCAATTAGACTGCCATAGACTTGTCTGACATTTACTTGGAAAAAATAGAGGTAGAGTAAATGTTGAAACAGATTACCAATATTTTCTTTATTATAAGTTAGAAATTTACAGTCATTAAGTAAAATTATTCATTATAATGATAATGCCAGTTAAAAGATCAGTGTTGAAAATTAGTATATTTAAATATATTAGTAAGACCTAAGATATTTAACTTGAGGCCATTCCAATATAAAGAAAAGAAAAAATCTGGCTTTTGGTTCTCTCATTTCTACATGCCTGACAATTCAAGCGTGTGTCAAAGTATGCCCCTAAACCCCTAGTGTAGGAAGATAATAACTAAATTATATTATGATATTTCTTGCAGAAATTTAAGTTAGAATGGATGAGATGTGTTTGATCTAAATTAATGTCTAAAAGCAAAGCGTCCAATCTGAACCAACTATTCAGCTCCTTCCAGAGTTCAATGCGGAAAGATGGGTAGCAACAGAAAGCAACTTATGTCATCTGAGATGCTTACCTGGCATGGCATTAACTATCTGCACAAGGTACTTCTCTTAAATAAATCCTATACCAACTGTGCTATCCTGAAATGCTATACCTGAAGTAGCCAAATGACATAGGCAATTCCATTTACAACTTAGGAACAATTTTTTCACAGTGAGTGCAAGAAAACGCTATTCTGATTTTCCCAGAGAAGCTGTGGACTCTCCATCTTAGGAGATACTCCAGATTTCACTGGACAAAACCCTGTGTGAGGGCCTGGACAAGGCTGCCGATTAGTGCTGCACTGAGAACTAAGGAGCTGGAGCAAATGACATCCAGAAACGTTTTCTTAAACTAAATCATTCTGTGAATTGTAAAAACCTGCAGTAAAGTGAAGAGACTAAGACTATTGTGTTTAGAGGAGATATGAAACTATGAAAGGGAGGTGGTGAAGAAACACAGCTGGAAGGATTGTGTCCAGCCTGAAATGCTGCTGAATATTGCAGCTCGAGCAATGCAAGGTTGATAGGGTGAAGTAATATTGTGTTAGATCAACAAGCTAGCTTCAAGTAAACAGCTTCAGTGGGGCTTTGTGTGTTTGTTTGATTTTTTTCACCTTCAGCTTTTGCTGGAATAAAGAAATCAAACAGAAAAAGCATAGGATGAGATTAGAAGTAGAGAAAGTATGTGGAAGATATTGTGTGATGTTATAAGATAGATCTCTGGTTAAGATACGCTTTTCCTAAGTTTGTGATCATTGCATTATTGCCGTTTTACTCCAAAGAGCTAAAATTAGATTTCCAGTGCTCATAGTCTTGGTTCATCTCTGGCTAACTCTTTATAAATGAATGTGGGAGGATAGGGAGTAGGAGTAAAGAAAGATACCAAACACAGAGGTTGAACTGTGACTGATTGTACTGGCTCTCATCTAAAGGTTGGCTCTCAAAGTTGTGAATCTTAGGACTGTGATCTAGAAACAGCAACTAGATTCTGCCCAGACTTGGATGTATATGTGGCTTAGTGACAGAGGCTATTCAAAAACTGTTGGTGTCTGTGTATGGGGAGGCAATGATAAAAATTCGTGGTTTTTATTAAACTATGATATCATTCCCTAATGGATATTTATAAATCATATTTTCATCAAGATGAGGCCTCTTCTTAGTAATTGAAGTTACATTTCAGCATTAAATTAGGGAATAGTAATTTCCGAGTGTTTGGTGCCTTGAAAGCAAAAGAAGTTAATACTGCTTATATACAGTGTTTCAAACTTCATATAGTTGCTTGAGCAGAACATATGCTGGTTGAGTGCTTCAATTAGACAGTGAGATGTTCAGTTTGGAAAATTCACACTGTGAGGGAGAAGCACACAATTAGAGCTTAGAGGTTGGTCTGCATTCTGCTTGCCAAAACATCTGCTGCAAAGTGATGTCTTCTTTTGACATTGCATGGAATTAAATTCCTTTGATTAACTTTTTCCTGCAGTTTAATAACATTACTGTTGAAATTCAGGAGGTTTGGCTTGTATGTGTGTGTATGGGTGTGCATTCTTGTTATTTTCCTTCAGTAGTAAAGTCAGGATGTGGTGCTCTAACCACTGATAGACTGTTCCCATCTGATGGTGTTACCTACTCATTGTATAGGCTGTTCTATTTGTAATGTGCTAACCCTATAGTTCCTCTTAGTACCCAGCAATGTGTTGCTTAAAGACTAATGCACAGCGGTAGGGAGTAGAAGCTGCTGCAGTGGGCACTGCATAGTCCCTCCTTTTTTAGATATTCATATGCATAAAAATTTAAATTTTTAGCATGGTGTAAGTTTTGCATGTCTGTATAAATTCAAGCAACAAATTGTGTTCAGTGTTTCATTAGATTTGCAGTTAAGAAAGTTACTCTTCTTTCTATTCCAAAGTACAGTGACAGCAAGAAATTGCCGAGGACTCCAAGACAGTGACATTCTTGTAATGTTATGTTGTGCAAAGAAATGGAGATAAACTTCTTTACGCTGGATACAAAACCAACTTGTTGCAAGCAAGAGTAGATCCTAGTTTCTGAACATCTCAGTCATCAATGATTTTATCCTTCAGCATCCTGTGTACCTGATTTTCTCTTTAGTGGGTTAATTGAGGTGCAAAGATACTGGTATTTACTTCAGGTCCTACAGGAGATAAGTGGATGAGCACGAGATTGACCTGAATTCTTCTAAACTATCCAATTCTTTTTTTCCCCTAAAAAATATCGTGTAGTATATGCTTACTGCAGACTTATCTCTGCAGCAGGATGAGGTAGCTGTCATTTCTTTTCACACTAAGACTGTGGTATGAAATGGAGATCTGAAATCAAATCATTGTCAGACCCTCAAATGTAGCACCTGTTATTTTAAACTGATTTAAGCTGTTTATCTCCATTGCTCAGAGATACCAAGTTTTCTTGCATAGTTTGGAAATAGCTTAATGGTTCAGATGCATGAACTATGTCTTTCATAGTCATTTCCAAATAGTGATGTTGGCTGTAACTAATTAGATTCTGATTGATATATTTTTAGTTTTAAAAGATTAGCAGAATCTTTTAACAAATAATATATTTTTGAGTACACTTGTGGGGAGGGTACTAAAGGAAGGTATGATGTCATATTTCATTGCACATATTTGCTTTAATCTGTACTGGTTATAACATTATGGGGTTTATGTGTATCCATCATAGCTCCTTAGTATTGCTACAGCCTCAAATAGAATCACAGAATCGCAAAGTCATATGTCATTTCTAAAACAAGGCTTTGTTAAGTGCTATTAATTTATGTCAAGCAAGGATAGATTTAAATGAAAATCAAATTGCTTATCAATCCATTTGCTCCCAGAGATAGTGCATAAATTCTGTAAGAACTACTTCACCTTTCCCACTCCAAAATATTACTAGAGTTTAAGTTTAAAGCATGGTCAGTTAGGCGGACATTCTAGCTGAGTCTCAAACTAAACTCTTTTGATAAAACACACATATTACAAGAAAATTCTTTCATTACTAGTATAAAAAAAGGAATAAAATAGGTATTTTAACTTTGTATTGTTTTGAAGTAGGACATTCAGCAAACTGTATTTTGCTTTTGAGCTACCACCATTATGCAACTTATATAGTATGCTAGTCCTTGAGGCAAGTATCACCACATCATCTTTGAAATGTGAATACATGAAATGGCTGAATGAACATGAGTTGGCACATAAACCTATCAGACAAAAAAAAGGTTGATGGCTTCTTGTCCTTAACTTAGACATGTTGTCCAGGAGTTCATACAGAATGAATTCTGATCTAAGATTTACTTAGCTTGATTTATTTTATATCCATTTTCTTTAAAAAAATCCCTGAACTCCCTCTGTATTGAAATAACTGCAGGCATTGCTGGATGACTGAACAACACGTGAATTATGTTATTACTGAGTTATCTCCTTCCTAATCAGGTTACCTAAGTGAGAAAGGATGGAGTAATGCGTATCTCTTAAATTTTTCATTAGGAGGAAACTAGACAAGGTGATTGTTTTGAAAGCCTCTTTGGAAAGGGAATGCATTGCAAGGAACTGTGTCAAGAACAGCAGGCAAGAGAATGAAGGAACAGACAATTCTAACCCTAAGGCAATTTTTCCACTTCCTCCAAGAACATTAAAAACAAACCCTTAAATGTCTTCTATCAAACTATGCATTTATTACGTGCATATGAGGTACTGTACCTCTGAGCTACTGGTTTCCCATGTTTTTTGCGTAGTAGTTTATAAGCTCTAGTATTATGCCTTCCTGCTTATGAATCTAACAGCACAATGCCCATTTTCCTTCCTATATAACTGTACATCATCATATGCCATCATTCAGTTCATCGCTTTCAAGGTGTTCTTCAAGACCACTCCTCTCAGTGTCCCACTCTTTATGTAATTAAAACTCTGTATCTAGTAAGAACAAGTTCAGGATGTGTAAAGCCTGTGAAGTCTGGCTGATTTTGGTATCCTCACTGACAAACAGAAGAGAGGTGAATCCTAATAATGAAGTTCAATGTGGGGAGTCAGGAGGGATAGGGAGAATTCCGCATCTCTCAAAATTGTTTTGTGTGTTTGTACTGACATACTCATGTCTGCTCCAGTCATATTTTTTCCTGTATATCTGTGGCCTAAAGTGCTACCTGCTGCTGAAGAATAGAAGCTCTTTCTTCAGTTTTTGTAGGAATGATTGGTCTCCCACAGTAGCTAAACTGGACTTCTGTCATTCAGCAGTGTAAACACTGGATGGCAAAGAAGAGCAACTGTCAGCAGAAAATGTGACTAAACCAGATTTAAACACAGTGGACAGTATGTTGTTGCCACTTCTTTCTAAGTATCCCTTCACCGATATAGTAGCATTGGTAAGTTAAGCTTGCTCTCTTGTCATTTAAACATGGCTATGAACTATTCCTTGTTTATGAAAAAATGCTTTTTTTTAAAGAAAAGAAGAAGAAAAAGCACCACCAGAAATAAATCACAAATGCTTTGGAATAGGTATTTCTATATATGGCTGTGGAGAAGCTACGTTGTTTTGTATGAATTTTGTATTTGCATAAGATTACCTGCTTGGTATTATTCTGTCTCAAGAATGAAATCAAACAAGGCTTCAAGGGAGGAATATGTATTGAAGAAAACAATGAAGGATATACACCTTATCTCTAGAAATTATATTGAGTCTTCTTGCAGAAAAATGATGAGCTTGTCACCAGAAAATATTGATGTTTCCATTGCCTTCTGAGTTAACAAGCTTATGTTTTGGAGGCCAGAGTCTAAGCAGAAGAATATTTAAGCCATTAAAAATTCCTGCCTAGAGAGAAACAGCGAGTGAACAGAGAGTGAACACTTAGGCACCTTGGGAAAGTGTTGGAGGAAGGCTCTTGTCTCCCGGCTCATTCTCTGGGTTTTGGCTGGGATAAAGTGAAGTTTCTTCCTATAGCTGGTACAGTGTTGTGTTTTGAAATTAGGATGAGAGTAATGTTGATAACACACCTATGTGTGTTACCAACACACATAGTTTTACACTATGTTTTAGTTGTTGCTGAGCAGTGCTTACATTAAGTCAAGGGCTTTTCAGCTTCTCATACTGCCCTGCCAGTGAGTAGGCTGAGAGTGTGCAGGAAGCTGGGAGGGGACACAGCTGGGACAGTTGACCCTAACTGGCCCAAGGGATATCCCATACCATATGGCATCATGCTCAGCATTAAAACTGGGGAGAGTTTGGGAGGGTCTTTTGGCCTGGCAAATTGGCAACAAGCTGGGCGTTGGTCAGAGGGTGGTGAGCAATGGCACTGTGCATCCCTTATTTTGTGTATTTTTTTTATCATTATTATTTTCTCTTCCTTTTATTACATATATACATACAGTTCTATTAAACTGTCTTTAGCTCAACCCATGAGTTTTACCTTTTTTTCCGATTCTTTGGTGTTTAGCTGCCTGTTGGATTAAACCACAACACTCAGCAATACCTGTTGCTTCCAAACAGGTAACTGAGTTCTCCTAAGAAGCATCAAGATAAATTGAAAAGCCAAATTCACAGACCATGGGTAGACTTAACCTTGCTCTTTAATTCTGTGCACTTCTTAGCAAAGGTGTTCCTGTGAGGAATTGTTTGAGGCCCCTTACCAGCTTCTGTCATATGCACCTGAAAGCACTTTCTAGAGATGGTTACTTCCCATAAGTGTAGTGTAACAGTATCAGTAGCAATGGGACTCAGTCTGCTCAGTTAGGCCATTGACATCCACACAGAGAAGAGTGCAAAACGAGGCTCTTGTTACCTAAAAGGTGTATTTATGGAGTGGGATAATCGTAACAGTCCCCAGAAAATGAGTGAGAATGTTGGGTGTTGTAGGGGGTATGAGGCGGAGCAAAATGCAGGAAATGCGGGAGGCTTGTCTCCTGTGAAAATTACTAAGAGACTGGTCACAAGCATACCCTTGTGCCACTGCATTAGCTGTTAACATGTATATTGTGAATATACTATTTCACACTTCTGTTCAAAGAAGTAAACTAATAGGAGAAGCTTCATAACATAAACAGCTTCCCTGGTTTGGTAATAGGAACAACTGAGGCAAAGATGGGTAAGTGGATAAGTAGCAGGTCTGAGATTAAACTTCTATATCTCCTGAGGAATTGCTTCCTTTACAGGACTTTGGGCTTGTTGAGCATAGAAAGTCCTTTCACCAATCAGTTCTAGAGCTTCCACAACCTGAAGTTACTGGCCTAACATAATGAAGTTTATTCCACAGATTTGTTATTGAATTACAAAATCAGAATTCGTTGAATCTTGCAGCTTTTGCAATTACATCTGTATTTTTATAATATCTTACAAAAAACTTTGTTAATTTATTTTGACAAATGCAGGCTAGCTGCAAAATGGTAGTCTGTTATGGTATATTGTACAAATTGGTAATGCCTGAAGATTAGTAAGTTTAAAGTTAGATGTTTATGACAACGTTTATAGGACCATGAAGTCTTTGAAAGTGTCATACTCTGTTTCATGCTGGTTGAAAAGTGGCTTACAAACTAGATAAAAGGAATAGTGGGTATTCTTATGCAGAACAATATAGCAACAAATACCATAAAATCACAGAATGGCTTGGGTTGGAAGGGACCTTAAAGATCATCTAGTTCCAACGCTCCTGCCACTAGACCAGGTTGCTCAAAGTAAGAATGATGAAGACTGCTTTTAGCATATCAACTACAAAAACTTCCTTTTCACACTGTGCATATTACAGAATCACCACCTAGTCCAGTTCTTGGTAGAGTTCTCTGTAGAAGATAGCATTCAGATAAAGCACCAAAGGGTAGGATGTTATATTGCTGTGAATCCAGTGTGAGCTTTAGGCCTTAATTCTTCAAAGCATTTAAGCATGAATTTGCACTTCAAAGGAATGCAGGATGACCTGCTACCCAGCAACTTCTGGTGAATTACCACACTGCATTATAGATGTCTAAAAGGCAGAACTCTACCATGCAGAATGGTCAGTCCAGCTCTCTTGCTAACATAATGTTCATTATTAAAAGCAAGTAACCAAAGAGATTGAACTATATTACCATGTAATTTTCTTACTCATATTCCTTTTGCATTACAAAAATATTTGTCTTTAACATGGTGTTGAAAGTACCTTTATGTGGTTTTACCATTTGCTGTTGAATTTACGTCAATAAATACCCTCCCTAGAAACAAACTTATTTTCCTTTATATAAAGTTCAGAGCAAAAGCATATTGTTAAAGATGTTTATAAATTTCTAAACAGAGGGGTTACATGGGAAAGCATGCCAAAGCCTTCAGCATAGAAGCACTTCTAGGCCCTGCAAGTAATGTCTGATGCACTAGCATAAAGAGCACCAGAGAAAATCTGTAAAATGTGTTGAGAGTTTTTTTTAACTAAGTGTGCTTTTTAGTCAGAAGCATTAAAAATATTTTTTTTTAAAAGCATTGATTAGAATAAAAATTATAGTTGGTATTTTTAGTTATATTGCAAATGTGCCAGACTGAAAATGGAAGTATTGGACACCTACTTAACATTTACTGCATTGCACTTAGATCCATCCTGACAGGGTTTATCTGCTATCTCAATCTATTCCATCAGAAAAATGAAATTATGTATTTCTCTTTGTGCTCTCAAAGCAGCAGATTCACTAGGTCTGTTGTAGTTTTTGATATTGGGTTTACAGACTTTTCCTTCTTTTTTCTGCAAGCTTATCATCATCTGTAAATCACTGTATGTTTCTAACAAACTTCCCTTGACTTACTGCTTAAAATTCTACACTCCAGACAGGTAATTCTGAATGTGACTGTATTTTCTTTCGGGAGGTCCTGATGAAGTGACAGAGGGAGGAGATGATATTCACAATATATCATGTTAGAATACTTAGTGCTTATTCCTATAGCACTAGAATGGAATTCTTACCAATGTATAACATATTTTTTAAAGCAGTATAATTAATTTTCTCAAGGGGTCAGGGGCTTTTTTCCCTATGTGTTAAATTATGCTGAGTCTTTGTGAGTTAATTAAAAGTCTTATCTGTTAATTATCTACAGTACATGCAAAATAGCTGTTCATGTAAGTTCTGAAGTTAGGATTTTATTCTTTTTATCTTACTGGCTAAGTTAGAAAAACATGCAAATATCCTTAATGTTGCTTTATAACTTAATTGGAAGGCATTAAATTGTGATTAGTGTCAATTGCCACATTTATATTATAAACGGAACATTCATTGTGACTGACATAGGGAAAAGGTATGAAACGTAGAGTATGTCATTATTATTTATTGAATCTCACTTATATAAATACCACTAATAATAACGTTGCCATTTTTGATAGTAATGTGGCATGTCGTAGTTATATACCATTTTTGGTCAGGGTCTGGGAAGATAAAAATCATCCTAATTCTATCATGTTTCCTTGGTATGATACCATTATCAGTGGTCTGAAGGATTAACTCTAAGCTGGATTTTTGTAAGTATAATTCAGAATGATTAACATTTTTGTTCTCATGCTGTAAGTAAACCTCTTGATATTGGTTTAGAATCACTAACTACTACTACTACCTGTAGTGAGGGGAATATTTTTCAGATGCAACAGTCACCATTTGATTTTGATTGAAGCCGCAACTCACTTGTGCGTGTGTCTGTTCCTAGTGGGGAAAGAGTATTTTGAGGGGTTTACTTTTTTTTTTTTTTTGTCTCTGTGTGTGTTTGAGTTTGTTTTATTTGTTTGTTTTTGGGGGTTGGGGGTTTTTGTTGTTTGTTTTTGTTGTGGATTTGGTTTGATTTGGGTTTTTTTTTCTCCAGAAAGAAGTGAGGCTAATAATAGCTTCTGAAGCTCTGGTGTTCACCGAAAGATTTATTCTCTGCTATTAGTTCATGGTATGTGAAGTGATGGTGCATAGATTCACAGGCAAGAATATACGGAGGATTTAAAAAAAGACACTAAAGAATTATGAAGTGCTTTTTATGTCATAAAGTCAAAAACGAAAGAGGCCAAATTGAGTTCATGGTAAAGGTTTGGCAGGAACACTTTTAAAACTAGTGTGAGTACTGAATGCATAAAATCAGTAATCAAGTTGGGAGTCATATTTTGGAAGCAGCAAATGCATTACATTCTCTACAAAGATAACAGACAGTGTTCTTTTTTCTTAGTAGCTAATTTAACTACCAGGTTTTTATTGCTGCTTCTGCTTAGTCCTTCAATTATTAGCTGAAGTCAACATTTCTCTCAAAAATTCATCCTTGGTAGTAATAATTTGCTGCCATATAAAATAAATGACTTAACATAAAAGATTTTACTGATTGCAGTGCCAATTGGCACTTTCTTGTTCTCTGTCGAAATGAGCACAACACATTGTCTATTGCAGCTGCACGACTACCCTGTGACCACAGTGTGTTGCAAGTTTGAACATTATTGCTTCTGTATGTATTTTCCCCTCATAAATTATTCTTTACTGAAGAATGTTAATTAGTAACTGATAGATATAGAGATTGCCAGGGACAGCCCATTAATTCCATTTACCTTAATGGCACTTAGATCATAGCTTGCAGTACAGCTGTATTCAGGGTGGATTATAAATGTAATTTTTTGCATCATTAACTACCCTGATTAATCTTAGACAGCAAAAGAATAATTATAAAAACGTCAGACTCGCAATGTGCCACTTTAAAGTTGTAACTTTGCTCTTTTATATTTACATCATGGCAAACCACATAGGTTTTGAAAATTTAGACTGGGAAACAGTTTTTCTCCTTTTAATAATTAACACGTGCCTTCTACTAGTCATTTCTCATTTCTGCCTTTACTTGGATTTTTTGAAGGATTTTGTTTGTCATTTGTTGTTTTTTTAAGTGCCTTTAGTAACATGTTTTGCTTTTGACTGGTGCGATTACTGGATATTTGCATAGTAATTGACCACCATGAGCAAAGTTCGTTCTGCTCCGAGTATTAAGGAAAACACATGTAGTCTGTGTCTGATTTCTATGGAGGCTCCACAGATGAGAAACTTACTGGCAGAAGATGTCGTTTTGATTTTCGCATTATGGTCGTCATGAACGTCTGACAAACAATTCACTGTTTTGGGTCAAACAAGAATACCAGCCTCAGACAGGAACATATTGGATGAGGTGCTGATCTTCCGGAAAGAAGCCAGGAAATGGGATGTTCCTCTTGAGTTCATGTTTAACGCTAACATTTGGGAAGCCTGACCTGCCTGGTATCATAAAAGCTTTTACCATGTGAGGTTTTTTGGCTTGTTTTTCTTTGGACTTAAGCAGCAAAAGGTGATGTAACCCTACACTGGTTGTGTACCTTTGGTGTGATATCATAGTTTTGATGTTATATATATGCACCCTGACAAGCGCATAATGCTGCATAATGCTACTTAAAGTGTTAAAATTCCAGTTGCCTTTAATAATGAGAAAGACAAGAAGTGACAGAAAGAAAGAGAGAATTTGCACTGATAATTCCATTTCAATAATCATAAATCTGAAAGGAAAACAGTTACTTGAATTGCAATGTCTCAGAAATACCATTAGTAAACAGTTAATAGATGTTCTCAAGAACATACTGGATTTTTTGAGATCAGTTGACCCTGCTGCATGATGCAGATACGCTGTGTGGCTCCTCACATAAAGTGTGAACTGAAGATTTTTTGAAGGGGAAAAGAAGAAGAAAAACTTTCCAATGTTTCATTCAAATCGATGATTGCACAGATACTTCTTTAATAGCACAGATTTCTCATGTGTGGAAGACTTGATTCCATTTCAGTATAACAAACTACACTGTTCTTAATTTTTTATTTGAGTATCCTGGTTTCCTCTTCTTTCGAGCTGTAGACACAGCCACTACAGAGGCAATCTGTTGTGTAAATTGCAAGTGTACATGGGTAAAGCCCTCTCAGTAGTGCCTGAAAAGGCAGCAGCAGTCGTAAGAAGACACAAGAAAAGAAGAGGGGTAGAGGTTTGGTGCACTGAAATTCGCAGCTGCGTTTGAAGGAAAAGTAATTTTTAGTTATCCTATCCCATAGCAGAACTATTTGTGGCTGCAGCTGCTCTTGAAAGCTGCCAAGGTAAAAGCTTCCCTCCCACTTGGTCAGATTGTCGTTTGAACTAAGGGTAAGGGGTTAGCCAACAGAGCTGCTCTGAGCTAGGAAGAAGGGGTTGGTGGAGGAAGCAATGGGTTCAACTCTGCATTCAGGGACAAACTTCTGTGGTGACTTTAAACCATTACTTGCCCTCAGTTCCTGTCTGTAAATCGAGTAATAATATTTCCTGGCCTTTTAAGTGTGTCACAAAGATCCTGATCATTAATGATTAATCCTGGCATACGAATGTGTGCAGTGTGTATGAAGATCTGGACATAATTGTCAAAGCTGAGATCCAGGGTCAAGTATTGATTTGGACTTCTTCCATCAACGTGTCAAGATAAGCAGGAATAAGTCCTGGTAGATAGGGTTCATCTCTAATATGACTTCAGTATAAAGCTAAAAGAGCTTACTAGGAGCAGGAGGAATGACATTTTCATTGGTGATGTTATTTTTAAAATCACAGATAATTAAATGGCTAGGAAATAAAACCAGCCTTAGGGCTAAGAGACCTGCAGACATCCAAGAAGATAGAAGCAAGCCCTCTGAAGTTTGCACTGCACTTTTGGTGTCATCTTAATTTTTTCTTTCATAAGTTGCTGCTGTCTTATCAGGTCCTTCTTACCTATTCTGTGTCGTAGGTATCTCCAGGGCAGAGCTTTTACTATAAAAGCAGAGACAATGCACCCATTGGTATTCATAGGCATCAAATTATACATAAAAAATGAATCCTTCAAAATCAGAGCTGGGCTGTTTGTGCATTGTGGAGTTTCTTTTCTGAAAAGATATGCTAGCAGTGCAAGATGTCTAAGTACTTGACTTGCAACCAACAACTAGACAGGAAATAAAATTGTCTGTGTTTGCATCCATAGGTACTTGTGAAAGGTACTCCAGACATAGATGATTTTGAATCAATTATGCCTGTGCTGTCTAGTGCTAAGGCATAAGGCTGTGAATGAGAACAAGTGGATTTGCCAAAAGTTCCAGTACAGTTCAGTTTTCATATGTTGATTACCTGTATACAAGTGGTCTTTGTAAAGCACTGTGAAATACTCAGATGGAGACTTCCTATTGTGCTTAAGTTCATAATATACATTAAGTAATTTTCAACCTGTTTAATTCAAAATACTCAACAGCACCGTAACTTCACTGAATGTTAAGTGATACTGCCCTTGTGGCTGGGGACCAGCGGAAGAGATGGAAGAACTCTCAATATGACTTGCCTGCAGTAGTTCAGTGTCTAGCTGCTGTGTCCCTTCTTTTTTACCTAAATCCTTGTTCCCATCTGCATGTTCTCATCTGCATGTACTAGTTCATTTGGGATTCCACCCTGGAGGTGGGTGGAGGGGACACAGAGCCTCCCTTCTTATGCACTGGACTGTAATCTACAGCTCAGCCCTCACCTGGTCAATGAACCTCTGACTCCTTGGGTGTGTCAGGAGCTGTATATACATCTCCAGTATAATCAGAGATGATCTGGGATAAGGGCATCCAGTTTGAGCTTGTTTGACCTAAAATCACGGAAAGACCAATATCAACATGAAGTAACTTTAAAGAATCAGAGAATTCATGAAAGGAAGTGGACTAGCACCAAGACAGATTACTAGTATAGAAAGAAACCATGTCACAATCTGCCGTGACAATGAAGTGAATTAATTCACCCTTCTTATATTGTCCTTTCAATACAGAAAAAAAAAAAAAAAAAACCCAACAAAAATAACTGAAGTAGTCCCAGAAACCGAAGGCCCCTAATCCCTCCACATTTTGTCTTTTGTAGTTATATGAATATTTATTTATGGTAGTGGACTTCTGGAAGGAGTGGAGATTGCTGTTCTAAGCCTGTTTTGAGGTATCTTGAACTTTTGGGCTAGTATTTCTATAAGCACACAAATAGCAACAAGTTTTCTTCCCTTCCTTAGTTTCATTTTGTTCTGGTTTCATCTATAAAAAGCTCAGAAGTCAGGGTCAGAATGAGACCTCCCTGGCAATACTTTTTTCTAAATTTTAATTTTGACATATCATTCAGATAAAACTTCAAATACAAAATTGCATGGAAGTGTATGCTGTTAACTTTTCATCTTTTTCAAAATGATATAAAAACATACTGAGAATTATTTAATGCACCATATTTCAGAGATGGGTAGGAAGGGATTAAAGCACTTCAAGTAGTGAATGAGCCATAACTATATTCTCCACAGCTGTTTAGTGCACTCAGGATCACACTAATGATTCAGTCAGTAAGACTAACAGGAGATTTGGAATGGCACTCAGTGGCAATCGGTAGAGAATTACTCAAAAATGTATAGTCCTAATGTGGGTACCCAGTGCAGGTATAGGCGTGTTTTTTTCATCACAAGATAATACAATTTTAGTTTTGTGCTATGAAGAAAATGTGCAATGTTTCAACTGGTGGTGGAGTTGGGTTAATAATGTAGTAATATCCATTTGTTCTAAATTATTTCTTGTCTGTCTTTTCTTACTTTCTGCATCATAAAGATCCTGAAAGGTAAATCAGGTTGATCTTAATTATGCAGTTACAAATACCTTATGAAAATGCAAGCTACCCTCTGACAACCTATTTCCCTCATCTTCCTGGGGTCTTGCTCAGCTTAGTACCAAGTTCTAATGTTGTTTGTGCATATGTAGTTCCTAGGCACAGCAAAGTTCATTTTCATTCTTATTTAAGTTCTCAAACTGTATCCAGATAATTTACTAATTTTTCTTTTCCATTTTCCAATTTCATATTTCTCTCTTAGTGGAAGTGAGTTTCCTGATAACACAGTCTCGTCCTTGTTCAAAAATTCAGGCAGGTTTTAGAGCTAATAATGTTATGGAGGAAGTAAGCAGGTTAATGTCTTCTCCTATGGACCGTTATCTATGAGCTAAGCAAAGTTAAGGTATTTTTTGCATGCAAGGAGATATAATGATCTTAGTGATTTGTATGAGGGCTATGAATATAGCTGTGCTTATTATTTACCCTCATATTTAACCGTAACCTGTTATAAAGGTATATTTAGATGCATGTGTAAACTGTAGCACTTCAGTTCCCATATGTGAAGTGTCTGGGGAACATTATTTTTCTGTGTTGACTGCTGGTGATGAAATTAACTTAAACAAAATGGCCTTTCAGTGAGGCAATATGATGACATTTGGTCACATAGTTTTATTTCCTTGAATTTTCTGAAGAAGGACAGTAGAACATTTCTTCTGAGAAGGTGGTGGTGATGTTTTACGTGCTTTTTTTTCAGCGCTGACCTAAGAAAAAAATGAAAAAAAAGGAGGAATAAAAGCACCTCTGGTCAAATAATTATACCAATAAGTATCTACACTTGCATCTGAACTGGCGGGCTTCTGCCAGATTTTGAAGATAGACACCCATTTAAAAACCAGGAGAGAAATTCAGTAATTTTCTAATTACTCTGTTGCTGTGATAAAAATATTCTGTCCCCATAACATTTTTTTTTTCCTTTCGTGAGGCGAGGAATGGATTAAATGATGCCTTGGGGTCCCTTTTAATCTCTTATTCTCTGGTTCTACAAGTATGGGTTAAGAATTGTAACTTCTCCCAGTGTTAAATCTTAACTCACTACAACAACTTTTGAAATGTTTGAAAAGTATGGATTTGATAGACAATTCTAATAGTGTCTGAAGCATATCTTGGACTTTTTCAGGTAAGAATGTGTATTTTTAAGCATTCTAATTATACTCTACACCTTAGTTCTTAATGGTTTCTTTGGAGTCACTAGAATAAAAATGGTTAATAAGAATTTTTAAAATGGGCTAAAAAAGCATAGCAGTGTGATCAGAAAAGTTGCATTTCAGAATTATTTTCCCACGCATTAAACACACACATACACAGTCACTTCTCTGAAAAACGTGTAGCAATTTGCAGAGACCGCTTTGAACTCTCGTACTTGTGAGAAATTCACTTGTAAGAGTGAATCAAGTGCCTCTCTGCCAGTTCTCTGCCTGGCACACATCCTGCTTTTATTGTTGTTGTGATTAGAGAGACTCACTATTATTAAATACCAATTATAACATTTGATCCAGTTTTCTGAAATTCATTCACATATGAATGATGTTATTGGATCATTTGTTGCATAACCTTCATTATGCCCGCAAACCTTTTGTTCCAAGCTCTTTTCTTAAGCACAAAACATCAAAATGCCCTTAGCTTTTTTTAATGTGTTCTTTTTCTCATGAGCTTATTTTTGCTTTGTTCTTGGTTGAAGCTGAGGAAACAAATGGCATTTGTGAACCTGAGGTTTTTATCTTTATTGGTATCCTTAGAGATATCTTTAGAGAGACTATAACATTTATCTCTTTTTGCTTTAAGCAATTGTTTTGCGTTTAATCATGTTTTTACCATCTGCCACTGCTCATTTAAGTGAATAGCTGAAAAGAAACAATCCACCCCTTCTTTCCACACCACTTTGGTAATACCTATTAGAAGTGGAGTGAGTAATTCTCTCACTTTCAAGGTGTTGTGTTTCATGTTAGTCTGTTCTTATGCTGCAATTGTTGTATTGAGTGTTGTCCACTGGGTAACAGCAATATGTCAAACATGCTGTATTTGATTGCTTTTTATCTTGTCTCCTTTGGAAGAATCTTTTAGGTCTGGTAGAATTTTGTGTACTCTTTGGATCAGCACTAGGGATCAGTCATGGGTTTGTAATTTGGAAGGTTATCATCTGTGGTGCTCTTGCTCTGTTTGCTGAAGAAACTGGAAAGCATGTTTTGCAAGAAGTGGGACTGAAGAAAAAGAAAGGGCGATCCCATTCCAGAAAACCAGTTGAATACACCCTGGAGAGTTCTGAGAGATACAAGAGAAGTCTCTTAAAGCAAATTTTATGGCAACTCAGACAACTTTTCGCAGACAACTTTATGTCTTGTGAGTCCAACTTGAAGTTGTAAGGCTGTGTTTAGTCTGTGTAGCACCTTCACAGATTAATCTGAAGTCAGGAGCTGTGTGGTGCTCATATGAAAGGCTATATAATAGTAAGTACTGTTAGGTATGTTAAATTGGGTAACTGGAACTAGCATACACTTTTATTCTTCATTTCTGAGAAAATACCATCCTTTATGTAATAAAGAAGTTTTGAAAATAAATCAGTTATACTTGTGAAGTACTCACATCCTGTGTCAATGAAGACGGTAGGAAAGCCAGTGAATAGGCTGAGAATTCCCATTGGGAGCAAGGTTTCAGCTTTATACGGTAAATGAGGTCTAGGGCTATTCACTGAACCCCTTGGACAAAACACAACATTGAACAGTTGCTCATTAAGTGAGTATTGTCCATCTTCTGAACAGAACAAAGCCAGAATCTGTCAGGAAAAATATGTGAACATGTTTTAAAAATGTTAATTCATAAAGGTGTCGAATTAAGGCTTACATGTTTTTAAAGGCTTGATCTGCAACCTTAATGTTCTTTTAGCACGGTGTGGTTTTGTATTTAGCATACACACACATGCATACACAGATTTGTTCCAGTTTGACAGTCCTTCATATGTTGTTTAGTGTGTTTGATTAGCATAATCACTGTGTGATTATTTCTCACTAGCTCGCATATGCAAATTCGTGTCTTTTGACTGACAACCATTATTAGACAATCAGAGTATAAGGATTTGCATAATCTCTATGTGGTTACAGTATTTGTGTGCAGTACCACTGTGAATGCAAATCCGTTTGCTCTTGACTGTTATATTCAAGCAGTTTTCCAGAAATACTGCTGCTGCCTCAGCATCTCATTGCCAAGTGGAAATATCTACAAGAACAAAAAAGAAAGCTAGAGAAATACTAGCGTCTCATCACAAAGGTGACTAGACAACTGCTAAAATTAAATAGCTCCATAAATAAAAAATATATAGATAGGTAAAGAAACAGATAAATAAAAAGATAAATCCTTACAGTCTTATGATATTTCAACAAGAAAATAAAAAGTATACTTTGGGAATTCATTCTGAAGTACTATTCAAATTACATAAACCACTTACATTGTTTGGGAAGTGACTGCAGTTTTCTTTTTGATAGATACCATTTTTTAAAAAAGAAGTAATTATTCTGTAAATATTGTACATTATTGTAGTTGTTGCAGGTATTTTATATGTATTATTTTATATTTAACTAGATTGAGTAATATTTCTGATTTATGTACGTGAAAAGCATAAGGTTAGTTCTACCCTATTTCACTGATAAGAACAGAAATGGTAGGCACTTAGAAAAGATGTGTAATGCTGAGTTCAATTCGCTGCTTAATTATTCACCATAATTACTAGGGCAATACTGAATAAATTAGCTATAAAAGGATAAACCATGCATGGTAGCACATCTAGAACATGTATTTCAACTGTTTGACATCATATTGTTCTACTTGTATGTGAAACCAAAATATTGTTGAACATTTTTTTGTGTGTGTTTAATTACGCTTACTAAGCTCTTCCCATCATTCCTTTTGAATTGTGTTCTTTGGTTATTTTGTAAGATTCTTATTCACAGATTAATGTGATGTTGGAGAAAAAAGCTGGACTGCCAGCCCTAACAATGGGACGTGTTTCTTATGGAAATACAGAATGTCAAATATACTTAGGATCAAATCACTGAGCTGTTGTTGAACTGTTCTGTTTCTGACCTGGAGACCAGTATATTAAGAATGTGTCAAGTAGATTGTCAATTATAGTCTGATATTTCTGGAAAGCATCATATCTACTATATTTGCTGCTCAGATTTTATTTTATTTTTAACATGCACAGTTAATAAATACTTTCAGCAGGTTTGAGATGGACGTGCACACACAGAAATGAACTGCAATGTGTGGCACCCAGTAGTTCCAGTACTTCCTGGAAATTGTAGACCTGTTGCATGTGCTTTGTCCAGCTTGAATGTGCAGCTGTAATAGATGCCAAGCGTCTCCAGAGAAGAAAGAGCTACCACTCAGCTTAATAGTGCCCATAATATGGGCACTCTACATTACCAATATAAGGCTGAACGTCTAGCAGCTCTCAAAAATACCAGTTTCCGCATAAGTAACAATATAACAATGTAATATAATAGATACAATATTGCTGCATCTGTACAGTTGACCAGCATGATTGCAGGTGAAATGATTGTGAATTCTTGATGCTACTGAGATCAGAGAGGAACTGCTCAGTTTTCAATTGGAAATAGTCAAATTATGCCCTGAGAAAATTTCTGGTTCAGAACGTCCCCCAACTATAAATGACAGTGGTTTTACATGATTGAGGAGCTTTCCTGTAGCTTTAGTAACTGCTTTTCTGTGTTTCTACTAGTATGTCACAATTATAATGCAATGGGCAGCTTTATGTTTGAACTGTTTGGCATTAAAGCTGCATCAATCATGCATTTTTAAAAACAGATTAAGTTCACCAGTAAGTGTAAACTGATGCAACATTTTGTTCTTTTTTGCTTGATAAGGCATTGTGTATGTGTTTGGCACAGGATTTATGCTGTTTCCAATGCTCTTATTAGTTTCAATGTTTGTTGAAACATAAGAGAATGGTTGAAAGGAGCCCACACTGAGTTATCTTTAGTTCCTATCAATTTTATAATAAAGATACTCATGTAAGTCTCAACTCATATGTAAGAATACTGATACCTTGCCTGCAAGTATAATAATATTACAGTGTACTTGTTTGACTTAATTTTTGTACTTATAATTGAATCTGTTTGTAGAAATGCAAACTCTACAGTAAGAAACCATACTCAGAATATAATTCCTTTAATGTTATTTTCATTGTAACATTGCACTGTGTTAATGTATATGAATTTTAAGAAGCCTTGAGAGGTGTTGCTAGCTTTGTCGCTAAATTCACTTACCTATTGAAGTAATGGACATCAGTCTTTTGGTAGGCAATTTTTTTGTAAATTACCACTAAAATGGTCTACAGCAATTTTTTCCTGAGAGCTTCAGTGACCTGACATGTTTTTCTGCTCATTTAGTATAGGATCTTAGTGATTTGAGTCAATCTTTTGCAGCTAATTTCTTTGGTTTTGAGGTAAAAATACTTTCTTTCTTACTTGATTGTTTTAGGCCTACCATATGTTCTGAACAGGCTCTAGGCATCCACATTATCTTCATCATTTGACTTAGGTGCTTTTACTTATAGATGTTAGTGCAATTCCATTAGTTTACTGCCAACTTTAAGCATTTGAAATGTGCATGTCATGCCCCGTGGTTTTAATACACAATTAAAAAATGCCAAAAAACCCAGACTCCCTTTGGTTTATATCCTTAAGTGATTTGAGCCTTCATGGATCAAACTTGTGATCTCTCCTTTGCTATCGGTTTGTTGTTGTTGTTGTTTTTAACTTAGGCATACTATTATGCCTCTGGGATAAGAGGTCACATAAAGAGGACGAATAAAAATTATATATATTTAACATTTTTTGAAATTTAGGAAATGCTGTGCTATAATTTTAGTTTCACCATAAAAAAGGTCTTTACCAAAAAAAAAAAAAAAAAAAAAATAAAGCTTTAGTCTGTAGAAATTATGTAAAATTTACATTTCCCAAGGATCAAATTTCTCTGTAGGTAAAATTTGCCAGGTTGAGTTCTGCATTCTGCAGGTATTTAATAGAATTTAATGAGGAGACTTGGCTACAGGAAGCCTTCAAGGACAGCAGCTATGGTGATTCTGGAAAAGTTGCCAAGGCAGGTAGGATAACATGGGCTCTCCTGTGTAATTTTGTAGGTGATTTTGTGGTAATTGTTTCATCCAGAAAAGGTCATGCAACAGCCACTCCTTTCACCTGCAGCCCACAAAATAAAGAGCTCTTTCGTGCTCTATGGCAAGCACAGGAACAAAGACGACTGTGGTCATTGGTCTGCCAAGGCTGAATTTGAAAAAAGCAAGCAAAACCAATTAAGAGTGATATGGTCAAAGCTGACAGTGGAGTAAAGGGCCAATTTCTGCCATGCCCTTGGTTTAAGTCTGCATTTTGCTGAAGTATAGTAAGCCCCTGAAGATCTTGAGAAGGAAATACAGTGCTTTGTCAAATAAAGTAAATAATATCATGTTGCCACAGATTTCAGCTTGAATAATTAAAACATAGACAGTGTTATTGCAGTTCATTTTATGTATTGAAAGCAAAAATTAACTGAATGAAATATGGAACCTTTTATGTTTATCTTCATTGCCCAAACTAACAGTTACCTTGTGGTTTGCAGTGAACTTTGAGCAATGTGCTATCCCTAGACTGACCGCAAGGAGAAGTGTGGCACAGCCTGCGTTACATAGTAAGATATCCAGTACCTAGTGCTGGATAGTAGAAAAGCAAAAGATCATAAACAACTCAAACACTGGGCAGCTCACCCTCTCTTTGTTGTAACTTACAGTGCAAACACATTGGTGATAGGAAGTAAAGGGACATTTTGCAGACCTTGGTCTTCTGCACAGCTTTGACAGCTGAATCGTAATCTTTCATATGAATTGCAAACCTCTCTGTCCTTCACTGTAAATGAGAGTAAATTAAATCAGTTGCATCTAAGTAATAAAACTCCAGTGATTGTAATATAGCACTAGTAATGAGTAAAGAGCAGAGTTTATCAAAGTTTATCATGAGAACTTTTATTTTTAAAGCAAATACCTCTTACATAAGTTGAAATGCAATTTATGTGTGTAATTAGTAACATTCAGTGAGCCTAGAAGTGCTTGGAGATTCTGTTAAGTATCTAGCCGCTTGCTGATTATCTCAGCTACATGGTATTATTTCCCTCTTTACACTCCTCTGCAATCCTTGCTCTCTATTTTCTGGCAATCAGCTGCCTCTCTTTGTTCCTCTGACTCTCAGCAGGGCTCCTCTCTGTCATCCAGGATCTATGAGATCTGAGTACTTATCATGCTGCACCTAGCTACCCTGTTACCTCTCTCAAATTTCCTGCACAAAACTTCTGGAGTTTTATCTGGTGCTTTTGGATGTTTATTTGAAATTTATGGATTGGTGGTGTTTCCCAAATTAAATTTCCAGGAAAAAATAATAATGCCAAATACTACTCCAGCATTCTGCCCTAACTTTATTAGAATCGGGGGCTGTTTTGAAGTTTAATTCTCCTTTGCAGTATCAAAGACCAATTGGCAGAGAAGAGATTCTTACTTTGAAGCAGCTTTTCTTAATCAAGTTGGAAGCTACCCAGAACACTTCTTCATTTAGAGCCACAAACACAATTCATCCAGTTCACAATAAGGCCATGTAGCTATGTATCTAGAAGTCTGCATCTTTAGAAAGGGAAGTGTGCAGATGGGTTTCTGTATCAGCAGATAAAAGAGAAAATCTGTGGACTAATTAGGAAAGAAATGCCACATTTTTCAATGAGATAAAAATAAAAGTATATACAGAATAGACCAATTGTTCTACAAATTCATGATTTTTCTCAATTATGAAAAAATTATTTGTCTCTTTTCAATATATGAGCATCGATTCCCCCAGAAATTCAACTTCATTGGGAGATAGAATTCCTACTGTGAAGGTGTGTAAATCCAACTCAAAAAACTAGTTGTTCCATTTTATGAACTATGGTGGTAATTTTCATATAACCCTCAGAGAGCTTCTTTGTTGGCTTTCTTAACTTGTGGCACTTGTGAGATAATGCAAAAGAGTTGAACATATTAACGCTAAGGCTGAACAAATACTATCTCACAGCTGTGGTTAATGTGAAGGAAAACAGTTATACCGATCAAAGAATGCACAATTTCTTGTTACGGTATGATGATTTATTCCTATATCTGAGCTTAAGGTCTCCCTAAGTATTTTAGACATACAATGGCAAAAGAAACAGTGCCTAAATTCAGCTAAATTTCTCCAAACTTCAGCAGTGAAATAGTATCAGTTAAGACCAGGACATGCATTAATGTTGAAAATTGCAGAATACACATCTGTTGGTTCTGCTGGCATAAGAAGTCCCCTCTTGAGTAGCAGAGCAGTTGAAAAAAGAAGAGCTGTTAATGTCAATTTACTTTCTTATGTAGCGGAGTTCTTTCTGGCCTATGCAATAGCATTATTGGCCTGTCAGCTTTTTCAAGATCATGTTACTGAGTAAAATGAGTGCCCTGGTACATGGTTTGATCACTGCAGAAAGTCTTACACAGCATGTTGTAGTGTTTCAAAGCTCGATATATATCATTGTTATTTTGGGGTTATGTTACAGTGGCATCCCTAGTTTCTGGATAGGGTTGGTGTTCTGTGAAATGTATGAGGTATTTTATTTTCACATCAAATTGAAGAGGATGTTCAAACTGAGTATTTCTTCCAAACCTTTCTGTAAAGCTCTGCCATTTTCATTGTTCCTTTTTTTTTTTTTTCTTTTTTTTAATCAATCTGAATTTCTTTTCAACAGGAATTAGTTTAATGACCTATTTCATATCTGACACTGAACAGCTGTCGGGTGATGAAATTTTCTGTAGTGATCTGTTCTGGATTGACTGCAGTAGAGGCTGTGACTGTCTACCATTACAGTTTCCATGAATATTTGATTACTCTAAGGAAAAGCTCTGATTCTTTATTTATCAAATAACCCTTTGCTAACAGACTAGAAAAAAGCGAATCGTGGAGACATGAGCACAGAAAAAAATATTTTTTCTTAAAACACATACAAATTATTAGATTTAAAAAATAGCTATCGAATGCTTCTTCTGAAGAAGAAATATAAGTAATTTTGACCAATGAATTTGGAGAACTTGATTTCAATCCTCCATGTAAAAAAAGTCCCTTGAGTATCTTTTCTGAAATTCTCTGCCACAATGGTACATTTCTTTTATGGCACCCTCACTTGCAGATGCTGCCAGATCAGCATTCTGGTAGAGGTTAGTTCAGAATAATAGTTTTCATGAAAGTCAAATTCATCCTTAAAGTTGAGTTTATTCAAAATAGTTTCTTCTAGTTGGCTATGAAAATTATCTTTGGAGGATTAGTATATTTCATAGGTTGTGTAGAAGTTGTTTTATGGAAAAGATTAATTTATTGGTTCCTAGGATTATTATTTTTTTTCATAATACTGAGCTATTGTGTTATTCCGGAATTATTTGTGTGTAATACTCCCTCACATTTGCATTGATCCTTTTCTTAAATTTATTTTAAATATTCTTGTTTCATTTAGTGAGTTGGCTTTTCTATGATATAAAAAACCCCCAGAAATTGGTGTTTTGATAGGTAAACTTGCTAAACATTTACATTTTTTACCTTTCTTCAATAAAAGGAGATTGGTGCATATAGAATTGAACTAAGTATATATTTCAAGATAGCTAATGACACTTTTCTTTGTTCCTTTCTGTATTACTTCTTTGCAAAACTGCAGGAAGAAGAAATACTCATTTTCAAAGTATGACATAATGCAGAATCTGAGTCTATAGATAACATAGCATACAGTGGAACAGCACAAGCTTTCATTTTTCTCTTTCTTCTCTCTTTACAGATGGACCCAATTCAAAAAGCTGTAATAAATCATACGTTTGGGGTTCCTCTTCCTCATCGAAGAAAGCAAATCATATCATGCAACATTTGCCAGCTGAGATTTAATTCTGATGTAAGTCGATCATTTTGTATCAGTTTAGAAATATGTACTTATCTTCTAGGATGTGCCGTAATTTGCATAAATTGAACCTAAATGAAACGTTGTGATTTCAGTTTGTGGCTCAGCAGATGAAAAGGCTGTAGGATGCTTCAAATAAACACAATTATTTGCTAATGTTTATACACCCGGCCAGATTTTCCCTGCGGATATATCCCTGCAAGCTCATCAACTTCCGTTGTGCTGCACAGAGTCTAAATAGGAAAATGGACTGATCCATTGCTGCCAATAAGGTTGAAATATTTGCTGGGTCCTAATTTTTCTAGAGTCCTGGTTACATTTGCCTCCCTTTCAGCCTGTAAATGTTAGAAATTATTCAGATATGCTTGTGGATCTGCCTTCCTTTTTCTATCCTTATAGCAATATCTCTGTTTAGCCAGAATTGAATTTTAATATTCCTGTCCTGCCAGTACAAGCTGTAAAAAACCCAAACTGCTCCTCCAGCAATAAAGTAGAGCAAGCTGAACTGGAGATGCTCTCTAATATACAGAGACCATCCCCTATAATTACCTAAGGAAGCTGTGCTGTGGTGCTCCTTGCGAAGGAATACCTGTTCTGTCACAGAAAGGCCTCTTAGAATTTAACTCCTTTATTTCCTTCTTCAGCATAACTATGTGTACAGACAAAACCTGACATGGTACAATATATATTCTTCTGCTACTCTAGTCTCTCCAGGAAGTTTCTTGACATAGACATTTATCTTCCCTTACCAAATGTCTTTCATTTACTACCTGTTTAACTAATATAAATATGGTAGTTACTTCTGACAGAATAAAAATGTTTGAATTTAGAGTGAGGTCTAACCCAAAACCATCCATAAGGTTACTTCCTCATGCTAGTCATATGAAGAAGTGAAAGAATTTTTGTGTGCTGCTGCTTCTTCGTAGGCATCTATGTATGGACAGATTATATCTATTTTTAGTTTATTAATTAGTTATTAAAGCCATGACTTGTCAAAAACTTAAATTGAATGTTGAAGCCTTCTTTTAAAGATTTGCTACCAGGGTATGAAAATAATGAAGCTCTCTTCATTCCCCTCGGCTTTTTATTACTTAGAAATAATTTTAACAAGATACCAGTCACAATTTCCAGACCAGTCAGCATCACGTGCTTACTTTCACTGGTGACTCCAGGTTTTCTAGTTCATGGACTGAATGGACACCAAGGAAGGGTAAGATATTCTCTGGAGCTGCTGTCCCCCTTACAGATGAAAAAAGAAGAGTCAAGTTAGGCTCTTCCATTTGGAAGCCAAATGCTAGAATTAGAACTGTAGATACTGAGCCATTCATGGGGAAGGGACGATGGAGGCTTCTGGGCCACAATGGGTCCCACTGGCTGAGCAGCCCAGCTCATCACTCACAGTTTTCAGCTTTGTCTTAGGAAAAAGCGTGTCACACTGAATCATAGTTTATAGCTGCAAGAGACATCAAACACTTCAATGTTACATACCAAAGTGGAACATCTCCTTTCAAAGAGGGTATACCATTTGTTAGTCCGGAGAAAGATCCAGACAAAAGAGAAGATGAATATGTCATTAAAATTACTTAGTCATTAGCAGATACACAACTCAGATCGATGCACAGAGTGGAAAATTTTCAAGCTGCCAGGAGATAGGCATTTTCCAGAATAAAATGTTTGAAATAATTCTACACAGAAGCAAATATCATATCAGTGGATACTGATACTTCTTACTTGGAGGATTGGTATGCTCCCATACTGTTCTTTTTCTGCTGCTCTTAAAAAGGATTCCAAAGAAGCAGTGGCCATTTTCAGAGTCATCTACGGTGTCCAAAAAATTTCAGAGGAAATCTATTCATTTAGACTGTTCACAGGAAACTCTTGGATGAAAAGCTGTTAAACAGATATTTAGTTGTCCCTTCACGCCTTCAAGTGATAGAA